>NC_091821.1:119900781-121100781 GCF_038994185.2 Dermacentor albipictus
ACATGTTGACGCGTGGCCATCGCTGTGATACGTTGGAATAGAGCAATCATTGGTCATTCCATTCAAACACGGAACGCGCAGACCTTTATTTCTTTTGGGGGGGGGGAGGGTTAGCAGTAGTAAGGATAACGATACTATAGAACACTAGGTAATAAAAATGATAAACTTACGCTCAAGGGCAAAAACAGGCAATATTGTCTTCAATTTTACTTATATGATTTGATAAGCCGCTGATAAGTTCTGGTATTTCTAGGAAGTGGCGACGTTCATTCTCAAAATTCCAGGCTGCTCGCTAAACCGCTTCACCAAAAGTGCTTACCACTTACCGGAAGAAACCGCATGGCTTTCCCAACACGCTGGGCGCTGTTTTTGTGGTAACCACCTCCAGAGACCGCCGCCAGTGAAAATACGTCGCTGAATATTTTGTCGCCTATCCTTTTATACGGCGACGCGCGCGTCGCCACTTTCGTGGTGACACGCTGGGAAGTGATTTACATGGAGCGCGAGCACCAAACCAGCCCCCCCTCTCAGGTGGGTGGTTGCTGTGGACGAGTAGGCGCTTAGAAGCCCACCGTGCGATGGGCGCACCGTTCGACAGCGGGAACCACCTGCCGACATGCCCGGCTGCAGTTCTGGCACGCTGGTGTTCATTTCCTCCGGCTTCGCGTTCTTTTTCACAGATGAATGCATTTGCCGCTCAAGTTCCTTTCTGCGGTTTCTAATATTTCTAAAAATTGTCCCTTATCGACTCTGTACGTATACTCCTAGGTGCTTCCTGGAAGAACCGTCCATATCAGGCGTTCAGTTACGGGCTTGCTCAGGGCTACATACCCTGTTTCGTAACTGAATACTTCACCGCGTACTAAGATTAACCGCGAAATAAGAGCGCTGTTTATGGAAATTTATGTTTGAGTTGTACAGAATCCCATCACACTATTCCAGCAGAAACCTTGCGTACCAAGTTTGTGTCTCATGAATATTCTCTACTTCTCGTGCTTGGATACGAGCCGATCATAGTAGTGATTGACATAATAAAGGTGAATGCTTTATTGTTGGCGAGAAAATAAGTCGACTTCTCATAGAATTTAGTGCTCCCTATATTTTCTTGGGAGATATTTAAAGATATGTCAAACATCTTTAAAGCGTCAGCTCGTTTCTCAGTTTTTCGCCGTTTGCGCCGTCAGCAGCGGCGGGCCGATCCTCGATATATGGCAGTGTACCGCTGCGATGGGTTTATCGAGATCGTTTCTTCTTTGCCACTGCATCCTAATCACGCTGTGCTCATTCAATCGTGGTTAAGACGCCGCTGTCAATCATCGTGATCGCGTCTTCGTTATGCAGTCGTCCTCGTGCATTCTATCGTCGTAATGTCGTCGTGGTCGTTCCACCGTCGTCATTCCGGTTTCATCATCCAATTCTCATCATGCCGTCATCATCATACAGTCGCCGCAATTCTCATACAATTGTCGGCCTACCATCTCACGCCATCGTCGTGTCATCATCATCATCATCATCATCATCAGCCTGGTTACGCCCACTGCAGGGCGAAGGCCTCTCCCATACTTCGCCGCCTACCCCGGTCATGTACTAATTGTGGCCATGTTGTCCCTGCAAACTTCTTAATCTCGCCCGCCCACCTAACTTTCTGTCTCCCCCTGCTACGCTTCCCTTCTCTTGGAATTCAGTACGTAATCCTAATGACTATCTGTTATCTTCCCTCCTCATTACATGTCCTGCCCATGCCCATTTCTTTTTCTTGATTTCAAATAAGATGTTATTAACTCGCGTTTGTTCCCTCACCCCAATCTGCCCTTTTCTGATCGCTTAACGTTACACCCATCATTCTTTTTTTCCCTAGCTCGTTGCGTCGTTTTCAATTTAAGTAGAACACTGTTCGTAAGCATCCAGGGCCGCTATTTTGTAGCGATGCCTTATGCCTTATTCTATGCTATTCTTATCATCCACCACACACGGCCGCCTGATCGCGTTGATAATGTGGGCAGACCGTCGCTCTGACCAGCGGCCAAGCGCGAAAAGCCTGAAAAAGCATAGAATCGGAAAAGGCATCGCTACAAAATACCGGCCCAGGTGTCTGCCCCATACGGGAGTACCGGTAAGACAGCTGTTATACACTTTTCTCTTGGGGGATAATGGCAACCTGCTGTTCATGATCTGAGAATGCCTGCCAAACGCACCCTAGCCCATTCTTATTCATCTGCTTATTTCGTCGTCATGTAGTCATCGTCAATCCAGTTATGCCATCTGATTCTCTTCACGCCATCATCGTGATAAAGTTGTCATCATACATTCGTCATCACGCCATCTCATGCCATCGTCGTCATACAGTCGTCATCGCGCTACCGCCCTCATGCCGTCCTCGGCACGCTGTCGCCATTATACCATCCTCACTCTAAAATCGTCATTGCACTTTTGCGCTCATGTTTCATATTCAGAGGTGGTGGTGCAGGTTAATTTCAGGTTATGCTGACATAGCATGCATACCTATTCAGTAACGGGTGTCTTGTTTTCATGCTGTTAAAGCACGTGCACTGCCGTAGCTGAATTCATTGTCCACATTAAACCCGCACGTGCATGGCTCAAGAAACTTTACAGGAACGCCTTTTAAATTATGCGGTTTTACGTGCCAAAACCACTTTCTGATTATGAGGCACGCCGTAGTGGGGGACTCCGGAAATTTGAACCACCTGGGGTTCTTTAACCTGAACCTAAATCTAAGTACATGGGTGTTTTTGCATTTCGCCCCCATCGTAATGCGCCCGCCGTGGCCGGGATTCGATCCCGCGACCTCCTGCTCAGCAGCCCAACACCATAACCACTGAGCAACCACGGCGGGTAGAAACGCCTTTTAGCTCTCGTTGTCGACGACCTTCAAGTGACCTTAAGCCAAAAGCAATATCCGTTATCCGGACGCTCAAACGAAAACACCCAGGCAAGTTGCGAGAACAAGGCGAGATCATCCAGGCAATCAGTCAAAACTTCAGAAAATGCGGTCTCTAGCCCCCAACTCTTTGTACAGGACCACATTACATACGCTAGTTACTGCCCGAACAAGTTTCTAATGTTTGTTCACAATATCAATCAAGCTGTAACTTCTGGTACGCTTAAGTTTTATTTGTCATTTCCAATAGCGACGTTCAAAAGGCCGATACAGCGCACCATATTTTTGAGTGTCACCTTTTGGTGATGAGACAGGGTTGCTTGTTCAACGCCAGCGGTCCGTGAGGTCCGTAGCGCGGGTTTTGCGCCGCCTCCAGAGATATCGCCATGCTGCTTGATCCAGGCGACAGTGTCCGGCACGACGCGGATGGTTGTTTAACTGGTGGGACACTTTCAATGAGGTTTAGTTCAGAACAGGCTCCCGTGGTGTAACGTGGTGGGGTGGGGTGTGCCATTGCCAACATGCAATATGCCCATTTTAAGGTTGTGGCTTCATCTCCAACCAATCAATCAGCTTTGCCGGCAGCCATTTCATGCTCACATTAACTTTGAATTACGGGTGAGCCACACTTTCTCCATCAACAAAAATGGCTTACTATACCACCTGGGGGTGTTAGCAATGACACAGTTATAGCCAATGTGGTCGGCCATCTAATTCATTGATGAAATCTACGAAGCTTCATTGGGCACCCAGATTCACACATTTGGGCTATGTACCTGTGAAATACACTCAGTGTATCCTGCGTGCTACTCTTCAGCTCTTTAGATGTCCTTTATTTTTCCTTGCGTTTCGCGTTCTTTTCTCTTTATGTCATAGGTCCCCTTTCAGTGTACAAGACAGATAAGCAGTTATTCTCAAACCCACATTTTTGTGTGTTTTTTTTACCGCGGTTTGATCTCCCTGCTAAGTTTTTTTAGCCAACGAGCCCTCAGGAGGAAATAGGGTAACCAATTAAGTTAATCCAGTGCCATAGGTTGATGATTAAGAGTCAGAGACGCACGTTAATGAGCCTACTGCCGACGCTATTCACTACACCCCGCGGGGCCGTCTGCATCAGCAGGCGTTTGATGTGTTGCGACACCACGTACCCGAGCACACGAGGGTTGGAACCTCCCACGTGTAGCCGTGTGCGGCTTAGCCGTGTCTGGGGAAAGGGGGATCCTGGGTTTGAGCAGATGCTGGGTGTTCGGACCTTAAGGCCCCCCGGCGGAGGCAACACCTCTTTGGCCTCTACTTCACATAGACAGCACCTCCAGACTTACCCACCTGGGAGAAATCGGCAATCGGCTTTTCCTGTCTCTCTCTCCTCGAATCTTCGTCTTTCTCTCTCACTTTTTGACCTTTCCTGTCTTCTCTCTTGTACTTACTTCCTTTCTTCTTGGCGACAAGGGTTAACTTTGTGTGGCTATCCTACCTTTGGTACATCATATTTGCTTATAGGGACGGCGTACGACTGGCGTCATGCAGACTTGTACACAAGCTTTGCCGCGTCCCCACGTTGGGCTCCTTGGTGGGCGGTCGGTGCTGTCGCCGAACATACACACTTTTCTCATGACAGCGCAAGCATCTGTTGTCTATGATCGGTGTCTGAAAAGGTGCCATACCAAAGCGCCATTCCAGTTCCCTTTTTGGAGCAACGCTCCATCATTTCCCAAGTACTATGTACTGCACAGTAAAAACAACATACCAGTAAGAAAGCTCTCCCCATTCCTAGTGGGCAAGCGTCTAAAAGACAAAATCGGACCTACATACAAAGCCTCAAAAATGACTATCGGGGACCTCCTTCAAGAAATAAATGACAAAGATCAAGCGGAAAAGCTCTCAGAACACACCAGTATGGGTGACGCGACAGTGACAATTTCACCACACAGAACACTAAATACAAGCATGGGTGAGATATCCGAAGAAGACTTTATTGGCTTAAGCAATGAGGAACTGCTGGTAGGTTTCCAGGAACAAAATATTACCAAAGTCCAAAGAATTGTGATCTGCAGGAACGGCCAAGAGATCCCAACAAAGCGTATTATATTCACTTTCGGAACAAGTGTAATGCCTACCTCGCTCGATGCAAGGTATGTAAAAGTAAACGTGAGACCGTATATCCCGAACCCCAGACTATGTTTCAAGGCCCAAAGGCTTGGGTATGCTTCACATGCATGCCGAGGCCAAACAACCTGTGCTAAATGCAGCTCCAACGATCATCAATCTGAAAACTGCACTTCTCCACATTACATTAACTGCAAAGGAGGTCACCCAGCTTACTGGCGGTCTTGCCCTTGCTGGAAAAAAAAGAGGTCATTGTATTAACTGGTAAAGAAAAAATCTCGTTCTTTGAGGCAAGAAAGCGATTGTTATACATTTCGCGAAAAAATTATGCCGGTGTGACGCAGGCGGGGGCAGTGTCACAGAGGCCTCCGGAGTCCTCCGAGCGCACGCGCAGTGGTGCCGCAGTGACCCCTCCCGCCACCGTGGTCGAAGCAGCCAGTACTGCTCCACCTTCTTCGAAGGCCCTGCAGACACCAGTCCCGCAGGGCCCTAAAATCAAACGAAGCACAATGCCCGAGACATGTGTCTCGGCGCCCAACTCTCGGTCCTCCTGCGCCTCCGAGAGAGCGATCGAGGTCGACCCAAAAATCCCGGTGTCATCGACGCCGAAGGTCAAGCGCTCTCTTGAGCGCGGAAAGAGGGAGAAAGTCGCAATAGATACTTTACATAAGAAAGCGATAACCTAAAGGTTATCGCTCCTTCATATCAACCTTCTTTAGGTCTATGTCACCTAACAGCTTTCTTAGTCTCATTCAGTGTTAATCTCAATTTTTACCTTTCAATTTCATAATGACTTTTATTTTCCATTGGAATTGTAGAGGTCTCTTACATAACTTAGGTGACATCAAAGACCTGTTATTTAACATCTATCCTGTGGCCCTGTGCTTACAGGAAACAAACTTAGGCGAAAAGCACAAAAACATTTTATATGGCTTCACTCTTGTACGGCGCGACCGTACTCAGGCGAATCGGCTCTCGAGTGGTGTAGCCATTGTTCTTCAGAGCGGTATAGCAGTTAGAGAAGTTGCCTTTAATAGTCACATGGAAGCCACTGCCGTCCCTGTTTTAGCACACAAAACTATCACCATTTGCTCAATATACAATCCACCACATTCACATTGTACTGTAAGAGATCTGGAGTTAATATTAAACCAGCCACCTGAACCTTTCGTAATAGCGGGTGATTTTAACGCACATAACACGTTATGGGGTAGCAGAACGAGTGACACCAGGGGACAAACACTTGACGATTTTATATTAACAAATGACATATGCCTTCTAAACACTAGTGCTGCAACATACTGCTCCCAAAGCACAGGACCAATGCGCTGTCTAAATCTGGCGCTGTGCTCTCCATCTCTCCTTATTGATTTTTAATGGGGTGTTATCGAAAATCCATATGGTAGTGACCATATGCCTGGTATCATTAATATATTATCTCCTTTCCAGATAATGCCATCAAGATCACCACGTTGGAAACTATCTGCTGCTATCTGCTGATATAACAATAGATGTAACAAACGATTACTGCCTCTATACTTCCTGCAGAAGAACAGACGATCCCGCAATTCTCCGTCTTAGGAAAAAAATGAAAACACTGGTGAGCAGATGAATGCGCAAGCAATAAAAAATGGCAAAACAAAGCGTGCGGTACTCTACACAAGATAATCTACTGTCTTTCAAAAAAGCAAAAGCCAAAGCCAGGAACATACGCAGACAAGGAGAAAGACAGTCGTGAATAAACTATCTATCTTGAATAAATAGATCGATGTGGTATTTAAATAATGTGGGATCAGCTTGGCAAGTTCAGAGGTGACTACGGTTATCACACTATCCCCATACTCTCACCTCCAAGCACACAAACAAGTATAGAATACAAGTAGACATATTAGGGTGGCATTTTCATAGCATATCAAGATCAGTAGACTATTCCGCTATATTCCTAAAATATGAGCAATCAGCAGAAAAACTATAGCTTCTAACCACAGGAAGTTCAGAGAGATCGTATAATGCTCCCTTAACACTACCCGAAATCAATAGAGTACTCACCAATGACAAAAAACAGGACCTGGTCCGGACAGAGTACATTATGCAATGCTCGCTCATCTATCTCCTAATGCAGTTGAAATCTTGGTCCGATTTTTTTAATATAATCTGACAAACGGGAAAATGCCGAATGAGTGGAAGGAAGCCATCACAATCCCTTTCTTTAAAGCTGGAACAACTCCCGCAACAGCAACCAGCTACGGACCTATAGCACTCACAAGTATAGCACTCTTTCAAAGTTTTATGACGCCATTATAAAAATAAGATTGACATATGCCCTTGAAACGGAGAACCTGCTAGATAACCATCAGTGTGGGTACAAGAAGGATGCTCTACAACGGATCCCCTAGTCCGGCTAGAACACGAGATACGTGTGTTCGTTCCACGCAAGCAATATTGTTTCACTCTTTGATCTAGAAAAGGCGTACGACACAACGTGAAGGTTTGGTATTTTAAGGGACTTAGCAGATTTAGGAATCCGCATTAGAATGCTAAAATGTCTAGCCGATTTCATTTGCGACGGAACATTCCAAGTGTGTTTAGGAACGGCGCTGTCACGTATATTCATTGAAGAAAATGGTGTGCCACAAGGGTGCGTACTAAGCACAACAATGTTTGTGGTGAAAATGAACTCAGTCCGTAATGTAATTCAATTCTCTGTAATGCACTTATTATATGTGGATGACCTACAAATATCCTGCGAGGCATCGAGCCTGGTAACCTACGAACAGCAAGTTCAAATTACGTTAAATAATCTAACGCATTGGGCATCTAAAAATGGTTTTCGCTTCTGAAGTGAAAGAACTATTAGTGTTGTCTTTACACAAAAAAGAGGCCTACAACCAGATCCCGTCATTAAGCTACAGGAAGCTACAGTACCGATAAAACACGAACACATGTTTCTGGGTGTTCTGTTTGACAAAAAGTTGAGCTTTCTCGCGCACATAAATAGCCCTAAAATTAAAGCGAACAAACTTAACATCCTAAAAGTCCTGTCCCGGAAGTGCTGCGGCCCTGACCGCATATGTCTGCTACACATCTACCGCACTTTAGCACGTAGCATATTCGACTATGGTAGCATCATATATCGTTGAGCTAGACATGCTTACGTCCGTTGACTTGATCCATTTCATAACCTAGGACTACGACTGGCAAGTGGTGCTTACAGAACATCACCAGTCCACAGTTTATAAGTCGACTGTAATGAGCCTCCTTTACAGCATCGCAGAGCGCTACTAACTTTTTCCTACATGCTCAAAATCCAGTCCTCACCACAACACATATGCTACAACATTACAACATCGTCACACAGTGCAATTCACGATTACACCGCACAAATAAACCGAAAATGATTAGACCTCTTCTTCTGCGATATGAGCAATACTGCAAATCATATTGACCGCAAAAAAGACGGGGACATAGGAAGAAAACACATACACAGCACAGGCGGTATTAGAAAACACATACACAGCATAGGCGGTATTAGAAAACACATACACAGCACAGGCGGTCTTTTTTCTTCCTATGTCCCCGTCTTTTTTGCGGTCAATATGATTTGCAGTAAATACCAACTAGGCCAAACTGAAGTTCTTCTGAGCAATACTGTCGTGATTACGACATTCCTGATGAGCTCCTGCGGGTTCCTAAACGGCCACAATGACTACCCACGTGGGGGGTATTCATGCAGTTATGTGACTGGGCATTGATAACTCTAAAGAAAGATGACACCCTGCACAAACACATCATACAAGAATTCCGCGCTCTTCAAGAGAAATATGAAAATTACGTGGAATATTACACTGATGTCTCTTAAACAAAAGAGTACGTGAGCGTGGGGGCCGTGACAAAAGACTGGGAAAGAAGCATTCGTTTGCCACAGCCCGCCTCTGTCTACACAGCCGTCTCTTCATTGCTCGAGGTCCCCACATGTGCCGGTAGCCAATGCAGGGATAGTGAGCATCCTGCGTCCTGAAGGGCCATCAGTCTTGAAGAAAGCAGCTCAACCCCAAGGCTAGCCCTCTCAGGATTCTGCAGGTAGTGCAGCGGAAAGGGCAAAGAGTGCCCACCCCTCAAGCGTCGCCCTCAGCCCTGCTGTAACGGTCGCAGACTTCTCGAGACACAGGCTCCGCCAGCACACCCTCGCTGGCCACCCGGACAAACGGGTATCCCTGGGCCAGCCTAAAGCCCCTTAAACTTCGTAAAGTAGTGCCACGCTTTGAAGAATGCCGCCTCCTCCTCCAGCGCTCTGGCCGAAGCCGACGCCGCGTCGCTATTGGCCTAATGACATCACGTGGCCCCTTGCGCCGGCTTTGTTTGTTTACAGTCGCGCTTCAGTGCCATCTTTGCTCGAGAAGCGGCGCTTGTTGGCAGCATTCTTTCCGTTCCTATTCTGTGTAGTTTTGGTCTTGTGAACGCCTTGAAGGATGTTTTGTGGCAACTGCGACGTCGCTTCACGTCATTTTCTGTTACCATGACCTGCTGCGCGTTTGGATGCCAATATAGTTTTAGCAAAGGCAAGAATATGTTCGCGATACCGTCCGGTAAGCGCAACGGGTTAAGAAGAAAGACATGGCTTCACCGAATCGGGAGGGAGAAGTTCCGACCAACTTCCTCCGCGCGACTATGTGATGTAAGGTGTGACTCTCTCAGAGTATTGTATGTGCCAGGCTTGCGTATTGTGCTGCGGGCAATAACGTAGTAGATATTGCGCAGTTCACTGTGCATGTTGTCATTTGTACGCACGCTTTAACATGATTTTTACGCAACGTCTGCTTTGCTTATATGCGCACTACGTGGTCGTGTTAGTCATATTTGGTGCGCTTAATCGTTTTGAACGCCAACCGGCTTGAGTTCGCGGGCACGCGACGTTGCGTGCGATAACGTGATTACGAAATTTGTAAGATTCAGCGCAGTCCTTTTGATAAAATTTCAGTCTCGATCATGAAAGCGCCTCAGGAGAGCAACTCTCTGCCTTTTGTGGTTACTTACTAGCCTTCTTTAGATAGACTAGCTTTGTTTGCCACATTTGTTCGTGTTCCTCGTTGGCGGTCGCCCGGTGGATTTGCGATACAGAGGCACCGATGAAAAGCGTGCGTGCTCTCCCGAAACAGTGTTACGCGGTGCGTTCGTCGTCGAGCGACCGCATCATAGGTAATTGAGACGTATGTGCTAATTCGCGTAAGCTTTAAAGTGTGCGAAGCTGAAGATGCGGCGGTGCAGCACTCGCAAAGAAAACGTGCGGTCGCCCGCCCGTTCCCTGGCTGATTTAGTCGTCGTTCGTGCTTAGTTGTTTGCTCGTTCGTTCGCACGCTCGTTTAGTCGTTTGCTCGCTCGTTAGTTCGCGCGCTCATATAGTCGTTCGCTTGCTCGTCTATGCCACTATTAGTTTCTACAGTCACTATGCCTTATTGAGACGCGCTTGCTGTAGGACTCTTAGGCTGGTGCGTTTATTTACGCAATGAGACAATAAATGGTGGACACGGACTTGTGACTGCAAAGGCAAATCTGTAATGCATCTATGTGAAAATAAACTGTTAGCTTGCAACTCGAATGCCGTTTCATATCATTTTAACCTATGGATAAAACCATTTCACTTGCCGCAATTTCGGCCGCGTCATGGCGGGGGGATTCTTTGCGCGATCATGACTTCACTAATAAAGTCATATCTCACAAATGTTACTTCGAAGGGAGTTCAACCGTCTTCAATGCATGCACCTCAGTGCAACTCGGTTCGCGACAAGTATGTCACTTAGTAAACGGACGAACCAACGCACGATGAAGTGTTATTCGTGATAAGTCATTAACCTCAAAAAATTACTGAAGGCCACAGTAGTCTTGTTTGAGATTGGGTCAAGCATTGTTATCGCGCTCCCGCTTCGCGCACGAATGCTAAAAACTCATTTTATTTTCTTGTGTACGCACAGTCCCGACTCGATGATCGGCCGCGGTATTTCTGTCGGCGTTGAGACACGAGAAACATAATAGCACCAGCGCCCACCTCTGAGGCTTTGCGCGCGCTTAGATTGGCAAGCACGCACGTTGGCGGCACTGTAGCTTGTAATACACTTTCGAGCCTCCAGAGCAGTGATCTCCGTCAGCCTTTGTACGTCATAGCTGATACGCGCCGCGAATTCACATGGTAAGGGCGGCGCGGATTCTTTAGGCTGAGGGCTTGCTGGAAGCCAAGAGGTTGTCATTCGATGGTAAACGTGTTATTTACAACCATTCGCAACAATATCTTGCGACACGCCCTTGACAAATGTTGCGTACCTAACTGTAGGGCACGCGATACATTCGCAGTCGTCAACGCACAGCGTTAACACTCCGTCAGATACTTTTTAAAGAAATAGTTATCAAAAATGAAACAAAAGCTGCCGTTACCGAATTTGTATAAGCATCCGACTAAAGATTCTATGCTGTACACGAAGTTATGCGGAGCTGGAAAGCCAACGTGAACGCCTAAAGAGCACTACCTTGCTATGCGTGCATTCACTCTGCGAAAGGTCGTCTGCTGCGCTCGAGCAAGTAGGTGGTGCCATGGTCGAGGAGGGAGCGTCAAAGAGAGGAGAAACGAGGAGGAGTGAAGGCGGAGGAGGAGAGTGGCACTACTTTACGAAGTTTCAGGGGCTTTAAGGCCAGCCTCCACTGCCTCTTCCACAGCACGGCCTCCCACGAAGGGATGCCTCGTTGCTGCTCCGACTGCGAGTTGGCTGCTACTGGGCGACAGCCCGCCGGCGTCGCCTTGGGAATGCCACCTCGCCTGCCTGTGCCTCCTACGATGAACCGGAGACTCTGGAGCACCTCCTGCTGGCCTGCTCTGGTCACCTGCAGCACCGCGGCCGACTTCTGCAGGAGTTCCCCCACCTGGGGCTCCCATGTTCACGACAGGAAGATATGCTCTTCCCCTGTCGTTATCAGAAACCAGCCTTCCTAATTGTCGTCTAGTACCTCGACTCGTCGGGGCTCTCGGCGAGACTACAGGAAATTTCTACAGAGGCGGATAGCCTAACGGCCATTTCACCACCTCGGGCTTCCTGATCCGCCTCTACTTCGATTCTGCTGGGCCACCTCCTATACGGTCTACCTCCAGCCTACTCCTCCACTCGAACCCCTTGGGCCCTGCAGGCCGGGCTGCTCTGATACTGATAGGACGACCCTCTAGCTTTCTGCCTCCTACCCTCTCTCTCTTTAATTCCCATCTCCGCCACCCTGCTGGCGCTGAGCCGTGCTCCCGCATGGGTTGCAGAAGATAGCGCTAGCCTTTCCTCCTTCCCCACAAGAACCACTTCTCTGTCTACACAGCTGAAGTCTATGCAATATGGACTGTGATTAAAAAGATCATCGCTCAAAAACACGAAAACACAATCATATACATTGATTAATTAAGCACGCTGAAGGCACTTCACATAAAATACGAATGTGAACCCCTGATAAGGGATATTTTAAACATGGTAACGTCAAACAAATACGGCAGGTGAATTAGGTTTTGCTCTGTACCAAGCCATGTTGGTGTATCGGCTAATGAAACAGCGGATAGATGTGCATCAAGGGCAGCGCACAAATACATAACAAACATAACGCTTCCATATAAGGATAGTATCACTGCGATTAGTAAAGCCTTGAAGTCAACATGGTAACAAGAATGGGACCATTGTATAAGCAACAAGGTACATCTTACTAAACCCGTAATTGGTGAGTAGAAGTCGTGCACTCATCAGCAACGGTTCTATGATGTGATCCTGTGTCGACTTCGGATTGGACACACACATCTAACACACAACTTCCTGCTCCGAAAAGAAAACCCGCCGACTTGCGAAAAATGCAATGGACCTCTTACAGTAATACATATCCTTATAACATGTCCACACTTTGAAACACAGCGACGGAAGCTTTTACACAACCTATATACTTACATATACCTTTACACCTTGCCCTATTACTGGCAGATCACCCGCTCGTGCCATTTACTAACCTGTTCCACTTTTTAGAGATAACTCGTTGTTTACACGAACTATAATGCAATGTAGGTTTACCTGCTGTAACATTGCGTTTCCTTTTGTCTTGTGACTGGTGCAACATGGCCTTGGTTGGTTTTTTGCCATTAAACTCAAGTTAACTAACTAAGCTATTCTCTCCAGAAAGAGTGAATACAAGCGAGAGCCCGTGCTCTACACCAGAACTACTCCAAGAACCTCGACACCTGATATTCGTATGCGGCAAAATATTCGAAACTCCCTGCCTTCGCCCTGAGCGCTGTAGACGCCCAGAACACTGAATAAGCTGCCGCCGCGGTTACCTCAAGAGACCCACAAACAGCGGAAAAAGTGGCACGCCATTTCCACGTGCACTGACTGAAATGAGAAAATGCATACAGAGAAGTTTCGCGCATTAACACTTGACGTTCCCTGCCGCGCCTGTGCTGCCATTTGCTGTTAATTGTGAAGTGCTAGTTCATGATGCCGACGATAGCAGAACTTGCGAAATCTGTTGAAACTTTGAGTAATGAGGTTGAGGAAATGAGGAAAAGCCTAACCATGTTCAATGAGCTTTATGAGGAAATGAAAAATTATCAAGCTGCCCTTGTCAATGATAACAAGGAGTTGACCCGGGCGAACCAGCGGCTAACACTGCGCGTGGCTGAACTCGAGCAGCAACTCGAACTCGAACTCCGGCAACAACAACCTAGAAATAAAAGGAGTTCCTTCGATACAGGGCGACTGCTGCAGCGCAATCCTTAAGCAGATCGGCGAGAAAGTTGGCTGTACAGTCGACGATTGAGAAATTGACGTTATACACCGTGTTCCGGCAAAGGAAGGACCGCACATTATTGCCCGATTCTGTTCTCGTGCGAAGAAAGCCGAGGTTGCTGCAGCGCCAACAAAGGCGTGATTGATGCCTCGCGCTATCGGTTTCACAACACCAACTGGCAATCCAAAGCCCATGTACAGTCGACCAAAAAAGTTTACGGACCACGAGATCTCAGAAAGTTCTAAATATACGAGTAGCCTTTAAAAGCAGCCAGTAAAACCGGGCATCCGAATGTTGTTCGCACATACCACTAAAGGCTGGAAATGGGAACACCAGGCTGTGTTTTGAGGCTGAGGTGATATTGAGCTTTTTGTCAAATGTCATGGTCCGTAAACTTTTTTGGTCGACTGTACGTTAATGAACACTTGACCCCGAAACCAAGAAGCTGTTTGCGCAAGGACTTGCGCTAAAACGAGAGAAACAGTGGGAATTCCTCTGGACTACTAATGGCAGAATTCTAGCTCGCAAGTGCAAAGACAGACGCGTGCACCGCATCTCTGGGGTCAATGATCTTTCCGTCTTCACATGAACAATCAACTTTCTGATAGCCAACCTTGCACTTATAACAGCGTAGGTCAACTAAAACAATTACTCAGTAAGTCATCCGCATCACACAAGTCTGTCATCGATTTTAACACGCGTAGCTTACCCAAACATAAGGATGGCTTAATAAATTTTCTAACTCTTTCCTCTCATAATTTTTCGGTTATCTGTCTTTCGAACACATGGCTATCACCTCAGGATAATAACCTATTCACAGTACATGGTTATGATGCGGAATACAGCCACCGAAACAGTGACCGCCACGGTGGTTCTGCCATTTTCATCTCAGAACAGCTTTTCTACAAACGCCGCTTTGACATTACACTTAACCTTGATAAAGCCGAATCCGTGTGGGTTGAGTTTGACCGCGCTTATTTTCTGTCTAACAAAAACACGGTCATCACATCCATTTATCGTTCCCCGTCGTCATCATACATGAGTTTTTGCGCAGAACTCGATAGCATTTAACCCGTCTGATTCGTGAAAACAAGAATTTAATTTGCGTTGGTGACATAAACATAGACATTACGGATGTCACGAACAGTTGTTGCGCATAATACGCACATTGCTTTGTCGGCCATGGAATCACTGTTACAATCACTTACACGCTACATGTCAAAATAGCCCTGGTACTCCGATTGATCATGTTCTAACAAACGTCATTTCACCTCAGATTGCTGGCGTTGTTAGCTTTGATATCACGGACCATTACCCCATTTTCTAGTTTGCCGAATCGCACAACCAATTCAAGATAAAAACTTCAAAAAAAAATTCTTCAGAGCCAAGTTGTTTCAACAGAGAATTTTACACATTAAAAAACATTACGGGGTTTTACGTGCCGAAATCACTTCATGATTTTGAGGCACGCCGTAACGGAGGGCTCCGGAAATTTCAACCACCCGGAGTTCCTTAAGCTGCACCTAAATCTAAGTACGCGGGTCTTCTCGCATTTCGCCCCCAACGAAATGCTGCCGCCGTGGCCGGGATTCGATCTCGCGAACTCGTGCTCAGCAGTCCAGCACCATAGCCACTGAGCGACGACGGCTAGTAATATCACACATTGACTGGAACGTTTTTATTCATGAACCGAATGTTGAGGCAGCTTTTAATCATTTTTTTTTGCTAAGATAACCGAAACAGTTAGCTCATGCTCGTCATTTTCTGTTACTTAAAAACGGTACTCGGCCCCCAGAAACCCATGGATTACGAATAACTTACTGTGGTGTATTCGTAAAAAGGATAACCTACACAAAAAAATTTGATTTCCACCATTTAATCTGGCTTTGAAAAATTGCTTAAAAAATACTCTCAAACATTATCTAGAGTTTTAAAAACCGCTAAACGAGATTATTACCAAAACCAGATTATTAAAATGGGAACAATAATCGCAAGAAATGGGAACTAATAAATTTTTCAACATGACTAAACAACTACCTGTAGCAAATGGGGGCCACGCCACCGCAGTTGGAATGTTTCGCTCACCGTTTGCACTCGTACAGGTCCTGTTCACGGCGTTGCTTGGCCAGTCCTGTTCCACGCCACCGGCACCACTGGCTCGGCCTCGGCTGAGCGAATGCTGCTACCACAACCAGTTCTCAAGCAGCGAGCCATTTTCTACAAAAAGCGGCCGGGATCCACCAGATGTCGCGCCGACAAACCTAATTGATAGTCATCCACTCTGCTGGCAACTCGGAACCATGTCAGCTGACCTGCCTGCATATAACCACGCACCCTTCTTCCACACTTCGGGCCACGCCACCGCAGTTGGAATGTTTCGCTCACCGTTTGCACTCGTACAGGTTAGTTACCTTGAAGCTTCATGTTATCGTAGCAACAATCCTTGTCTCATTGCGGTGTCGTGGCCCCCTGATATGTCCAACGGTATCAAGCGGTTTGCGCGTACAGCACTGTATCTTTGGCGCCTGTTATTGCTAGGCGGAGACATTGAAGCGAATCCTGGTCCAATGACGAAAGCACAAGAAGAAAAACTTGACGTGGTATTCAGTGCCGTACAACGCTTGGAAGCGAGTAATTCTAACTTGTTGGAATCGGTGAACAAAGTGTTACACATACACATTGGACTAAAAAATGACCTTGAAGTACTAACTAAACGCGTACATGAAGTTGAAGCTAAACTTGAGTCACTTTCCTCAGAGAGACCAATCTCAAGCCAAGACGTTAATCTAGCCAAAATGCAAAATCAAATCCAGCATTTAGAATCAAAGTTTGCATCAGGAGTGTCACCTCAGTCTTGCAGCAGCAGCAGCGAGCGTGATATATCGATAATTCACGATAAAATAGACGATTTGGAAAACCGCTCAAGGCGCTCTAATCTCCTCTTTTATGGCATACAAGACACGGGCGATTCGGAAGACTGGGAAACGTCCGAGCAAATAGTAACTAAATTCTGCAAAGATCAACTAGGAGTATCAGCAGCTTCAATCGCACGTGCGCACCGCCTCGGACGATTTTCAAGCGCACGCACTCGACCAATTATTGTGAAGTTTTTCAATGAAAAGGAAATCGAAACAGTGCTCAGTAATGGCCACAAGCTGAAAGATACTAATTTTGGCATTTCTCGTGATTACTCGGAGGCGGTTCGCGATAAAAGACGTAAACTTTGGCAGTTCTCTAAAACCATAAAGAAAGAAAAAGACCGTGTAAGCCTTGTCTTTAACAAACTAAAAATTAACAAGGAAGTGTACGTATGGGACACTCAAGCAAATTGTGCGAAGCTCGTTTCCACGGTTGTGTCTCCAGTTTGACATGGCGCCAACCTTTCAACTTCACCTAAGGTTCCACAAACACCACAAACATTAACAAATAGTACGATTAATACTGAGGACGGTTGCTGCTTTTTATACGCTAACATTAGAAGCGTTATGTCTAAAAATGTCGCACTATCTTCACTAATCGACTCAACGTCGGCAACAGTAATAGCATTAACTGAAACTTGGTTGAACGATGCTACTCCTAATGAAAACATATTCGTTTGTGAAGCTGATTTTAATATCTTTCGTTGCGATAGGAAAAATCGTCGAGGTGGTGGTGTCCTCCTTGCAATAAACAGACAGTATATCGTAGTGCCCGTTGTTATTAGCACTTTCCTTGAATGCGTAGTAACTTGTTTTAAGTTCAGATCAAGTAACGTAATTATTGGTGTCTTTTATCGCCCACCGGACCTCACTCATGGGTTCACAGCAGAATTTCATCGCATTTTTACTGAACTTACTCATCGGTTTCCACACTCTAATGTAATCATTTTTGGTGATTTTAATTTCCCCGACATAGCATGGTCCACACAATCAACCTGTAGCACACAGTCAGAGTCGCATGCGTTCCTCCAGTGTTGTCTAGATTTCAGCCTAACCCAATTAATTTCAAGCCCGACACGATGTTCTGCACACTCTTCTAATATTCTTGATTTGATCTTAACAAACAATCAAGATATATGTTCTGAAATAACTCATATTACTGGTCTATCCGATCATGATGTTTTAACTGGTCGCTTTGTTCCTTCATTTACCAAAAGGCAAATTATCAGCAAGCAGATTAGGTGCTACAAAAGAGCTAACTTTGATCGTATTAACAATGAACTATCGCTTATTTCTATCGACTTTCTGAGAGATTACTTGTCGCGGACAGTAGAAGAAAACTGGTTACTACTTAAAAATGCACTCACTAATCTCATAGATAAATACATCCCGGTAATTACCATAAAATCTGATAACACTGCTCCTTGGTTTTCGCTGAACCTTCGTCGCCTAAATAACAAGAAAAAAAGATTATTCAGGCAAGCTGACAGAAATAGATTATCTAAATCCTGGCGTCGGTACAAGGCATGTGACGAAGAATACCAAAGTTTACTCAAAGCCACGCGCAGACAATTCTATAAACGGGACCTGTCATCCATGTTAACAACTAACCCTCGGCGCTTTTGGCGTGTCATTAATCCCAAGCATAATTCTGACATCGTCCTTACTGATCATGACGGCGCAGCGATAACTGACACTGATTGTTCCCAACTACTGAACGAAACTTTTTCATCGGTATTTACGCGCGAATGTTTGGAACCGTTAGCCACCATAACTCGCACTGATTCGTTGATGCCGGAAATAATAATTACCGATCCTGGAATTTATTCTCTCCTCACTAATCTTAAGATTTCATCTTCCGCTGATAACACTGGCTTAAATAAAACAATTCTAAAAAATATTGCCCCAAGCATCTTCCCAATACTGTCCGCCTTATTTTCACAATCACTATCAACAGGCGTTATCCCTCACGATTGGAAGGTGGCTAAGGTAGTGCCATTTTTTAAGTCTGGGGATCGTTCTTCACCGCTTAACTATCGACCAATTTCTTTAACAAGTAACATTTGTAAATTAATCGAACATATTATACATTCCCAGGTCATTAACTACCTTGAAGAACATAACCTCATATTTAAGCAACAGCACGGTTTTCGCAGAGGCTATTCATGTGACACTCAGCTCGCTGGTTTTATTCACGACATACATTCATCAATAGACACCGGATTTCAAGTAGATGCCGTTTTCCTAGATTATTCAAAAGCATTCGACCGTGTCCCTCATCGTCGACTTATTCACAAACTTACACAGCTGAACATTGACTCTACTGTTGTCACATGGATAAAAGACTTTCTTTCTAACAGGATGCAATTTACATCGGTTAACAATCACAACTCATCTCTAGTCCCCGTAACATCTGGTGTACCACAGGGAAGTGTACTTGGGCCACTACTTTTTCTAATTTATATTAATGATCTACCAGACGGCATCAAATCCAATATCAGACTATTTGCTGATGATTGCGTCATATATCGTAATATTCACTCTAACTATGATCACGACATTCTTCAATCTGACCTAAACGCAATAAACGTATGGTGTTCAACTTGGCTAATGCCTCTAAATCTTACTAAAACTAAATTCATGTCTTTTACTAATCAGGTGCCCCGAACATCAACATCTTACATCTTAAACAACAGCCTTGTTGTTCAAGTTTCCAGCTACAAATATCTTGGCGTACACTTAACCCCTAACTTGACGTGGAATAATCACATTAACCATATTCTCGCTTCCGCAAACCGTTCGCTTGGTTTCCTTAAACATAACCTCAAACATGCTCCCGTACACTTACGCAAATTGGCATACACAACACTAATACGCCCTAAAATAGGGTACGCGTCCGCCATATGGGATCCCCATCAGGCATACCTAATAACTGACTTAGAAGCCCTGCAGAACCGTGCTGTACGCTTCATCTTTTCAGATTATTCACGAGAAACCAGTGTAACAGCATTAAAACATCGCGCCGAGCTTGAAGCCTTGTCACTTCGCCGTAATATATCTCGTTTAACACTATTCCATAAACTTTACTATCACGCATCTCTTCATAACGAGTTCATGTGTGAACCCTCAGCCATCTTTCCGCGTCGGGATCATTCTTGCAAAGTAAAAAGCATAATGTGTCATTCCCTCGCATTTGGTCAGTCATTTATACCTCGCACCGCGAAAGAATGGAATAATCTTCCATCACACATTGTCACCGAAACAAATGCCTCAAAATTTACAGACGCTCTACGCAGTACCATGAATACATAATATATCACGTCTGACTCTCTGATTTGTAAACATTTTTTGTTCTCTTTTTTTAATGCGCCGTTAACCAAAGCTTCCACGACAGTGTCCCATTTTGTACAAATCATTTAGAGTTGCTGTACTGATAACTATCATTTTTTGTGTTTGTACGTTGATGCACTGTAATTAATTTTTTCCCAGTTTTGTTTTTCCATTGTAATTACATTTACGCACTGTTCACCTCACCTATGTAACATTTACCCTATGTAATACCCTCCCTAGAGGGCCTTTAGGGTTATTGTGAAATAAAAAAAAATAAAAATGAACTTAATGATGCTGGCCGGCGTCTCACTAACCCACCTGATATAGCTAACGCATTCAATAAGTTTTTTTTCAACAGTGACTTCCAACCTACCGACTCATATTTCGCACTATGCATGCTGCTCCCAATCATTTTATTGACGACCTAGACTACCGCAGGAGGTTTTTTGTGTTTTATGTGGTCTAAAATGCACTGGCCTAGGGTTTGACCTCATTGACCCATCTAAAATTAAACTGGTGGCACATGAGCTATCGGGGGTTCTTGCTATCCTTATAAATAATATATATTCCAGAAGTATTTTCCCCTCCTTATTAAAACGAGGAAAAGTTGTGCTAGTTTAAAAAAGGAGATCCGAGCGTATTAGGTAACCATCGCCCGATAACGATCCTATCATTCTTTAGTAAACTAATCGAGAAACTTTTTGCTGACGGCCTCATGAAGTACCTTCAAAAATTTAAGCTTTTGACCTCGTGTCAATTTGGTTTCCGTCCAAATTTTTCCACTGAACTTGCTCTAACAGAATTCGCTGACCACATTAAAATCTTCATTGACAACGGGTGCTGGGCCACGGCGCTAATTACAGATTTTACTAAGATATTTGATACAATTAACCACACCATACTTTTTTCTAAGTTAAAATCACTAGGTATCACTGGACCTGGTCTAACCGTTTTACAGAGTTATCTACTTGACCGTACCCAGGTTGTCCAATTCGCTGATTTCACATCGCAGCCAATAACTACCAATCAAGGTTTACCCGCAAGGATTCATTTTAGGCCCTCTTCTTTTTCTTTTGTGTAATAATGATTTACCTAATTGCCTTAACAATTCAGAATGCATAATTTACGCTTATGATACAACTATATTTGCTAGAGATAAAGGCCTTATTAACTTAAGAACACGACTAAACAAAGACCTTAGAAAAATCGCGTCTTGGTGTCTTGAGAATGCGCTGCAAATGAACACCACAACATGCTTCATAATTTTTCATACTCATCATAAGCAAAACTCTTTAGTTCCGAGTATAATCTAGATAACCACATAATTTATCCATCTGATACGACCATATTTCTACGCGTCGTTCTTGACTCGCATCTAAAGTTTAACAAACATACCATATCCTTTGTAAAAAATTGGTTTTTGTTTACGTGTATTAAACAAATCTCGACATTATTCAGCAGCACATCTTACGGTCACTGTATTACGCGTTCATACATAGTCACATGATATATTGCCTCACTTCATGGGGAAACACGTATCAAACACACATGTCATGCCTTGATCACTTAAAAAACCAAGCAGTACGCCTGATTACATTTAGTCCTCACTTGGCATCTACCCTTCCACTTTACCAGAAACTAAGTATCCTTCCGCTCACTTACTCTTTACAGCCAAAGCTTGGTCCTTTAATTTATCGCATACGAAATCAAGGTACTGTCATTAATAATATTTCTGCCCCCAACTACTCAACCGTAATGATACAAGATTCTCGGAACAAAATAAAATGTTATTACCTAAAGGACGCACAAATTACGGCAGTCAGACAGCGCTCTTTTCGGGTATAATATTTTGGAATTCATTGCCCATGAATATCAAGTGCGTCCATTCAGAACACTCATTTCATAAAGCACTGAAAATTCACTTGTGGTCAACAGACTGTTAGTAATAAATTACCTTTATTGACAATGAACCGCGTTTCGCTTTTTACACTTTACATTATGTATCACCGTCTAGTACTTAATTTGTGTTATGTATATCTCTCTGTAAAATGATGTTATAATGAAGTTATGTATTCTCGTTGTTTAATTTATCTTTGGTAATACTGTCCTCAACATCACTGCGTGTCTATATTTGATATTTTTTGTACTTAGCAAGGGATGTCCCCTCGGCGGTTTAAACTCTGGGACCTCCTTCTGTACTAATATTTACCATATACTTCCCTGTATCCAAATATTTTTCGATAAAACCTTCAAACCCGGACATACCAAAGGGCTGACGTTACACGAAATATGGCTGGAAAAAAACACCGTGATGACTTTATCTTACCATTTGACATTATGGGTGCTTTGGTGTGCTTTTATTATGCAACAGACTTCTTGTACGCTATACATTTAAATGATACCTTTCATCATAACCAGAGTAATTGTGCTTGTCACTGGTCACACGCAGTCTCTATATGACGTGTGCATAGATTTGCAGTTTTTGTCAAAACCTTTGTATGTTTTTAGAGTGCGTCTAAAGAGTTTCATGCTGTGCGATTGTGAAAGTTTTTCACCATTAGTTTTTATATTTATATTTATACTGTTCCCTCGTGTTGTTTATCTCTCTGCGTGTGTGCGTGTGCGTGTGTGCGTGTGTGTGTGTGTGCGTGTGCATGCTTGCGTGTGCGTGCGTGCGTGATGCGTGTGTGTGTGTGTGTGCGTGCGTGCGTGCGTGCGTGTGGGTGTTAGCTATGATTTTTGGATAGCGTACTCATCCCTATGCAAACGTTCGCAGTAAATAAACACTCAAACAGGAATGTTCTTCTTTTTTCACTTTACTTTTTACCTGGTGGATAGGTTCTATGTTTATTACAATACTCATGGCGTTATTATAACTTACTGTCACTGCGTCACTGTGCAGACGTGTTTTCATTGGTCACACCTGAGAATATTTCAGATTTATTGTCGCGGGTGAGCACCAACTAATACAAATATAGAACGAAGTTAACCTATATTCCTAAACACAGGGTTCCTATTTCCACGAAGCAGTCAGGCTGTAGTTTTGTTGATATCGTATGAGCTAGCGCAATCATTCGACGCAGTGTATGAGCCTCATGTACACGCAAATATTTTAGACATGAGTGCATACTGCAGGAAATTCCGTCACATTTAGAGCTGCGCTCTCTTTTCGAATCTCTCCGTGGCGGGGCGTAAGTAATGTATTTCTCGCCGGATATATTTGTGTGTGCATATACGCATGCTATATGTGCTTCAAGTGCACGCACCAGCAAACGGCCTGACATGAACCCTGTATGCTGACCCACAAAGTAGTGCGAGTAAGCGTACATCTGTTCTGCGTAAAAAAAAGCAATTATTTCCTACATAAGTGGTTACCCATAAATACTGAGGCAGGTAGTAAAGATACTGTTTCTTTTGCAAGCTTGTCCGACAACATATTTTTTATTACCTACTGGCGTTTTGCACGTTCGGATGGGCAAAACACAGTGATAAAATCAGCTAACGTATGCGCTGATGATAATCGGTGGTAGTCAGTGAGCTTTTCAGCACAGCAATTCTTACTCTGGGAGGTTAGATCAATGAGGCAGCTATAGGGTCGTGACGAATACGATGAGAAGCGTGGCGCTGTCGCTGGCCGTTCGCTTTCCATCGTGCACGAATGACGGCACCGTTTTCGCTTGGGACACGCTTTGTTCGCTGTGGAGGGTAGAGCCCCTATATTATAATCGTGTCCTAGCCGACTTCATCCCGTATAGTACAATGAGCAATGTGTGCAGAGGGCTGGAAAGGGACGCCAAGTACTGTACGCGGTGATATCAAAGTAAGAAAAAAAAAAGGAGGATACTCCCCGCCGTCACAAGAAAGCTTTTCGGCACTACATCACACCGGTGCCGGTGCGCTGACCTCGAAACATGAATTTCGAGGTTCCTTAAGAAGAGGTGTGGGGGCGCAACCTCGAAGGGGGCAGCGCATTCCCTGAGAGCAGTACAGGAAAAGAGGAGAGGCGGGGGGCAGGTGTTCTTGACTAGCGTATAAATCACGTCGGCGCTGCCGCTTCGGGAGTCAAATATTTGAGGCTTTCGTTTTTGCACGCGTTTGGCCATTTTTGTTTTTGTCGCCCTTTCGTTCTTCCACTTCACGCCGCAGAGGAAAGTGGTCTTGCTTGGCCAGTCGCAGGGCCGTTGAAGTGGCAATAAGTATATATATATATATATATATATATATATATATATATATATATATATATATATATATATATATATATACACACAAATATATAAAAAACCAGCGAAGATGAAGCGGAGGAAGAAAACGCTACAGGCGAACGCATGTGAAAGAGATCTCTCTATCCGACTTCTACCTTTTTGCTGTGTTTTTTTTTTTTTTGGCTGGCTGGCTGGCTCTCATGGCTTTTACCTCATGACCTTTGTGCAAAGAAAATAGTCTGCGGTGAGTGAAGGAGGAAGCAATTCTTACCTATTGGTTGACGTCATTTTTTCATTACAACTTTTTTACGTTTTAATCTTTAAGTTTTGTTTTTGGTGGCCTTAAGGTCAGTTGCCCAGACATCGGCGCAGTTATTTTTGTGTCCTCGATGACGGACACATGCCTCACCCACTGAGGCCATTCTGTGGCTCGCGCGTTCCTCTTGTTTTTGTCTCTTGCAAGAGAAGATGCTCGGGTATCTTAGTAATACGCATGAGATTGCAGGGTACTGAAAAATTAGCGCCATTTAAGGTGTTGATTAGCTTCAAATTGCATGAATCAGCTGACCTGCATGGCTGGTTTTTGTATTATGACTAACCTGACTTTTCTGGGGAACATAAGGCTAAGCCTCATTGTTATCTTCAAGCGTCTTTGTCCACACTTTTTGGAGTATACATAATAAGGGCCTTATAACGTTTAAAGCGCTTAAATGTGGCCTTTCTGAAAACGTCTAAGTATTGCGAAGTTCACTTTATTACATCCGATGGGAACGCCGTTGCCGCAGTGCTCTAGGGCATAGCTAGGCGGCTATGATGTGCTCATAACAACACAAATACCATGCGATTTACTTAACAAACTTGTAATAATTATTGAGGTCTTTGCAGCCCTTATTTCTAAATTTCAACCTTGTATCAATGTGTCTTATAAAAAGGTGTTCGCATACCGCAAAATTATGCACTGAGAAGGGGAGGGTAAAGAGCCTAACCCGCTTTCCCAAATGAGAAGATTATTACGCGAAAGCATTTTTACAACCTACATTAGAAATGGGTTCGCCAAATGGTCACATTATCAAACACACAATTAAGACTCAACTGAACGAATGCATAGTTTTTCATTGATAATTGGCGCCTAGGTCGCAACATAATAGTCATAGTTATGGCTTAAACCATTTCAAGCAGGGTGTTAGCCCCTCCAAAGATGCTTGCAATGTATATTGGAGCCTACAATGTAGGAGGCGCAGCGGTTTTTATCCGGAAGAGCTTTACAATCTCTCCTGTAAGTTCAGCCTTGAGGCCCACATGAATAATTGGCGTCCGCGATTAGAATACCTTGCCACAATGCGGCCATAATGCGGCAACATCATATTTTAATGGTTAACGGTGCAGTGTAATATCTTTTTCAATTATAGTACCCACAAGGCTACATGCCCGTGTGGTCCATGGAGAAGACGAAAGCACTGCAATTCCGCTGTCCAGAACTGACGTTGCGTGGCACCTTAGCGTTTTGGCCAGTACTAGTACGTTAACGAAGAAATCATGGCAGTTCACTAACTGGCGCCTTCATGCAATGAGCACGCATATGAAGCTGCAACTTTTATATAGTCTTACTTGCCCTAAAGATACACTACTGTGAGGCGTACGAATAGGCATTACTTTTGTGAATGCCTATGCATTCCTAATTGGAGTGGTGGACAGCGTGAATCATTACACATGTGGCACAGTAGAAACTCCATAATCACCTGTTGTGGGACTGCCCATCATACGAACATTGCAACCTTGCTTTTCGAACCACTTTAGGGAAATTAAATGATAGGCCTTTCGAAGAAACTCAGATCGAAGAAACTTGGGACTGAGGCCTCGAGCATTCAAGAAGTACAAAACCACTAAAGCGCTGCTGCCTTTCTTGGGATCCATAAGTCTGCAGGATTATCATTTTACGTTTTACAGAAATTTTAAAAACAGCCTATTGCAGCTAACGTAATTCTAGACATTGAGCTGGATTATCCAGAGACGCAGACATTACTTGCTCGATAAATCTAAACAAATACTCATCTAATTTATCATCTAATTCACTCATTCTCTTTTGAATTATTTTCTTCACGGCACATATTGCAATTCACGCATTGTATCCGGTGAGCTTGCAAGACCTATCCACTTGAAATGAATTTCTAGAATGATGCCAGTTTGGAGATATGCACCATCAAACTTGCCCTAAAAATGCACTTTTGTTCCTGTTTTTTTTTTATAAAAAAACGCTCTTTTATGCATTGAAGCACAAAAGTAACTGAAACACCTATGTATTTCATCCCCCACTCTAAGAAATAACAACTCGGAAGTGGTGTCATCCTGGAAAATCATCTCAAGTAGATACGTCTTGCAAGCTCTCCGCCTGCAATTCGTAAATTGCAATATGTGCTGTAAAGTAATTAATTAAGATAATTAGTTTAATATTTGTTTGCATTTCTGGTGCTAGTAATGTCCGCCTATTCTAATATTTCAGCTGATGGATTGTGTTACCTGCAATAGGCGATCTTTGAAAATTCCGTAAAATTTAAAAATGACCGTTCTGTGTATGACCATTTATGACTAAATAAACTATGAAGAATTGTGCATCTGGCTGCGTGCACCCTGGGAACTTTCTTTCTCGTCTTCCAGCATTTTTAGTTATCTTTTCCCTTTCCCCGGTGACAGGTAGACAAAGGAATTCACCCTGGTTAACATCTCCGTTTCCTTTATCCCTTTTATCTCTATGTCATTCCTTTACCATGCGCACGTAGTAAGGCAGGTATTACACTTGTGGCACCTGATGCATAACTCGTATGAAGCTCCCATCTAGTCGAAGTGCGAAATCGTGAAACTTCATTCATGCTTCCGGTGATATGCTGTCGAAACTCGAATCGATACTTATACCGAATTCAGTAACAGAAACTCCACTTTACGTCCTTATTTCTAACTAAAAAAACAGCCTCTATAGAAAGACAATTTGTCTTTCACAAATCTGCACTGCTCTAAAGTATTCAAGCTTTAAGGTAAAGCACTGAAATGGTCACAGAGTGCGGAAGAGCAAGGCACTGGAGAAGAGCTTGCCTTTGGAAAACTAATAATGGGCGGAGCTTTAAAGCGGGGCACTTAAAAAGACGAATACAGACTGAAATAGAGGTCGAGCAAGAAATGAATAACCCTTCCCCTACAGGAAAATGGGGGTAAGCGAATCTTGTCCGGCGTGCACCTGACCTTCGTCACGGTTAAGTAACCCACAGGTGCCGGATCGCTTCGGCCTCCCACTCCCTCAGCTAGGGACATTCTTCTCGTTGCTGTCGGATTGTCTGGTGGCTCTAACGGTTGGATCGCCGCGCCAATGTCGAGCCCTTTCACGGGCAAGTTCTCGCCGCCGCTCGTCGAAGGCTGCCAGTTCCTCGAGGGAACGCACAACGCGTGGCCGTCCCATCCATTTTCTGTGAATTAATTGAACGGAAACGAAGCCGGCGCAGCGCACTCGAAACCCTTTCCTGCCATTTCTCTCCCCGCCGGAAGTGAAACGGCTTTGATGTGTTGCTCGCGTAGCATGAGCGCGCTTCTATGCAGCTGGAATCCTTGCAAAGGATTCACGCACTGGCACCAGCGTGACTGTGAACTCATCAAACCGCCCTCTCCCGCAGGTGCTCTGCTGTGGGACCAACTGGGTCTATTTTCGCGCCCACAACACCACCGAAAGTTCTGAGTGAATACAAGCTTTGCTTGAAAAGCTTATAAATAATCAAGAGAGCACTTCTGCGAATGCCATACGGCACCGTAGTCTTCTCAAGAATAGCATTTTCTTTGGAACGCTCACAACATCGTATTCGTCCATTATACTGTGTCACGCTGTGACTTTTGAAATACATGCACAGACACCACCACTCTCAGAGTCTGTCCGGTACGAAAACTTCGCCCAAATTACCAAGCGCAACAGTCGCACAGTTACTCATTGGTTACCGTGTTTTTCTCTCTACTCCAGCCATGGCTACCGATCTTGCTGCTCCACCGGCTTTCGGGTACGTTTCGGGGCTTATACTTGCGTAACGCAATAAGGACAAGCAATATTGTCGAGGAAACATACTCTTGCCTACAAGTGTACCTAGAAAGACAGAAGTGAATAGAACGCATTTTCGCACAGCATTTCTGATGCCGTTCGTGGTGCCGGCAAACATATTTAAATACACAAGAGAATGACAACCATCACTGTCCGTGTACTCATTGTTAGAGCACCGTACGTGTCATGTGGAGGTCATGACTTTGGATCCAGTTTCATATCTCTTCTTGGCGGTCGATGGGTATTGAATGCTGAGGCCTCATTTGTATATAGTCCGGCATGCAAAATAAATACGGAAATTGGGTATTTTCCCTTTTCCTGGCTTCCATTGTCTGCTAACCATCAAGCCACTTCGATACACACTATTATCGACGCGCTTATGCTGCACACTTGTACATTATATATATATATATATATATATATATATATATATATATGTATGTATAAATCATGGCATGAGAAGCCAGCTAACACGGACACCAAGGCCAAATAGCTGAAATTGTACTTACTAACTGACTTAAAGAAATGCTACATGAACGGCAACGAAAGTGGATGAAAAACAAGTTGCCGCAAGTGGAGAACGATTCCATGTGATCGCATATATATATATATATATATATATATATATATATATATATATATATATAGAGAGAGAGAGAGAGAGAGAGAGAGTCAGACGTAAGTCTTCGGATTACAAGTTGTGGTTCAAATGAAAATTATATGTGCACTGTCAGTGTACCGCACTCAAATATGTATATACATTCTACTTTCGCTGCTCGACTGGTTCCTTCGGGTGGAGCATCATAGGCTGGCGCTAAGTACTACGCAGTGCACCAAGGAACAGGCATGGTAATAGGCAGTGCGCCTATTACCTGGTTTCAAATAGGTTGCCTCCGTTGTCCCCCTTGAGCTTCACATCCACGAAAGACTCACTTGATGCAGGATTGTCCTTACCGCCCTGTGCCCACACGGCTAGAAAGTGTGAGACAACCCGAGAGAAGTAGCGCAAGGGAGGTATCTCAGGTGCACTGGTTCTCATCACCTTTCGCTGCTCCTAAATTACTGCGTCATTTGTGCGCCCTGTCACGGTAGCGAAAATTTGCTTCTACACAGCCTTTCTCGGCTTGTCTTCCGCTCTTGTACTTCCGGCAAGGGACAATAAATGCCATCGACTGTCAATAGGAAAGGGGCGTGTGAACCGATAGCGTGTCCGCCTGATCTTGTATCATTATACCTGCGTGCTCATTGCGTAAGCGGAAATGCTCCGCTGCGGCGCCCACACTACAGCTCGGACGAGGCGAGTGATGCACGGTGTTAGCAATCACCAACCTCATCTGGGAATGATGAGGAGTGGTGTCGTGGGCTCACTCGCTGTTCAATAATAGGATGCCGAGAGGGATCGTGTTGGTGGCTGGGCTTCCAAAGTATTTTTGCAAACACGAGTGTGCCACTCACGAGTCCTAAGTGTTTGCCTGCCTACGTGGCGGCGCCCACGTATTGCGCTGGTTCAAGTAATGGTGATTGGTTAAATTGGTCAAAAAATGAAGAAAAAAATGTCCTAAAGTGATATTTTGGCACCGTAGTGAATGGGCTTAGAATTAAATTTGACTGCATGTGTTCTTATACATGCACCTTAGATTCTTCTCAATCCAGATCAGTTCGTCTGTTCTGTGCTGCTATGCGTTCTTCCAGGTTTAATATAAAAGGGCACTTCAATCGGCGCATTTTGCTAGTGTTTGCAAACATTCTCGTGTATAAAAAGTCTAGTGTTTGTTACTCGCTATATTTTACAGCGCGTAAGACAAGAGGGTCGTTCATAACGAATAGTTCCGGATAATAAACATATACAGGTCCGGACACAAACTATAGACGCTTGGCACACCGTTGCACTCGTGAAGTTTCTCTTCCTGGTACTCATTTCTTACTTTGGGGTCTTGCACTGCATCCGTGGCATTTCTCATTTCGCCAAACAGTGCTTTCCAGGTGAATGCGTAGCGTGCTGTTCGTGTTTGAAATGAGAATTTCGCAAAGCTTCCTTCCTTCGTTCTGTTTCTTTTGGAAACAATGCTTGGTAGACACCACCTGTGCAAGCTGATTCTGCTCGTTTTGTTGGGGGACTCTTCGGGAATTCTATCACTTGCTGACATTTTCGTGACACACTGTACGCGGTCTATAGACGAGACATACTTGTGAAGGAGAAACGCCTGAAAGCCAAAGGACTAAGGAACGAGCAAAGGCACCGGTGGTATAGCTTACATACTAAGCGTGTACAGAAAAGCAGTGGGACAAAGCGCACGTGTGCTCGTCTTCGTGCCCGCATAGCGGTTTTCGCGCCGCGCCTCACAACACAAGAACTGCCGGCAGCGCAGTTCACGCTGCCGGCGCGGCATGCCTTACAGGAGCGCCGCTAATAGGCCCAACACTCCCAGGGTGTATGAAAACTCGATAAGGACTAATGAAGACGCTCGTGTAGCTGCTGGCCGAATAATTTACGCCTCATTTGCATGTCAGAGGAGCGCCTGGGAAGTAAGGAGAAGTGGCGAGAACGTCTGCGAGCGCGCAGAATTGTTAGCAAGACCGTGTGAAGTCAACGGCAGCAGGAGCTGCGCCTGATTAGCGCATTTCCGCTTCCGCCTGACACTCTGAACTCTCGCTGAGAGCAGTTCAACAGCGATTTGCGCTCGACCACGGGAAAAACGCTTTGCTGGTATGCTGCATCGCCCAACTCTCGAGGAGGCACCTCACTTTCTCCTGCAGAAGCGCCACTCATATCTTTCTCCTTATAGTGCACGCGTGGCTTCTGAATTGCCTGCTGTTCACGGAACACAAATCTCTGCTGGCTGAACAGCAACCGTATGCATCTCACCACGATTGTTTTCAGACTGTACGTCGGGCGAAGGAAGAGAATTCACTGGAGAACCTATAGGGTTTGGCTCTAGAGACGACAGATCTGTGCGATCACTACACTGCACCCCCAAATTCCAGGCTACACGTGAATTATTCGCAGTAAGCTAAACTTAGCTTCTGTTGTCCCAAAAGCGCCTCCCTCCCTTGTTTTCATTATCGAATACGACAGAATACGTAACTGGCTGGCGCTCATGCCACGAGAAAAGCAAAAGAAGCAGTAGTTCAGGATTAATATAGAAGCAAGAGCAAGTAACAGTTTGAGCGAGAAAATTATAAGTATCGACCAGTTCAACAGTATTTTTGCATAAGGTCATGGTGTATAGCTCTCTATTTAGTTCCGTCATATTTTCGTATGAGATGAATGTGCACCGAGCAAGTAATTTCCACACTGAGGAGGCTACAGTTCGTTAAAAACAGCCTTGATAGTGAACTGGCACCCCAGACACGGGAGCGGCTATTAATAGTCGAACGACGACTTTCAAGGACAATGCATAGTTGCGCTCGCCCTGTTCGCGCATGGATGAGTCGCCTCTGTGAGTTCCCTTGCTTACCTTAATTTGCGCTTTCTCACTTTTGCATTCTTTTCAGGTTCCCAAGGAGACATGGGGACAGTTTATATATATATTATATGACGGTGCAAGGTTGAATGGTCAACGAGGAAGATGAGAATGGCAGCGTATCGTCAGTAAATCAATTAAATTAGCTGCATTTCTGTTTTCATTAATTCGGTCATTACATTACAATCATCAACATGCATCTATCTATTATTTCCCATATGCCTATTCGCAAATTTTGTTTACATCATTTTATGATTCTTTTTTCTTTGGTTATATTGAACTACCCCGTTCTCGGCCAGTATCGAAGAGTGTGTATGTGCCACTGTCATCTAGGCTCTACATTATATTGGTAAGTTTTGAGGCAACAACAACAATAAAAACAACAAAAGTGTTCTGACGAACGTCGTTACTGCTCTGTCACGTACGTATAAGCCTCTACAAGCCGTATAGTGCGGACGCCTTATGAGTTTCGACCTCATGCACAATGGGCACCCAATTTGCAGTACATGAATGTTTGCGTTCTGACGCCCCCCTCACATAACGGCAGCCGCGGACAGCAATTGAACCCTCTACATTGTGCCCAGCGGCGAAATTACATACACATTGAGCCACCACGGCTGGAATCACATCAATCTCTGCCATGCGAAACCTTTCTTTCTTTTTCTTTTTTATTGCGACATCATTTGTATGTCCGAAACTGAATTTGCTTCGTCTGGCCATTCACTTTTTTTTCGTTACGTTAAGGAGTACTACTTGACCATAACAGCCATCGCTGATCAGTGCCATAGTGATATCGCCCTCCTCGCCCTTTCCCGAAAAAAAAAAAGCTTCGCCCAGCATCCCCACAAGGTTGCGCTGTTGTCATCCCCACACTCTAAAAACAGTTGCACCCTTTGGAGTGTATATTTGCCACACAACAATAATAGTCATCTGTCTTGTACGCATTTCCTTTCTTTAACGCTGCGAGCCCGGTACTTCCAAGTCACGAGCGGCGGGCAAGCTATCAGCATGACAGAGCGTGCTCGACAGGAAAGTAACGAAAGCAAGGCAGAGGACCATTATCGTTGTGTGGGAAGTGTACGGCCCAAAGGGTGCAAATGTATTTAGAGCGCAAGCATTTAAAAACCAAGTTACGTAGCGTAGCACTATGAAGCTTAAGTAGTGCCAGGGTGGGATGCCTGTTTTACGTACCCATGGGCTAACTGCGGGCCAAACGTACAGAGACCTGGTAATAGAACAGTCCATGGTATTTAATCGCTTTATGGTAGAGGCATAACAGTAATGCAACACTTTAGGTGCAACATACGAACATCGGCAAAGCGTGCTGTGCATAGCGAAATTGGCGCTCACATGCCTAAACTATAATTTCAAAAATCAGGTGGCGTGGGTGGACCACCCTATTTCGGACGCCATGTGAAAACGAAACTGCCCACCGCCGCCACTGCGCTTTGAACTCACGTCCCCGTGTCAATGTGCACAGGAGAAGTGGGTGCTCTACAACCACTGGGCTGTCGCCCAATATTTCCGCTTCCCAACTTCACAATTCGTGCAATAGTTTGGGCCCCAAAGTATCCGAGAGCGATGGCGCCTCTACATACAATTTGTAGGCCGCAACATTTGATATTGCGGTGAGCGAGGACGATGTTGTGTGCACCGAAAAGCAGTAGTTCATCAGGACTTGGTGGTGCCGCTGTCAGAGCTGTTTTAACCACCGGCTTCTTGGCCAATCCACCATAGTAGGTAAATGCTATGGCGTAAGGAGCAAGCAAGCAAGCCTACGCGTTGCAATAGCACAGTGGCTGGTTTGACCCAGACCACGGTGCTCGCATTTTGATGGGGAGGCAGTGCACTAACACTCATCTACTTAGATTTAGGGGCACGTTAAAAAACCCCAGCTGGTGAAAATTATTACGGCGTCACCCACTACGACATGCCTCGTAATCATACAGTGGTTTTGACACGTAAAACTCCAAAACTCAATATAACATGTTTAAGCAAGCAAGCCTGCTATTGCAGCAGTAAACGAGTTCAGCGCCAGTGGAGTCGCTAAAGTCTACAGATTTTTTTCCAGTGAAGTTTCATAATGCAATGCGTTTTCGTCCACGAGCCCACAATTCTTGAAAATGAGTTTTTTTTTTCGCAGCTATTGGTTAGCAGGTTGGTCCAGAAGGCACACAAGAATTTTTTCCAGAGGGTGTGTCTAAGACGTATATTTCTCAGCCCTATGAAATAGCACGCTGAACTTGTTATTAAGTCACAATTATTCGTGAATTTTGGTCTCGAAGCTGACGAAGTAGATTGGTTGAATAGGTTTTACTAGGGAGATTGGAAACAACCAACTGGAAAGGTTCTAAACAGCATGCCTACAGCTTCACCGCATTGCATACCAGGAAAATTGGAATTTACTTCAAGCGATACATAAAAAATAACATAATAGTGCGTACAACCAAGCTTTCCTATCGAACATTTAGGATGTAGGAGTATTTCTTTTATCAGATAAATGTCGAGGCAGTACGACTTCCTGAATGGTAATTTGGATGTTACGTTTCCTAATGCTCAACTGCAGGTTGCGTATATGCTTGAATATTAGGCTTAAGAAGGCATCTATTGGCCAGAAAAAACTGAATTGTTGCCAATCTTACATAAAATTGTCATCGGCGGCTTTAACATAATTTGCTTACGGCAGTCACTATCGTGATATTTTGCCTTGCATGAGCTTACCCCAACCACGCCTTGTAGTATATGAAAATTTCTATAGGAAGAAAGTCATTGGCAGGACTTACTTTCAAAGCTTTGACCTGTTTAAATATTTTGCTTGCTCACCGGAAACTTGTACTTTTATTTCACTTTCCAGAGTACGGGGAGAGAAGCGTAGCAGTAAAAGTGACCTAACGCTAATTTAGGAAAGGTGCCTCATAAAGTCACACTCAACAAATTTTAGTTTTTAATCGATTTGATGATTTATAGCCACGATGCAGTTATCTTCGGGTATAGGTTTCGCACTGTAGCGCGGCTGGATTAAAATATTAATAAATTTCCACTGCTCAAAGGTAAGAAGAAAAAAAAAGCTATCAAAATTGTGGCGCGCGTACGTCTTGTTTCTTGTCTACATGGGATGAAGTGATCTGTGTGGATCAGTAATTTCTCGCATTTTTGCGCTCGTTATACTTCAATATAATACACACACACAAACACGAAAGAGAGAGACTGAGTTTAATGTTGGAAACGTGAAGAGGTCGACCTGAAAGCAGTGCTTCTGATTTGCTACTCAACGCAGGGGTATGGGAAAAGGGGACAGATTGGGATAGAACAGGCAGGCGCTAGTAAGGGGTGAAAGTTATGGTGAAAGAGATGCATGCTGTGACACACCTGCGGTAAGAATGATTTAGGCTAATCGAGAGAAGCCAGCATCATCTCAACAGCCTGCGTTACTAGCACTGCTGTCTTAGCCACAGGTATGTTTAAACTGGCAAGTAGTTGCTGCAAGGTGCTTATCAATTGCTTGAGCGACACCTCGATGTGACTGTCCACAACGGCGCTCTGTCTGTATTGCTGTCGTTAGGAGCGAAGTTCGAAGTTGCTGTTACTGGAATGCAAAGAAGGCCACGTTTGCGAGTCAAGTCAGGTGTCGCTTACGCGAGGCTGAGCATTTATAGTAGTATCTTTAGCCTTCGTGGTATCTTCTCGTGGAGTGGATACCGACACAGGTAAAGGCTTGAAGTTTAAAGGCGCAATGTTTACTCCCTTACGACGGGAATGTTTCTTCTCGAGGCCTATGGAAGCGGCTGCCTCTTTGTGGGTAGAATTGTCCTTGGTCAGTTTCTTCAATCATACTTTGCTGAACCCGCCGCGGTTGCTTAGCGACTATGGTGTTGCGCTGCTAAGCTCGAGGTCACGCGATCAAACACTGGCAGCGGCGGGGTTTGATTAAATATGTTTTAAAAATTGCCTGTCACAGATATCACAATTCTAATCCATGGGCTGGTCTACCCGAAGTGGTGGATATTACTTGCAGAAAAATTGGAATGCATATTCGACTAATTAACAAAATTTCGCTAATCAAGTTTTAGCTAATTATCTTATGGCATATATTGCAATTTACCAATTGTCGCCTCGGAGTTTGCAAGGCGGATCCACTTGAAACAAATTCTCAGGATAACATCAGTTTCGAGATATTAATTCCCAAACTTTGCGATGAACCACATTGAGGGCCCGATTACTTTAGTGTTTCGATGCATAACATGAAGTTTTGTTAAGAAAGTCACTAGAACGACAGTGCATTTTTACCGCGAGTTTGATCGCTCATGTCTCGAAAATGGTGTCATCTACATAACTCTTTCAACTGGATGTGCGTTCAATTTCACCGCCTACAATTTGTAAATTGCAGTATGCCTCCTAAGGTAACTAGGTAAGAAAATAATTACTGCTTTTTCGTTAATTAGTTTGAAAGTTTTCGCTGAAACACCCTGTAAATATAACCCTGTTCAGTGAGAAAACTCGAAGTGAGTTAAAGTGATTATTTTAGGGACATTGAATGGCTGCAACGATATGTGAGGTATTGAGGCTTTTGTGTGCTTTCAAAGGCAGCTCTTGTCTTCCTAACTCAAGTTTTGACTTCATATCTTGTATGTGTGTGTGTGGGGGGGGGGGTGGGCTTGCGCGTATGTGTCTGTGTGCTTATGTGTATGGTTGTGCACTTGTAGTCATGAAGCTAAAAAAAACAAAAAAAAACATTGAAACTCTGTAACACACTGTTCTTCTAACGGTGCGAAGCACGTATTTCGAATTGCGTTCCGCTGATATTTATTAATTTTACGCATCTAATTTGTAGCAAAATCAACAATTATTTGTTTTATCCCTACAGTGCTATAGGCTCTTGCTTTGGCTCTTTTTGTAGGTGTCATTTTTGCCAGTGGAATAAATATGCTTTACTATCAATCTTGTGCTGCACTCCTTGAATTTTGCAGGAGTATGCGGAATTTTATGCTTTCAACGCAAACGAAACCTCAGTTTCAAGCTTCGAGCTCTTGTTCTTGACTTAAACAGTGACGATGAAGATATAATTAATTTTATTCTCGGACTGCTGCTTGTGAAAGAGTAGAGGAGACTCCATTATGAATTAGGAGCATTCACCAAACGTTTTACTCATTACTACAGTGTCTTTGTATGTTATATCCAACTTATATTTAAAAATCTGGCTATAGAAACAGACATTAATTGAACAAAAAATAACAAGGTGTGCCATATCAGTACTTAATTTCACTACTTAGCTTCTATGCTTATGTCTTTAGGGCTTTTCTTCGTCGCAGAATTAAAGCCGATCAGGGTACGCACCAACGTACATAAGGTATAAAGCTTGAATCCAGTCCCATTTTCGAGATACCATTCCCAGAATGCGCCACAATACTCGCCCTCATTACAAGAATTTCATTTCTAAAAAATGAAGAGCTGCAGTTGTTCCCTGAGAGAAAGAAAAGAAAAAGAAAAAATAAATGGCAGGGATGCTGTAGCCCTTGAAGATTTTGGCTACTACAAGTTGTGGAAGCTGAAAAGGTGGATAGAAAGGAGGCAGAGTGATATAAACCTGATAGCTGACGTACGTCTGAAATAAAGACCGTGAATGGTTAATTAAAAATGGTTACAACAGCCTTGAATTTCACATTGACGCTTTTTATTATGAAAACCCCAATGACAACATGAGATAAAAGAACACGCACACATGATTTACGAGAGGATGTTTCTGGGAGTTGGGTAGGTACAGATGAAGTAACCGTAAAGTGGAATGTATGCTTGAGGTATCGTTGCTGATGGCACAGTCGAACTCCTGGCCGAGGTACGTGGCCCATCTGGATTGTGGGCCGCGGCTGGTCATCTGAATGTAAGAAAGCCAAACCAAATGTTTACGCACAGTTTCTCGGTGCCCACAAATACATGTATACAACTCGTCTGGAATCATGCCAGCACATTTTCTGCGGCATGCACTGTTAGGTTCTTGACCTTGGCAGGTTCACTGCATTCGATGCACTTTCTTAAGTAACTGCTCGAGCGTGTACTTGTTTCTGTTCATTCTGTCTTTACTTACGCTGTTAGTGAACTGACATTTCACCCATCTTTCAGATGGAGCAGCATATGGGAGCAGTAACCGGAAGAATAAGTCCTGGTCAATGTTGTGTCGTGCCTAGTTTTGTGTTCAACATGTCCATATCACAGTAGAGATACCATACTGGTGGTTTAATAATATTCACCATAGTAAAAAAAAACAGAAATGGTGTTTTCCAGTGTATTATTTCATGCAAAAGATACATTACATTCAAAATTTTAATTGGCTACCCTGTGTTTTTTTGTATTTTCTTGTTCTTTTTTTGGCAAAGTTTCCTTTGTCCTATGCTGAGGGTTAAGCTATGACTGAGGAGCTGGCTAAACGAAGAAACGGCAAATGACTGCAGCCGCCATCGCCAGTGGTGTAGCGGAAAGAATGGACGGACAGACACAGTAAACCAAGTTTTAGTGGTATAACTGATGTTGGGATAAAAAAAAAGAGGATTACCGAGAAACAACAAGTGCGCGTGAATGAACAAATATATTTCCCAACACTTTCGAGCACATGTCAACTTTTGCGATTATGCAAAATACACTTAGACAACTTTCAAGTACATATCCGAAGGAACTACGCCGCGGCCTCGACTGACGTACGGACATGTCGAGAGCTCAAACGGCCCGTCACAGCTATCGCTTTTAGACTAATTGCTGATTAGCCAGGTAACGTGTAGTAAAATGTTTTTTTATGGGGGGGGGGACACAAGACGTGATAACAGATTGATTTAACGCCCAGTAACAAGCTAGGTGGCAGCGCTAGAAAATTTGTCGACGACGAGCGAAATCAGCTATCACAAGTATGAATGCAAGAAAGGAGCATGAATATCGGGGTGGTGCACCATATAGACAGCTTAGCAATGTTATGCGCAAAATTCAACAGCTGCAGTACTTATTCTGAGGAGGCCTGGGAAAGTATGCAAAACGTGATCTTCTGATAAAGAAAAAAGAAAAGTGATGCGTAGAAACACAAAGAATGGGTGGTGCATATGAAAGGAAATATAAAGAAGATCGCCAGAATAAAATTTGATCGTCTGCTCCACACTGGAGAAAAGGACAAGGGCTTCAATATTAAAAATTAATCAAAATAAATGAAAGAAACATTTAACGTACCGGATCAAAAAGAAAAAAAAAGGCTTTAGTGCTTTAGTCTTGTATTAATGTAAGGTAATTTAGATGCATGCGCTATGTCATGTTATTTAGGGAAATATTTCGTTCAACGACTTGAGAGCACAAACTGGTGTTACCCTACAGCACAGGTCAAGCTTGGCTTGTGGCATAAGTCAAGGTAACTTGTGTGTCAGAACTTAAACCACTCGGCTTGAATCTTAAACCTCGTGTAATTATGTTTACTAGACAATAAGCCCTTTGTCTGCGCGACTTACTACATTGTCCAAACTGCGCCATTGTCCGGATGCAACAATCATGGACAGTAGCTGTTCCTCACATTCAAGAATGGTGAGCAGCAGCTCTGTCCAATGAGAAACAGGTCTTACGAAACAACAGCTGTGCAAGTACACCCGCTGTATATTCCTTTATTTGTAAAGCAACAAGCCTCATTTCTCCAATTCACCACCGCTGAACGCCACTTTTGCCAGCGGGGCCCACTCTGAGTCACCGCATAATAGAGCTTTCTACTACTTCCTTTCCTACCGATATTAGAAACCTCTAAAGCTCGCCTTTGCACAAACTTTTTCTGATTGCGCAACGAACGTATAGTTATGCTCATTATTCATACTAATTTAGCGCTAAGGACGTATTGGTAAAAACCGAATAACATTCGCTGTGGGCTTCCTTTAATGACCATTATCAACCCCTCCAGAAATTTGGTTTTACTCAAGGAATTATAGGCTGATAGTCCAGAGAACCTTCTACTGCAAAGAGTTTCTCGAAGGAATTTCGCAGTAACTAAGATACATAGAGCCAATGTATAGCCTTCAGGCAATGATTAGAAGACGGCAGCAACACTCTGCCGCAGTAGCCACACTCTCCTGTTGCCTCAAACAGTGTGACCAAGTGACATTCTCTCTTCCATTCTCACATATTGGCCCATATGGTACACATTCTCTTCTCTCCCAAGCTTTTCTTTTTTTGTCATCGGTTATTTCCTTGTTGCGCGGAGCATTTACTGGTATTTGCACGAGATTTCTACGCGAATCTGCAATTTCCTTGCGATACTGCTTGCCGTTTGTGCAATGCCATGGATGAGAGGTAATCTCACTGGCGGCCCAAGTTCGTCCAAGAAGAGCTTTTGTTTGAATTCTCGGCTGTTTCTTTTTTTGCCGCGTACATCGGTGCAATACCTTTGCCGGCGCGATCACTACAGCGTGATCTAGGTCACACGCTTGTCTATTTACGACGACCAAACAAATATAGTAAGAGGCCCTTTAAAGATACGAGTATGTTTTCAACTTTGTAAAACCCCATATGTTGCTTTGTGCAATGTGTGGATTTGGAAATGCTGCCTCATAATGCTGCACGCAGGCGGGATGAATATAAAAGTGCACTAAGGCAGAATTTAGACTCCACAACGGTAATGGAAAATAGCATTGAAGTACATTGCTGTCCTATAGGCACGATTCCGCATGGATTTGGTTCGCAAGATGTACGCCCTTTGAAAAGTGCGAGTGCATGACAGGCTCAAGCTAAGAAATAATATGGGGCACATGTAAAAAAGGAAAAAAAATTTTCTTCTGCTTTCGAGATGGGCATATTAAGCATGATAGCACACGACCACGAGCGCTTTTCCGACAGAACTTTGCGGCACTGGTATTCACTGCGTCACCAGGGCCAGCTGACTAGTTTTTCAGTAATGTAGTGTTTACGTAGTGCGAATTTCTTTCTTTTTTTACGAAGATTTTCACTTGGATTGATAGCTGTGTAAAATAACTGCTGAAGCGAGCGGGGGCAGACAAATAGTCGCTTTGCCCCCAAAAATGTGCCTTTCTCCAATAAGACGCGAAAGCTGCGCCTACGAGTATGTATGTGCCCATCATAAGATTTTCACGGTCCAAGAAGTTTCTATACACTGCTACTTATGTTCTTGCGCTGACATAACTTCTCTGCAGTGAGTTTCATAAGCGCGCGACAAAATAATCAAGGTTAAATGGAGGCTTCTATACTGGTTTCTTGTTCCTTTCCTCTGTCATCAAATTTCTTTCTTTTTTTTTGCTTTCACCTGTTTGGCATCATCAGTGTATCCGCTGGTGCCTGTTCTTGTTGAGATGATATTTCATGTGTTTGAAAATTTCGTGCCATGCTCGATGCCACCTGCTCCTTCTCGCTCAGGATTGCGCGTGTCTTCTTACAAAGCCATTTTCTTTTTACTAAGCTCTCTCACGTGATGGTATTTTTTCATTCTTTTTCTTTTTCGACTCATAATTTTCAGAGCCCATAACAAAAACGTCTTACACTATAATTGTTTGTAAGATAAATTTTCAGCCATTCCTTATGCGTGACACTAATTATTAGCGAAGCAATGACAAATATCACTTACAAGTGATAAGCTTTGTGAATTCGGCTCCGGTTATTTTGATCCCCTGTTGAGACTAAACGCGAGAAGCGGGCTCAATCATAAATTCTACCCTGACAAGAGCGACCTAAGGAAGACCGAGCGCGGAGTACCCAAAACATTCCCTGTGCATATATTTTTTTTTTCATTTCACGTCTCGACTGGCAGCTACAGCACCTGAACAGCATGGCGGCCACGTTATCATGAGGGCGGAATGCAAAAGTTCTCGTGTATTGGACATTGCGTTGACGTTGAAAATTCCCAGACGCTCAGAAATAACCCGAAGCCGTCATACCAATTTCACATAGCCCCTCGGTTTACAGCTTTTTGCGCACAAGACGATGACAGAGAAGAGGTTAAGACATGTGAGCGCCACAGCGACATCTGTTGGAAGCCTGCGCTCGTGTGTCTTTGTTTCTTCCCTATTCTCGTCTTGTGCGCAAAAAGCTGCATTTATGTCTTACCAACATACGAAAACAGTCACCTTAGTGACCCTCTGTTTATGTTAAACTGACTCAATTAATTCCTCAACTCCAGTCTAGCAAGTGGTTTAGCAGACATTATGAAAATATGTCTTTATTTGCACGTAAAATTATTATTATTATTATTATTATTATTATTATTATTATTATTATTATTATTATTATTATTATTATTATTATTATTATTATTATTATTATTATTATTATTATTATTATTATTATTATTATTATTATTGAGAGATGCGATGCCTTCAGACAAACGATCGCTCTAGGAAGGCAGGCCATTTTGTTGGAGCACCACACGTCATTAGGGAACTTAACAGATGGATGCCCACTCCGAAGTAATTATCCACTTATGAGAGCAAATAGTTGGGCTACTTGGTTGAAATGCATACTGAAAAAGTTTGCGCGGAGACACGAGGAAAATGCCGAGAATAAACTTCAGTTGTGAGTTAGCGCTCGTTCCTCTCTTTTCTCGGCATTGTCCTCGTGTCTCCGCGGAAACTTGTTCAGTATGTGATTATCTTCTGTAACTGCATATAAAGTCGAAAGTCAATTTCACCCGACCATAAAGGTGCCTAAAGTGGAAAGAAGCGCTAATTAGTATTATCTTAAAGAGAAGTGCTCAAGGTAACTTTCTCTACGTCGCTATGGTATCCCGCCACCTCAAGAATTCCGTTATGTATTTGGACTCTTACGGTGAGGTCTTGCATTCAAAGCAGCGTTCTGGTTCCGGTGCCTACCACCAACCACCGCCGCCCCCGCCTGCAGCCGTCCTGCCTGCAGGTTGCCAGCCTCCTCCGAGGCCGCCACCAGGAGCCTGCCACCCGCCAGCATTGCGGCCGCCGCCGGTCTGCCAGCCAGCACCGCTGTTGTCGCTGACAGAAGCGGGCCATCCTGCGCCTCCTCCGCCAAGGGTTGCTCGCCACACCGCACCAGCAGCAGCGCTGGCAACCGTACCATGGCTGACCGCAGCTGCACCACCGAAGCTGCTCAGTGCTCCGTGGCCGCCACCGTGGCTGCCATGGCCCCCGCTGGCGGAGGCTCCGTCGGTGCGGATAACAATTATGCTTTCGGGAGCGCCACCGGCAGAAGCTCCGTGGTGACCACTACTGCCATGGCCACCTCCGTGAGCACCAGTACTTCCTCCGTGGCCGCTGTGTGCTCCTCCGAGGCCACCCGAAGCGCCACCACCGTGAGCACTGGCACCACCCTGTCCACCTCCATGACTGCCACCATGGCCGCTGCCACTCGAAGCACTGCTCAGAGTCTTGATGATGTACACGTGCTTCGTGACGCCACCCGCTGCTCCACCGCCAGCCTTGCCACCGTGTCCGCCTCCACCACCGGCTTGCCACCCACCACTTGAGCCACTGGGCCATCCTCCGGAGCCACCACTGGGCCATCCTCCCGAGCCACCACTGTTGCTTCCACCGTTGGGCCATCCGGTAGAGCCGCCACCACCGCCGCCGCTGGACCACCCGCCAGAGCCTCCGCCAGCTTGCCAGCTCGAGCCACTTGCACCGCCACCAGTCTGCCATCCCGCGCCTCCACCGGTTTGCCAACCAGTGCCGCCAGAGCCATCACCGGCTTGCCAGCTAGAGCCGCCAGAACCACCACCAGCTTGCCATCCTCCGTGGCCACCTCCTTGGCCGGATTTTCCCCCGCCTCCGTGTCCAGCAGCACCGGTTGTTGTGACAGTGCGGATTATATAAATGTGCTTTGTACCATCGCCACCGCTACTGCCATGGCCACCTGGGTAAAAAATTTACTGATTGCAAAATTTCTTCACGCCTCGTCAACGTTACTGTTGATTCATCTCACGACGTACAGCTTGTGATCCTCAATGTAAACAAAATAAAGCATTTATCACACATCCATTTATCTTCCGTTCAGTACAGAGATACGTAATATGCGAAGTAAAGTTTTGGTGGAAGCTTGTGTGTGCAAAAGTAGCGCCACTGAGCCCTTTATCCCTTAAGTGGTAAGCACCACCAGATTATACCATGTATAGAAAGGCTGCACTGACGTAGCTCATAACGCGTGTCAAATTATTGCTACCGAATACTTGGCGGAGGGCTAGTTGGTTGCATATAACTAAATTTGTTGCAAGAACAACGAAAGGATAAGACTGGAGCAAGTACACAAATGTTATGTATACTGTGTGTACTCGCTCTAACCTAGCCCTGTCGTTTGTTTTGCTCACAAATTTAGGTAAAGTATTGTGTACATGGGTGGATAATTACAAAATAATTTCACACGCATGAAATACAATGGTAACCTCTGACCTTGTGAGTAAATTGCAAATGGCGACTTACTATTGCCACCGGCGGCACCAAGGCCCCCTCCCTGCCAGCCACCGGCTCCGGCTCCACCTTGTGGTTGCCAGCCGCCGCCACCTCCTCCGCCCTGTGGTTGCCACCCAGCGCCCCCGGAACCGCCGGCGCCGCCGCCTCCTCCACCCGGGGCTTGCCAGCCGCCACCGCCGCCGCCAGATCCAGAGTCACCGCCCTGCGGTTGCCACCCGCCACCGGACGAACCTCCCTTTCCTCCACCACCGGCTTCTGGCTGCCATCCCGAGCCTCCTCCACCGGAGTCGCCTGCGGCATCTCCGCTGCTAGGGCCACCGTAACCTCCAAGGCTACCGGCTAGCGTGAGCCCGATCAGGGATGCTATCAATATCTGCCAGTATGGGGAAAGAAAGAAAACAGAATGTGCACAGAACCATGAGCCTCCAAACTGGAGCATCTGGTGATGATATCTAAGCATGCAGGCAAACGTTTACCTTTTGGGAATTTTGGTATACAGTATTATAAGCTTCGCAATTAGGCGCTGTAGGAAATTGTGCCAGTTACTGAAATTTCTAGTAGCGTTCTGCAGTGTGGTTGGTATCCAATGGTATTTGTTCTGATCTCGATGAAACTAGTCGGCACCTTCACATTTCCTTTGTTAGGTACCATGTTCTTCTCTGGATAATTATGAAAGCAGACTTATTTGAAATTAATTCCGCAATTGGACATTCACGGCCACGTGATTGTTAGTAACTGCCTCTAGACTAAGTCGTTCGGTATGGCGTATGGACCACAGCTGCTAATCTTATTGAGTTTGAAAGATCTGTATGAAAGAAATTTTGCAATAAACAAATTAACTTCGAACAGGCCATCTTGGCTATTGTTTCTTTAGCTGACTCATATAGCATGGTGGAATAGCATAGCGCAACGACTCACGTCTGTTGCGTGATATTTCCGGTTAAGGCAAGTTCTCGGAAAACCTAGCTATTAAACGCTCCTGCGTTGAACCATGGTTGTACAGTAGCACCTGGAGGTCATAACTATATCTAGACTATACATATAACGTTATATCTTGGTTCTTGAGTCCCAGTTGAATCATTATATAGTTTGCTTCTTACAGATTTTCTATTGGTTCATAACGCCGGGAAGGCTTGCATGTTCTTCTAGAAGCGTATTCCACTTTAAAAGGCCCTAGTACATGGCAGAATTCGCAGCACACATAGTATCGAGACTGTTGTTGCCGAAACAACAGGGTATAATTCTGACCTGGATAAAATGAACTTTGACATTGCATTCGGCGTATCTTCTATTTGATGGCGTCCCATCGAGGGCTGTTTGATGATCTTTCGGGATCCCATTGCTCTAGTCACCGGGGGGGTCGTACATCATTAGGGAGGATAGCCCGACAACTCTGCATGATCACTGCTTCCTCTTTCTATTCCTTTCTTCGCGAAACACGGCCCACAGAAATGGCGCATTCCATAATCGTAGGGTACTTTCATTGTTCGCTGTGTTTTGAAGATTGCTGCCCGTCAGAACGCTTCGTGAGCAGTTCAGCAGTTCCTGGATTTATTCATCAGATGGTTAAGTTATGGATTCTAGCCGATATCCAAGAAATCTTACAGCTGTTTTTGCAACTCCACATTCCTATAAGCATAAAGTTTCGGTGCTTGCTAAAGATATCCAAAATGGACTCCTGCCTTCCTTCTTTTATATCTCTTCATATCTTGCCTGCATGAACCAAGATATGATTTTTAACGGAAGGTAAGGATGTAAAAAAATATTAGAATTGATATGGTACTGCCCCATTTTAGCAGCCTATCTGTAAAAACGGATCTTACAGAGAAGATAATCTCGAAGTATTGACACAACAAAGCTCTCGTATTGCTGCTTTTAATTTGTGTTGCCTCTTGGGAGTTTGTGATCGCCACCGTGTCCCGTGCGGAAACGCATATGTGGAAGCTCTAGGCGAAATTGCGACAAACTTCATAAGCGGGGTTCGCCGAAAGAAACACAAAAATACGTTGTCTCAAACATTCTCAACACTGCTGCCAAACATTATGGCTCAAAGCAGCAAAGGATGAAGAAGAAACACCGAGCAAGAATATGCATTAGTTTAAACTGCTTAAAACCTACCCTTTTTGTAAACACTTTTTTACACTCTTTTGTTCTTACTTTTGCGGAAATGCTTATTAATAATATAAATGCTTATAGTAGGATGTTATTTTTGCATTACTCTTGTCAACTTACAACAGTTTTTTGGTTGACATGTTACAGTCAGCAAGGACTACTGATTTAACTCTGACGACTGGCTTAGAGTAGAAGTTGCATGAACGGTCAGTTGAGTTTTTTTTTATCTTTGTTGCATTGACAATTGTTACTATCACGTTTCGTGAATTTATGTAAGCGGCTTGTATACATGCAGGAAAGGTACCACAATGTTATGTAGAAGAAGCACGTTAGCACTCAGTGCGGCGATAAAGCCATGCATACGCAATAAAAATGTCGGGGCTCACGTATAGCTTTGAGCCACCTTCGAGCATCGAAATAATGGAAGGTGCAAAACACAGTGTGATTTTTATTGCTTGGGAGAGCTTGAAATATGCTAACCTGTGATAACGTATATATATATATATATATATATATATATATATATATATATATATATATATATATATATATATATATATATATATATATATATATATATATATATATATATATCCCGGCCGGGCCAGCCACATTCCCACTGGTCGATATGCGCAACCGCCCGTGAATCGTGCCTTGGGGCCACGTTATAGATCCCCTGGTGGTCAAAATTAATATGGAGTCTCCCCACTATGGCGTGCTTCATAGTCAAATTGTTGTTTTTGTACGTGAAAACCCCAGAATTCAATTCAATTCACTAACTATGGCGTTTTAAGTCAGTTGTCATCCCTCATATAGGTAGACGTCAAAACTTTTGTCAAACCGTTGTCCGCAGCGCGCCGCAAAGGGTCAGACCTTGCGTCGCACCACGAACAATCGTCTGTTTCACAGTAACTTAGAATGACTAACTTACTTTAGGATGGTGAGTTGTGCCGGACACAAAGAAAGAATTCATATGCAAAATTCTTATGCGATGATGAATATGGACTTGTGCGTATACTCCAGAGAAGCTAGACGCACTGGAAAACTTCACACGGACAAAACATTTCTTGCTGACACTACAGCTGCTTTTTAGGTCTTGTGTAATCAATGTTTCTGGAGCTAATCGAAGACATGTCTTCGTCATGGAAGGTAATGCTTCCTTCTTTCAACTACCTTGTCATGTCCTTTTAAATGCTTGAAGAAAAGCGCTACACAGCTGATTCTACGCAGTTGCCAAACGCTGTTCAGGGGAGAGAGGGAAGGAAACACCTGTGTGAAAAACAATAAATCGAAGCAGATGCTCCGAGGCCCGCGCAAGAGCTGCCAGCAGATAAATTATGGGGTTGGTCCTGGTGTTCCTTAACGATCGTTTTCGCGATAGGAGTTTACATGAGCCGCCTCTGCAAGCGCCGGACCACGATGCTCATGGGCTCCCCCGTCCCCCAGCTCTACAGCCACAGTGCCCAATACCCGACTTTTACGAGTGCGTTCACGTGCGCAGCCACTTACCAGCGACTTCATGGCTGCTCGAGATCCGTGAGCTGTGCGCGCAGGAGCGAGCTTGTCCGCGTTCCTCGTGCACGGCTTTCTCGACTCAACGTTGTCCTGATCTAGGGGGGTCCCGTACTTTTATACGAGTGGCCCGGAGGAGGGACAAACAGTGCACCTTAGCGGGCCCCCCGTACCTCGCGGAACTCTCACACCTGCGCTTCATTTCTGCTTTCCCCGCTTTCAAGATAATAATAAAAGACAGCGAGACTGGTCGGAAGGAGAGGAAAGCGGCAGGAAGGAAGAAAGAGAAAACGAAGAGAAAGTGGCACGCTCCAGAAGCGCTGTCGTCCGCTGCCTTGTGCCCAGGAGGCGCGAGGGGCCTGGCTAAAAGGTGAAGTCCTCCGAGGGGTCACACACCCACAACTAGTGTCAAGCAGCAGTTCGATCGAAAGGGAAACGGGCGAGCGGAAATGCCATGGGCGTCCCTTGCGGCCAGGGGAGGTGCATGCCGACGGCGAGGGCATGCTTCAAGATAGTAACGAGCGGACGGACCGCCGCGCGCGTCGGCACGCAGGCAAAACACGGCCGTGCGCTTCCTTTGTTGCGCGCGGCGAGGGATGCTCCACGACTTCCTCGGCTTAGCTCCTCGTTCTTCGCACTCCGCAATGTTTCAGCGCCCGAGGCTGCTTGATCTCGACGCTTTCACTTTGACTGGCCCTTTCACTTCCAAATCACCGTCTTTGGTCTGCAGAGTCATGTCCAGAGTCAAAGGCGCCTCACAATGGACTCAATGAGAGCTAGGACACAAGTGCGGTGCGAATATCGGTTCCTCTTTTTATTTACGGTGTTTCCTTTCTTCTCACTGTTCACGAATTCTTTTATGATGCGCCAAGTGTAACCCCCGGCTAGCGCATGTTTTTCCATGATCTCTCCAAGTTCAGGTTCGGGCTTAAATAGGCGCATCTTCCTCTTTCTAATTTTTGCAGCGTTTTATTGTTCAGTGGGGGGTCGAATAAAGCGTCGGAAGAACATGCGAAAATTCGTCGAGTACGCTTGTGTGGACTTCCTCTAGGCAGCAAAATATTTTCTATTAGTAAGGTATTTTTGTTTACTGGTTGGTTCAGAGCAGTTAGGCCAGGCTACAAAGGTTGTAAGGTGGCAAACAAATTTTACTTCAAGAATAAGCCCGCTCCGATGTGTGATGCAATCAAGGAGATCGCCGCTGTCAGAACCCGCATGATCTCTAAATATGGTTTGAATATTATTTTCAACTTCGTATATACCTCTTTCAAAGCGCATTCAAATGACGAGTCCAACATGCCAAATATTTCACTTGAAATACAGCCAACGTCTTGTGACCACATGACTGAATTTTAAACAATACCTTAGTTGTTTGTTTCTTCCTTACAATAGCGTTACTTGGAGCAATAAAATAACCATTATTTAGGTCATATTATTCGTATTCATCTCAAAGAATGCCCCTTGCTGTGAAAAATGTGAAAGCATGAACTTCTATGAAAAATATCATGTTTATATTTAAAAATGCCAGTTTTTCATCATACAATTAGAAAAGTCGCAAAAAATTTGCGATAATACCGTTATGAAAAAAGTCCAAGCAACTAACAAAAGCTTTAGAAAAGCTTAACGCTGCTTCATTGGCGTCGTAAGTTTAACACGAAGGGTTTCGCATGCACTTCGGAAAAAACTGCAGCCCGCCATCTATCTGGTCGCTTCAGCCAAGCTAGACCTGCGTTTCCGCTTTCCAATCACTCCATTCCTGCCGTCGGAATCACCAGCTCACGGTACATATTTTCTTATTTAAGGTCAGTGCCCGAATTCACAGAAACGTCTTGCGCTAGAACTGTTCGAAACAGTAGATGCCTGCCAGTCCTGGTGTCGTACATATTTGCGAACGTGGACGGCCATTGATAAACATTCATTACGAACGAAAATATTTAGGAATTCGGCCCCGGATATACAGGGTGTGCCCCGTAACTTGAGCCAAACATTAAAATATGCAAATGCAACGTAGTTGTGCAAAAGCAAGGTAATGTTGTGTGCCGTCTCTTGGAGATACTCCTCCAACTTCCCAAATATTATAATTATATGAAAAGCGTCCCTGAGAAAATTGTGGAGCGATATGAGTAACTCCCGATACAGCTTTATGTTGTTCAATGCGTGCTACATAAAAGTGTTTTTCCAAGCGTGAAGGTAGCTCGCAAGTACACGCAATATTGCCGAGCGACTGGCCACTCGAGGCACTTTGCGTGCAATCGCGGGCCTATTTTACGCTAGGAAAAATACTTTTACGCTAGACTACAGCAGAGCCCCGAGGGGTTGGTGGTCTCTGACCTCAAACCAGTAAGCTACGTTCTCGCGGGCCCCTGAATTTCCTTATTGAAAACATACGTATATCGAAACGGGGGCTTTTTTTTAAGTTAGGTAAATATAACTAGCATTAATTCGGTAATTTCGCTACTGCCTGTTTTAATTCCCTGCCTGCAGTCTCCAATACAGTAATGATGGAAATGAACCAATGGCCGACTGCCGGAAATAATTATTCTCGGGCCATAACACGAATTCGGTATCATTGACCAATATGAGCAGACGTAATCTGTGCAGTCATGTCTTTGGGAAGGGGAAGACGGTAAGAGATTCATCAAGTCACCATATGTTGCAGGGAGTTGTGCTAGCAACGAATGCAAAAGAAGCAACAAGTTTCAGACGCATACGGTCAAACAGGCAAAGGAAGGAAGAACAAGACAAACGGCAGCCATTTTTTTTATTTCGTTAAAAATGTCCGACCCACCACTATAGTGGATCGGACATTTTTAACGAAATAGTGTCTATCGCATTGTGCTGCTAAGCACGAAGTCGTGGGATCAAGTCATGGCCACGGCGGTCACCTTTTGATGGGGGCAAAATGCAAAAACGCCCGTGTTTCGCTCATTCGGAGCATGTTAAAGAAACCCTGGTGGACAAAATTCATCCGGAGTACCCTACTACAGCGTGCCTCATAGTAAGATTGTGGTTTCGGCACAACAAGCCCTCGAACTTATTTTTTTTAATACCTAATCCCTTGTTCCTCGTTCGTATGCGTGTCAGTGTGACGTGAGTCTGCTTATGTCAGGTGGACAAAATATGGCGTCAATCATAGCCGTCATGCAGACATGCGACAGTAATCATACACGAGAATCGCGCGAATTTCGATGAAATGCCTGGTCCATAACATACACTCAGTGACAAATGTGAGTTTCATTTCACGTTTTTTTTTCTTTTTGCTAACCATAATAAGGACGTGGTTCTGGTGTGGGCAGGGTTTGATGCTGCGGCTGCTTTGATTTATGTGGGACACGCAGCGTAAATCAAAGTGAGTCACCGGGACTCCGGCATGGGTGTGACAACAAGTCGGATATAAATGGCGACAGAACCGTCCAGCGTAGACAGCTCGCCTTTGGTTGCATTTTTTCGTCAAGGAAGTCTTCCATCACAGCTGCCCGTGGAGCCTATATTACACGCTTTGGATCAGTTATGCGTCGTTATCTCATCAGTGAAAGTGGCCTCCCGCGGCCAGGAAGCGCTGTCGCATTTGTTGACACCCGACCCGCGCGCAGATTCTCACCACCTTCAACCCGCTCGCGCCAGCTTCGTGAGCGTGAGCCATCCTTCTTCCCTATCGGAGCACGACGACGCGTCTTTCATGCAGCCGACACTTTCCTTTGAAGCAGCTGCAGGCGAGGCGTGTGGCACGTGTATCCGTCTTCTTCGGTGCCTTTCCTTCTCTCTGCACCTCGTACGTCTCTGGCGTCGCCAAGTGGAACGTGCGATCTCTCTGCAGATTCCAGTGACGTGGGTACGCACGACTTCGCGAGAGAAAATTTATGAGCGCATCTACTTGCTATTTAGGCAAGCCGTGTGACAAATTCTGATTTATGTAACTACCTGAAGCTGTACATCAGGAAAGTAAGGTGTTTGGTTTTAGGTCTTCTGTCAGTTCATGAGGGACACGGAATCACATGTTCAACAAAACTGCCTAGTGCACCAATTATTTTTCCTACTGTTGTGTGAATCTATTACATATATTTCAGCAACACGGTAATACGTGTTTCTTGTGTCTGCGTAGGTATCTTCCTTGCGATCTCGTCGATTTTATTAATTTGGTTCGAAAGACGGAATGAAGCGTACATGTCATTCATCGGTATACAAGGTGGGAAAACTTGAACCGTCAAAGCAAATTCTCAGGTGATAGCAATATTCAGGCGATGGCACATGTTTTGGAAAATTTCATTGACCACGAGGAGAGTATATCATTGGGATTATCAAGGTATTCATATACATGTACAAATAATAGTGAGCATGGACATATCAAGCAAGCTTGTTCAGACTGCCTACTATTGATGGGCCCCCTGCGTCATATACTACCCATCGCAACTTCTACACCACTGCAGGTGCGAGCCTAATAAACGAAGAGGTTTGGAGCTAGAGTCGTGATTGTCGGACACAATTTATTTTTTTTTCTTTCTCCTGCGAACGTGGGCCCATATTCACAAGGAGCTCTTACGCTGCAATAATTCGCAAGATCAAATTCCCGCAAATTACGGTGCTGGACATAATATTAGCGAAGACAAAGAGCACTTACTAACGAGAACATTTGTGAAGTCGACGACAGAAGGTTGTTACTCTAGAATTGTTCATAAAGCTAACTCCAGCTGATCTTGACGCTGGACATAACTTTAGCGAAGGTGGCCAGCGAATGGCAAAGTACTTACTAACAATAAGCTTTGTAAATTCGAGCCCTGGGTGCGTATTCACAAAAAATCTCTTATGCTAGAATTGTTTATAAAATGGAAAATTTCAGCCAATCCCAATGGCGGGAATATTATTAGCGAAAGCTGCCTGCCAATGGGAAAAAGTGCTTAAGAAAAAAAAGCTTTGTGAATTCTACCCAAAGATTCTTTTTTTCCTAAGTGCGCTTTGCGTTTGGTCATCCGTGATCGCTAATGTCGAACATATGTCGAACATCAGGATTAGGATAAATTTTATCTTACAAATCATTCTAGCGTAAGTACTTTTGACGAATACCGGTTCTATTTGTGTAATTGACGAAAATTATTCCTATACTTCCTGGCAGTTGAGCTACGGTGAATTTATCTCGTTTTTCACTCTTAGTTTTAAACCATAAAGCTCAAGAACCTCTAAGTTCATGTCACAAGAAAAAGAGAGAACGCCGACCAATAAGGGCTGTTTAAATATTAGACGTTTTACCTTCCATACCAAACGAGGTGTCATCAAACCGTCGATTCCACCTCGACGAATGCGAACGATTAGGCAATGCAGACATCAAGTTACTGACAGCATTTGACAACATGGGTAAATCCCAAGTCGATGCCCTTGCGCCCCTTTTTATCGCACTTTGTGCCAAGTTTTGTCGAGCAGAGATAGCGTGAAAAACTGAATTGCTCTTTTGTTTAAACAGGTGTCGTTAAATTCAGAAGCGTTTCCAAAAGCGAAACGTAGGTGAGCTAACGCCAATATCCAATGATCCAGCCACTATTAGGCTGGGTAGGTAGGCATGGTACAAACTGGTTTACTGTGACAGCAGTTAAAGGAGCGCAACAGTTGCTTTCCTGCTTAGCGCGACCATCGTTTCCGTTCCTCCGTCGTCAGTTAACTTCCTCACCTCAGCTTAAACTTCGGCATACATCAAGAAAAACTAAACTTGACCCACCGCCGACTCAGGGAGTCAAACTTACACCACTGCGAAGTGGGAGGCAATGTGCGTTTGGCAACCGGATGCATTTACTGGTGAGATTTGGCACAGCACTCGGGTTTGGCAATGCTTACGCACTTTCATGCGCAATGATGACTGAGCATGGAATCGCGTCGGTGCATGAATTTCGGAAGCCACTGCCGGCAATACTGTAGCCCACGAATACGAAGTTGTGCTCCTAGCAGAGAAACTGCTTAGATGCCTCCATCCGCTGTGAGCGGCTGCTGCTGCCCCAGCAATTGAGTTCAGAGCCGGAGAAATCGCTGATGCATGCTGATTTCTCTCTTTATACCTGCTCACGCGACCAACATTGGCGACGAGTAGCCATTATTTAGTCCTCGTTGGCATAACTCTATCCTCCTAGTTCTGAGGACTTGTGTTTTTTGTGTTTTTAATGCAATTAATGTTATTTGAGAACTTCACTTAGTTTGCGGTATGGCCGTCGCTTTGTCCGCGCCTAACCGTTTTCCCACCAACTTGGGACACTGGGTAGTCTATCGTCTAAAGCCGCCGTGATTGCTCAGTCAGTATGGTGTTGGGCTGCTAAGCACGAGGTTGCAGGATCAAATGCCAGCCACGGCGGCCGTATTTCAGTGTGGGCGAAATCCGAAAACAGCCGTGTACTTAGATTTATTACGCGTAATGCGATTATGCGTAATGTGAAGACGCGGGATCTTTTCCCACCTGCGGCAAGTTGTTTCTTCATCCATTTTCATCGCCATTAATTTATCATTTCTTTAATTCAATTAGAAAGTACAAGTAATTTTCCCTATGTTGTCCTTGGTGTCTTTGTTTGTTGGCTTCTCATGATACGATTAATAAAAATCGGTCCCCTCGGTTAACACCCTTTTTTCTCGTTCCTACGTAACGAGGGTCTCGAATCCGGCAACATTGATGCCTTCAGGCAGCATGTGCGCGTTTATTGACCACTTGCGTTCACCCAGCGAGATCACGTACTCGAGAAGCCTGTGGCTTAAAGGATGTTCAAGATCCGCCGCCAAGATTTGTGAGTGGTGACGCTGGCTGACACTCCCATGGTTAGTTCTAGTAGTAACACACAAATACCCAAGAAAGTGGATGGTGAAACGGCGCCGCCGTAGCTCAATTGGTTAGAGCATCTCACGCGTAAAGCAAAGGCGTGGGACCTTTCCCCACGTGCGGCAAGTTGTTCTTTCATCCATTTTCATCGCCAATAATTTATCATTTCTTTAATTCAATTAGCAAGTACAACTAATTTCGCTATGTTGTCTTTGGTGTCTTTGTTGGCTTCTCATGATGCGATTAATAAAAATCGGGACCCTCGTTTAACCCTTTTTCTTCTCGTTTTAGACACATAGGGCAATTTACAAATTGCAGGTGGTGAAACTGCAAGGCATATCCAGTTCAAAAGAATTGTGTAGATGACACGATTTTTGAAATGTGCGCCATCAAACTTGCGGTAATAATATAATATATGGGGTTTTACGTGCCAAAACCACTTTCTGATTATGAGGCACGCCGTAGTGAGGGACTCCGGAAATTTTGACCACCTGGGGTTCTTTAACGTGCACCTAAATCTAAGTACACGGGTGTTTTCGCACTTCGCCCCCATCGAAATGCGGCCGCCGTGGCCGGGATTCGATCCCGCGACCTCGTGCTCAGCAGTCTAACACCATAGCCACTGAGCAACCGCGGCGGGTAAACTTGCAGTAAAAATGCATTGTCGTTCAGCTTACTTTCTTATCGAAACGTCATTTTATGCATTGAAGCACTAAAGTTAGAGGACCATCAACGCATTTTTTTTCGCAAAGTTTGAGAATTATTATCTCGAAGCTGTCATCCTCAGAATTTGTTCCAAGTGGATCAGCCTTGCGAGCTCCAAGGCTATAATTTGAAAATTTCGATATGTGCCGTAAGGTAATTAGTTAAAAATGATTAGTGAATCTTTGGTAATTAGTTGATTATGCATTTCAATTTATTGTGAAAGTAATGTCCCCATCTTCGAGTAGACCAGATCAAGGACTAGAATGGGGTTGTCGGCCACAAGCAATTTTTAAATAATTTTCGCAAGTGTTCGCTAAAACACCTGGTATAAAAGCACTTCACAAGTCAAGGATAAGAAGTTCATAAATGTAACTAGTCGGTCCGCTTTACTGCGCGTCGTAACATGTGAGAGTGGTCTGAATGCGCTATATTTATGGTCTATTGGTGCCGACTGGATGCTGAACCAATAGTACCGTGTTGCTCACAGGCTCGCAGGTTTTGTAGACGCAGCATTTGGCAAATGTTCGCCTATATATGGCGCATGAAGTAGCTTATTTGTGCAGAAGGAAGACGGAAGAACTAATGGAGGAACATAAAGCTATGCAATGTTTCAAAGTGTTCGTGAACGCTTCTTGTTGTCGTCGTGAAGGAATTACGAAGACGAAAAGACAATGTCGACTTAGTTGTTTGTCAAACAAAGCGCTTACAAGCATAGCTGCCATAGTAAGTACTCCGTCTACTTCGTCCTGTGAGAGCCTTTGGGACGGCCGTGATGTGGAGAAAGCTGCTGTGAATTGCGAATCCCAATCCTTTAGCTCAACCTGCCTGTTGCTACAATCTTTCATTACCACCCCACCACCATCACGCTGTGAATTGCGGTTGTTAGGGTCTGCAATCAAGAACGGATAGTCGTTTCGCATTTATATTTGGAGGTGTTAGGTTGCGAGTCGCCTATCTGTCATACTAAAGTATTTATTTTGGTGTAAGACAGCTTTAAACCTGAATGTTCATTTCGTTTTAAATATCAATAGATGATTGAAAGGTCATATGACGTAACGGTTTGAATTGAAAACCCTTTCTAACAGGAAGCGCCACGTGGCACAAGAAAAACTAAAAAAAAAGAACTTCACACTGGACGGCAGGGAATCACGCTCGGGAAGGCGCCTTATTCTCAGGAGCGGAAAGTATTATGCTTCTTTAGAAGCTGTGCTTCGTAATAGTCCAGCGCTGTTTAGCAGTAGAAGAACGTCACTCGCACCCTTTAATCGTCTTTGCAGAGCTTCTTTCAGTGCCAAGCTAGCGCCTTGTGCCCTCGTTTCTGTAACAGCAGTCTAAATGAGGCAGGTTCTATTTATGCTCCTGTTGATAGGTTCATCTAACATCCGAGCTATGCGGTTCTGTTCGTAACGCAGCAGGTAAACAAGGAAGTTACGAAGCATACCAGTGCTTTAACTTTCAAAACTTTCACAAAGCCTCTTTTGTTCAAGACCAGAAGGCCCTAGAGTCCTCACCAGGCCTCCGCAACAAGCGGCCACGGATGCACTTCCTCTAGGGAAGCAGCCCAACAACAGCTAGAGGCACTGATTGCTCAAGCGACCTTTGGGGTCGTCGGAGCTTCCTCCCACCCCAGCGCAATAGCGTGCTGGCGCCCTCACCCGAACCGACAGAGACGCACATTTGCATCGTGGCCGGGGCAATTATTTTCCGGAAGCAGCATAATACCATAGCTAACATCACATTCCATCTAGTCGTGCTATTATTGTGGAGCAATCATTGCAATTTACGAATTGTAGCCAGTAAGATTGTCAGGCGTATCCACTTCAGAATGGCGTATCCAGAATGGCGCCCAGCTTCAAGACATGCACTGGCGTAAAAATGCACTGTTTGTGCAATGACTTTTTTACCAAAGCGCTCTTTTATGCATTGAAGCCCAAAAATAACCGGAACACCATTGTCTCGTCTACAACTTTGAAAAATAATAACTGGAAACTGGTGTATTCCCGCATATTCATTTCAAGGAGATGCATCTTCCAACCTCACAGGTTACAGTTCGTTAATTTCAATATGTACCCAACGTAATTAGTTAAGAAGTTAATTAGTACATTTTGCTAACCAGTTGAAGTTGGATATGTGTTTCGATTTCGCTTGCAAGTGAAGTCCACCTATTCTAATAATCCAGCTCAGCGGCAAGAAATACGCTTCTGCAACAGTCGATTTTAAAAATTACATGACACTTTTAAAAAAATCTCCTGTATATGTTAAGTAAATTTGAACTGGGTCCATGCACAATGCGTTACTGGAACAATAACTTCCTCTCGGTAAAGCCATCTATAGGTACTACATCCATAACTATATCAAACAGTAATAATCTCTGGTCGTGGTCTCACTGCACGAAAACATTTTTCTGCCCTGTAAATATGGCCCAGGGAAAAAGCCAAGCTTACGAGTTCCATAATTTTTTCGGAAAGTCTCATAGGCATTTAAGTTATATGCCTGTTGTCATCTCAGCGAAAAATAAAATTCGGTGAACAGATTTTTTTAAAATCTAGACAACCGCATTCAATGGCCTTATAATTTGCACGGAATGTGAACTTTTGTGCCGTCTTTTGGAGTATGAACATGACAGGCGCTTACAATTATTTTAACTTCATTTTCTAGTGTGATCATCATCAACATCACGTCCACTGCAGGAGGAAGGCCTCTCCCTGAGATTTCCAATTGCCCCTATCCTGCGCCAACCGATTCCACCTAGCCCCTGCGAATTTCTTAATTTGATCACCCCACCTAGTCTTCTGTCGTCCTTGAAACAGTGATTTACTCAATCCGAGTCTTTCCCTCGAAGCGCAAATAAGGCTAAAACTATTCCGCGTCATTGCTTAGGAACAAATTGTAGAAGAGTGACTTATCACTGCTGTTCTTTTTTTTTACCTTCTTTCATGTCTTTTCAAAAATTGAGCATACTTGCAGGGCACCCTATCCTGCGCCAATGGATTCCAACTAGCCCTTGCGAATCTTTTCATTTGATCACCCCACCAAGTCTTGCTGTCGTCCTTGACTGCGCTTCCCTTCTCTTGGCACCCATTCTGAAACCCTAATGGTTCACCGGTTATCTAACCTACGCATTACATGACCTGCCTAGCTTCATTTCTTTGTCTTAATGTCAAATAAAATAACTACTATCCTTCTTTGCTTTCCGATTCACACCATCTCTTCCTGTCTCTTAATGTTTCGCCTAATATTCATCGTTCCATCGCTCTTTGCGCGGTCCTTAGATTGTTTTCAAACTTCTTTGTCAGTCTCCAAGTTTCTGCCCCATATGTGAGCACTGGTAGGGTCCATTGATGGTACACCTTTCTTTTCAATGATAATGGCAAGCTCTCGGTCAGGATGCGACAATGTCTGCCGAATCCGCTGCAACCCAAGTTTACTTTTCTGTGAATTTCCTTATCATGATCAGTGTCCCCTGTGAGTAATTAACATAGGAAAACATAGTCCTTCACAGACTCTAGAGACTGACTGGCGATCCTGAACTCTGGTTCCTTTGCCGGGCTATTGATCACCACCTTTGTCTTCTGCATATTAATCTTCAACCCCCCTTTTATACTCTCTCTGTTAAGGTCCTCAATGATTTGTTGTAACTCGTCCCCAGTGTTGCTGACCAGGACAATGTTATCTGCAAATGGAAGATGGCTGAGATATTCACCGCTGATCCTCACTCCAAAGCCTTTCCAGTTTAAAAGATTGAATACTTCTTCCATGCACGCAGTAGATATCATTGAAGAGATTGTGTCTGCTTGTCTGACCCATTTATTTATAGGTATCTTCCTACTTTTCTTGTGGAGAATTAGGGTAGCTGTGGAATCTCCTTAGAAACTTTCCAAGATATTTACGTAAGCATCTTGTACTCCTTGATTACACAATGACTCTATGACTGCTGGTATCCCTACTGAATCAAATGCCTTTTCGTAATCTATGAAAGCCATATAACGAGGCTGGTTGTACTCCGCGGATTTCTCTATTACTTTATTGATGATGTAGATGTGGTCCATTGTAGTGTATCTCTTCCTAAAACCAGCCTGTTCCCGTGGTTGGCTGAAGTCCTGTGCTGCCCTTATTCTATTGGATATTATCTTGGTGAATATTTTATATAATACTGGAATTTTGTAGCATAGCTATGTAAGCGTTGCACGGTAGGCAGTATTATCAGCATTATATGTGCTGCCGTGTGAGGTGATCCGGACAGAGAAATGTTGAAACTTTTTATAAGATTCATTATGGCTAAACCAGCTGTGCTTAAAGCCGATTAATAAATGGGACATCACAAATTTTAAACGTACATATGCCGTCATTTTTTTGTGTAACGATGATGACTGTACACTTCATTATTTCGCTCGTGTCTTCCCTTAGAACAGAATTCTTCACCCGAAATGAACTGGTGAAAACTCCTCTTGATTTTATAATAACGATCCCACGAGCTACTGACGAGATTACCCGCATGGTATATGCAATCATGTGCCGTATAACGTAAAACTATTCCAATATGTTTTTATTCCAATCTCCTGACGTCAAATTTGCCCAACCACTGACGCAAGCATCGGGTGGTCACCCGCAGGGTTGTCTGAACAATTCAATCAAATTCTCCCCTCGTTCATAGGAGGTCACTTTTGTTTGCTTGAAAAATGAATAACATTGCCTGCACTGTGCGGCTTGTCTTACCTAATTGGCTCACAAGAGGCGAGGAGCATGCTCAAGTGGAGAGGGATTCGATGGGGCCGAGCCACTGCACTGAATATCGATAACCGGATGAAGAGGGTGGTGCGGGCGTCTTCGATTGGTCCGCTTTCTCTTACTTAGCTTGTGGTGGCTCATCGACAATCGCGGCGGCATGCAACGGAAGCTTAATTATAACGCTAAAACGGATCTTCAGCAAAGAAGAAATGGCAGAACGAGGTCGTAAACGTGCCGAAAGTTCTCAAAGACGTTACACAGCCACGCAAAAAGTTTTATTACACCCAAATAATCCCGTGCTCTCCGGCAGGGGCGAGTAGCCAGTTCCGCAGCGATCGGCGGCAGCCATCTTTTATTCCATTCGGAACGGGGCAGCCTGCGGCTATTCAGAAGAAAATTCAGTTTTGTTCGGCATATTAATGCATCTTTAACGCGTACGCGTCACTTTCACGCGGTAAATTTTTGCGGTTTTGTGACGCCGCGAGAGACGCAGGTGAAGTGGGGGCAGCCCGAAAACTTTTGACCAATCGCCGAGGGCTAATGGCAAAAAGGCGTCGAATCAGAACTAACTATTTTTGTTTTGTTCGGTCAAGTTATGCATAATGAGTGTGTACACGTCGTATCAGATGGGAAGCTATCGTGGTTTTCTTGATTTCGCGTCACAGGCAGGTGAAGTCGGGTTGGTTCAAAAAAGTTTTGGACCAATCGTGGTGGGCTGATTGCAGAATTGGAATAGATGAGTTTGGAATAGTTTCACGTGATAGCGCCCCATGTCGCCGACATCCGACCGAAATCTGCTGGGCAGAGTTGCCCAAGTCGGCAGAAGCAGCGATCAGAGCACCAAACACGTTCGCGTAATTTCATTGACATGGGGAGGGTTTTATTCATTTGCTGAATCTTACTCAACCTTGCGGATTTCCGCAGGACTTATCTGCTCCATTAAGGAATATTTTAGCCTTTTATCAGGGGATTTGGCCTTGTTTTTGCTGAGGCTCTCGTAGGGTGCTGCGCAATCATGGGCCGTGGTTTTAATTGTTTTCTTATAGCTTCCGGTGGAGACCTCCTGATTTGCGCCCCTAGGGGTTGTAAGTCAAAGTGAATTATCTCAGCATGCGAGGTTTAACGATCACTACTGTTTTCATAGGCCTCGTAAGGAAACAGTGATTTACTAAATCCGAGTCTTTCCGTCGAAGCGCAAATAAGGCTAAAACTATTCCGCGTCATTGCTTAGCAACAAATTGTAGAAGAGTGACTTATCACTGCTGTTCTTTTTTTTACCTTCTTTCATATCTTTTCAAAAATTGAGCACACTTGCAGGGCACGAGTGAACGCTTTAGGTACAGTGCTCTGCAATTGAAACTCAATACTCGGAGCTCATGGCGGTCCATGCTTCTTGCGCCAGCCGGGTGTGTTAGGTGATCGTTGGGGGACCAAATTCCGTGACATTGCTTTACAATGGCTCTCACCTTGTCGTATATCACAATTACTCGTGTTGGTTTTCTTAGTTTTCAGCAGCGAAAAATCGCCAGAAACCATGTGCTCCAAATAACGCGTTTCACTCGTTGAGCACCGTATATAGTATGATATGCTGTTATTCAAAGCTTGCAGAGTATTGAGGTCAGCTGCTTTTATGTAATTACTGCTTGTTTTGTGCTGTTTTGTTTTGTTTAACAAGACAGCATGCAGTTTATCTATATCTGTTCTAGGGTGTTTCCGTTAACCAAAGAATTATAGATACACTGCGTGAATGATCTGTGTGAACACTTAACAATACACTGGAGCTTGAGTTACAAGTAAAGCTTGTTTTGTGACAGACTGTTTTCCTCTATTACAGATCCTTTGGTTAAATTAACATTAGGGGGCAGATGTTGACTGTAGGAGGAGAAAGCAAGTTGCTGGGGGCCAGGTTCGGATGATCTTAGCTGTCCAAACAACTTCTGTTAACAGTGGCTAAGCCTGAGAACCACATTTAAAATCCACCGGATGTTGACCGCCGAACGAACTAAGGCGTACGAAGGGTGTCGCTGTTATCACGAAGCATTACGACAAGGAGATCGCACTGAACGGGATAGAACACAGCCATCTAATACTTAGATCAAAAGCGAGTCTTGCGAACCAATCAGCGCCCTTCACAACAGCAGTTCCCCAGCGTAACTCACCGCATTTTCGATAGCTATGAACCTCGAGTTAATTTCAGGAAGAGCCAAAAAACCACCTCCTAAATATGCATTCTTCCATATCAAGCTTTTCTGGACACCTGCCAACAAGCGCCCCAACTGGCCGCGGCGTGAACATAGCGCCTTGCTTTAAGTTATGTGGGGAACTGTGGATTATGACAGCAATGAAACGAGAGAACATAATTGTAGCAGCCGCACGTATATGTATACAGATAGTACGGCTTCACACAGTGCTTTAAAAAGCAGTAAAATGGTGCGTAAAAAACTCAAAATAGTGAGACTGGCCAAATAATAAGTCGGCACAAATTCGTATTCAGGCTGCCTGAATTAATCCAACCAATTCCTTGTTTATAAAGCACGTTGTGGGGCTAGTTGGTGCATAACTTTCAAAAGATGAAGTGCCAACAGTGACATCACACTAAGAAGGAACAAAGACAGCACAAGGCGCTTCCTGTCTTTGTTCCTTCTTAGTGCGCCTTGTCCTGTCTTTGATCCTCCTTAATGTGCTGTCACTGTTGGAGCTTCATCTTTTGAAATCTTAGTTTATGAATGAAAATTATTGAGGAGAAATTATCTACCCCGTTCATTCACTCAAGAAATGTTGAACCCGCGCAGCCGCAGCTATCCTGCAGCAGGATCGTTCGAAGCAGTCCTCACATCCATCTTTCTGTCTACTCCAATAAGTGTGTTTATCCCTTATATATTTGGAAGACGCGAATATCAGACAACTCCGAATAGCGAATTCTCGAATGTAATACGAACCAAACAGCAGGAACTATTCGACTGGTATTCGAAATTTCGGATGTTCACACGTAACTGTTTTACCAACCATTTACCATTATTTACCTACCAATACCAATTCATTTTACCAACTTTTGGGTTTTGGGGCTTACCAACTAGCTCGCGCCCATACCCTCTGAGTCACTATAGGGCGCTTCTTTTTTTTATATAGTGTACAGATTTTCAAAATATCACCCGGGGCAGATAGCCCAATTTTAATGACTGAACTGGGTTAGTCGAAGAGGCGTGCATGGTACGCAGGAGAAATCAGAATACAAAATAAACTAGTTCATTAACTTGCGCCAATCAAATTTTAACTGATTATATCACGCACATATTGCAGATTATAAACTGTGATCCGTGAGTTCACAGCACGTATATATCAAACTAATTCCCAGAACAAGACCAGTTTCAAGATATTCATTTCTAAAGTTCAATGTACCAAGCGACATTTTCCTAAAAAGAAAGAGAAGTGCGGCGTCCGTGTATTTTTACCGTAAGTTTGACCACGCATATCCCGAAAACGGTGTCATTCTCAGAATGCGATCCAAATTGGTAGGTGTTGCAAATTCACTAGCTCACTTAATTTCCACCTCTGCGAGTAAATAATTTCATGGATTAGAATTCTGCTATCCAGCATATGTAATTTTTGAAAATTCTGAATAGTCTAACAAACTGAACAACCTATATATGAGGGATCTTTAGATGAAATTTCACGATCGCGCAAAATCACAAAGCTTCAAAGCACTGTTGTTTTTTGATAACCTCAAGTCTAAATCTGCTACTAGATCTGCCTCCGGAAGCACTTGAAAAGAGCTTTCCCAACCTCATTCTCATTTTGGGCCCCTGCTGTATTAGCAGAAGCTGAGAGACAAGTGGGCAGACGAGCGACACTGAGAGGTGTGCAGAACCTTTCTATTCGCTGCTTGCCTATGGTACCGTAAGGCTGATGACGTGCCTAAATGCCGGAGCGACACCATGCGATCACATTGGGAATAATATGCCGAGATTAAGGACAATCGAGAGTGCTTGATTCTGGTCAATTGTGAGTGTGATTCTAAACTGATGAAGAACCATGTCCCAAACGTGCACCAGCCATTCATCGCACCTATTTATGCATGGTTCAAGCGTCGTATGAACAAAGACTAGAGCACATCGCCTTCGCATCCAGAAATTAACTGTAACACCATGAAAACAGGCGGGGTTAGTTTGCTGAATGGTCATGCTTGGTTAATCTTCATCGACACTGCTCTTCGGTTTGTTCGCCTGAAAGCACGAAGCTGCTGAGGTCGTTAAACTTTTCGATCTAAGGTGGACTTTGCCCCGAGAGAACCGTCTATTTTGCAATCTCTGTGAATCGATGTGCAGGCAGCTAGATCGACAAAGGCGCGTTCAGTCTCGCATGTGAAGTCGGCGTCAAAAATTTATGGGGTGTAGGTTCAACGAATAAGTTCAATATTCAAGTGGTTCGTGCCCTCAGCCACTAAAACCGCACAACACCATGTTGTTTGAGCGCACTAGAACCGAGTGAGAAGGCGTACCAAACTATGTGCCCAAGCTGCTGAAGTAGCCTGATTTTCTTCAGATCCCGCGGTCCGTAAAGTTTTGTAGCCGACCGCGCAAATATTACTGAGATCACTGAGTACCATAACCAGTGAAATGTTAAATGCGACAATTCTGTCTATTAGTGTGAATCCAGATCCCATTGAATAAAAAAAGTACAGATGCCAGGAAGCAGATGGAACAGCACAAACTGGATCCATTCTCACAAAATGTTGTCAAGCTAGAACTGTTTCTAAGAGCAGATCAATGCGAGTAAATCATGAGATAGGACACAATTTTATTATTACTTAAGGTGATTGACCAATGACGCAGATCACTTATAAACGAAAAGCTTTGCGAAACCGTCCCTTGGTCGGCGCATAGTTTCCGCCCATAGCGCTGACAGGGTTTTTGTCGATAGTTCACTGTGGACTGTCAGTGCCATCCACACTTCCCCTCTCTCCTTCTTATTTCCCTTCTCCCTTTCCCATACGCAAAGTATCCAGCCAGAGACAAAGCTTCTCCCGTCGATATACACTCCTGCGCCGCTTATGGCTCGGCGTGGCATTCACGAACTCATATTCCTTCCGCATTGGAATGGCCGACAGCCCTGCTTGCGACACCTGCGGCTGTGAATAGACGATCGCGCACCTACTCTGTGACTGTCCACGTTACAATGTGCCAAGGAAAGTGCTTGTGACCGCTCTCGAAAAACTGGACAATCGCCCCTTCACAGGAGGGAAAGTTCTAGGACACTGTTCCAGACGGGTTTCGGCACTCAAGCGTTAAGGGCTTTGCTCAAATTCTTAAGAACATGTGAATTGTGCGACCGCCTTTGACAATTGTTGCGCATAACATGGCGTTACTGTGTGCATTTTTCTTGTTTTTTTCCCTCTTCCTTCCCCTTTTATTCCCTTCACCCCTTTCCCCAGCACAGGGTAGCCAGTCGGTATTTACACTGGCTAACCTCCCTGTCTTTCCTTCCCTTTTGTCTCTCTCTCTCTCTCCCATTAAAATATTCTCTCTCTTGTCGAAGCACCCAGTGCCGCTCTCTCGACTGACCGCCGCGGTAAGAGCTGTAACAAGGCACTTCCGACGTTGATCGCTAATAATGGTGCTATGGTAGTGTGAGCGCCGTAACCAAGCGGATCAATGCAGCAACGCCGTGATCTAAGTTATCCGTACGCCTTTCTGTGAACCAGCGGTTTGTCTGTGCAGCAATCGAATGGGCCACGAACATAATTACTAAACTGTTGTGGCATTGCTCCCCATGTTGAAGAATGAACCACATCGTTAACACCACGCGAGTACTTAAAGAGCGCCGCACCACGCTCTGGGAACTGTCCCTCCTGGAGACGTTTTAACACAGGAGAGTCTCACACAGTTCTTTTCATTTGTGGTCTAAGCAACCTTTCTATCGCCCAATCCCAATCGTCAGACACTAAAACAAGGCAAACTGCCCGTACTGAAGAAATTGTTAGAAAGCACTAGAGGATAATTGTCAAAGTCAAACGATAGCTTTGCGGTAGACCTTCTGATATAGGCTACTGGGTGCGCTAATTGGTTAGCTTCACTGGTCAACGCAATGAGGCCTGCGGGTGCTTGAGCATTGCAAGCACTGCTTCCAGAATCAACCCGCGTTACGAACCACACTAAGCCCAGTCCGATGACACATGTTCATTCTATCATTACTCGTCGTTGACGGTGCGAGGATGTCCGCTGAGTGTAACGTCAAGTCAATGACACTGTAAGAGGCCGGTGGTCGAAAAAACGTTGGCTGTTTGTCATTTGCCACCAGAGTCCCTCGGTGTTCAAAGCACTAACAATTTGTTTTCCACGTGCATCAATCGCCTTATCGCCCCAGAGAATATGGTGCGCGTTAAAGTCCCCATATAGAATGGGCAGTGATCATTTTCCTGTCTTCGTTAACATTTTTGGATATAGAACCAACGGCCGAAGATCCAGTCCTGTGACGCACTGGGATACGAACAGGGACGGACTAAGCGAATCATCTGGAGACCTGTTTGCGGACATGCTACGTAGCAAGAGATTAGCTGCCGCTGAGCTGAAGCTACCCGATCACTTCCCCGCCCCGGATGTAAAGCTCAAAAATCTATGCGCTGCCCGCAGAAGAGCGGAACGGAGGCTGATCAGGACGAAGGGTGACCCACCAATGAAGACTATATATAACAGGAAAAACGCAGTGATTCGACGTTATACAAGGAAACTAAGAAGAGATCAATGGGCACCATTTTGTGCAAGCCTATCGGTCTTCACGCCAGTTCCAAGGATATGGTGGGTCGTTAATAACCTTGCTGGAAACTTTCGACCAAACAAGCCATTTGAAACCCTAGCATTGAAGTTAGGCAAGACGCTCACTTGTCTCGCGAATGCCTTTGGTGAAATATACTCTTCCGGTAGGTCAGCCGGCACCACCAACCCGCCTCCACCACTATCATCGTCTCTAATGGATGCTCCTTTCACAGTCAGGGAGTTGGAACTAGCTATAAGCAGCCTCCGACGTCCCTGTGTGGTGGGACCTGACCTTATCAGTAATCAGATGCTGACTAACCTACCGGCTAATAGACGACGTGATTTGCTGGCATTTTTGAACCAAGTGTGGGCCAGTGGGGATATTCCACATTTATGGAAGGTAGCATGGGTGGTACCGGTTCTGAAGCCTGGAAAGATTCCTGCAGCTCTGGACTCACACAGACCGGTATCGCTGACCTCCTGTGCAGCGAAGCTAATTGAGAAGATGGCGTGCACAAGACTCACTTGGCATGTCGAGCAGGATGGAAAACTACCATCGTGCATGACTGGGTTTCGGCAGCCCCTAAGCGCTCAAGACAATGTGCTGGACCTGCTAAGCCACATAGAACATTACAATGCGGACGGCCTGTCGACACTTGCTGTTTTCATGGATGTTTCCAAGGCTTACGACTACGTGTCTCAAAGACCTATCATCAGCTAGTTACAAGTTATATGCGTCACGGCTCATGTCTTGCACTTCATACATACGTTCCTCAATGATCGTCGCATCAGAATTCGTCATGGCGACACTTTGAGCGATGAAATACGTATATTTCGCGGCGTGCCACAGGGGAGTGTTTTATTTCCCTTATTATTTAACATTGCCATGAGTAGCCTCCCAAAAGTGCTAAACCATCGAACACCAGTGAAGAAATCTATATATGCCGATGATATCTGCATATGGGCCTACGGCTACCAGCATCGCCGCCTCGCACGAATAGCCCAGGGAGCAGTACAAGCCATTCAGGGCCACTTGGAAACGATTGGATTACCGCTATCAGCAGAGAAATCATCATTTGTAATATTTCCTAGAGTGAAAAGAAAATCTACACGCTTGACGCTGAATTTGGACGGATACCAAATTCGACAAGTCACCAACGTCCGATTTCTTGGCGTTACCTTAGACCACAGGCTACTCTGACGCCGCGGGGTTGACCACGTTGTGGCGTCATCGTCACCCGGGCTACATGGGCTCAAGCGAGTCGCTGGCATACGCTGAGGCAACCACCCGACGTCGATGCTACGGGGTCATACAGCGTTGGTTACCAGTCGAATCCTGTATCAGCTACCTCTGATGTCACCCTCAGACAGCCAATACGAGCGCCTAGAAGCCATCCACAGAAAAGGTATCCGACTTTGCTTTGGAGTCCCTCAGCCAGCGTAAAACAAGAAAGTGCTCTACGAATCTGAGTCACGCCCTCTACGACTTCAAGCTTCTCAGGCTCTTATCATCCAGCTACTACGATTGAGTCAGACTACGCCCGGTAGAGCCCTCTTACGACTTATAGGTAACAGGCCGCACTCACATTTTTATGCAGCACTAAACACGCTTCACGTATTAGGATTGCGCCGCTCGAGACAGAGGAAAGGATAGAACCACCCTGGACATTCGAGGACATCACATGCCAATTAAATCTACCACGATTGCAGTCAAAGAGCTGCATTCCATCTGCAGCAGCCAAGTCATTAGTCCTGGAACGCCTGAACACGACTTACGCGAATCACCTACAAGTATACACAGATGGCTTTGTCAAGGCAGACGAAGACCGCTGCGCAGCTGCATTTTATAGTCCCTCTCTGAGATATACGTGGTGTGGCCGTCTGGACTGTATAGCCTCGTCGACAGTTGTGGAAGTCGTAGCAATAGCTTCTGCTCTGCGCAAATTAAAGACTTTGCCTCAGCAGAATGTCGTTGTCCTTACGTACTCAAAGGCCGCGTTACAACAAGTATACCGTGGTCTGCCATCCCTCAAGTTCCCACGCAAATCACTAGCCATCATGAAAGAACTCAACAACAAAGGCTTCACAGTAAAGTTTCAGTGGATTCCTTCCCACATTGGTATCTCAGGAAACGAAAAAGCCGATGCGCTTGTATACGCAGCGCTCTATCATTCTCCCAAAATCAAGGCTCTAAAGGGTAATCAAGTGGAAAAATCTGACATTCGAAATCACTTTGCGTCACTTTGGGTTCCACCGCATATACCGAAAGGAGGCCTCACTTCTATATCGAATAAGGACAGGATTTGCTAATACGCCGGCCTGGTTATTTAAGACGGGACGAATCAATTCTCCGAACTGTACGGCATGCAACGAGACAGGGGACATTGAGCACTTTTTCGGGTCCTGCCAGCAATTCCAAGATGAAAGGGGCGCTCTCCTGAAGAATCTGCGAAAAAAGGACCTTCCGCATGCGCGCCTGCAACATCTTATATTTCCCCAGGGATCAGTTATAGCCCGCAAAGAAACTTCCCGTCTCCTTATCGAATTTTTAAGAGAGACTGGTTTGATGGACATATGGTGAAACCCTTCAGCGGTATTGTGCGAGACGCTCGGGCGGAGCAATTGCTGGTCTTGACCGCGAGGCTAAACCCGCCTGTTGCTACAATCAACCACCACCACCACACATGTTCACGGGTATTAGGATGGGCCTACCAAGTCACCAAGTCACCACCTTTGATTACACTGTCCCCAGGATCGGCAGAGTTTACTCGGCCAAATAACCGCCCAACAGTCGTGAGAGAAAGAGTCAAAGAAATCGTCGCCCTAATAACTGATTTTTACCGTATGCATTTGTTTAGGTCCATTCACTGCTTGGTTATAGGTTCTTTATTGTGTAACTCAATTCAGTTAGGGGGTTTTACGTGCCAAAATCACTTTCTGATTATGAGGCACGCCGTAGTGGAGGACTCCGGAAATTTCGACCACCTGGGGTTCTTTAACGTGCACCTAAATCTAAGTACACGGGTGCTCTCGCACTTCGCCCCTTTGTCTAATGGATTACCCTTTTATATCTCTTACTGGTGGACAGAGAAAGTAAGAATCGTACCTAGCTTTCACAGGAGGAGACGTATAAGTGTTTAAGGAATGTTTATATTTAGGCTAACTGTGCAAAGCACATTGAGGATCAGCAAAACCAACAAAAAGAATGAATAATTACAGAGGCACCTTTTCGGAAAATGGCGATAACACCAGGCAGAAAACTGGAAGCGAGGTTCACCCCAAGTCATATATGGTTTCATTTGGAATTTGTACATATAGTTCTAGCCACATGTGAACCATTGGTGTACATTTCATTTGCTTTTCATCCCGTGTGTCATAGCACTGTAGCCGGAGATATTGCTTCAGTCGGTCTTCTCTAACCGTGCCTTCAAAGAATGCGAGTTACGTGCTAAACCCTTTATTTTTCGTCCTGTGTTCCTGCTCTTAACCAACAAATGGCGTCTTCCGGAGGTCATTCATTCAGTTTTGGCCGAATACATTTAGCCAGAAACTTTGTACTGAATGCCAAAACTCAGCAAGAAAAAAAAATATTTCTGGTATGTAGCCTATAAGAAACACTCTTAAAGCTATCGCTTATCGTAACCAATTGCCTAAGGAAATTTAATACATTTGCTCATTCTAGATTTTGTGGCGATTTCAACAAAAAATATCTTCGGGGGTAATAATGGTGGCTGTTGACACATAAGGGTGCCGGACTAACCATGGTATCTGTATATACCGGTCACCATAAAGAACACCCTGACGTGGAAATCAATGATTAGACTAACAATAGCAAAGAAAGCTTTAGGCCTTCATAAAGCTGGCAGGGCAAGCACTCTTGCATGCACTGTCACATACCAGATAACCCACATGTGAAAAAGTAACGCATTACAATTCACAGTTTTCAAAGACGCGTGTGCAGTACAGTAAGCCACAACCATATAGCAATAGTAAGCAGTCGCCAGGAAACGCTTTCCGTACGTCTTTGTCGCGTCTGCCTTTTGAAATGCATGCCTTGAGAAGAGAGTAGGAAGTATTGCTTCTCTTTTTGTGCCAACGAATGGTGCGAGCTGCTCTAAAAACAGCAACGGACCTACCACATTGCTACCCAAGGAACGCCTTTCTTCCGAAACGTGCACCACGCATTGTCGTGCTCACCATTGATGCTCTCTCTTTGTCTATTCCGGTGCGCGAAGGTACACTTTCTTGTCTCTCACTTCTTTATTTTTGTCCTCTTTTATTAGATAGCACAATAGCGCACACTTGCCTTCGTTTGGGAGTAGGCGGCTCGAAGCTGGCAATTTCCCTTTTCGGTAGCAGCGAAGGATTTCGTCTAGCTTTCTCTCACTGATGAGAAACATCGCTGAAGGGAATAGACAAGCATTGACGGGGGGCAAGATAGGTGAATATTTTAAGAGTCAATGGCCATGGTCCGAATTCGCAGAGGTACATAATTCAAGCAGCACTTGCCCATGAGCAAATGTCTGCCGTGTTTTTCGCATACGAAAGAAAGCTGGGCCCGTATTCCCAAACGTTATCTTGCGTAAGCACATTCGCGATTTCCTATTAACGCAGTGGGCGCCTGAGTAAGATCTCCGATGGCAGTCATGAGCGACAGACGCTAGTAGCGGCTAAATGGAAAATTTTGAATGGGAAGCAGAGTTTTATTTTAAAAAGCAACTGATCGATTTATGGGGTTTATTGCCCGAAGACGAACTGGTGCTGCGAGAGACAACGTAGCGGAGGGCTTTGGATTAATTTTACCACCTGTGGTTCTTTACGGTCACCTAAATCAAAGTACACGAGCGTTTTAGCAGTTCGCTGCTATGTAAATACTGCCGCCTTGGCCGCGAATCGAACTCACGACCTCGTCCTCAGCAGCAGAACAGTATAGCTTCTGAGTTACTGCGGTGGGTAAAAAGGGCGATCAAATATTTTGGTTCCCTTAACCTACTCCGCTACCGTACAGAGCACTGCGACCTTCAGTGTCATTCTTTCAATTATAGAAGTCGAACTTCTCGCTACGAAATAGAGAGTGTGAATGAAAATGTGGCGAACACTTCTAGCGGGAGCTCTGAGAGAGCGAAGGTAATAATTAGGTAGGGGCAAAGACCATACCGCACGAGAGCTACTGGAAGCCTTCCACATAAAATGAAAGGGCAGTGATTGCATTAGTGATACGTCAATTGTGCTATGTAGTTCGGAATGTGACCTTTGCTCAGCAAGAAGATAATATGTACTTTGTGGGGTGTTTTGGCGGCACGCGTTCTTTGTCTCCGGACGCGCATGCGCGAAGCAGCCTTTATATTCAACTTCTTTTAATGGAATACAATCAGTTGTGAGAGCAGCGATTGTCCGTGTCTGTCAGTGTTCCTTTCTTTTGTGTGTGTCTTTTGGTCACTGCAAATAGGAGCGCACGCTCACAATTGAGTAATGAGGTAACTTTCCACAATAAAATAGCACAGTGCTTTCACAGATTGGTCTTAGCTGTCGAAACCATGCATTCGGCCACCGTTCGAAAAGTTGGCCCTTGGTATCAACAGGTTTTTATCAGGACTTGCGCGATATTTTGGGAGTGCTTTGAAAACTGCGCCGAAAAACGCAATTAGGAGAAATATGTAAGAGGGGGCTTTACACTATGTACGATCGCTCTTTAATTGCACTTAACTAGTAGTTTCTCCGCAAATTGTTCTTCAAAGTCAGCCGAATATTCCTTAGATTACTAATAACCAAAGTTTTAAACTATTTTCGCATACTTCTCAGCCCAAAGAACGTCGATTACTATGTGCGTGACAACTAGGCTGATGAGCAATAATAACAATATTTCACATTCCCATCAACGTATACATACTGGCACAGGGGACGGGAATAAGAGGGAGAAAACGTTTGACAAACGTCTTAACACGCTCGCTTGCCCGCGAGGAGTTAACTCGATGGATCGCTCAGCGGCGTTCAATCGGACATTAATGCTGTCGCATTCACAACTCATAAGAAATGCTTAGGTGTACTCAAATTTTTTTTGCAGTATGGTTAGTGCGTTCACCCCACTTCATATTTTTGGAGTATGTGATGTACGTATGTATGTATGTGACGCTATCAGATCGATTGATTAGAGCTCGAAAGTAAATTTTATAATAACGCGCCTTGCCAGGATTTAATTTGTTTTCGTATTGCCATACTATCTGCCTCCTGGCCTGAAATCTATTTCACTGACTCTTAGATTAGTTAATCCGAAAAACAGCACTTAAGTGAGTGTTTCCTTCTCGTGCCTACAAGAGGCATCGTTTTCTAATTTGTAGGAATCCGGGGTGGTGGTATGCGCCACCAATCTATGTCAAAGGCAACACTCCTAATATCTGTGCGCCCGTCTGTCCACTTTTTTCACATTTGAGCTCCAATAACCGTATGTGCGTGCTTGCGTATTCATTCCACATCCACGGATTCAGGCTGAAAGTGAAGTTTGTATTTGAAGGCCACCTGGGAGACTCGTCTATTGCAGAAGATATAGAGATTATTCCCGACTTTCACGTACATTTCTAGCAAAGTAAGGCTAGTGGTACAAACAAAGAGAATCGCGGGGTTGGCTAGCTAGAGACATTATTCCGTAGTGACTTCGAACCGAAGTATTGAGAGTATGCAAGTTGTCCAGTTCTCATGCACCAAGCTATACAAGAAAGCCACGATACCTTCCTTTCGCGCGAAAATAACGGTCAGCAGCCACCGTAATAATGGAAGTTCATCGATTTAATTAATCAAATTTACGTTAATAAATGACTAACTCAGTAAATAATAAATTTACGTTCAGTCCATAAATATGATATGTCTCGAGAGTATATTTGAAAACATCAGGGGGCCAATTCACAAAGCTTCTTTTTTTTGGTAACTGCTATTTGTTATTGGCAGGGCGCCTTCCCTATAAGGATTTGTCCAACGTCATATTGGCTTGAAGTTGCCCTTATGCACAATTCTAACGCAAGTGGCTTTTGTGAATGCTGGCTGCAATACTTTGGTTCACCTGACATGGAAAATCCAGTTTCCGACACAGCTCGCGACAACGTGACTTCCGCATATTGCTAATCGTGGTCAAGACTGTCCCGTCCCCCATACTCAAATTAAACGTGAGGCTCGCAAATAGCAGGAAATAAGCGTACACATTCAACATGAACTTCCCATGAAATTGATGCGACTGGTTTGGTTAGCACATTTAGCTCGCTCGCAGCACGTTTGGGAGCAGGAGTGCTGCTGCTGTGCCCAAGCACCAGCCTGCGCCAGCTTTTCTTTTTTCGCATTTCTGTGGCCTTCTTTTTCACCGGAAAAACGCCACACTAAGGATAGCTCACCCGAAAAAACGCAACTGATATAGTCAAGTGTGTGCATGCCTCCGTGCGTGTGTTCTGAGCGAGAATGAACTTGGGAGTGATATACGCAGATAGCAATGCTCATTGCAGAAGAGAGAGCGACAAAGAAGAAACGCAGGGAGGTTAGCCAAGGTAATGTCCGGTTGACCACCCTACACTCGGGGAAGGGGAAAGGGGAAAGGTACATAAAGAAAAGAAGAAATAGGCAATGAGTGTGGACACACTAACTCAGGAATATATTCACTGACACTAACAGGCGGTCGCAGTGTCGGGTCAGCTTCAAAAAGCGAAGTGGGGCTTTTTTGGCTTCGTATACGCGACAGTGCTCTCGGCCAAGGTGCCAGCATCTTTTCTTCCATGAGCGCCCTCGCATCTAAGTGGCCGATACTTTCTCGCAGCGCATATGACTTACATTCGAAGGATGGGCAGTAGCACAGATGACGCTCTATCGTGTCGTCACACAGACATCCCTGACTTTCCCATGCAACAAAAGTGTTGATTAAGAAGTAACATCAAATCATGGTAGTTTCTAGTGAGGCGAGTCTAGCAGTGCTATTGGAGGAATTAGAGGGCAGTAAATGGGATATAATAGGGCTCAGCGAAGTTAGGAGGCCAAAAGAAGCATATACAGTGCTAAAAAGCGGGCACGTCCTGTGCTACCGGGGCTTGGCACAGAGAAGGGAACTAGGCGTCGGATTCCTGATTAATAAGAATATAGCTGGTAACATACAGGAATTCTATAGCATTAACGAGAGGGTGGCAGGTCTTGTTGTGAAACTTAATAAGAGGTACAAAATGAAGATTGTACAGGTCTACGCCCCTACATCCAGTCATGATGACCAAGAAGTGGAAAGCTTCTACGAAGACGTGGAATCGGCGATGGGTAGAGTGAAAACTAAATACACTATACTAATGGGTGACTTTAATGCCAAGGTAGGCAAAAAGCAGGCTGGAGACAAGGCAGTGGGGGAATATGGCATAGGCACTAGGAATATCAGGGGGGAGTTATTGGTAGAGTTTGCGGAACAGAATAATATGAGGATAATGAATACATTCTTCCGCAAACGGGATAGCCGAAAGTGGACGTGGAGGGGCCCGAACGGTGAGACTAGAAATGAAATAGACTTCATACTCTGCGCTAACCCTGGCATCATAAAAGATGTGGACGTGCTCGGCAAGGTACGCTGCAGTGACCACAGGATGGTAAGAACTCGAATTAGCCTAGACCTGAGAAGGGAACGGAAGAAACTGGTACATAAGAAGCCGATCAATGAGTTAGCGGTAAGAGGGAAAATAGAGCAATTCCAGATCAAGCTACAGAACAGGTATTCGGCTTTAACTCAGGAAGAGGACCTTAGTGTTGAAGCAATGAACGACAATCTTGTGGACATCATTAAGGAGTGTGCAATGGAAGTCGGTGGTAACTCCGTTAGGCAGGATACCAGTAAACTATCGCATGAAACGAAAGATCTGATCAAGAAACGCCAATGTATGAAAGCCTCTAACCCTACAGCTAGAATAGAACTGGCAGAACTTTCGAAGTTAATCAACAAGCGGAAGACAGCTAACATAAGGAAGTATAATATGGATAGAATTGAACATGCTCTCAGGAACGGAGGAAGCCTAAAAACAGTGAAGAAGAAACTAGGGATTGGCAAGAATCAGATGTATGCGTTAAGAGACAAAGCCGGCAATATCATTACTAATATGGATGAGATAGTACAAGTGGCTGAGGAGTTCTATAGAGATTTGTACAGTACCAGTGCCACCCACGACGATAATGGAAGAGAAAGTAGTCTAGAGGAGTTCGAAATCCCACAGGTAACGCCGGAAGAAGTAAAGAAAGCCTTGGGAGATATGCAAAGGGGGAAGGCAGCTGGGGAGGATCAGGTAACAGCGGATTTGTTGAAGGATGGTGGGCAGATTGTTCTAGAGAAACTGGCCACCCTGTATACGCAATGCCTCATAATGTCGAGCGTACCGGAATCTTGGAAAAACGCTAACATAATCCTAATCCATAAGAAAGGGGACGCCAAAGACTTGAAAAATTATAGACCGATCAGCTTACTGTCCGTTGCCTACAAACTATTTACTAAGGTAATTGCAAATAGAATCAGGAGCACCTTAGACTTCTGTCAAGCAAAGGACCAGGCAGGATTCCGTAAAGGCTACTCAACAATAGATCATATTCACACTATCAATCAGGTCATAGAGAAATGTGCGGAATATAACCAACCCTTATATATAGCTTTCATTGATTACGAGAAAGCATTTGATTCTGTCGAAACCTCAGCAGTCATGGAGGCATTACGGAATCAGGGTGTAGACGAGCCATATGTAAAAATACTGAAAAATATCTATAGCGGCTCCACAGCCACCATAGTCCTCCATAAAGAAAGCAACAAAATCCCAATAAAGAAAGGCGTCAGGCAGGGAGATACGATCTCTCCAATGCTATTCACAGCGTGTTTACAGGAGGTATTCAGAGACCTGGATTGGGAAGAAATGGGGATAAAAGTTAATGGAGAATACCTTAGTAACTTGCGATTCGCTGATGATATTGCCTTGCTTAGTAACTCAGGGGACCAACTGCAATGCATGCTCACTGACCTGGAGAGGCAAAGTAGAATAGTGGGTCTAAAAATTAATCTGCAGAAAACTAAAGTAATGTTTAACAGTCTCGGAAGAGAACAGCAGTTTACAATAGGCAGCGAGGCACTGGAAGTCGTAAGGGAATACATCTACTTAGGGCAGATAGTGACTGCGGATCCGGATCATGAGACAGAAATAATCAGAAGAATAAGAATGGGCTGGGGTGCGTTTGGCAGGCATTCCCAGATCATGAACAGCAGGTTGCCATTATCCCTCAAGAGAAAAGTGCATAATAGCTGTGTCTTACCAGTACTCACCTACGGGGCAGAAACCTGGAGGCTTACGAAAAGGGTTCTACTCAAATTGAGGACGACGCAACGAGCTATGGAAAGAAGAATGATAGGTGTAACGTTAAGGGATAAGAAAAGAGCAGATTGGGTGAGGGAACAAACGCGAGTTAATGACATCTTAGTTGAAATCAAGAAAAAGAAATGGGCATGGGCCGGACATGTAATGAGGAGGGAAGATAACCGATGGTCATTAAGGGTTACGGACTGGATTCCAAGGGAAGGGAAGCGTAGCAGGGGACGGCAGAAAGTTAGGTGGGCGGATGAGATTAAGAAGTTTGCAGGGACGGCATGGCCACAATTAGTACATGACCGGGGTTGTTGGAGAAATATGGGAGAGGCCTTTGCCCTGCAGTGGGCGTAACCAGGCTGATGATTATGATGATGATGATGATGATGATGATATGGTAGTTTGCAACTTTGCATAGTAGGTCAAATTGACCGAACTGTCGAAATTCATCAACAAACTTTAGATAAGTGATATTGCAAATTATAACACTGGGAACATTTAGGGTGACACTAACTAACGAAATGCGCATGAAATGAGAAAAATACAAATCATAACACTGGAAAGATGTGTCAGATACTAACAGAATAAACATGATACGAACAAAACGATCATTCGGCATTGCCAGAAAGGTGTATGCCGACAATGCTAGACAATGCAATGTAATCAGCATATGAAGAGTAGCAACCAGTTTTTTTTTACTGAACTATACATTCCCCACAACAGCAATATAGGCATTCTTAGATACAGTTGAAAATAAGCTACGTGAATTTCAAGTGCAAGTACTTATCAAGTTAGGTGGCCTTTGCAAGATATGTCGAAAAGAATGGTTGCAGTAGAGGATGGAATATCTCTTGAGCGGAAAAAATACGGCGGGTAATTTTTAATGCGAATGCTTTCGACTGTTTATCTGCAACGCCTTGTAACTTTAGTTGAACCGTATACTTCGGATGAGGTTACCGTAACGCTAGGCCATTTTGAAGGGAACATCAGAGCATAGAACATTTATCGGCTTATTATCGAGGTGCTCGTGCTCTAATACTACTTGTTATGATAATTACATCGCGAATAAAGGTAACATCTCAATTCAATAAACGTAGGAAACAAGTTTGTTTCAAAAGAGTTCGTGATTGGTAGCCAGTCTATTGAAGTGAAGGAGTACATCTATCTAGGCCGAGTCCACACAGGCAACTCGTATGTTGACAAGGGAATCTGCCGAATAAAATAAGTTAGAGCGCATTTAGCAGGCACTCCCAAATCACACATGGCGGCTTACCAACATCCTTGAACAAAAAAGTCTACAATCGATGTATTCTGTCGTAGCAACCTATGTAGGGGAAACTTGGAAGGTAATAAAGAAACTTGAGAGGAAGCTAGCGATCGCGTTAGGCATTACAAGCGATTGAAAGGAAAATCTTAGGTGAAACATAAATGATAGGAAGACGGCAGTGTAGTTTAGAGAGCAAACGAAGGTAAGTGATTTCTAGGTGGTATTAAGAGAAAACAGTGTAGTTCGGTACTTCACGTCATGCGTAGAGTGCGTAACCGGTGCCCTGGCATAACATGGTCTCTGCTAACACAGGGCTGGTGCAAGTGTAGGTCATTAAGAGATGCATTCATCTCGTGTTCGGTTGAAGATTGGCCGATAATAATGACAATGAAATAAGATTATAAAATGGGGAATGTTGCCATTTTAGGAGATTAGTTGATAGGTCTTGAGGCTTTTGACTTTCTAAGAGGCAAAACTGACTGTTCAGCATATTCCACATATTTAGGGAACATTTAGTAGCGATTTTATTAAGGCATTTTTAGTGGAATAAAGCGAATATGAGCACATTTTAATGCTTCTTTATCGCAATCTTCCGGATAAACTAAGTGAAAAGATTGATTTTTTGGTATCAGTAACTGGAATTTGTACCTAGGTATAATATGGCTATTCATACATCCCCACACTTTGGAGCATTTTTTGGAAGACCTTTAATAAGGCCCTTGCTATCTGCGCAAACGAGCGTCTTGACGAGCGGCTTGATTTTATGTTCATTCTTATCACAGTTATTCGCACTATATTTTTTGAGTAGATTCTAGCGAATTAAGATCGTTTTCTAGCTGAATCATTCGAATAAGTCATGGCAGTTCCTAGAATTAGTAAGTACGTTGTTGGTGGGGTGTAGTATTTGGCAAACGTCGTGAGGGAATTCGCTGCCACGGAAACTGGGACTTTCTATCATGAGGCCAACACAATAACAATACCAGGTAAGCAAAAAAATAGCCAGCATTAGGCATTCCGAGGGAGGGCTTCCTGTCAGGGGGTGACGCCGCCCGGTGCTATTTAGCTTACGTGACCACAGAAGAACTTCGGTATTATTCTTGTGGTGTGACGACGACCAACGCATTGCGAAATGTGGAAGGCAAAAAAAATGAACCGAACGACAAACATGGCTCAAATAACCTTTCTAGTCCATGTCACAAAAATAAATGCTTTATATTGAGTTCCATATACTTGCCGGTTGGATGGTTGCAGCCTACATTATCGGGTCATCCCATGCCAGACGTTTCACTGTCTGATGTACCGGAGTGTCTTCTACGCGCTAGCCGCATACTGACCAACTTGTGCATTTGTGTGACGAAGCACTAAGGCTTCTTCTTTAACTCTCTTTGACTAGCAGCGCCACAGTTTCCCTGACACTTCCATTGAAGCGTGGTAAGTCGTAATTAAAATGTATTTCCTTACGTTGTCAATGAATATGAGTAGAGTGCTGTAATGAAAGTAGCTGCAAGTTGAAATTTCTCTTGAAGACGTGGTTAGATGTGCTGTCAATGAAGTAAGAACTCTTCCTTCAAATGCGGGTTGGTTCAATTTGGCGGAAACCCTTGCCCATAATTCCTATCGCAGAAGACTGAGAGAAGTTCCAAAGGCTATGCCAACGGGATAAAAAAAAAGATCTGCGCGCACTGAGAACATAACTTATCCTGCTTTTATTGTTGTTCTTAAGGAGGAGTAAAAGCTTTCCATGGTTTTCTGCTCACGTAAGAAAAATGGATCATGCCATCTCGATACATCTGTCTTATCAAAAAATTCCAGTGGGACCGGATTCCAGGGAACTCACTTCACTAATGGAAAATCGCAACAGTTGATCGGCAGTCTTGCCAAACCAAGTCGTATCGCTGTCTGCGTAGTCTCTGCACTCCTGTATGTCTGCAAATGCCTAAACACTTTGGCTGAAAATGGTTACAAAGTATACCCAAACAAAACAAAAGCTCCCGAGTACCTTCCACAAGAAGGGTGCCGAATGAGAGGTTGTACGACTGCGGGACATAAACGGGAGACAGATAGAGTGAATTCGGCACAACGTTGTTTGAAGTGGATGAAGCAAATATTGTAATGGAGCGCAACGAAACTGAAAGCTATAGCTTGTCTGAAAGCGGGAGGCCTGGCGAAGGTTCGCGGCGCGCGTCTAGGCAGCAGCCCTCGAAGGCGACCTTGACGGAGGACCCGAGCGTGCAGGCGGGGCCCCCGCCGCGGGCCCCCTAAAGATAGACGGTGTGCGGCCGCGAGTGCCCGGGCCCGACCGGCGGCGGCGCATTCCGTGTGCACCGCGCTGTCAGTCGGTCAGTGGAACGTGCGTCCGCCGACCAGCCGTGATGCATCTCGGTGCCGAGTGGAGCTGCAGTAGCGGGGCGCCTTAATTGTGTCGCTCTCGAAGCTTATCAGGCAAGAGTGCTGCTCACGGCTGACTGAAACTCTGCGCCCATCGTTTCGAGTGCCGTAGGTGGGGCCACAAGATGAAGTGCAGCACACTGAAAGGTCGGCCGGTGCATCGTTCCCACCCAGCATCCGCTCCTACAGAGAAAGCGTGTTTGATTTTTCTTCGGTAATTTTTGCCGTGTTACGATACAGGGGTTTAATGCTAAGGCATGAAATGCGTGGCCGCTAATGAGTTTTGGGCAGGCGGGCAGTCAAGCTTACTTCAATGTCTTAACCACTGGACGACGCTTCCTATATTACTAGCGCGCAACAAATACCGGGTCTTTGTTTGCCTTTCAACTGAGCTAGCGATTGTGCCTCGTTCATTATGCTGCTTGGCATTGATGAATGAGAGGAATAAAATATGCAAACATATAAAAAAATAAAAATAAGTTGATTGCATTTTCATGAGGGAATATGTAAAGATTATCTCTATATGATTACGGATTGAAACGAGGAGTGGACGGAGGAGGAGAATGAAACCGCGGTATGGCAAGCGCCTCCCAGAGGAGTCTGAAAAAAAAAAATAGATGAAAAACCTCAAGTAGGAGGAGAGGGCGAAGCTATCGGGGGGGGGGGGGGGGGGGCGACTACAGAGCCGTGCCTTTGCCTGGTGCTTTTAGTTGTCTATGATGTTGCCAGCCGAGTGGATAGCGCAGCCTTACGTATAATTGCATTAACAACAGCATGGTTTGTTTCTTTACAAACAGCTATCTCCCATCTTCCTCCTAACTTATGTGCAGACGCTGTAGAACTTATTGTTTCTCTTTTTTTTTCTTTTCTAAACAACAGACGAGAAACCGAAGGGGGGAGGGGGGGGCAGGCCAACATCTACCATCAAAAAAGTAAATATTTTATTGTGATTCGTAAGAAATCTACAAATAAAAGTATTTTTTAACGAAATCCAATACGAATATGCGATGAAAAGGGTTCCGATTATTAAAGCGACCAAAATAAACAGTTCAACCCCTAGTTTGCAGAAAAATAAATAAAAAAGAGTGTTGCAAAACGCCGAAGAGTACTAAAGGGTAAACATAGTATTATACATCGCTTGTGGGCTGCCTCTCGCCGGATGCTGGGTAAACTACGGCCCGTGGCACATAGCTCGAGCTCTTGTACGCGCGCTCAGAACGCTCAGCTGTGAAAGCTGGCCTGGCCTCACTGGCAGAAGTCTAAGCAGTGTTTTGGGCTCAGTAATCTTTCTTGAGGAGTTTGGCTGAGTCCGAGAAACCACGTCTCCACACAGTCGATGCATGCATTAGTCTCTTAAAGGGGAATGTGTGCCGTGAACTGCGTGACTTTGAAATCCGAAATATACTAAAGACGATACTATATGACGTTAAAACAATGATCATCCTAAATAAAAGAAACTTTCGTTATCAAAACGATTAGAAAGAGTTGGCCACTTAGAAATCAATAAGAAAATGGTCGGCCATCCCTGAGAGTAATTATTAATGTTCGTATTGCTTATAAGAAACTGAACATTGGGAGAGAACCCTACTATTGCGAACCTTGCCGATAAGAAGACAACGCCTTGGATAGGGATAATGTCAGGGCGTTTCAACAGATGCATTGGAAATCTATTATAAAGAGGGAGGAGGTAATAATTGAGTGCTTTCCGCAGTATTAGGTTTGCAACAAATCCGTACATTTTCGACTTGTGGTAGTAATTAACAAGCAATTGTGAATATTAAACTAAATCCTTAACAGAAGGAGAGGACTGATACTAATTCAAGATTTGAACCCTGTCGTCCAAGAAGTTCATAACCGGTGCCAGGTATGCAAAAAGGTGGTGCTATTTATTTCAGCAGCGCAATAAATCCCTGACCATTTCACCCATTACATCAAAACTGAACTGCTGAAGAGAATAAATGGTCGCCGTTCCACCCACCGGGCACGCACCACACAGTTTGTAAACATGACTCACTTTTCCTCTTTTGAGGAACTTGTGACACTGAAACGGTTTCAGAATGAATCTTCGGACTGTGTGTCGGAAGTGACGAAAGTTGCGACGGGGTCACCATAAATGTAACCTTCACACAGCGCGTCCCCATGGCGGCCGACATGCACAATGGGAACAGCTTCGCTAGCAGGCTTTCTCTACATGTGTAGTAGCAAGTCTACATATTGTACATCCATGTCAGGATATCACCTATGATGGCTGTTGTGGTGAAACCCTGCTCCGGTATCAGGTATCGGCGTTTGATGTTGCCGAACCACGTTATCGTGTGTAGAGTGCTCATCACGCTCCGGTTGTCAGCGTCAAATGGCATGATGGTTTATCTGCTGCTAAGAATAAAATTTTAAATTTTAGTCATCAATATCATCGGGATGGTCATCGTCAATTATTTACCCTTATGGGACCTTAGTGGAGAATTACGTAAGAGGATAGGCAATCATCACTAACAAACAATGGCTATTTTAGTTTCAGTTTATTGTTTTTAAATGCAGTGAATAGGTTAGAAATAATACATAGACGATGGTCCCAAAGTCGAAGACTGCAACGGGATCCTTGGCTGGTAATAACAATGTAGAGAGGTATGAAAGACGTAGGCAACTTAGATAATACAAACGCAATTACTTAAATGTAACATAAGAAAATAAACAAATGAAATTCAATTGTCAGTATGCAATCCTCTAGTACATAAAAATACTGTCATTATATTAAAATGGCAACGGTGGTATAAGCAAGAATGTAAACTTATTATACATGTAAACACGCTTAAGAGTAAATTTAAATGCATAAAAGAATGATGCAGATTTAATCGTGTTGAGTAAACCATTCTATTGTTTTATAGCCGTGAACGACGATATAATTTTTCCATAGTTAGAATTAACTATATGCACTAGAAAATTGGAGTTACGTACAAACCTGATATTCTTCTTATTAATCAGATAACTGGAATCAATGAACTCGTGTGAAAGCTGTTTAGTCAATAATTTCTAAAATGTATTTGTGTAATGATTTGTGAACAAGCTCGTCCCCAGAAGAATGTTGTTTTCATGAAGTAACAGAGTAACAGTCGCAAAAAATCCGTTGTTAGTGATCATGTGCATTGCTTGGTTTTGTAAGAGCTGAATAAAAAATTGTGTGGTTTTACGTGCCAAAACCACGATCTGATTATGAGGCACGCCGCAGTGGAAGACTCCGGATTAATTTTGACCGCCTAGGGTTCTCTGACCCACTCGTTAATCGAAGTACATGGGTGCTTCTTACATTTGGCTCCCATCCAAATGCGGCCGCCATGGCCAGGATTTGATCCCATGACCCTGTGCTTAGCTGTGTAACACCAAAACCCCAAAGTCACCACGGTAGGTCAAAGTGCTGAGTAAACGATATATGACCGTAACATGTATTTCCTCAGAAAACAATGCCGTAATTGATGTGACTGTGAATGAAAGAGAGAGAGAGAGGGACGGAGAGCAAAGAGAGGAAAGGCAGGGAAGTGAACCAGACGAGCGTCCGGTTTGCTACCTTATACTAGGGGAAGGGAAAGGGGGAACAAAAAAAGGAAAGCGGGACAGAGGCAACACTGTGTGTGCACGCAGCAAAGCGCCTTGAAATCAGTCAAGTCTAAGCAAGTGCCTCGCCGAAAAATCAGGATGCTGTCACTCTGCCGTCTGAAGCTAAATCTGATGCTTCCCCAAAGCTGGTGATGCACGTTGAAGTCACCTGTGAAGACCAGGGAGCCGTAGGTTGTCAGCAGTACGTTGCAGTACCTGGCAGTATGCCGTTAAACCCCAGGATTTTTTTTACTTCAGTGCGAATAGAATGCTGCGGGGGAGCCATGATGCCTACTCAAGACTTGCAAGTACTGAACTGAGAGCATCCAGCACTTGGCATTGCACTTCGCGCTGACGGAGTGTACAGGTTTTTCAAGAGCATTCGAAACGTATTCATCAGAGACCGGAGCATCACAACGACTTGCCGGTCTTCTTCGGGCAACTTGTCAGGAACCCGCGCTGTGCACTCTACAGCGGTGCGCAGCTTTATCACTTGACGTGGCTCCGGCTCCGGGTCCGGCAGTGGCATCGGCTGTGGCTTCGGTTCTCACTTCCCCTGTGACTCTGACTTTGGCTGTGGCTTTAGTAGTGCGGACCAAGTTGTATTGTTCTCCTCGATGACCTTGTCAGATTTAGATTGGATTCCGCCAGGTCTAGGGGGCAAAGGAGGAGGTGTTGTCGAATGGGGCGTACTCTTCACAGAGGCATAAGCGTTCTTTGAACTCCAATGGCGTCGAGAACATCCCTTTCTAACGGCCGCCCCAGCTTCCCGACGAGACGAAAAGTCTCTCTCCATCTGCTTCAAGACCACCTTTTCCTTCTTCATTTTGGGGCCTTCATTTTGGGGCAGTCATTTGAGGAAGCATCATAGCACCCAAGGCAATTGGTGCATTTGAGAACCATGGCTGCACAAGAGTCTGCAGCGTGGGGCTCGTTGCAGCGTGAGAAAACTCTCGTGTTCTCGCACACGGCGCTCACGTGTCCTAGCCTCATACGATTGCGGCATTGCAGTGGCTTTGGGATGAATGCCGAACAGGGTGTCTAAAGTGGCCCACTTTGACGTGCGAGGGGCAGTCATTTGAGGAAGCATCATAGCACCCAAGGCAATTGGTGCATTTGAGAACCATGGCTGCCCAAGAGTCTGCAGCGTGGGGCTCGTTGCAGCGTGAGAAAACTCTCGTGTTCTCGCACACGGCGCTCACGTGTCCCAGCCTCATACGATTGCGGCATTGCAGTGGCTTTGGGATGAATGCCGAACAGGGTGTCTAAAGTGGCCCACCTTGACGTGCGAAGGGAGTGTCTTGCCCTTGAAAATAATTTTCACACTGCGGGATTGGCCGAGGCGATACACATGCGTTATGGTGATGCCATCAACGGCAAGCTTCACTACAGTCGACAAGTCAGTGTTGGAGATGGGGATCTCCACGTCGTAGATGAAAACAGTAATGGAACCACTGTCCAAGGGGATGTATGAGCCTAGCTTTATGCCATCAAGTTCTGTAAATTTAAACAAATTTCTCAACGCAGTCTTATGTGTGAGGTCAATAGGCAACCTATTTTTTTTTTTTACTCTAACGTCTGCGACCTGATTTGGCGCCACCGCTTCAAGTTGCACCAATACAGAATGTCTGTTGAGTCGCCTCTGGTTCTTGGTATCGAGTTATAGTACAAATATAATCGTACTGATTGCGGTATTTCGAGTTGGTCCTATCGTTGACGTGCTCGAAGACATGGATGCCCTGGTGGTGTGTCTTCGTTTCGCGTTGCGGCTCCGCAGAAGCTCGAAGGCGTCATCGGAGAAGTCCTCACTGCTGAGCGAGTAGACACTGGTGTCATCGCCGTCGGTGTCGCTCTGGAGGCCAGTCCGCTTCCAAGACGCAGCCGCCACTGAAGTCGCCATCCCCGGCAGAGGCATGGCAACGTCAACTTGCATCAACTGGCGGCTCTCCAAAGATGTACGCGGAAATTAGGAGAAAACAACTGAGATAGAGAAACAGTGTCCTAGCTCGCAGACACCGACTGTGAATGAAAGAAAAGTACCATATGTTCAAAATTAAGCTTTATGGTTTTCTTAAAATTAGGCACTGGCCGGGACGCGAAGACCACCTGTGCAGATAAGTTATGTGGCCAGGGGGACACAAAGTGAGATGATAATTATCGCTGTCAAATAAAATTAGCTTTGCATTAACTTCAGTAAATATGTATGCTTGTATTCAAAATTTAGAGGCAGTCATGTTTCTACACAGTTTCACTTGGAAGAATGCTTCCAGCACGTCTGTATTCCAAGATATCCGACTGGAAATTTTAATTGTCGTTCGCATGATTACACATGCAAGAGACTCAGGATCGGTGCGAAGCTCTTCCCTCCACCTAAAGCGGAGCAGAACTCCATGCCCTCGTTGTCACCACTACAAACATTTTCCTATTTTCTTACAGTCATTCCCGTGCAAGATCGCCAAATGGGTGGTATCTCGAAAGACTGGAAAATATTCATTGTAACATGGGAAGCCTTGCCTTTAAAATATTGCAGCGGCAACCGAGAAAAAGTGATGATGGACCAAAGTATGTTTAAGTGATTGTTGTTGCTTTTTATTTAAATACAGACGTGTTCTACTAGAGAGGCACTTGATCTTCATCAAGAAAACCTGAAGCTGGTTTAGATATAAATACCATGATCTTGATCACTTGACCACTTGATCTTCATCAAGAAAACCTGAAGCTGGTTTAGATATGAATAGAATGAAATTGTATTTCTCAGGGTTAATTATATATTGCTCTCACGGCACGTTGTTAATCGGGGTTGAGAGTCAAAGCTCCAGTATTTTTATAACTGCAAATGATATACACTGTCATATAACAGGCCTTAAGCCTTTGAAAAAAAGATTACTTGAGTGCCCATGATCTCATTGTTGCATTAATAGATAATACATTGATAGAATGCAGGCCAAACATAGCCTAGATAATAATTTAGTGATAAAGAATGCATCTTGGCTTCGGTACGATAACGAAAGGGTTTAAATTTCTATATTCAGGAAGATTCTTCATTGGTTACACAGCAGGCGCAAAATAAATATGATCAAATATCTGAGAGCACAAGAAAAAGCTTTCAGACTGTCAGCGGACCGGGTGGCGTGGGTAGTGACGTGAGTGGCATCAAAACTAATTTCATCGCACATTGCTTATCGATAGCGTCTTGGTAAGTTATGATGTCATGAAGATTGAGACCTGCATAGGTTTCAGGAAAGCACACCACCACAATGATCGGTACCTTGCTGTCTACCGCAGGTCTGCAGATACCTGGAGGGACCAGCGTGTGTTGGTACCTGTGCAAGTACACAGATGGCTTCGTTGTACTCTGCCGTACCAACGTCACACTTGAACAGTCTTGACTAATGGGGACAGTACTTCAAGTATTATAAAGTAAATGCCAGGAACTGGCTACCACATATGAGATGTAAGAAAAGTGGTCCTTACGATGCAGCACCGGGCAGCGCGCTGTCATGCGAAATAATAGAAGCAATAGTCATCCATGATTCAGTGTCAGCATTCCTTCTATGAATCTCTCTAAAAATCAGATAGTCCATTTATCCACGCACCACGTATGGCGGACAGCTACTAAATGGTGACTAAAAATACAAGAAAGTTTCACCTGTCCTACCCTCCTCAAACGCGTTTGTTTTGAATAATAAAATGCATTGCTAGGCTATAGCATTGTCCGTATCCCCTTTGTACGTTTTGTGGATTTTTCCACGCTTCTGGCTCTCTGAGATTGATCCTCGTCTGAGATAAGAAAATGGGCTAATTAACGGAAGGAAGTTCTTGGAATTTGCCCCTTGTCTCTGTCTTTGTTGCTGCTGTTTTTAAGCAAATAAGTGTGCGAAAGTTCAAGTGGGGTTTAATTATACTTTCAGGAGCAAGTCTGGAAAAAATGATGTGGTGGGGAATAACACTATCGAAGATTTTCGTAACAAGAATGAATACAAGGTTGATTGCAACTTTATTTTATCAGCGCGATTGATTCATGGTATATTAGTAGACAATGCCTGGAGAAAAACGAAACCACAGTGTAGAATACTATCGTCATTTAACAAATGAGAAGTTCAATTATGTTTTTATTTACAGTACTTAGCTTCTTCAAGCGGTTTCATGGCCGGTAAATCAACATAAACTTATACACACTACATTTTCAGTCTTCCTCGAAATGGGTAAACCGAGTTGAAGTTAACAAACACGTGAGGAACAAGACTATTCCAGCCAACGATAGGCCGTGGCAAAAATCCGTATTTAAATATATAAACTCTGGTGCACAAGGCAAAAGAGCATTCACATGTTTGATTCTTGCTGAAGCTCGACCAGGGGGGTGTGAGTACTCTACGCGATCCAAGTTAAATTTTCTTTTGTAAAGCAAATAAAAGACTTCAAGCATGCTATCTTTCTTCGGCTAGCCAATGACTGATGACCAGCCCTTTGAATCAATGTTTTTACCGATGGCCTTCTTTTTATTTAATGTATTTAAGGAGAGGTTGGTGCCTGTGTGTGGCACGGGCTACTCATCTTCTCTTACATGATAGTCATCACCGCAAAGTTGTCAACGATCACCAAACTGGACAAATAAACACATGAACACATTCATTGGAGTCATCAATCTCACTTTAACTTTTTTTCGGGTCGGTCTAGTCAAGAACTGATTAACTTTGTTGACTTTTTTGCGTTACGTCAAACTGTTTTGTAACCGACACGTGCGAACCATATCTTAGATTTGTTATCCACAAATAAACCTGAATTCGTCCGCTCTACTCAAGTGCTACCTGGAATAAGCGATCATAATGCTGTGCTTTGTGAAATGAATGTTGAACATTTAAGAAGCATTGGAACAGCAAACAGGTGAATATATAACTACGAAAAAGCAAATGCAAGCGAGATAAATAAAGCGTTGAATGAGTACCGGACGGTATTTGAAACATATGCCGACTACACTGGAGTAACTGAATTATGCCTTATATTTAAGGAGAAGATGTTTGAGCTGAGGCAGCGCTTTGTTCCGGCGTCGACATTAACGAAAAGAAGAAGTAAAAGTAAACGTTGGTTTACTCGGGAGTTACGCAGTCTAACATGCAAAAGGCAACTAGCTTACAGTAAATATAAAGAAAAGCCGACACGTGATCATTGGTTGATGCTGCATGAAACTACCGAAAAAATGAAAGTTGCAGTGGCAGCTACAAAGCATTCATTTGTAATTTCAATGGAGTCGAAATTAAAGGATAATCCGCAGGCATTCCGGAAACTTTCAAAGAGAAATGGAAAAGACACTGTGACTATACCAGCGCTTGTGTCTGGTTACAGCTTTATTGATGATGACGTAGGAAAAGCTGGGTTCTTTAATATGTATTTTAGATCTGTTTTCAGCTGTGCATTGCAACGGAGGCATGATGATATGAGTACCTTGAATTTCCAGCCGGTGATGAGTATTATGGATGATGTTGTTATTAGCATTGATGGTATAGAGTCTCTGCTGCACATTCTTAAGATTGCTAAGGCTGGGTGTCCTGATGACTTGCCAAACAAGTTTTATAAATTTTCTGCTCAGTCGGTTGCACCGTATACTTGAAGATTATCTTCGAAAAATTGCTTGACGAATGCTGCCTTCCAAATGACTCGAAAATTGCAAGCATAGTGCCAATTCACAAATCTGGTCCTCGTGGCACCGTCCCAAATTATAGACCAGTATCACTAACTTCAGTTGCGTGCAGGACTCTTGAACATATTTTGTATACTAGTATAGCAGCACATATGGACGCACATTCATTGTTTAATTCTCGTCAGCATGGTTTGCGAAGGGGCCTATCTTGCACTACACAGTTGACTGAATTTGTGCACTACCTGTCAGAAGCACTGGACAGGCGTGTTAGCGTGGAGTGTGTGTTTTTGGATTTCAAAAGGGTATTTGATACCGTGACGCACTGTTTACTAATAAAAAATGGCCTTTTACAATAACATTCCTTAAGTGATATCATTGGTAAAAAATTACCTACGTCTGCGTCAGCAGTTTGTGGTCGGGAATGGTACTCAGTCTCAGAAGGTGCAAGTTGTGTCCGGTGTTCTGCAAGGCTCCGTGTTGGGGCCGCTATTGTTCTTGCTGTACGTGAACGACATTAATGACGGAATAGTGTATCAAATGCGGTTATTCGTGGACGACTGCGTCCTCTAAGAGTAGTCACTTGTGACCGTGATGCTGAGATGTTTCAGGAAGACTTGAACAGAATCTCGGAGTGGTGCGTCAAATGGAATATGAATTTGAATTCGTCTAAGACTGTTCACATGGAATTTACACGAAAGAAAAACCTTGATATGCAACAATATGTTATTAGGAATGTAATGTTGGAACAGGTATTCGAATTTAAATATTTAGGTGTTTCTTTTACTCCCGCTTTGAATTGGCGCCGTCAAGTCGATTATGTCGGTTCTAAAGCATGCGCAACCCTGAGATTTCTTCGCCGAAATGCATATACTTTGCCAGAGTCATCTCGGGACATTTTGTACAAGACTTATGTGAGGTCAATTCTGGAATACGCGTGTACGGTTTGCGACCCGCTTACTCGTAAAGATAAAGATAAGCTGGAGCGGGTGCAGAACATTGCCGCTCGTTTCGTATCTGGCATACGCGGGGCTCAGTACAGCGCATCGCGTACGAAGGAAGCACTAAACTGGGAATTGCTAGACACGCGCCGTAAGAAGTTGAGGCTGCAGTTTTTCCATGTTATTTATTATTCAGCCGTTCGGGTTGATCGCGAAAAGCTTGTGCAAGAGCCTTTTTATAGATCCAATCGTGTTGACCATGATTTTAAGGTCCGTGAATTTGCGAAAAAAGTGAATTGTTTAGAATGTGTTTTGTTCCTAAAACCATTAGGGAACGGAATAGACTGCCGAGTGATGTTGTGAGGGTTGAATGAACTGACGCTTTCTTTTTGATGTTGTAGATTGTAGATGTGCATTGCTAAGGAATTTGTCTTTTTTTTCGTTTTTTCCTCTTTTGTTATCGCTTTTAACACTGTCCAAGAGCAGAGGTGTCGTATGTGTTTCTTCGTGTACCCCCCCCCCCCCACTGTAAGTCCTTGGCGCTGTGGGTTCCCTAATAAATAAATAAATAAATAAATAAATAAATAAATAAATAAATAAATAAATAAATAAATAAATAAACGAACATTCACGTTCAAAGTCTCAGTATTGCAATATGAATAAATGTTCGCGCAACAGAAGTGTTCACACGCAACATTTGAGTTCACAGAGCATAAATGTTCACAAAACCAAGATGTTCACACAGATGTTGGGCACTTGAATGCCGCACTCTAAATGCAACAAATACAAAAGCTACATGAACATGAAGACACAATGAATATGGAATTAAGGGTGCCTGTTAATAATAACAACGCGAGCAATAACTATTGTATCATTGTATAACTTAGTATCTTCGTGTTTTCTTTTATTCCTCCAAAAATTGTAATAAGGCGCGCTCAGCGATGGTTTGAAATTTTTCTGTTGACCATGGACCTAATAATTCTCCTACGGATAATGGCCGTCGATCCAAGCCATGTACTTTTTTCGTGAGGTTCTTGCGGGGAGCATCGTGATTTTTACAGTGTAGAAGAAGGCGTTCTATGTCTTCTTCAGCCTCTTCACATGAGCATGTTGCACTGTTAGTTTTTCTTATCCTATACAGGAAGCTTTTAGTATAGACAGTGCCTAGTCGAAGCCTATGAACTGTTGTTTCAGCAGGTCGACTAATCTTAAACAGAATATTGAATTCTATTCCAGGATCTATATTATATAATTGAGAGTTCTGCTTATCATTTATGGATCAAGTTTCCTTGGACAATCTATGGCATAGGTTGTTCAATAGACATCGCGCATCACTTGCCTCTAGAGGAAGTAGTGCTAATTCATTCTCTTGATGTGCTGCACGTGTCATGTGATCAGCATGGCACGTGCATTTTCTATGATTTCACAGTGACTTGGAATCCACTGGAAAGTTATGTCGTCGTGTCGTAGACCTTTCGCTATGACGTATGTATTCTGTATTTCGTATGTTAATGTGCTGTTTGCTTTTCTTTAGCTGATTTCATTAAGCATAGCAATGAGGCTTGTGAGCCACTAAGAATTACCCAGCGAAGTGGTTCTGACTGCTGACATATGTAACTAAAGCAGAAAGTATTGCGTAATGCTATCCCGTTGTGGATGTTGTAAATTGGCAAAGCGTATAAACTCTTTTCTGTTGGTATGCGGGTTTATAAAACGCAGGTGTAGAGCTTTGTTTCCAGCATGATCCATCCGTATCAACGTAAATGTGACCTACGTACTTAGTCCTGTCACAACATGAAGAAATGCACCTGACGGCCACTTTCTGAACTTGTTCAAATATTTTAATGTGTTGTTCACTATGTGATGCCCAGACTATACGAACTTACTCCAAAGCCGGTCGTACGATTGCTTTATAGGTCATTATCTGGAGATCGGGTGTGGCATCGTTTTCTTTGCATTTTAACAGAGGAAGTTTCTTTGAAGCGGATCCAGTATTGTTTTCTGTGCTTATTCCAATTTAGCTTGTTAGGAATTTTTATACCAAGTACTTTAATACAGTAGTGCGCTTAATATTAATATGACGTAGGGCGCGAGTATAATTCCAAGGCGCTATTTAGCTTGTAATACAAACGCACATTGTTTTATTTAGAACAATTTTCATGCCAAATTAATCAAACCACTTTTCAAGAGCAATGTATGATTCGTTCAGTAAAACTTGCTCTTCAACACTGTTCCAGATTTTGTAATATCAATGATTTCCTGACTAGTTTCTTCAATATTTATCTTGCTGGGTCTCCTATCCGTGTTTAATTTAGACGAAGTTCCTAGCCGAATTGTCAGCAGAGCGTCGGCACATGTGCTTCGTCGTTCATTCGTGACGCAGCAAGTTGCTCTATACGAGTAGAATACCGCACATACAAGGCGCACCAGACTGCACAGAATAAACAAGTCGCTGCAGCTTGGACCTCCAGCCGGACTGCGCGACGCGAAGCGTCTTTTTTGAGTTGTTTATCGTTGGGAGTTGCATTCACGAAAGCTTATTCAGTACTTATTCCAATTGCTGTGGTTTCGAGGAGAGCATTGACCACCTATTGTGCCACTGTCCTCAATCCGAATCCGAATAAGCAGTCGTTGCACTCTCTTCCTGATTGCCACGGGCCCTCTGGGTATAATAAGGTCTTCAAAGGTCCTGTGCGAAAGACCATTCTCTTCCAGGCTTTCTACCATCGCTATTCTTTCTGTGTCGAATTGTGGGCATAGCCAAATGAAATGTTCGATGTCACCGATATCTCCAGAGAGGGCACAGAGCGGGGGAGCTCATCGTCCAGTCTTGAATAACCAAATCGGGGAGTATGCGGAGCCGGTTCTGATGCCTTACAACAGCGTTGCTTCTTCGCGACTAAGGCCATAGGTCACACAGGCTTGATATTGAGTCTTGTAGATTGTCCTAAAGTAATTGCGGATTGCATGTTTTGAGTTCTGAAAGAGGTTTGGCACTCTCACTTTTAGGACGCATGTCACCGCTACGCATGCGAGAGCGTCAGCTTTCTCATTTCCTTCAATTCTTAGGCGGGATGGCATCCGCTGAAATTTTACGTTAAATCCCTTGCTCATTAGATCTTTAATTAGTGCCTGAGATCCGCTTGTAAACGTCTCTCCGTGTAGGCCACGCTGTAATCCTTGTATTGCTGACTTTCAGTCCATCAGCACTAGAAACACGGCGCTCTTCGACACCTGGTGACATACCCCTGATGTCAACTTTCAGGAAGCTGAAGCGGAACTACTGCCGGCAATGTTTTCCAGGCTAACCACACCCGCTGCTACACTACCAACACCACCACTACCAATTCGAATTCCAAAGGCAATGTATGTTTACTGCATTGAGGGGACTAGATGATCGTCGAGTGAGTGAAGAGACAGTATTGGAAAACCGTCTCCACTGATCATCGGCTCAGGAGGCAGTGAAGGCCCTTTTATGCTTTCTGAGAACGAGTGGGTCTTGCGAGTGTCTTTCACTGCTTAGTGGCGTCTGTGCACGTGCTCACATTCACCGCATATTTTTGCAGCGAAGCTGTTAAGGGCTACTTTCCCCTTTATCCTGCCTGCGTGTAGGCAAAAATCCCAAAGGTAGTGCAATACCTTCCCGATCCGCGGTGGAGGTGAAGCAGGCGTTAAGCACTCCCCATACGTGGGCCGATCCCGAAGATAGTACAATACCAAGCCGACCCACGGCTAAGGTGATGCAGGCGTTAAGCGCTCCCTACACTTGGGCCGATCCCGAAGATAGTGAAGTTTCGGGGACGCACGGCAGAGGTGCACTACCCATTACGGGGACAACATACACAGCTTCGCTGATCATGCTTCTTCGCAGAATGGAAAGGCATTGAGTTTTTTTCCCCCGTCTTCCCCGTCTTTCTATTCTCTTTTGCACTTCCTCAGCGTAGGGTAACCAGCTTGACTCATGACTACTCAACACCCCAGCCTTCTTTCTTATCGCTGCCTCACTCACTACGGTGCCTGCTCATCTTATCATTTTTACAGATACTGGTATGGCCTACGGGGACGCTGTCACACTCGCTGAATGTTGGTATTCTTCGTATATATATATATATATATATATATATATATATATATATATATATATATATATATATATATTCTACCATTAGTAATGGGCAGCGGCTACCGATTTCTCGCATCCGATCGGTGGCTTTCTTAAATAAATATTATTCATGATCAGCATAAACAATACGCGAAAATGTTTAGTGGTCACTTACCTCATTATATAAGTGTATTTAGTCTTGAAATACTTCTGCGCTGAATATTCGCATTTACAGCGGCCGCGATAGCCCATTACCTATGGCATTGTGCTTCTGAGCTCGAGGTCGCGGGTTCGATCCCGGCCATGGAGGCCGTATGTCAATGGGGATGAAATGCAACGACGCACGTGCTTAGGTGCACGTTGAAAAGCTACAGGTGGTCAAAACAGCTACGGACTCCCTTAATACGGCGAGCCTCACAATCAGATGGTGGTTTTTTTGTGCGTATAACAGCCGCATGTAATTTTACTTGAATATTAGCATTTCTGGATCTGCACGTTCTCTGTAATACCGAAAACGTCGACTGCATGAGTAATTGTCCTGTACTTATGCCATGAAGAAACAACACAAAGTTATAGGAATGCAATTTTATTGCAGTAATATCTACGCCATCTGCATTAAAATGCAGAAAAACATACAATATCTCTCCGCTTTTCTTCGCCTTTGTGCTTCGATGCAAGCAGCAACATGGTTAAAACCTTTATTCATAAACGCTTGATCAGTTAAAAGTGAGAGCATGAGAACTGTGGTTTCAGCACATTTCAGCACATTGTAAGGCGATGAGGCGAGCAGGACTTCACGTTGTGTTATTCGTGCGGTATGAGGACTTCACGTCTGAGTGTGAGCCAACGTAATCGCAGTTGTCATTCATGATGAACGATGATGAAAGATGTTGATGCAAGTTGACATGGTAGGCATTTCTTCGCAAGTGGAGAATGTGCTAGCTTTTGTACAAAAGAGGAGGGTGCGTGTAGGGCTGTTTTGTTGGATCACACCGAAGTTGCTGCTCAGGAATACTTCCAAGGTTGACTCCAATAGTCAATGCCCTCAGTTATTGGGCTAGATGACCGCTGAGTACGTCCTGATGAAATACCTGCTGGGGCAAAAAATAAAACAAAGAGATATATACATAGTTTCATTCATACAAACAAAAAACACGCAAGTATACACAACAATAATTTATGCATCATCAGTAAAGATTACGCGTAGTAACAATATAGTGGGAAATAATAAGAAAAGAAAACTATTGTAGCTTTATTCGTCTTCCGTACACGTCCTTATGGCACCTGCTATATTGTATATCCAGACGCTTGAGTACACTTAATGTTTGAAGTAGTAAAGGCAAGGCACAGAAGACCAGGACTCAAGAAGAAGAACACAAACAACAGGACCGACGACGACAGGCCTGTCCTGTCGTTTGTGTTCTTCTTCTTGAGTCCTGGTCTTCTGCGCCTTGCCTTTACTACTTCAAGCATGAACCAATTAGCCCAAGCAAGAGTTTTACTTGACGCTTAATGTACTGCGAAACTCTTAAAAGGAGGAGAGAAAGAAGGAAAGACAGAGTGCCAACTAGACATGCGTCCCATTTGCTACTCTACAAAAGAAATTAAAGAAAAGGTTAAGGCCTGAGAAAAAAAAGTATGGTGACAGAGCGTGGAGTCAGGCACATATAAAATGCACTTTTGCCCACTTCACTCTACTTAACAGTGCTTACTGCAAGTTTGCGGTATGTCTTAATCAAAGGCGTCCAATTTTACGCCTTAATATGACATGGTGTTACATAAATGGCGAAGTCAAGTTGCAAAGCATGCAAAACATCGTGCGTTATCTCCTTTTGAACGGCGGTTATTGGCGAATGCTGTTCTGAACAACAGCGAGGTAAAAACAGCCAAATTTCCTACAGACGCCATCGTATCAAATTCGTACCTAAATACTCTAGTCAACTGGATCAGTCGTTTTGTTTTGGCTTTCTTTTTCTAGTCAGCTATTCTGCTTTCCGCGGAAAACTGAAGTACAGTTAAGCTACGATACATCTTTGGTACGGAATGTGGACAACGGCTTTTTAAGGCATAAACTAAAGCATCATGCTTGTTTACTAGGCTTCTTGCTATGTGTAAAATCAACAAGTCTTAAAATAGAAGATGGCAGAACGCAGGTTGTCCTCTATTTGCTTATGGTGAGGAGTGATACCCAATGTAGCTCGAATAATGCAGTTTGATTTTATATTTATTTGTGTATTTTCTATATTTCACCAATATAATTATGTAATTTCCAACCGGGAGCAACTCAACCACAAAAACGTTTTCCCAAATTACAAATATTTTTTTTCAATTTCCTAAAAAAATAAAGAAATACGCATGTGAAGAAGTGTTTGGCACAACCACATCTCTTATTTGTCATTTCAATTCATCTAAACGCTGCCAGCTCAGCTCACTACACACATCTGCCTATTAAAGGAGGTTCGTGCAGCATCCTCACCTGAGAGAGATCCGTCAAGTGCTCGCGAGTGAACCACCTTGCTCACCACCAGCCACCACCTCCACCACCACTGGTTTTGCTGGTGATCACTACGTAGGTGTCAGTGACACCTCCACCGCCACCTCCTGCCTTCCATCCTCCTCCTAGTCCACCACCTGCCGGTTTCCAGCCGCCACCGAAGCCACCTCCCGTGTTCCACACGCCACCGGAGCCTCCAGTCGCCTTCCACCCGCCACCGCCAGTGGCTTTCCATCCACTACCACTGAATCCACCCATAGCTCCGGGCTTCCAACCTGCGCCGAAACCGCCGCCTCCGAAACCGCTGCCACCACCCCCGCTAATCTGCTGGATGATGTAGATGGGCCCTGAGCCAAAGCCCCCTCCTGCCGACTTGCCGAAGCCAGAACTGTGACCCTGCAAAACCAGATTAGAAAGTGACAGTACGGCAGCCGCAGTCCATCATATAAGCCATTGAAGTATGCAATGGCTTATATGGACAATGGGTATGCAAGTTTATACTTAATTTTTGTTGATTCATAAATTGCCCAAAACGGTTCTTGCATTAGGGGTCTGGAGTAGTGGAGAGAAACAATAAAGGAAACTACGAGAAGTGAAGAACACGTAAGTAACAGTTATCACAAGTAGTTATTAAGGTTATAACCTCTAGCCCAATTCTGCAGTTGTTTATGATGTACAATGTAAATGCAATCAGAAAGCTTATTCAGTAGCCTAAATAACGTCTGTGAAATGGAGAAACTGAATAGTTTGTTCGCAGAAGATCGGCATGAAGTTTTTAGCTGTTGCCGACATTGTAGTATTGTTATTTACTGTCCAGCAGTTTAGGAGTGATCCAGTAACCTTTTTTTCATAAAATTGACGAAAGCTAACTATAGAAGATCATCATCATCATTTTCATCATCATCATTACATTTACTCTAAGACAACGTCATCTCCACGTTAACCTCGTCTTGCTTCAGCTCACTTTGCGATCGGATTTATAAAGCATTTGCAGGTAATCTATGTAGTGGAACGTATAATTTGGAAACTTGCATTAAGTATGCATCAAGTTACATTAAGAGCATTTGATTCATTTGTTGATTCAAGTATCGTCTACGGCTATTTACTTCACGGCATAAACAGATCTGGTCTAGCAGTGGCAGTAATCAAAATCGACTTTCATGGCTTGGTATAAAAGCATATCCCGCGAGTAAAGAGTGGTTCACTAGTACAAACTTTCGATGTCGCGACACATGGTGGAGCTTTGCTGCAGGTATTTATCTCTGCTAGTTTTTATAACAAAAATTACTCATCTCCACGCTTTCTTACCACGGACGTTCTGTCCTGCAGTCAGTTCATTAATCAACATCATCTGCTGATGTCAGTTGATTTATCGATTAAGAAGCATCTCCTAGGTAGAATTTTTAGAGTTCATGAAAGCAGTGAGTAATAAACCTCACACTCAGTAAACACTTAATGATATCGGCGCAAATAATGTTTCGTATTTAGGGCGCTTTTTATAAAGCTTCCTGCTATGCTGATATTTAAGGCCAATCTCATCATTTCCTCTAACAAACTTACACTTCATGGACGATTTCAACGTGTTCCCAAGTAATGTATTGGGAGTTGCCTTCCCAAAATTGGTCGTTAAGCAAAAAAGTCGGCTGAAGATATAATTTTCTCTAATGCGTTATGAATTTGAGCATCCTCAGTGTCATAGCGTTTACATCGGGAGGTGTCTGGGCAGGGTGTTTTTCAAGCTGCATTTGCAGCTTTGTTTGTCCGTCTCCTCCAACCTTTTGGAAGTAAACGTATACTTCAAACTTGAAACTTTAATAATTGTCATCTTCATTGCTTTTCTTTCCGCTGATCGAACGCGATACCTGGCCTGTCGGGTTTAGCCTGGCTGCGCGATATAGCTTGAATATTATTCACACCTACCTTCTGATTGCTTCGAACATATTCGACAATGTAGACTTGGTTGCGCTTTCCACCTCCGAAGTTTCCACCACCCACGCCGCTTCCACCGAAGCTGCCTGTACTGAATCCACCACCGCCGAAGCCCCCACCGGTGTGTCCGAATCCTCCGAAGCTGCTCAAACTTCCCATGTTCAAGCCACCGCCGCCGCCGAGACGCTGACTGATGCCGCTGCCCAGAGAGCCCTTGAAGAGCCGGTAGCCGCGGAGACCAGTGGCTCCGTGACTTGCCAATAGTAGGGAGAAAAGCAACTGGAAAGGGGACGGCAGTATGGCGTTTTGTATGGTAAAGAAAAGTGCTATTCAAGCAAAATGAAGTACAACTGTATAACACTAAAATTTCCTGTGACTAAGCTAAGTACCACAAGTATCTAGGACGTACGCACCCCACCTCCAGAAGACGAGGGCACAATACGATTACGTCTATGGCTTCATGTCTACACTGCAATTTAAAAGAGTATTCATGAAGAGCGTTTACCTTTCTTATTGAAATCAGAAAGAACAAAGTAATAAAAACGCTTGCAAACGTACAGAAGCTAATGAAGCGCGCATATGGGTGCTTAAATCAAACACCCGTCGTGGTTGCCTTGTGGCTATGCTGTTGGGCTGCTAAGCACGAGGTCGGGGGATCGAATCCCGGCCACGGCGGCCCCATTTCAATGGGGGCGGAATGTCAAAGCATCCGCGTACTTAGATATAGGCGCACGTTAAAGAACCCCAGGTAGTCCAACTTTCCGCAGTGCCTCATGATCAGATCGTGCTTTTGGCACGTAAAACCCTATACTTTTTTGTTAAATCCAATATTCAATCAAGAATTGCGTGTCGTCCATAGGAATCCATTAATCCAGTAAATCGCAGCATTTATTATGCTCTGATAGAATGCATTTTCTATGCCGCGGCTTAACGTTGCTACACTCGAACGTGAGTACGGGAAGAGATTTTAAATTTCTTGGGACAATAGAGCGTGGGGAACAAAGCAGTAATTAAGTGGTACCTATTTTCTTCGAAGGTTTTGATAATCGTTTTGGCAAGAAGAGTACACTTCTAGAAAAAGTAGCTGCCCGCCTTCCCGATCTATGACATTTTTGTGCATGCTCCCACTTCTATGCTCTCGCTAACTGTGCAGAAAATACTGAAAAAAAAAAGTAAGGTACATTTATCTGGTTGGCTGAACTCTGTTACATTTTGGCACTCTGATACAGCCTGCACTGCAAACATATAAATGTTTGTTTTTAAACCGCAAGAGGCCCGACACATGCCTGTAATACAGCAAAAAATATTTTTCCGCAATGCCTGCTGGTGAGCTCACGTGTACTTTCTCTAAATTGAAAGCGCTTGGTATTTTTGGAGTTCTAAAAATTACTGTAGTGCATATAATTGTCACAATGATTGCCCTGTTGCTGTAGGGATGTCGATGTAACTGAGCAAATCCAGCGAGGAAACTAAGATTTAGAAATGACAGCATCCTTCTAACTTCACCTGTACGTAGCTGTTCTTGCGCAACTCTCTCTGCGGCTTTAGGTCACTATACGGGATCCCTCAATGTGTCGCTGGGACGGATAAAGTGCAGACTGTTAATGGGGTACGCACATCACTTCAAAGCGGTTCACATGCGATATAAAAAAATGTACACAGTGTTTTCTCAGACTTTACGCTTATTGGGACACACACGTAACAATAGCGTACTTCCATCCCCTAAGCAGCAAAGGTAAACTGAAGCAGTAATTACACAATGATAGCATCAGCAGGTCGTGCGAGCAGTAGACCAACAAAACTGAAGCACATATATAGAATAGATGGGGAAGAGTTTGAAACTTATTGTGCCTGTGAGAAGGTGTCTAAATAAAACAACTTTATCGGATAGTCGAATTTATTTACTACGCTCGAATGCGCTTACTATACAACGAGTCAGCCTAAAATGCCTAACCATGCATTTGAACTGCCGAGTACGCAACATAAATGGTCAATAAACTTCAGTGTATTATTGATTGAACTAATGTCTTATGATGGCTTCCAGTGTAACAAAAAGGAACCAGTCCACAATAGCTTCCCATCAAAAAAATCTTACACATGCAGCGTTGGAAGTGTGAGGAAAATTTTTCTCCACGCACCAAATGAAGTTGTGTCACTCACTCACTCCACGCACAAACATATTGTTTTTCATGCCATTCACTGCGGTGATTTACTAGTGCCCGTTCTCGCAAATGGTTAGTGGGTAGGATAAGACTAAAGTCGTAATCCAAAGGCCGAATTCACACAGCTGATGCTTTAGTTAATGAAATGATAAGCAAGGCCGTTTGGTTGCTTACCATCTCATTGTCTGTCATAGTTAGCCGTCGAGTGCCCTTACAAACAATCCTAGAGTGCAAATGATTCCCAGAATTCAGGTCCAGAATGCATGACGCGTAGCACGTGTTACAAACTTTAAAGAACGCCAGAACAACGAGAAGCGGAGGCCCCTGTGCCACTCTGTTGTTCAGGCGAAAATCGACACCTTAAATGAAGCGATAACAGAAGTTTTCGACTTGCCGAAAGTAACTCCATGTCGAGCGGTCGGTTACACACTGTCCAGATTTGAGCACTGCTGGCGAGCGCACAGTTTCTGCCGTGTGGAGGTGCGCCGCAGAAGGCCGTAGTGACGCCGTTGTCAGAGACCACAGCTTGACTGTTGTATGCCTTGCAATGAGCAAAATCGCTAGTGACGTCGTTTATATATGAAATCGGGGGAGAAAGTAGACCGCGTTGTGGGGTTGCCTCGTAGGAGGCGCGCGGCTTACGTGACCTTGGCAATGTGAGAAGGGTCAGCGCAGACGAGTCCCTCCCTCGCACCGCTTACGGCAGTCGACTTAGAAGAGGTCCGACTCGAGGGATCTGACCTAGAAGGGTTCCCTGGCCCATCTTACTCGTTCGCCGCGCGCAGAGGGGACGCCCTTTGTACATGACCCCAGGGACGAGAGGGGTCACTTTTGTTTTCGTCAAACGGTCTTTATGCTTGTCCGCGAAGGCTTCATGCCAAGCTGGGTGTTTCTACCTGTCTGTTCACTCGCAGAGCCCCTTCTCGGGCACGGTCGATTGTACGAGCCTTCCCGGTACGTCATCTGCGGTGAGCCAGCAAGCCGAGAACAAGGATGCCACACTGCGCGAGTGGGCTGTGACAGCGGCCCCCTTGTGTCTTTTTGGTCGTGCCAATCCGCGCCGCGATGGGGTCAGCTAGCAGTGCGTCCCTCCCATCTATGGTCGGAGCGCGCCAGAGCGCGTGAGCGTTTCCTGATGGCTTTTCGATGCCATCCACGGTGCTTGGAATCCTCCGCAATGCACCCATGTATCGCTTGTTCCTATCTAAGCTCTGACCTGAAACAAAGCTGGCCGCCTAGTAATGAGACACGTCTCGGCACGCACAAAAAAAAAGGGAAACGGCGGGGAAATAGAAAGCGTGATGACCGGGAACAAAGACAAAGCTCCCAAGCACATAGACTCGCGTGTCACATCTACAATTTGCGCGGGGGATGGGCGCTCTTTAATACTGAGGCCTCCTTTTATTAGTGGCAAGTTACATTGCTTGCGCTAGTGGCAATTTCAGCAGTGAGCATTCATTTTTTCTGTGCACTTTGACACTTTTTCCATTAGGTTATTAACTGCAGCAACAAATATTTTGCAAATGATTTGGTCATATTCAAAGTATAAGTCATTGACCGTCGAGGTTATCGAACGTATCATTTCCGTATGTTGTCAATAAATACTGTGTTAATTAAATGTCACCTTATACCACGCTGCCTCCACTGTCGCCCATATATTGAATTTCTTCCAAATCTTGATATTTTAGTGTTTTCGGGAAGAAAAGACATTGCGCATTTCTACAGAACAACAGGAGAAATAGAGAGTACAATCTCTTATCTTAAACACTATTAAAAGACTTCAATTATTTTTTTGCTTCATCCCCTGTAAATTTACCGGTAATTGTATCCATACAGATAACAAATGGATATTCGGCTAGTGTTCTACTTCGCTAATTCTGTACGTCACTAAATTAAGAAAAGCCTGAGAGGCCATAAAAAAAGAGTCTGCAACTGGTGTTCCAAATCGCGACTTTTCGGTAGGGAGGAGATTATTCTAACAGCGGAAGTTCCGTGCAATGACGCGAAGGAATCCTATCGGTATGCTATGCAGGTCGACGTCCATGTTTCTAAGTAATGTGTTTTAATGTAATAATATTTATGTACTGCCAATGCACGTACACTTGTCGACGGAGGCAGAATAAGAGCGATAAGCCATTTGAAAGTGACCACCACCAGAGCAGTAGGCAGCGGCAGGGAGGTGAGACATGCATAAAATAATCAAGTTGGAATCCTATATAGCACATGATTACAGCCTGCATGAAACATATTACGGACCGTCAATAAGAACAGCAACATTAGGTTTTTCTATTCGCCTGCTCAGGAGGTGCCGAACCTCGCTAGTATAATATGGTGCATAATACCAGCATAATAAGATATTATCTCCACGTAGCCATTCCTTTCACCTGCTACAGGCTTTGTGCAGAACAAATTCAGAAATTTCCCTGCACTTGCACGAGTGCAGGGCTCGAGCAGGAGGTGCTGGACAACATATGTACGAGCATGCAACTGGCACTCACCCTCAATGAACTGGTTTATGAAGTGCACGCCGAATAGAACAGAACTATCTACATTTTATATATACGGCATAAACTAGAGCGCACCGTAAAACAACGCCACAAGAGTAGCGTACACAAACTTACCCGCATCCGCGCCGTGAGCTGTGAGCCACGTGAGCCACAGCTATGCCGACGTATGAGTACCAACATGAACGTGTACAGCTGATACGGAATCTTGAAATGGCTAAATGGCAAAGATACGCCAGTTTGCACGGGGTTCGCGCTGGACTGCAACATCGCGTTGGAACTACTGGAGCATTATGTGCAGCCGTGAAAAGTAGGACTAGCGCATTGCGTTGCAAGGATGAGAACTCTATGCTCGAAAGTGAAAAGGCAGACACCGGAGGTGCACCACATTGCACAGGCTTTTGAGAGGAGCAGAGGCTGGCGTGGCGTGCTCTGCAGATACTGGAACACATTGCGGGCAATGAAGAGACAGATTTCTTTGTGTGCACACAGCAGGATTCCTCATATGATGAATAATAAAACTTAAACACTCGCCAGAAGGCATTTCAGTGAATGAGTAATTTCTAAACCTTGTAATATTCTATCAACACATTGTAACTGAGACAAATGCGTTTTGAAGCGTTTGTGTGAACGGATTTATCACTTAAAAAAAAACAGATTTCCCTCGGATGTCATAAATACATTTCTTCGCTTTCAAAACCGAAGGGTTTCTCGTGTTTTTGACAGGCGCCTTCCTCGAAACACATGCTGGTCTAGTAAGTCTTTGATTATAATTATTCTGGCGTTTAATGCTAAAGGTGTCGGCCAATACTAGTACGCAAAATTTATCTTATTGCTTGCTCTCTTTCACGCTTCGTTCAGCGTTGGCACAGTTACCTCTTTGTGAATTTTGCTCTGGATAACAAATAACCTCGATTTATTCAATAACCTTCTTGTAACAAGAAAACAGTTTGACGTAGATAAAGTCCTAGAAGGGCTTAGTTTTTCATGTTAAGCCTTTTTCCATTAAGTCGCATTTGACGTCGTTGGTACGTTCGTTCTTGCCGACATACATAGTTATTTTCTAAGGCACAACATAATACACTTTGTGCCGTTCTATCAATAGTCATTTCTGATACGGCGTTTCCTAATAGATGGCAGTATAACTGCACACAGAGTGTATTGCTCCAATAAAGAACAATGCCTTTTGCTAGTGGCGTGCAACACAAAGAGTTGTTAAGTTATACTCACAGGAACTACCGGTGCGTAGCCCTCGACGCCTTAATCGTGGGGCGACACTTGTCGCATAGGTTTCAAGTCGAGGTACTAATGGCATTTAAAATAATTAATGAAGTGAAAGCTGTGAATAGGTTGGTACATATGGTTTATTTCTCGTGTCATTGAATTTCTTTAAAACAAAGTACCCAAAATTCAGCTCATGTTCAGAGTATTAGGTCCAGCCGATTAACGCAAATCGGCGCCCTCTGCTAAGGGGCTAAAAACAGTTTACAACGAAGAATTGGTTTTAAATTGGCCCGATTCAAGGCATTTATTGGATGGCGGAGCTTAACCTTCGAAAGCAACAAAGGGGGCCATGACAACCACCGCAGTGGAGGGCTGCAGGTTAATTTTGAGCGCCCTTGGCTCTTTAATGTGCACCCAGTGCTCGGTGCACGAGTGCTTCTTGAACGCGCCCACATAGAAACGGAGCCACAACGACCAGAACTCGAGCTCGCGACCTCGCGGTCAGCGGCAGAAGGCTACAGCTATTAAGCCATACACCCATGTCTTCTAGAAGTAAAATAGTGCAACAAATAAAAAGGTACCATTTCTTCTGTAAAGTAAATTTACGAACAACCAATGCTTGTCCCTCAACCAGCGGTGATTCATGCTCGATAATTGCAATTAAATTAGACAATTTAATGAATATAGAAGGGGTAATTAAATTCTGTAAGGTTACAGAAAGTAAAGCTTTCTTTAAGTAAATTCTTTGACCTCGTCTTTTTTTTCGTTGTAAGCAACCTCCTTTCCTTATGTCATATTAGCGCATGTTACTTAATTCGAAATACATGCGCATACTTCAGAACTCTCAGACTCCCCAGATCTAAATCGACGAGTTTTGTTTAGTTCAAATATACAAAACTATGGAACCGTGTACACGCATCTATTTGGCTAAAGGCTTATACTTAAGTTGGTTTTTGTTCGCGGAGGTATATATATATATATATATATATACCTCCGCGAACATGTGTGTATATATATGTATATATATACACACATGTATATATACATGTATATGTATACATGTATATGTGTGTATATATATATACACACATATATATATATTGCGCTAAGGTTTCTGAGTGGGGCTGGATAACACTCCCAAGGTTAGTTTTCGTAGTAAAACATAAATAACCAAAGAAGTGGACTGGAAAGGAAAACGGCGCCGCGGTAGCTCAATAGGGTAGAGCACCGTACGCGTAATGCGAAGACGTGGCATCGTTCCCCACCTGCGGCCAGTTGCTGTTTTTTTTTGTCCACTTTCATTAACATTCATGTATCGTTTATTTATCTCGATTGTTAAGTATAGGTAATTTCCCCCTATGCTGTGCTGGAGTCTTTGTTTATTGCCTTCTTATGATATGATTAACAAAAATCAGGCCCCTCGGTTAACCCCCTTTCATCTCGTTTATTACATAACGAGGGTCTCAAATCCGGCAACAATGTTGCCTTCACGTAGTACGTGTGAGCTTATTGACCAGTTGCCTTCACCCAAAAAGATCACGTACTCGTGACCCCTGTGGTAGAAAGGGTGTTCCACATCCGCCGCCAAGCTTTGTGAGTGGTGGCGCTGGCTAACACTCTCAAGATTAGTTCTAGTAGTAAAACGTAAATACCCAAGAAAGTGCCCAAGCACAAAGACAATCTTTGTCCAACCCCTTGAGGAAACTAGATGATCGTCCTCTGAGTGAACAGACAGTACTGAAGCACCGGCCCAACAGATCATTGGCTCAGAAGGCAGTGAAGGCACTTTTGTGCTTTTTGAGAACGTCTGCTTTGCACGAGCGGCTTTGACTCAATGACTGTCTGTGAACGTCTCTATACCCCCTCTCTTTCCCTTCTCTCTCTTCCCCTTCTCCATTCCCCCAGCGTAGGGTAGCCAACGAAACTCTCGACTTGTTAACACCCCTGCCTTTCTTATATCCCTCTCTGTCTCTTCCAAGAAAGTGTATGAGAAAAGTGCGCCGCGGTGACTCAATCGGCTAGGGCATCACACGCGTAACGCGAAGACGTGAGATTGTTCCCCACATACGACTAGTTGTATTTTCATCCGCATTCATTGCCATTAATTTATCATTCCTTTAATTCGATTAGTAAGCACAAGTAATTTCCCTTGTGTTGTCCTTGATGTCTGTTTTTGTTGGCTTCTCATGATATGATTAATAAAAATCGGGCTCCTCTGTTAAACCCTTTCCTTCTCGTTCAAGTAAAAAAAAAATGTGACAAACTGATTGTGTCACGAAAGAAAATGCTTCGCCTGTACGGGAACTATCGTGGTAGTATCGACCATTTGCGTACATCAACGCTATATCATAAAATTAAATCCTAAAGGCAAGCCAAATATATTATTCTAAAGTACTTAAAGAAGTACAAAAGAATGAGCTGTACATACGCAGAGAAAATAGTCAGCGTAATCCAGGAAGAAGAAATTCACAACAATTGCCAAGAACAAAGACAGATTATGGAAAAAAAAACGATGTAATACCTGGCAATGCGATTAGTTAATGAACTGGAAGAGAACTTAGAATTTGGCGTTAGTCCGCAGGCTTTTAAAAATCAAGCTAAAGAAGTTTTCCCGGGAAATGAAATGACTGTATGAAATGCGCCTGCCATTAGGGATTTCTGTGAGCACCAAATAACACTCTTTTATCGCTCATGTTGTTCTGTGATGCGTCAACTACGTTTTGTGTAAGAGACGCGTATATGTTGAAACCATGATTGCACAAAGGCTTTTTCCGGCATATAAAACACCTTTTGCTTCTGTCCCTTTTCTACTGTATGTATGCGAGAGTTAAATTAATATACGACTACTACTACTACTACTACTACTACTACTACTACTACTACTACTACTACTACTACTACTACTACTACTACTACTACTACTACAACAACTACTACTACTACAGTATTCGTCGTGGCTTGCGAAATACAAGCACATACCCCATACCACTCTCCTGGTCCGTGCGCAGCGCCTTGCACTAATTGCCAAACGTTGAATGCCTGTAGCCCATGCCTTATTTGGGTCAGCTATGTCAAGGTGTACTTATGCGGGACTGTAGAATGTATCTACCACCTGTAGTGAAAGCCTTTTAATTTTTCTCTTTTTTTTAATTAAACGCTTCCCGTTAAAACATTGCTAAGTATGAGGTGCTCCTTCGTGCATTGGCCGTCGCACTGCCGGCTGCGTCCACGTACCGAGACTATAGATCACGGTTGTAGACGGTACAGATGCTATATCTTCTGGGAGCTTCTCTAACCAAGGCTTGAAAAGGGCATAGACCTCATGCCATGCAGAAGTTTCTAACGTTTAGAAATACCCGCCGTGGTTGCTCACTGGCTATGGTGTTAGGCTGCTGAGCACGAGGTCGCGGGATCGAATCCTGGCCACGGCGGCCGCATTTCGATGGGGGCGAAATGCGAAAACACCCGTGTGCTTAGATTTAGGTGCACGTTAAAGAACCCCAGGTGGTTGAAATTTCTGGAGTCCTCCACTACGGCGTGACTCATAATCAGAAAGTGGTTTTCGCACGTAAAACCCCATAATTTAACGTTTAGGAATGCTAGCGTCGCCCCTGTACAACATATGCGTACTCCTGCGTCTATAGATTATCTGGAGATCTAGACTATGTGACAGACGTTCAGAAATCCCGCGATATACTACGCACTTTTATCAGGGAATTGTAGATTTTGTAAGAAGTGTGGATGCTACGCAGGAAAATACGCCGGACTGGATGGATTTCTTAGATGCATTTGTGTGTTTACTTTTGTTTTGAGTGAGTGTGTAGTGATGTTTTTTCTGTAGTATGATATTGTTTTCTTTTTCTTGTATTAAGGAATAAATGCGCCTCATGATAGCACAGTACAGTTAACCCGTTTGATATTGAAGTGCATGATACTGCCGTGATTTCAATTTAAATCCCTGTGGTTGCATGGACGAAGATTTCTTTTTATTTGCCCTTCATGGCGATGGTGAAGCTCAGCTTGAAGAGGTAGCCTGACGACGACACACTAACGGGGTTGAGGACAAATACCATCGTCGGGGTAACGCAATGGGTGAATGGACAAAGGAAATGCACTTTCTAGTAAGTCACCACCATAGCAGTAAAAAAATTTCTTAACCTGCTTACGTGCCATGTTGTTTGCAACTGCAAGCGTTAACCTATTTCTCTTAGAATAGAAGTCACTTTTCTGTTTGAACAGTCAGGATACTGACATATCTCTGCACTATACTAAACACAGTTGAGCTGCACTTTTTCGATTTCATGCTCTCTTACAAATCGAAGTAACTAGCGACGAAACTTGAGCTCGTCATAAAGTAAAGAATGCCAAAGCTGCCTCCTGATTGCTTACTCTTGTTTCGTTTTTCTTCGCCTCCAAACTAAAGGACTACACATGCATTTTCGTTTCTATTCTTGCTGTTATGGCCACACTCAGTGCTTCAAGCTCGAGGAACTAACAATAGCGCGTAGCGCTCAGAGTGACTCATAGTGACGCGGCTTCCGAAAGAGCGTTGCGAATCCGGGGGCAGTTTACCAACCAATTAACCAGACGACGTCCCACCTCTGCCCTGTACCACGCTAGCTCAAACAGAGGTATGCCATTTGCTTTTCTTCGCGATAGACCAGGCCAGTGTGCCGAATGTACGGGGCTCAGTGCAAGCCAGAAAAAAAGACGTCAGTACGTATGTAACAAAAGGGCAGCTAAACTGCGCCTGCCTGAACAGGTGTCCGCCGCCGGTGTAAACCCTGTTTCACGGAGCTCAGCGTGATACGACCGACCCGAAATAGCAGCGGCCCGAGTGAGACGTTCTGCCGACAGGCATGCGCGCTCGCGTGTGAAGCAAATTTGACTAGGTGGCGAGAGAGCAAACGGCGGCGGGCGAAGAACGCAGCAAGTGCCCAGACGCCTGCTTTCATTTTCTCTCTCTCTCTCTGCAGAAAGTCAACCGAGCCGCTGTTTGTCTCGGCGAGCACGGAGAGCGGGGCGACGAGCTTCGGAACACTCACGCCAGCTGTGGAAAGCCGTCGGATTCTTTCTGACAGCAGGAGGAAAACTTTAGTGGATCAGGCATTGCCGTGTGTGCCTGTGTGTTTATGGCTTCCGAAGACGTTTTAATGTTTTTGTTCTTTTTAGGAGTAACACGACATGGAGTACTAGTGCTGCGTGGCATTCACATTACAAGGGGGAATAATACAGCAGCGATGCAACCTCCTGGACCCACTTATCAGCGTCTGACGGTGGTTGCTTCACCTTGACACATATCCTCTCTTTAAGTGCAAGTGCAGTCATTGGCGTTCTTGTAAAGACATCGTCTGAAGCAGGTAGCAAGGAGATAGCGGGTTTGCTCCATTTAGTTTACTGACCGGCACCCATTTTGTGTCCAAGATAGCGAGGGTGGTTCTTACGGATAACTGATTTCTGTAGGCGGCGACAAAATGACATGATCTCCTCGGGTCAGACTTAACATCGGAAAGTGCGTAAGCAGAGGAATATATGTGCTAGGGGCGAAAGTTTACGATCACGTGCTGATAACTCCAGGACAAAAAAAAAAAGAAAAAGGTACGCGCGAAACCTAAAAGAATTTCTGACTATGTGATATGAAGCTGCATTCCACCTCTCAAAAGAACATTTGTTCTTACTTACACATACATTCGAATGAACAGTTCGTGGGAAATATGGCCACTTTGTTTAGGGAGCCGAATTCGCCGCTACGCGCCTTATCTTCAACCTTACGTTCATTTGGCTCGGTCACTCCATTGGTGTACGGCCAGTAACTATACTTTGTATTCATATAATCATAAGAGACAAAAGTAAATTTTCTAATAGCTAGTATTATTGTTTGATGGAGGCCACTGAGGTACGAGCTCTAAAGAAAGGGTACCCGAGCATTTAGCATGCTGAAAACATATTTCGCTGTGGACCCTAGAAGTTTCCTCTTGTAATCAAGAATAGGTTATAACACAGTACCCAGAGCTGGGCAACATTAGAGACTTGCTCACACATAGCAGCCACTAAATTAAACGTTTATTAGTGTTCGCATTCGTCGCCATTACAGACCCATCTCTGTACTTTCTAACGAAGCTCTTCATTACATGAGTCTACCACTACTAGCAGCGAAACACAAACATTATACCAAAGAGTTCCTGGTGTCGCGAAATAGAAAACTTGGTCAGTTGTAGACCGATTACGAAGACGTAGGTTCACAAATGCAGTTTATGCTATCACTATAAGAAGTACGGCACAGCATATTTACCGCTCCTTCACCAAACTTACACTGGGCAATGCAGCATTGCTTCTGACAGTTATCGAGCAGCATTGCGGTGCCTCTCTTTGAGCCAGCATTTTGCTCGCTTGAGTGGAAGATGCAATTAGGCGTTATCTGTACGGTTTTATTAGTGCCATATGCCGTTGGTATACATTCCATGCCACTTGAGGTCCCCTGTAGGCACTTTGAAGTTTTGGAGTACATTTTACTCGCTATTATTAATATTTTTGCTAGGCAGATGATTCCGTTTGCTTAAGGAAAACATTCGACAATTATATTTTAGCAATATAGTAAAAAAAGCAATGTCGAAAACTAGCGTTCAATTTCAATTTGAGTTTATCAATGGGCTGTTATATGAAATCGACCGCCTGCTGCCATGGCTTCATACTCGAAATTACCAGCCATCACACACACATTAAAAAAATGTTGTGCTAGATGGCGGGGATTGTTGATCTGACGATGGCGTAGTGCTCACCATGGATCGTCAGCAATCCATACACGTGGGCATGAAATATGTGGGCGTGTGGTTCATCAAATTCCCTTGCCCCTAAGTGCGCCTGACGTTTGATGAGCGGCCCGAACATTGAACCCTCTCCACTATTCGCCGTCCGAGAACCAAAAGGAAAACTGGTTGCGACTGTGACAGCATGACAGCAGGGCTGACGTCACGTCTCGGAAAGACCCGAAGGAGAAAAGACCCTTCGCATGAAAAAATGCTTAAAACCAGGAGTGAGGATGTCTGAAAAGGATTCCTGAGACTTTTCGCGACCAGCGTTTGTTTTGCTGTCGCAGGTCCCTCTAGAGCTAGTTAGTTATCTTACTTTCCATCACTTTTCTCTTCTTCGCCTGATGCCCTGCAAGAGCGTAAACTGAATTCTAGTTGAGTCTTCTGTCCTCGAGCGTGTGCATCCTTTCGGCACTCATCAGCTTCTCTGCCGGAAGAGCGTCGGAGGTTGCGGACGCCGACTTCGCAGAAAGAACTACCGGGCATCCAGGAAGAAACCTCCCAACCTCTCCAGGAAGCCAAGAGGGCGCAGGACACAAGGGACCCCAGGAAATGTTTAAAATCTTAAAGACACTGCAATTGATGTGAACTAATTTGCATGTGTGTTGTTCCTTGACGTTTCAAAGGCGTTTGATCTTGGCATGATGTGATTTTATGTCCCAAATCGTATAGCAATGGTTTTAGAGGGAAGCGTTTTGTCTCTGCCCGCCGCAGTAGCCCAGCAGCTGTAGCGTTGCGCTGCTGAGCTCCAGGTCATGGGTTTGATCCACCAGGCCATTGCAGCCGCATTTCAATGGGCATGAAATAAAAAAAAGTAAACACGCTAGTGTACCTATATTGAAGTGGACGCTAAAGAACCCCAGGTTGTTATACTTAATCCAGAGTTCCACGACTTTTGCTTGTAAAGGATCCTTTAAAGGCACAGCGATGATATCGACGCCCGGCCCGGCGACCATCTGCGGTGAAGCTGCCAGAGACACCATAGATAATGTGGCCACTTTGTCGTTGGTAAATGGCTTCGTCGCTGTGCTACTGCCGCGAAAATTGGTCCTGAGCTCATGTTACACGGCAAGCGAATGTTCGCCGTCGCACGGCAGCCAACGAGCGGCAAACGGCCCACGGCTAATGTGCATAGAATTATTGTACTATGTTAGCAGTCATTTTTGTAATCTCATCCGATAAAGTCAAATCTGATGCATTCATATAAAGATTTCAGTCTCTACATTTACGACATGGCTAGCAACATGTAGCTTGAGATGAGTAAATATCAGGCTAGCAAAAGACACAAAATGTCAACGGGGAAGATTTTTGAAATGTCAATGAGGTGCCATTCACAGTGTATGTAAATGACAGTTGTATTTTTCACCATGCACGCAAATGCGCTCGAAGCATGTTCTCAGAAACAACTTGACATACCTCCTACCCATTTTCGCAAACGTCATGAAAGCTGCTAAATGCTTTCCGGCGTACCAGTAAAGGCTGGAGTGCAATATAAGGATTCCTTCTACACTAAAGTGTGAAAACTTGCAGTGGCCCCACGGTGCCTATATAACCCCATTCATTTTAATCCTCAGACGTAGCGTGGCGTGGTGTAGTCTGGTGTAGTTGTAGTGGTTAGCGTAGTGTAGTGTAGGTTGTGGTGTAGTGGTTAGTGTATGTGGCTGTTGGCTCAATCAACGTGAGTTCGAATCCTGTGTGTTCGCAGTGGATTTTCTCTGATTTACATCTCAATGTCATACGCGTATGTCGATTGTGTATGTGCTAAGAGATGTGTATAACATTCAAATGCCCTGTAGGATAACCAGGAACTTTAATAAAAAATATGTTGTTATTCTTCCGCTTTAGGTAGACACCATATAGCTCATAGCCAGGACATAGGAAGGCCGCTCATTGCGCAAGCCGCCTATTGCCAGAACAGTTCGGACCTGGAGTCACGCAGAATCAGGAGATCGCTATAGACGGCCTTGTAACTAGCCGGGACGCCAGACGAAAAATCTGCGTGCTACATTGAGTCCCGCTCATGAGAAGGGCCGCTGAGAAAACGTGCCACAAGCGGTGTACAGGCCACTTACACCGCAGGACGGCTATGGATGGCACCGCGTATGGGTTGGTCTTTCTAAAGAAACTGCCGATAAGCGTTTCATTTTTATGCGGCTTCCTGGCTATATGCTATAGCAGTTTACGCAGGACGTGCTTAATAATATACGATGTACGTAATAATCACATTGTGGGTTTGCCCCGTACATCCCAAGAATTTAATGTTTTGTCTCTGTATACGTGATCACTTTAGCGATCGATTGCAAACAGTTAATTTTGGTAATTGTAGAAGTAAACCAGTTTGGTTTATTAATGGAGTTCCCCGGAATCTGTAATAGTACCAATTTTGATCGTTTATATGCTTAGGACGCACGGAACTATTTACAGCACAGTCTTGTATTTAAGTATGTAGACGACAAATTGTCGGCATTTAGACGACTTAGTGACTAGTCCGGTGCCACGGGAAACGTACCCTGTGAGGGCGAGAAAGTAAGGGCCGACTTATACGCGCAATATCCAGGGCGTTCCGCACGCCTTCCGCACGCGCGCGGACGTGCTGAAAACTGCGCATGTCGTACACATGTGCACGAACTGTGGTTTACACTTGGACCACATGAGCAGTGTAAAGTTAACCGATATTTGTGCACCTGTGTGCGACATGAGCAGTTTTCAGCACGTCCGTACGCGTGGAGATGGCGCACGGAAGGCTGTACAGATTGAGTGTAAGTCAGCCTTCAACCAGCGGTTTGCTCAATATTGTCGTGGTGCCACGAGAGCGACAAAGAAGACGACCACCAACAAGACGAAAAAGAAGACTTCGTGGGGTGAGCCTAACGTTCCGCCCTACGGGTTGCATCGGATATATTTTCTGAATTGTAAACACGGTCCCATTTAACCTTATATATCCGCCCGTTTCATTTTTGGTGGGGCTGCGAGGTAGAGGCGAGTGGGACCGATGATCGTGCGGCGACGGCGAACGGCCTTAGCGTCTGGTGGATGCCGATGGGCCATTGTCACGGCATGTCGGACCATGTGGAGCATTAAATGGCAGGCGTTGGTTGTCATTCTGGCGTTAACAAAACGTGGAGCGTGAAAACGATGGCTGACGATAAGGGCGTTAGCGGGAATTGTGCCCCACACCACAGCAATGGAAGCATATGAGCTTGTCGTCAGGTGCTCGCCATTGGGCCGGATCTCGATAGCGCCGAAACTTCGGCGGCGGTCGATGAAGAGGGGCAGTAGGTCTAACCGATTGGCAGGTTATGGAGCACACGAGTTCAATGCCTGCATTTGCCAGTTCTTCGCGGCCTGGATGAGGGAGGTCATCGTTTGAGTATCCTCCGAATGGCGTACGAAGGAAGACAGCGACGCAGCCTTGATTTCGCGCCGCACAATTCGTACAATGATATCCGTAGTGGATGACTGAAAGGACGAATGAGCGTCTTTGTACGATGACATAGCGGGGAGTTGGGAAGCCGCACGAGCTTCCAGGCGATGCGATGGCTCTTTGCGTCTTCGGAACACCTGCACTCATGGATAATTTCGTCAACTGTCGAGCAATCTTTAAAAACGAGCAAGTTAAACGCATCATCGGCGATGCCTTTCAGAATATGTCTCACTTTGTCAGCATCGGGCGTACTGCAATCGATGGGACGGCAAAGAGCTAGGACATCAAGCATGTACGAAACGTACGGCTATGCCGCTGTCTGAGCCCAACAGGATATGCCTTTCGCAGCTGCGCACTTGCGACCAGTGAGCTTGCCAAAGAGGTCGCGTATAGTTTCTGCTTACATAAGTCCCAACTGATCAGCTCTTCTTCATGTGTGTCACACCATACAGGTGCGGTTCCCTGGAGGTAGAAGACGAGATTTGAGAGCATCACCGTTGGGTCCGTCGCTCGTGTGCAGCGACGCGTTCGTTTATGCCAAGCGATTCTTCGTCGTCGACGTTGTCGGTGCCTTTACCGGAGAAGGTGCCACAGCCGTGCAAATGTTGTCAAAACGGCTGACGGTTGCGGCGTTGCAGATGCTGGCGACGAGACTGCTGATGCCATGCTTTTGCCAGCGGCGGTCGTCTGTCAGCGTAATAGAATAGCCGAGGACAAGCCCGCTGCGGAGTTCCGTCTGGTGCAGTATCCATCAGCTCCACCACAAAAGAAATAAGTGGATTGCCTATGCAACGAATTATTCAACCCGATTCGCCGTCCCACGAGCCATCCAGACACAGTTGTGCTACCGATTTCGCAGACTTGATGCTGCCAGATCTTACACCACGGAGCTCCTCGCCAGCTGCTCACCGACAGGGGCCACTACTTTTTATCTGGGGTTATCGAAGATCTACTTCGCCCTTGCGCCACAAAACAGAAGTTATCGATAGTATACCACCCTAAAACGAACGGCCTCACTGAACGCCTGAACCGAACGCTTACAGATACGCCCTCGATGTAAGCCTGCTCAGATCATGGTGACCGGGACGCCGCTCTCCCATTTGTGACATACGCGTAGAACTCGTCACGTCAACGCTCTCTACTACCCCTTCTATATCCTTTTTGGGCGTCACCTGACATTGCCATTCGACCCACTCCAGCCAATTGCTCTCGAGGCCCCGTCTGAGTACGCTCGCGACGCCATAGCGGCAGCCGCCAAGACATGCCAGATTGCCCACCGTTGCCATTCTGAGTCGCAGGCAAGATAGACGTATCTTTATGACAACCGTCATCGTGGTGTCTCTACCGCCGAGCTCGACCTACTTTGGAGTCCTTCACGGCGTGTGGGCCTATCGAAAAAACTGCCCTCCCGGTATTCTGGTCCTTACCACGTCGTTCGACAACTCAGTGATGTCACTTTTAAACAGCTCCAGCTGATGCTTCCCCGTCGTCCACGTCATCTGATGTCGTCCAAATGGGTCGTCTCAAGCAATACCATGCGGCCACCATCAAGCAGGCGCCGGGTCGGTGCTTTCGCCAAAAGGGGTAATGTCATGGTGCCACGAGAGACACGAAGAAAGCGATCACCTACAAGGCGAAATAGACGGCGTAGTGGGGCGAGCCTAACGCTCCGCCATACTAGTTGTACCGGCCATATATTCTGAATAGGAAACACGATCCCATTTAATCTTACATCTCCGCCCATTTCAATATTCTATTGCGGCGAACAAAAAACACAGATTGTATTATTTCACATTCCACTAATGCAACTGCCACAGCCATTCGCGCTATTTCTGCACGTCCTTCATTGCCGAAGTTGGATTTCTGCTCAAAATAAGTATGCGTATAGACTATAAACATTTACATATGTTATTCGATTATGAAGGGTCCTCTAACAGCTAGGTGGCCGTTGTAAATTCACAACTTAGAATAGTCGCTTGCATGTTTTACTCAATGCAATTGCCATTTCCAGCACTAGTACGCGAACAAATCGTGCACACATTAGCATACGTTGTTTCACATTATGGTTTATGTTGTTTTTATTTTGTTGTGGCTTTGAAGGAGTTAGGTCCACAGAATACTTAGCTCCATCGAAAAATCCCTTATTTATGATTTGTCGATCGAGGAAAACATCAATTTACGCTCCTTTATTTTTTCATATGTTGTTCTTAGAGGCATTTGTGCTAAGGTATTGTATGTTAAGCTATTAGGTCTTTTGTTCAGACCTCCCCTACTCTTTCGGTCTCATGACAGTTATATACTGTCTAGTGTTCGTATGATGTTTGAGACGACCATGTACGCACGCTTTATGCTTCATAGATATTCAAAAGCATGTAAAATGAAATATTTTTGATGAACAACACGGCTAAGTTCAAGTTCGTTCTGTATCATGTATTCATATGATATTAATGAATTTTAATTTATTTGTATATGCAATATCAGTAATCTATAACGATTCGTGCACTCATCAATAAAACACCTTTTATTACTGTTATCTGCGATTTTTTTATCAACGTTAACATGCCCCATAATACCTCACATATTGCGCACCACTGTCGGGCACTGCCTTTCCAACCTTCCATTGGCTGTTCCTTGCTCGCACATATGTATATTTCCCGCAATTTAAGCTAACCAGTGTTATTTATGGAATTGTATTATTACTGCTCGTGCTTCTCCTGTATTTAGGTCGGGCTGCAAAACCAGTGTCTTAAGATATCGCGCGATTTCTCTTCTGGTTGCTACATATAATTTTTTCAGATTGATATTCAAAACATATTGTCTTTTAGTGTGAAGAGCTTCTTGATTATGAATCAGCATGGATTTTTCTCTTGTCGCTCGACTACCACAAATTTAGCAAGTTTCATGACACTGAGCTTCTTACCAGTACTACAGAGAAGGCAAGTTGAAACCATTTACTAGGGGCTCAGCAATGGTTTTGACCCAGTACGCCACTCAGTACTTCTGTTTAAGCTTACGCACTCTTGTGTAGGCTCTTGAGTTATTAATCTCTTACAGAGCTACTTTCTTGATATACCTTGTTAACGTCAATGACAAAACGGCTTCTTTTTTACGTACAAGGCAACCAACGGTGTTCCTCAAGGGTCGCAATTAGAAGAATTAATTTGTATAATTAGAATTAGAATAATGTTTGCTGATGACGTTTATCTCGCTATTCAGAATTCTCCTTTCTTTCTATTGACGATGAAATCAAGGTACTTTGATACAATTCACGTTGTTGATGACTGTCGCATCTTGCAGTCCGGCCTGTTTAGAAGTTATTTAGTTTCTTAGCCCACTTAGGATAGATGTCGGCCTATCTCGCGCAGAAAAGACCGGGAGGAGAGTAGAGATCGGGAAGAGAACGCACAGGTGCGTAGGAAGCGGACATCAAGACATCTGAATATTTTGCGTGGACGCGAGGGACGTCACGTAGGTGAGGAGGAGGTAATGAGTGCGTATCGAGACACCTCCGCGTCGAGCACGACCACAATTTGCAGCCAAAATACTAGGTGTAGAGGGTAGGGAGAGGGGTCGCTATAGAGTTTCAAGTGGAATGATGCGATTGCAGCATGATATACTGTATCCTGGTTTAATTTTGTGCTGTCATTGGCAGAGAGACTGTCACTTCGTGTCTTTGCAGAGTACACAATAAAGGTGTCGCTGACTTTGAGAATTATTTTCGATGGTTTATGCAACAATTTTTCTTTCTCAGAATGATGCAGAAATTATTACCTCACCTTGACTGCTGTTAAGAACAAAGGTATAACGTTCTCTCGCCAAATAGCAAGCCTTTTACAAGAACGTCACCGGCTGTAACGTAAGAGATAAAACCCCTACACGACTAGGCTGCAACAAAGACAAATGGGTAGGCCATAAGCACAATATAGCCGATTGTCAAGTATTGGACGAAAAGAAGGAAACCCGAGGGGCCTTGTTTTGTAAGAACGCTCACGCGTGTTTGTTAGTCAGAACCACATGAAAACAAGAGATAATGAAGAAACGGAAAGCATAGGATAAATTATTTTTAGTTTATAATAGAAATGGAAAAATGACGAGCTAATGGGAAATAAAGGAAAACTGAATTTGGGGGCAGGGGGGCTGATGGTCAGAGCAGAATCCACAACCTCTGCATTACGCACGCGTCGCACTACAAATTGTGCTACGGCGATGGCGCAGCTCCTACGTCCATGCATTCTTGGGTATTCATGTATGTGTACAAGATCTAGCCCCAAGGAGTGTTAACCAACGCAAAACTTCCACCGCATACCGCCCCCCCCCTTCGAAAATTATGGCGATTTACTTGCCAAAACCACGATCTGAATATTAGGCACGCCGTAGTGTCTGGGGACTCCAGAAATTTGGACCACCTGTGGTTCTTTAACGTGCACCTAGATCTAAGTACGCGGGCGTTTTCGCCCACATCAAAATGCGGCTGCCGTGGCCGGGATTAGACCCCACGACCTTGTCCTTAGCCGCCCAGCACCATAGCCACTAAGCAACCACGGTGGGTCCCGCAAAACCGAAAACAAAGCTTGTATTTCCGATCTGGTTTCTTCATTGCCTGAAAAACTTTGTCGCTGGTCTGCTTCTGGTAATTATAATTTGCGCTACTTTGTTCAGCAGATTGCGAACAATAACCCGATTTGAACAGTTGGTTTTTGCGAAATATTTGGTTAGCTTTGATGTTCAAAAATACAGAATAGTTCATTTTCGAATACCAACAAAATATTACACGCCAACTATTCCTATACGAAAATTCGATATTCGCCTACTCTATAGTAAATACATTACTAAAACTAAAGCCCTCCATACTCTGTTGGTAAATTCACTGTTTTCCTTCAGCTGCACGAACATTCGACCAATGTAACACGCGCAGGTGAACTATTTACTTCACGCTAGCGTATATCGGAATGTTTCAAAATAACCCGCCGTGGTTTCTCAGTGGCTATGGTGTTGGGCTGCTTAGCACAGACGTCGCGGGATCGCATCCCGACCACGGCGGCCGCATTTCGATGGGGGCGAGAACACCCATGTACTTAGGTTTAGGTGCACGTTAAAGAACCCCAGGTGGTCAAAATTTCCGGAGTCCTCCACTACGGCGTGCCTCATAATCAAAAAGTGGTTTTGGCACGTAAAACCCCATAATTCATTCATTCATTGAGTGTTTCAGAATAGCTACAATCTTAATATCCACTTCACAGTTAGAGCGAGAGTTTTAGTAACGTTTGTGGCTCACTTCAGTGACACGCTTCTTAAAATTTTGGCATATATATATATATATATATATATATATATATATATATATATATATATATATATATATATATATATATATATATATTTATATATATATATGTATATGTATATATATATATATATATATATATATATGTATATATATATATATATATATATATATATATATATATATATGTATATATATATATATGTATATATATATATATATATATATATATATATATATATATATATAGCAAAACGTTTATTTAAAAGGAAGAAAAATGCAGAAAGCGTGTGGGTGGAACCCCTAGTCCAGGGCCCCACTGGCTTGAGCGCTCCGCCGTGCTTGGTCGAGGAGCGCTAGTTGCATCTCCCGATCCTCGCTGGCGAGCAAAGTCTCCCACTGCTCCCTTCCGGAAAGTTCGCCGGCTATTTTTGGTGTATTAATTTTGGGTGGCCTATTCTGGCAGTCCCACGTAATGTGGGCGAGAGTTGGCCGGCCTCCGCACCAAGGACAGCGAACGCTGTACAGCGTTGGGTGAATGGCATTTTTCAAATATAGGTTTGGAAATGTGTGCGTCTGTATTCGGCGCCAGTCCTGCCTGGATAGATCAGGATGTGGTGGACTGTACTTTCTTCGCTCGCGCCGCTGGTGCTCAAGGATGTCTCGTGGTAAAAAGGGGTTTTCGTCAGAGTGGTCGACCGCTCGGTTGACAAAAGCACGAGCTGCGCCGTCCGCTCTCTCATTGCCCTCGAGTCCTGCGTGACCCGGGTACCAGATGATCATGTGTTTCTGCGTTAGGTTGGATCCTAATAGGTTAGTGGTGCTGTGTGGTAGCCTCCCGGTGGGGAATAGTCTACATGCGACTTGGGAATCTGAAAGAGATATCGACGATTGTCCCAGAGCGTCCTTAGTTTTAATAGCTAGCGCGATGGCTGAAGCTTCAGCGGTATTCGCAGATGTAACTCTAGCCGTGGCACAAGTCACAAGCCCTTGATTTGCGGCCGCTCCTACCACTGCGAGGGCGTATTTGTAAGCACCACATCGAGGGACATCGGTGTAGACTGTATTCCGGTTTCCACCGAATTGCTGCATTAACGTTCGAGCTCGAGCACTTCTACGTCCCCGGTGGTATTTTGGACTCATGTTCTGAGGGATTGGGGCTACTATGATCCTTTCACGAAGGATTCTGGGGAGAGATTCGAGTTCTTCTCCCGCATACTGTGGACGAGTAGGGTAACCCTTATGAAAATGGTTATGTCCTTTATGTTTACTGTATGTTTCCCGCAGTTCACATGAGGAAATATCCTTTATGTTTCCTCCATGTTGAAATTTGGCCACTGCTTTTATGTTTCCTTCGTGTGTCCTCCCTTTATGTATCCCTTATGTTACCGTACTTTATGTTTCCTCCATGTTGAAATTTGGCCACTGCTTTTATGTTTCCTTCGTGTGTCCTCCCTTTATGTATCCCTTATGTTACCGTACTTTATGTTTCCTCCATGTTGAAATTTGGCCACTGCTTTTATGTTTCCTTCGTGTGTCCTACCTTTATGCATCCTTTATGTGGCCGCAGTGACTAAATCCTGTATTTTACGTAGACATGCATAGATGAAGAGTTCCGTGTACACATTTTATATTTATAAATTTTTCCTGAGTTAAAAAGTTTTGCATTGGTTTTCATTGTAAGGTTACTGTTCCCTACATGATGCAGCGCATGGATTGAAACTCTGTTATGGCACAGAAATTCATGACAATTTGTTCTAAAATTGCAAACTAATTAGCCTTCATAGATTATTTCAGTATAACACTTGGAGAACCACTGTACGTTCCTCACTGCAGTGCTGCTGTTCTAGTTATGTCTTTGTGACTAATATAATATGTAATGTTTGGATGGAAAGATCAGGTTGGATCAGTGCTTGCACTTTTAAAAGAAAGTTTTGACTATACTTTGCAAAAGTTTGTCTGAAACTACGAACAGTTTATTGGACTATCTGAATGTTACTTCAGTTTGCCACGTCTGCTCACAGCAGACCTCTGGAATGTGTTGCTTGGGTGAGAGCTCACAAGGCACCTGAAAAACAAAACAAAAGCCAATCTTTTTCACTTATTCAAAAATATTCATTTAAGCAAGAACAGCCTGGCCTGTATGCACACAGCGAAGAAACGTGGAGAAGTCAAAAACAGATCATAAAAACATCAGGGCAACACAGAAGCTTTTAACTAATTGTTTGAAAGAGACTGACCTGCCAGTCCACTCAGGTATTAAATTGCTCACAAATTTTTTAAAACATTTCTGCAGCAGCTGCTAAGTAGTACATGACCTATAGGAGTAGGCAACTGGCCAACAAATCTTTGTGTGCCTGCTTGTACAGATGTCTCGTAGTTATATCTCAAGTGGTTACACTGTTATATGGTAAAATTCAGGCGGGAATAAAACCAGCCGCAAACATCAGACTACATGGGAAATTATCACCAAAACTTAAAGATCTAGTAAATCAAATGACCAATCGATTACGAAGGGTCTAAAACCTAGACCGCGATTTTGTAGCGATCCCTTTTCCGATGCTACTCCTTTGCTCATTGATCTGACCGACATTCCGCTATCGTTATCAACTATAACAGCCAGCCGTGAAAGGTGGGTTATAAGAGTGGCAAACATCGAGCGCAAAGCATCGCAAGCAAATCGCATCCCTTATTGGGCAGTGCTACAAACCACTGTCTTTAACAATCGCAGGAACTCACATCCCGTTCTTCGGATGAAAATATTAATGAAAACGAGCGTCTCATTGAGATGCCTCGATTAAAAAGAAATTTCGCTGTTGTAATGTCGGTCTACATTTGCCCTACAATATAGAAGACAAATACACGAGCACGTCGAAGAACACAAACAATGCAGACAAGTTCTCGCGAAGCTGCACTTCAATCTGAACACTATCAATAAAGTAATCTTCACACAAGCTAATACCTGTTCAAGTGTCAAACATCGCAGTCGCGTGCCAACTCGCGATGCCCGTGAGACATCGACATCCATTACAAACGTAACTTGCGGAAATTCATATCTACGGAAGAATTTCTTGCCGGGAAACTACCGAGAAAACAGTAACTTTCAGCGTTTAGGTAAATATTTGCCCATTAAGTCCCAACAATCGGCGGTGGTAGCACATCACTCCATAAAGCAAGTAAGCGGTAAGAAATGATACATTTCACGGAAACTCCCCTCGTGAAACGCTTTGCTAAATGTGCACAGCAACATGGTCAACGTACGCTCAGAAAGTGTTCTGTTGTCGTTCCACAAAGCTTACTACATGAACCAAAAGCTGCGAGAATGCGCGCAAGCGTCAGATCTGCTTACCTTCAATGTGGTCAGCAAACGGCTTCTTCGTCTCGCAGGCACCACGCGGCGACACTCTTTCCAGCGCGAACACTGTTGAATCGCCGATGAACACCAGCGCACGAAAGCACAACTGTCAACAAATTCTTTCACGCACCATAATTCGAAGCCACAGTATCAGGTATTCCACGAGCGAACGCGGACAGGCGAGAACAAAGGCCGCTCGGACGGGCGCTACACAAGACACTGGCGTATCACACGAAACATAAGGCGAACTAATGGCGTTACACGAGTCCAGAGGTTTCCTGATGGTTAATGCACACGGTACGGATCACAGTTTGTTTAGGCACTTCGAAAATATGATTAAATTACTGTGTAACGAACACTCTCACCGCTCACAGCAAAACAACGTGACCCAACTCACCGTCAACCGTTACACTGCGGCAGCGCCGCACTGCGGTTAAAACGTGAATTTAGCCTCCGAGATCTACATTTTTCTTTAGGGCGTGAATTTTGGAAAAGCACGGCCTTCGAGATTTAAAAACGTCGTTGCTGGAAGGAAGGCTGGTATTTAAACACAAATTATTGATTTTAAAGTGTCTTGGTGCGCTGCCTTGTTTTTTTAAAGTATATGCAGAGATTTTAGACGAACTATGCGCGAACGCTTGTCCTGTGGTTTGTCGGCGGGCACGAGCCAATCAGCGCGCATCATGTGCTGTTCCGTCGCTTGGGATGGCGCACGGTGTGCGGGCAACCGCGAGAGCTGTGACGCCTACCGATCAGAAATTCGGAATTGCCACACATATACACGCTTCTTATGGTGCCCAGTGGCGTGTTTTTGAGAATGTCAGGCTTTATCTTGCATAGGTGGCACCATATTTGCTCGTAGCGTAAGGAATGAAGGCGACAAAATGTGGCGATAGCTGGCTTGCAGCGGCAGCGGAACTTCGGCCAAAGTGAAACAGGCGTACTGCTTGCATGCTCGCGTAATCAAATACGGCCATACTCCGCACACAACTTTCATACTTAGCCAACTCACAATTATAAATTGTTCAGTTGTACGCCCAAGCAAGCATTTACGGGATCCGCGCTGCCCTGCTTCTACGCGTGCTAATATCGACACAGCAGTTACTCGTACTTGTGGTCAGCGCGAAAGCGACACGGACAAAAGGAAGAAACACAACAAGACGGCGCTGTTTCTTCGGAGTGTTCCTTGTTTCCGCGTTGCTTTTGCGCTGTTGCTAAAGGTACGATGAATCGTAACCAACTCGCCCACTATATGCTCTATGTTACCTACGTGTGTACTGAAGTGCACACCTAGGTAACATCCAGCCGTAAACACAAAGGACACATCCTACAAGAATTATAATAAGGGTTGTTTTCTTGGACCAAATGAAAGCATAAGTCAAGATTTAGTACTTACAATGACTCTGCTGAGTGTATCAATGCCTGTCACACAGTACAGATAGATCTGCCTATATTATATGTAAAGACAGTTGTTATGTGCACTCTATGTTACCTACATGTGCACTCAAGTGTACACTCAGGTAACACATAGTGCACATCCAGTTAACATCCTGCCGTAAACATAAAGGACACATCCTAGAGGCATAATAAAGGTAACTTCCTCGAGGTATACGTTAGGATGAGTAAACACGTAGTACACACAAAGTTCACATCCTGGAGGTCACACAAAGGACAAGGAAACATAAAGGTCACATAGGACACAAGAAGGAAACATAAAGGAAACATAAAGGCAATGGCCATTTTCATAGGGGAACCCACGCGGCAAAGTAATTTTATGCCAGAGGAGGTTAAGCTAAGCCGCTCCCGTTGAGATATGAGCGTCGCTGCCCGTAGCTCCTCGTAGTTATTGTGAATCCCGAGGGCCAGCAGGCGTTCAGTAGAGGTTCCCTGTGGTAGGCCGAGAGCCGCTTTGTACGATGTTCTAATCAACGCATCTAGGGCCTTTAGTTCTGTTTTCGTGGGGTCCTGGAAAGGGAGGCTATATGTGAGACGACTTAGCACAAAAGCCTGAACGAGCCGAATCGTCTCTGTTTCCTTGAAACCTTTTCGGTGATAAGTTACTCTACGGATCATACGGGAGATCTGTTTCACCGTAGTCCTAAGGGTTTTAATGGTGTGGTCTACTCGTTTGTTGCTTTGCAGCCACAGTCCGAGGACTCGCATTTTCTGGACCTCCTTTATCTGGCTGTCTCCTAGAAAGAGGTTCACCGGCTCGTGAGTTTGACGGCCTCGACCTCGTATCCTGATAAATTCTGATTTATCGGGAGCGCAGCTCATTCCACTGCTGCGAGCGAAGGTTTCAACAACGGTCGCTGCTTCTTGCAGGATTTCTTCTTTTTGTCCTAAAGAGCCACTGGTTGCCTATAGGGTAATATCGTCTGCATATATCGCGTACCCTAGCCCAGGTATGACGTCGAGTGTTTTGGCTAAGCGTCTCATACCGATATTGAAAAGAAGGGGGGAGAGTATCGCCCCTTGCGGTGTGCCTCTATTGGGCATGGGAAAAGGGTCTGAGCGCGTAGTGCCAATGCCTATTGTCGCGATGCGAAAGGTCAGGAAAGAGCGGGCGTAATGATAGATTCTTTGTCCACAACCGATGTCACTTAGCTCAGATAAGATAAGCTCATGTGAAATAGTGTCGAATGCGCTTTTTAAATCAAGAGCCAGGACGAGATGTTCCGCACCAACCGTGGTGTTGCATATACCTTCTTCACGAAGTAGCAGAAAAACAACTAGTGTCGACAAATATTGGCGAAAGCCGAATATGTTAGTGGGAAATAGGTTGCGGTCTTCAATGTAAGACGTGAGACGTGTGTGGATCACCTTCTCAAATAATTTGCCAAGACAGGAGGTTAGTGATATCGGCCTGAGATTTTGTAGATCATGAGGTTTTCCAGCTTTCGGAATAAGCACGATTTTGGCCTCCTTTTGGCTCCGATTTTGGAACTATGCCCCTCTCCCATATCTGTTCATTAAAATACCGGGTAAGCTGTTCTAGGTGCTCGTCGCTCAGGTTCCGGATCATAGCATTTGTGAGCTGATCTGGTCCTGGAGCAGTATTTCTCTTCGCAGCTTGCGCTGCCGCGAAGAGTTCTGCCTTAGTTATCGGAGCGTCTAGCACCGCGTTTTCTTGCCCTTGGTATGGTAAGGTGCATGGGGGAGTGATTACTGCTCCTACGTACTTCTCTCTAAGCTTAGTGAGGAGGGCCTGATCTGTTCCTGAAAAATATCCGGCAAGTTTTTGAAGAGTGCGGTTATTGGCCGTTTTTGTTTTTCCTGGTTCCATTATGCTGCGAAGTATCGCCCATGTCTTGGAGGTGTGTAACGTTTCGCGAAGTGAGTCGCAAAAGCTCGCCCAACTCGCTGTATCTAACTGCTGTGCGTAAGCGTTTGCCCGCTCTGATATTTCAGCAATTCTGTGGCGCAGTTTGCGATTAAGTCGCTGTTTTTTCCATCGTTTAGTTAGCCCCCTTCTGGCTTTCCACATATGTAGCAGATGGTTGTCAACTACCGGCGTTTCCGCTGTGAGCGCTAGCCGCTTAGATGTTGCTTTATGAGCGTTTCGTATGTGTGTTGCCCACTCTTCAGCGTTCTCAGGTGATATCTCCGGCATGGGGATTTTGCGATAATTTACCGAGTTCGTGATTACCACCTGGCCACAGGGTCGTCGAATTTTCGGGGAGCCTACCGACACACTGATAATGAAATGGTCACTGCCTAGATTCTCTCCTAGATTTGTCCAGAATACCTCGTTGACATTATTTGTGAATATGAGATCTGGAAAGGTGTCTGCACTGACGCTGTTACCTAATCTTGTCGGGCTTTGAGGGAGAATGATGAGTTGGAGATCATATGCTTCGGTCGCTCGCTCGAGCTCCCGGCCTTTGGGGGTGTCTGTTCGGTAACCCCAGCTGGTGTGAGGAGCATTGAAGTCCCCAAGAAGCAGTAGTCTATCCTGCGTGCCGGAGTGACACATGACGTACCGAATGATGGCCTCGAAATAGGCCCTCCTTTCTTTAGGTGGGCTATACACGTTCATGATTATGGTTTTTGCCTTGCTACGCTTCTGCGGTAGTATTGTTACAATTTGATGGTTGATGCTGCTAGTCGCCAGATAATCTATACTGATCGCTATGTCCTTGAGCACCATCGTCGCGACCTTAGGGTAGTCTGGGTGTGTTATTGTGTAGTAGCCAGTCAATCTGACCTGCTTGTTACCGATCTCTTGCAAACAAATAACATCAGGTTTAACTGGCACCGTGTTAATGTATTGTTGTAGAGCTGCCGCCCGTTTGTGGAAGGTGCGGCAGTTCCATTGCCAAATTTCGAGATATTCGGGATGTACTCGCGTTCTACTCGCCATGAATAGTGCTTTCGCTGTCCGAGGTCGATATGGGTCGCGGACGGCGGTTAGATTGAGCACTGGGGCTAATGCAGGCTCTCTTACGAGCCGCGCTCTTTGCACTGGCCACAGATTCATCGACGTAAGTTTTTAGGCTTTGAAATTCTGCGTACATCTGCTGCTGAAAATTTTGCATAATTTGTAATTTTGGCAACACTATAAACTATAATGGCTCATAATGTGTGATTGAAAACTAGATCTGTCAGCGACAAAGATAACTTTCACTGACGTATTTTTCAGTCTTCTTTATTGCAACGGCAATCGAGTGATCCGCAAGGGAGGCGTACTTTACAGTATACGTACCACCTGGGCGTGCTCTGAGTATGCATTCTCCGCCCAGTCATGCACGTGAACTTCTTATAATATTCAGTAAATATTTTCGAACAAATTAACACGACATTAACACATCAAAAAAAAGAACGTGTCATCGTCTATTGCTCCGTGGCCGCTAAAGCGGCATCTGCCTATCATCCCTCGCACTCGGCTCCTTCCGTGCGGGAGGGAGTTTAGGTAGATGCCACTAACGTAACCTCGGCTTCCCTTGGAAGGAGCCATCTGTGTCGGGCTTTTTGGTAAAGTATGCCAAAAACGAACATGTACTGCAGAAGTCAAAGGGGAATCAATATGCAGGGTAGTGCAGGTGTGATTGTTGGCGTGGGGCGAAAATGCGGACAGAGTCGCCGCGGCAGAGAGATCCCAGGTGACACGTACTGCGGCGATAACTTTCCAACACACACACACACACACACACACACACACACACACACACACACACACACACACACACACACACACACACACACACACACACACACACACATATATATATATATACATATATATATATATATATATATATATATATATATACAAATAAGAACCGCTGCTACAGAACTGAATTACGTGCCTCTCCGAGCGCCAAGTTATATCGGGCCACTGGTCAGAGCGACGGTCTTCCCACATTATCAACTCGATCAGGCGGCCGTGTGTGGTGGATAAAAATAGCTCAGAATAATGCTATGTTCACACTACGGTCGTAACGCGCATAACAGCTCTTTCGGCGTATCGAACGTAACGGCTTTAAAAAACGTTACGGCAGTTAAGCCGGCACCTTTGTTCACATTTACTGCTGCTTAAATTACGGCTTTTACAACAGGCCAATCAAATTTGGAGCTGCAGAATCGACGTCACCAGCGGTCCAATATCGCTCCTGCCAACATGCGAGCGCTGGGCGAGATCGAAGAAATTCACGCTCAAAACAAACTTATAGTAATGTAATCAATCGCCCAAAGACGACGAAGGCGATGCAGAAGGGTTTGGGTGCGGCAAGTATTTCTCGACAGGGCCGTGGACGGCAATTTTCACAACCTTTTCGCCAAGCTCCGAGTTGGTGACGCTGCGATGTTTCATAACATCATGCGCATGTCGCCCCAGCAGTTCCGCTTGCTTGAAAACCTAATGAGACCACTCATCGAAGTTCGGAGCACGCATCTGCGGCCATCGATTTCCTCGGCGGATAAACCAGATGAACTGAAAACAGTCTCGCAAGGCGCACTGCAACAATTTTCACGAACACAGCCAATCGTGCGCACGGAATGGCGAAATGGCACCTCCCGCGCCCGGAGCGTTCTGCAGACGGGAGGACGGAAGTGTCGTCACCGGTTGTTGAAAGCCGAAAGCGTATCGGTCATTGGCTGTGTCGCAATGGTCGTAACATAACAGTCGTAAATGTTGCCGACCCTTTAACACTCTCACCCACGATTTTTGCGAGAATTGCGCACGTTGGTACCTTTACGTTCGCAGTCTGAACTAGACGCATACACTTGTTGCGCTTCCGCTTACGTATGTTACGAAAAATCAGCGCCTTACGAACGTAGTCTGAACATAGCATAAGGCATAAGGCATCGCTACAAAATAGCGGCCCTAGATAGCACACGGCCTGTATACTTCTATCCATGACGTCATGCTACCTTGGCCGACTGCCATATAATCTGATGGGGATGCTCCCGAGTAAGCCGCAGCGATTTTGACGTCACCGCTTTCATCACGTCGGGCTTGATAGTGGTGATTTCGGTCCCAGTAGCATAACGTCATAAAGCAGAGTGCACAGGCCTGCTATGTAGGAGGCGTTGGTTGGCACCGCGCCAGCTATGCGGATGACGTTATCGGCAGCGCTGCTCGGCTATACTTATCTAGATCACCCATCATCCGCCGTGACAGTTGCCCCGCCGACTTCATTCTTGGCGTTGTACCAGCTTTTATCGCCGAGCTTCATACGCCCGCATCGCGAATCTTGAAAGTGGGGACATATACGCTCACGCGTGCACGAACGCTTCACAAACGTATACTTTTCCACTTTGACACTCCTAATGCTAACGCAATAATAATAATAATAATAATAATAATAATAATAATAATAATGTTATAAGTATTATACAAGTACTTCCTTTTCTTTTATTATTATTATTATTATTATTCATTGGCCCATAGCTTAAATGAACGGGGAGAAAGGATGAAGTTTGACTTCTAGAATTAGACCAATTTATTGCTGCACAGTTAAATGGACACTAAAGGTTAATATTAAGTCAACGCGAACTGTTGCAATACCATCCCAGAAACCTCGAAACGCTTGTTTCATACAAAGAAGAGACTTATTTTAAGAGTAAATGCGTTCTGAAGCATCCGCGTACCTCTAGCGCAGTTCAAATCGCCCGCCCTCCGATCAAGGAGTGGTGACCTCATAGTCTCAAGTGACGTTGCGCCGTCGGTGAGTAAAACGGCGCCCGCAGACGGCGCTATAGCTTTTCTGCCCAAAACGGAAAGGCGCGGCCAGAAACAGAGTCAAGACAGAGCCGACGGTAGCGCGAAAGCGGAACTATGTTGGCTAGCGGAAGGGAAAGCGCGCGACGATAAGCTGGTTCTTTATCACGCCAACTTTGACGCTCGTTGCAATGGACGACTCTGACAACAACACATTGGCTCGAGATGCTGCGCTCGACTTCAGCGATTTAAGCACTAATGAACGTGACCTGCTGCTGAGGGCTCGCGCTGCCGGCGTCGTTGCGTGCTACTACGACGGCAACCTTATGTCATGACTGTACATAATCGCACATTTTAGCTTTTCCTTCGTGGAAACCAAATGCCGCACTCAACGCCCCGTCTTCAACCTGCAGTTGTTCTTGCGCTTCGGAGAATGCAGGTAAGACCGACGGAACAGCGCTACAGGAAAGCATTGCTTTGAAAGGTACTCCACACGACTTCAGTAAGTCGGCGTTGAACTCATCATTCTCTGGACGAAAGGGCAGCGAGCACACTATGCGACTTTTCGGCTCTTTGCGATGCGCTGTGGCAGAGGTACGGCACTTAACCACTTCGAACGGAGAGGTTCACTCGTTGGCATACAATGATAAGTAACGTTGGGTTCGCCGCTGTAACTGCCCTTGACCAAGTTCCGCGGACCGTTAGCGCATACCACGACATCACATGGACCTGGCATTCTCGCTGCTTGTTGCAAATGCAAGTTTCGCGAACCAGCAGAACCAACGCAGCACGACGCGATAACGAAACAACTGAAACTCCAAAGTGCGCGCGGCGCAGAGTCGAGCGCGCAGAGTCGAGCGAAAGCAAACTTTTCGACTACCCATACTACTGAAAGGTAACGTTAAAATGTTATTTTTTCTTAGAATCAAACAGAAGTAGACAAGTAGCCTTTTTCTTCCGTCTTATAACCTAATGAAACGATCTTTTTAATGCGAGTAGTTGGGTTCTAGTGACCTAAATTATGATGAGGAGTGCCTTCGTCATCGGGCTAGTACCTGAATGTCGCCGGGGGGGTCTCAAATCGTGTCATGCATTTACATCAATTTCTCGCTTACTAAAACTCTGTTTGCGATTATATTGACGCCTTCGACGTTCTAGAGCATTGCTATATCGCTTTAACTTGACTTCGTAGTGGCCTTTAGTGTCCCTTTAGGACATCAGGCTATGAAGGCGTAGGCTTTGGTTTTCAAACACACAGCACATCCCGTACCACCTTCGCAATAGCGAAATCGGTGGCAAGACAGGCAAAGGGGTTGAGCGGCGCACGAACATCAGTGGCTAACGAGGCCATCTTCGGGCCGATGCGGATGGCGTCGCGCGGCCATTGAGCAGCCGGGGATCGCCCCTATGACGCGTCGCGTGTTCGGCGAGTCTGCGCGCCGCTGGAGGAGGAGGCCGCGACACGCGCAGATGCGCGCTGTGCGCGAAAAGCCGCGCGGCGCTTATTAGATACGCGCGCGCGGGAAATTACGAAATGGGAGGTCCGGCCGAAGCAGGTGCGTGTGCACAGGCGGAGGTGACTCCCGCGGTGCACTGAAAGCAGCGACTTGTTTTCTCGCTGTTGTTTATGTATAACGGGAGGCTCGCGGCGTGACCCAAAACGCAACCGCGTCCGTGCCATGGAGGCGCTCAACCGTGACAGTAATCTTCCACGTCCGGGCGGCTTCTGAATGCATCATGGGCCATCGCTTTCGGTTACGTTCGAGCTCCGGAGGCATCTTCTTTTCCCGGACTTCCGCGTTGGCGCTGCAACCTTTTCCACTGAAATCGTTCTTTCACTCCTTCCAGCGGCGTTTTCTTTTCCTTGAAAGAAAGAGAAAAACAAGCGTGGCGAGTGGAAAGGGGGAAGAACATGATGTGGCAGACGTGGCTGTCCGAAGGATGGGCGCCTTCGGTTCCAGTGCTTAAGGCAAGCACTTTATGTGTAACATGTTTCGTTGCGCAAGTTGCAATAACACTTTGGCGCCTAAGAATACGATGCACGTTGTGGAAGGGAAATGACAGCACTTATGCCAGCCGCCACGCTCCAGTTGCGTTTTCTTTCACTGAGCGCCTTTGAAGCAGTTATTGCCCAGGGACTAACCAACCGAGTATTTTTGAACCCGCGCAGAGGCGTTGAGAGTGTGCGTGCCTGTCGTGTTGGGGGCTGCACGTTTCACTCTTGCAAGTAATTTAAAGAAACGAGATGGCGAGCAGATGGGGCAACTCCTTCCGGGCTTCTGTGCCGTACCCGGCAAGCGATCCGCAGAAAAAGCAAGTAGCTGAAGCTATAAACAGCAGGGTGCTATACATGCATCCTCTAATGGTTTCACATCTGTGATTATAGCACATTTGAGACTTCGGCCACCGGTCACTATACTTGTAGACGCTGTTAACTTTTGTCTCCGAGTGTTTATTTATTCTCGAAGTTAAATTTGGTGACTAATAAAGCAGACGGGCCAGCCTCATGCAAATGTCCCGTAATGTGCGAGGTGTAATTTGAATGATACAAGCGAATGCATGGGTATGTAACTTGTGCCGGTCAGCGCGGCATGATTCACGTGACTGATTGAACTGTGCAGTGGTCGTCACTCACGTTTTTGTTTTCTCCGCGGCTCGTCGCTGAATGCGGTAAAGTTCTGCGCGCGTGGCTGCTCCTTGCTTAAAAAGCTAGGAGCGGAATGAATATAGATAATGTAAGGCCGATCGCACTAACTTAGAATGTTATGAAATTATTAGAAAGCATTCTGCACATTCGCATCATGAATTTTTTAACGAATTATTCATTCTTGAGCGCATTCCAGATTGGACTTAGACCAGGATGTTAGATATGGCGAGAACATGTCAATTTAGAGAGACGCATTAAGCTTGCTCGTCACAGGCGGCAGTATGCAGCTTTAGTGACCCTTGAGTTAGCTCAAGCGTACGGCAGTGTAGAGCATATCATACTCCTTCACATTTTAAATAACATGAGTTTTCCTCAGTATATTATAAATTTGATATATGAATATTTAAAGGGTAGGAAATTTTGTTGTTCCGAACGTGGCTTGTTGACGCAAAAATATAATCAAGAGGAGTATTAGAAAGAACACTGCAGTCATACTTAAGAACTCTTGAAGTTTGATTTGCAGATGGCCGCCATGGTTGCTTAGTGGCTACGGTGTTGAGCTGCTAAGCACGAGGTCGCGGGATCGAATCCCAGCCGCGGCGGCCACATTTTGATGGGGGCGAAAACACCCGTGTACTTAGCTTAAGGTACACGTTAAAGAATCCCACATGGTCAAAATTTCCGAAGTTCCCTCACTACGGCGTGCCTCATAATAAGAAAATGGTCTTGGTACGTAAAACCCCACAGTTTAATTTAGTTTTCCTGGTTCACAGATATTCGAATGCCGCATTAAGTTAATAAAAGTTCCTTGATTGTGTTTCCATGGGATGTACCGGTGAACACCTCTCTCCAATACCGTTAAGAAGTGGTTTCGCAAGTTGACTTTATCAAATATCTAGGTGTAGTATACGGCGCAAAACTGAGCTGGCGAAAACACATTGATCATGCACACCCTGTTGGCGTGAAAAGCAAACTTGGCGGACATTCCTATGGTCTACGCACGAATACTCTAAGAATTAATTATCGCCTGCACGTACGACCGATACTGGAATTTGGGTGCGGGCTATTCTCTGGTGGGCCGGCATACAAGGTTAACCCCCGGGTTCTTTTAGAGCGGGAGGCTCTTCGGAATTGTCTTTGTTTATCAAAATTTGTTGTTAACAATGTTTTATATCAAGAGGCACGACTGCCTGCTCTTCCCTGCCGATTCGCCATTTTAACAGTAAAAACGCATTTCAACCTTTATTAATCTTCCTTGAGACGATGACAATATGTATTTATTAGTGAATTAGGGCCTTTTTCGACGGGCATTGGTTCCGCTTACATAGATCTGAGGTTTTCTTCGTGCAAGCTGAGCAAGATCCACTAAACGTTAATGTACGCGAGAGCATTTGCCCAGACAAGTCATTGTCTAATATAAAGATTTCATTTGATATTATAGTTCCATCAAACACCAAATTCCTGCACACTACATAATCAAATCACATGCTACAAGATAATTTAACGCTATTGGGAATAGATCATGTGATCGCGACTAATGCGTCAACTAGTGAAGAAAAAGCGGGTGTGAGCATTTTCTCCGAGTTAATATCCATACCATATGCATTACGCCTTCCAAATTTTACAACAATATTTCTGACTGAACTATCAGCCCTTATCTTAGCTTTTCGAAAACTTCCTTCAAATTATTCAGCAGTGGTTAGAGTGACTGATTTACTGTCATAATGCACCCCACTCACTTCATCTGGAGACACCACTGTAGCAATACATTTAAATCATTAACCCCTCGAAGCTTAAGCCCGGTGCGGTTGGTATGGGTTCCTGGCCATAGTGGTGCATCCTTACGTGAAATGGCAGACACACTTGCGCGAACATCTCTTGATGGACCACATATGTCCGTTATGCCTACTTCGGCTTATGTCACTGCGGTTAGGTCTAGAAAAGTTTCCCCTGTCCAACATTCTACAAAACTGAAAATCAAAGGTTCGGAATTTATACACTTCAGCTTTTCATGGTAGAATAAATGATGTCCCGCACGTAAATTAGACACTTCAAGAGCAAAATTACGATGCCACATCCCACCATTAAATTTTTGCCTATACAGGTCTGGTCTGGCACCATCCCCTCTGTGTCCTACCTGCCACCTACTTTCTACTAGGACGCCGTTGAATAGGAAATTAGAGGAATAAATTCGAATTTTCATTCCGAAAATTGGGCATTTCTTTAATTACCCAAAATGTTCTATCCTTCGGGGCTTCTTCATCGGGCTTTAGCCACACGAATATCTGCTTGGCCATTTGCGACTATCTCTGTTACATACACAAGACGGCTAGCATGTTAATTGTCGAAATCAATAATTGGATAGCCCATTACATCGCTGATTGTGCGTTAGAAATTATTCAAATGCCACAAAAGAACACACGCACACAAAAGAATTCCTGTTTATATATTATTACAAATATTTTTATTTCTGTATCTGCCAGGTAAATCTGTTTTCTAATTATCAAAAACGTTATGCTTCACCCTGATTTACTTTTCTGCCTAGATGTTTTTTCTCTTTCCCTTTAACCTTTAAACCCTGGCTTCTTAGCCAATACACCGTAGTGGGTAAGCGCCACAAGTCAGGAGCAAGCAAGCAAGAGAGAGACAGAGAGAGTGAGAGAGACTTTATTAGAGAAACAGAGAATTTTGCCGGCTCGTGTACAACCGCTGGCATGCTACTCTGTATAAAAATGGGGAATGGGATTAGAAGATTTAAGAAGAGAGTGGAAGAAAAAGAGAATAAAAATACATATGAAATGTGCAAGTGGACTTGATACTGATAGTTACAGGTGACATGGCGGGTAAATTTAGGCTTTTGTATATGAAATTTAGAATATTTAAAGCTTTCCTATTAGACCAATTTCTGACATGTATTTGAACAATAAATCCAAAACCCGCCGCTGTTTTGAAGGACCGGGCTTTGGACCTAGGATTCCGGTAATGTTAAAGGATCGCGGCAAATCATGCCCATTCGTGGCTCAAAAAATTGTCTGTCGTCGCGGTACGTGGGGCATTCTAGTAATATGTACTCCATTGTTTCTAAGTTGCCCCAGTTATTATAGCAGGTGTTAGTGGTAAGTCCTATGTGGTACAGATAATTGTTAGTGTATGCCACGTTCAGTCGAAGAAGATGGTACAATGTCTCTAAGTGTCGAGGAAGTGGTCGTGGAATTTTCGGACTCATTTCTGGGTCAATGTACTACAGGAAGTTATCTTGGTGAAGCGGCAGATTCCAGATGTGGTCTTTTTTTGATAGGCATTTTTTTTAGCCATGTTTGAAGCGTCGGCTTTCATAAAAAATATTCTTTTGAAAATGGGGTATTGGAGTCCATTTCGGGCAGCTTCACCCGCTTTTTCATTTCCCGAAATACCGGCATGGCCAGGTATCCACTGGAACTTGATGCACTGCCCAGCAAACTTAGCCTTGTGGTGAAGATCAGCAATGTCAAATGCTGCAGGTTGATTATTACAACGCTTGTGCCTGTTCCACATACTTTGTAGGGCTGCTTTTGAATCCGCGAAAATCACCCGTCTTTGGCGGCTGCTATCGAAGTACATACACAAGGGCCTCCTTACTGCCATATAGCTCTGCTGAAGTAGATGATTTTGCTCACTCAAGATGAAACGAGAATCGTTGCCCTGTAGAGGGAACAAAAAGTCCGCACGATGAGCGATGTGGAGTTGTAGAGCCATCTGTGAAATAGTGCGTTACGGCTGCGCATTCTTTGTGCATATATTCCAAAGCTATCTGATAAGTCGCTGCATGAGGCATTTTCTTTTTCGCACTGATTCCAGGGATATACGGCACGATTTCCTGTGGGGACAGTGTCCATGGTGAAATGTTTCGTGGCATAATTTGCGACGCCTGAGCAGAAATCGAAATAGACATGCTTCCGACGGCCTGTCCAAAGCTAGATGTACCACGAGTTCTAGAAATATCCTTTAAAAAGTGGGTCTTCGTAGGAATGACATGTCGGAGGGGAATTCGAAGTGTCTTCTGTGAAGATAGTACTTCAAGAGGCAGGCATCCAGCTTCTGCTACAGTTCCAGAGCGGGACGACCGCTTCGGAAGGCCTAGACATACGCGAAGACAGTTATTCCGTGCTGCCTCGTCTTCTCTTGCTTGTGGGAGACATTTTGTGCAGGATCGGGAGGTAATACCGCAGTGTTCCGTCGACGTAGGCCTTATGGAGGAGGACCATTGATTGACAGTTGCTGCCCCACTGTGCTCTGGCTAAAAATCGGAATACGTGCGACGCCGAGGAAATCTTCTCACTCAGTTTTTTCACTTGAGGCAGCCATGTGAGGTTCCTATCAATCCTCATTCCAAGAAACGTTTGCATCTTGACTTATGGAAGGGCACGACCTCCCAACAGTAGTGGGTATTTTTCCACACACCTCCGCGTGAAAGCCATAGCAACGCTTTTGTCGGCGAGCAATTTGAGACCCTTGGATATAGGTAGGCCGATATGTTTGCCAGCGCTCTCTCGAAACGTTGTAGGGTGGTACTGCGGGAACGCGGCGCGCTCCAAATGCAGATGTCGTCCGCATACATTGTGATTTTGACGCCACGGGACAGGTTTCTTCTCAGACGAATGAGGACTAAATTATATAATACCGGGCTTAATTAACACAGCTCCGTGTGGCACTCCCTTCTCGACGGCATAAAGCGTCGTGGGGCCATCCGGGGTACACATGAAAAGTCGGCGTCCTTGAACATAGTCTTCAATCCATGCGTAAAGCCGTCCTCCAAGACCAAGGGTTTCCAAAGCGTCAAGTATTGCTTTATGATACACCGACTCATATGCTGCCTTAATGTCCAAAAATAATGCAGTAGGTGTTTTTTCATAGACCAATTCCTCTTCAATTGATGAGACCAAGGCAATTACATTATCAATTGTGGGCCTATTTTGCCGGAAGCCATTCATTTCCTTCGGGTAAACTCCGACTAAACCAAGTTAGTCGTATGTGAGTCAGCTTTTCGAATAGCTTCCCTATGCAGCTAAGCACAGATATGGGTTTGAAGGAGGCGTAACTTGTCGGCTGCTTCCCTGGCTTCAGTATAGGAATAACTTTGGCAATCTTCCATTCCGTGGGATCCTTCCCAGTTATCCATGAGGCGTTGTAGCATTCTAGAAGGCGTAGGCGAGATGAGTGGCATAGATTTGCGAGTGCTTAATTACTCACACCATCATGTCTAGCTGATCATCGCTTGTTTGCGTCGCCGATTGCAACCGTGAGCTCTTCAATTGTAAATGGTAATTCCAAGTCAGGAAGGGTCGATCAAGGTGGACTAGGCTGGTGGCTTGCAATTTGCCGAGAAGGTTGTGCCCCGCTGGAAAGGAGCCTACAGTACTGCTCTGCCACCTCTTTCAGGGATGCGCGCTTATGTAATGAGCGGGCGATAAAAGGATAAAGCTGTTGCGGCTCTATGTGCATGCCTCTGACGAGTCGCCAGATTTTGCTCAGCGGTTGTCATATGTTCAGTGTCCCACAAAAGTTCCTCCACCTTTTTCGGTTCAGTTTGGTGAGGCAACGCCGTATATGTCTTTGTGCCCGCCGACAAGCTCTGAGGTTTTCGATATTCTTAGTACGTAGGGCCTTCCTTTCGGCACGCCTTCGAGTGGGGCATAACCTTTCGAATTCCTCGTCGTTAGTAGGCGCATTATAATGCTTAGTGGCAGAGTGAGTACTTTGTTTGAGGCAATGAGCTATCGTTTTGTATTAATTCTGCATTCGTAGTCGAGGCTGTGATCCCTTTGTCTACGGCTGCTGTGTAAGCTTCCCAGTCTACCGACTTCAGTTTCACTTTTCTGGGCGACGTCCGAAAATGAAGGGCAGAGATTAGGATCGGGTAGTGACCACTGCCTCGAGTCTCGAAATATGTACCCCATCCGAACATAGGAGCAACTTGACTTGATGCGAATGTGACGTCAATGCAGCTAACAGTCTTCGGATTTTTCAAGTATGTTGAGCATAAATGGGAATCCATAAAGGGAATCCATGACCATAAAAGGGAATCGGTACACTCGCGCAATATACTTGAAGTCTGCTAACTTCGAGCGCAAGCCGCGAGCGTTCCACTGGAATACTGTACGTATGCGGAAGTGTTTGTTGGGACACCACTTGTGAGGCGATTGTTGGCGAAGTCATCGTTGTTACTACGGCGTTAATCACGGCGTTGCGCCGTGAAAGAAGACTACACCAGTGACTCCAAAGCCAGGATAGCATCTACCTCCGGGATGCTTTTAAATGATGGACTGTCATGGAGAATAGCCTTCATTGCTGCGAACATCATGGGAATCAGCATACTTGATATCTCATATACAGCGCTATCATCTAACAGCTTTTCTCGGTTCTTCATGTTCTTCTGCTGCGACCTTGGGGATACTTGTTGTTCTGGCATTGCGGCTGTATCACTTGAAGGATTTGATTGACTCTTTGCGAATGGTGGACTTTGCTTGTTTTCTCTCACCACTGAGGCGAAAAACTTTTTCGAAGTCATGTCACTACGCTGCATCGTGTCGGGTTGCTTTTAGTTTGCAGATGTATATATCACATCCGGATTCGGTGGTGGTTCTCGTTGTTTCCGCACTTTTCCCTGGATTTGCTCCATTGTCTGTGCAAGAGTGGCTGATTTTTTTGGAGGGGACACCCTCCATATGATGCAGCACGCTCAGCTCCATAGTTTGCATATCGAGGCTGGGAACGTGACGTACACTCCTTATGCGTATGTAAACCAGCGCATATCTTGCAGCGGATATCTTGCAGCGGATATCTTGCAGCGGACAGTATTTCCCTATATGCCCATATCTTTGACATCTGAAACATTGAGTAGCGGGCCCCATGTATTCCGTGACGGGATAACTGCAGAATCCAAGTGACCCTCGGTTTGGTAAAGCGGCGTCCTTAGAGAATTCCAGGATGACCAAGCGTCTTCGGGTTTCCGTTACCACACCATCTTCGTTAGGGACGTACAAAATTTGCCTTTTAGCAGATATGACTCCTTGTTCTCTCAAATACTCCTTGAGAACGTCATCCGAGTACTCAATAGGCACGTCCTGTATCCTCCCGTACGTGGAAGCTCGAGTAGAAGCTCGAGTATGGCACTCGAGCTTCTACAGGAATATCCGATAGATCTGTCACTGTGAGGAGGCGATTAGCTGCAGGAAGTGTAGACTGCCACCATGAGGCTGCCATCCTTGTTAAGATGATGGCTGAGTATGTTTTCTTGAGCTATCTAAACGGCCGCAGAAGCCAAAATATTTGGGTTAACTTTCCATAACCTGCTGTCAGGCTGAGTTGCCTTGAATATAACAGGAAGACCTGCGGCTCTTTCCTTTTTGTAAGAGACAACGGTGAAGGCTGTCTGGTCCATCTCTGCGTTGTCTCCTGCAGATTCCCTTGTGTCGATGTCATCTTCACGTAGCCTTTTCCTTGCTTGCTCCTTGCTGTGGACTACAGAAAGAACATTCTGACCTGATTGCTAATTGCTTGCGATGGATGCCATCAGAGCATCACGAAGGGTGGTCGACGGCGGCGGCACGCCGCGCTGCTTCGGGCCGGTGCGCTTCGGGAGCCGCTTTCTGTGCTTCTCTCGCAGGACGGTGACCCCCAGACCGGCTTTCGGTGAGAGAAAGGCGCAAAGAGTAAAAATGAACTCTGCACTTGTTAAAAAAGACGTTAAATTACAGATGGCCGTTGGGAAGCGAGCCTATCACTCGTCGTCTTCTTCTTCCCCCCAAGCAAGCAAGCAAGCAAATGCTGACGGAACAGCGTGTGGGGTGTAAGCGCACAGGCACTTGTATACGTGGCGTGAGAGAAAATGACGCCTTCATTGTCAATATTCTTACAGAAATAAGCGCCGAATCGCAGAAAAAAACGCGTTTTAATGTATTTCACATTTCCTGTAGAAGGTGAGCGTTAAGCAATAAGAGGGAGTTACAAGAGATAGGGACAAGGGAAGGGCGTCATAAACCGAGAGCCCTCACCGGGAAATGGGAAGCCTAGTGACGCCACTGCCTAAAACCTTCAACAATTTCCTACCCCGGGCAGCCTTGAGTCCTAGTGTACGAAATAAAAAATCAAAAGTAACTTAATCTCCACAGTATAAACGTGCAAATGTAACCGAAATTGTCACAACAGTCTTCGAAGGGGCGTCCCACACTGCAGTATTTAGATCTCCCAATTCGCAACGTTGCTTCTTCAACTGCATCTGCTTTAGTTTCACGTGTTTAAGATTACAACATTATATGACAAAAGAACTGAACTTTTTGACTGTGGTAGGGCATATTAAATCGATAATCTCTATTTTATCACTCCTATTTACGCCAAACACGGGGAGTATTTCGATTTATTTATAGTTAGGGGCGGTGGAGATATATTACCCAAGATTTATTTCGCGTTCTGACCTGCAAAGATTGAAGCTCATTTGGCATGATCCCTGCGTCTGCAGCCAAGTGCTTCCCGATCTGCTTTATGAGTGCATGAATTAATTGCAAAGCAGCGAGAAATTCGAGTTTCTATATGAGGTAAGAAGTACGCAAGTACGCCTCCTGTCGACATATGCTTGGTGACAGTCCCTGCTGTATCAGAAGTGGGCATGGTGCCCTAAGAAAAAGAAAATCAACGTGCTCAGTCTCCTCCCAGTTGTGTCGAAAGAGGAGCAGCATTGTGTACCTACGAACTGTAATTATGTAATTGTTACTTTTCACAAATAATATGCCTATAATATATGGCACAGGGATCGGACACTAAGTCGACTCAATTGATAAATTCGGTGTGCATGGTAATAATTGTGGATTTAAGTTTCCTCCATGATCACAATACCTGTCAGTGCTCCTGTTGTTCCTGTAGCCTAATATACTGTTCTTGTCCTTTCTTTTTTCTCTCTCTAGCTTTCTATGTATTATACGGACTTTCTCTGTCAGTGTTTTACCTATTGGTTAACAAATAGGTAAAGAAATGACACATGATGCGATTAAAATGGTATAATTATACTCTTTGGATGGCATCATGTGTCATTTTTTTCTTTCATCTTAATTTTTTTTAAATGTTTTCTCTACATATGACTTTAGGATAGCTGGCCCTGTTGGTGGCTGAACGTCGCAACTATGAGATTTGATAATAATAGGAAGGAATTAGAGGAAAATGACGTGCATGAAAATTGAGACGTAAACTACTGTGTACAGGAAAAACACTGACAGAGCCACCTGAAAAACTAAATCAAGTCGTAAGGTTTTACATCTTAAATCAACAAAGCGGCTATAAGAGACACCGCAGAGGCGGCACCTTGTTTTTGTAACATCCTCCTACATCTAACTACACAAGCAATTTTGCATTGTAACCCCACTGGAATGGATAGAAACCGCCGGTCGGGATAGAAACCGCGACCTCGTACAGACCGTTAAACCATAACCACTAAGCTATCGCGGCGGATGAATTTCTTTATAGTGCAGTTAAACCACTCACCATGTCAGGCAACACTAACGATCGACGACGTGAAATCGCACCCCCAGCGGCGGCTCCATCGGAGTAATGGAAGGCCGCCTCAAAGGTCACGCTTTCGTGTACTGCAAGCACTGAAAGCGATTGTTCAAGTCAGAAAAACGTCACGGTCGCCATGCGTGGTTGTGTTTTCCTATGTGCGCGCCTTGACCGTCAGCCCATGATACGAGTAGTTTCTTCTGGCGTTCTCTGTTTAGCGCTGCTTTTATCGCGCGAGTGAAAGAACGCTGGGTGCAGTTCAACAGCGACGCCCCTGCTGCGCCATTGGGTGCCAGAGCGTGTGGAGCAGGACGTCCGATGTGCGTTTACGACTGTCTAGAAGCAGACGACATAACGCTGGCCCCGCATTTCATGGCACTACCAACAATCCATGCCGAAATGGCGGTGGCCGTTGGTGTAGGGGCCTTAAGCGATTTCAAAGTGAAATGTTGTTAGAAATTGTGGGCTGAGAATCCATATATTCTGCTTCCTCTGACACCAAATTTTATCTACACTGAGTTGTGTTGTATAGCGCCATTAGATCAGTGACTACTCCTTGCATGCTACATCCTAGTTTCATCAATCTAGTAGCATATTCTCTCGTCCTCACGCTCGATGAACATACCTATGACACCTTTTCTGTTATTATTTTTACAGAACCTTAACAGTGATTAGCTTATATAGACGAATACAAGGGAAACATGCTTGTATATTATGCAGATGGAAAACGTTAAACTTTTTACACAATCCCAGCATGTTATCTGTCCCTTCTTTCTGTTGTTCTCCACTCAATACTTGTTGGTTGCAATGGCTCGAATTCGAAGGCCGTCTGATGGCCGTAAACAAGCACCCACACACGCAAACACGCACGCTACAGAAGGCCATATGTGTGTGTGTGTGTGTGTATGTGTATGTGTGTGTGTATGTGTGTGCGTGTGTGTATGTGTGTGCGTGTGCGTGTGTGTGTGCGTGTGCGTGTGCGTGCATGTGTGTGTGTGCGTGTGCGTGTGTGTGTGTGCGTGTGCGTGTGTGTGTGCGTGTGCGTGTGTTTGTGCGTGTGCGTGTGTGTGTGTGTGTGTGTGTGTGTGTGTGTCACATAACCCTGTGGGGATATAATTTGGTGCCAGAGAAGAGAGAATACACTGTACAGTAACATGGGCGCATCTGTGAAGTCTTCAAAGCGCTCCTCACGCCCATACGGGAATGAAATGTGTCATAACCGCACATATTCAACGTCTGTGCACTTTATCAGAAGTCAAAGCCAAAGACTTCACATGAGGTGAAATCTTCGGCATTGACTTCTGTTGAGATTGATCACATGTCACCCTCAGTGCTTACTGTATTTGTTAGTATACTCATTGAGCTTAGGCATTATTACTTACTCATTCAGACTTGCAAGGTAAATTTTTTTTTCTTTCAGTGGGAAGACCAAAGGAAGTGAATAAATTCGAATGCCGCTGCTGTGCATGGGCATGAATAATTGTATCGCGAATAAAGGCGTTGCAATCTTCATTTTTTCTGTCTTTGGAGATTGTTACTACGATTTTATTCTGTATTTTATGCTTGTTTATAAAAAACAAAATAGACGGTGTCATTTCAAGGCGCAAAGGCATTGCGTCCAAGTCATTTCAAGTGGCAAAAACAGCGCAATACGGTTCGAATATAAGTATCTACGAAAATCTAACGCATTAATTCTTGCCGCCTCTCTTGCTCTTTACCTTAAGCACATTCAGAAGTAGCACTTTTATTGCATAGGGCTTTCGTAAAACTATGCTGAATGAATTCCATTGTTATATACAAGTGATTATTCGTGAGCAAGTCATTAACTACCGGTGGGTTTTTTTCTAGTACTCATCCAATGATCCTTCGAACAGATTTTTATCAAGAGGTTGTAAAATGTTTTGATTTTTTCTCGTCACGAGGAAGGCGAATGAAATTTTGTAGCATTATGATACACTTGAAATGAATGTTCTCATTCGGACCTCCTGACTTGTGTAGGCAAAAAATCCAGATTTTTTTGTTCTTAACACAATGAACTCGCATAATGGGGCCACTGAATTGCAGGAATTTCTACTCATGCGCAAGAATTTGTGTGAATCCACACCCTGGGAACCACCACGCACTCCGTTCCACAAGCATCAGTTCTACGAGTGCGATACCCGGGTCTAAAGGCTTAGCCTAATTGAAAAAAGAAGGGTACTTTACTCCCTTGTCTTTGCGCACGTTCTGTGCTGTACAGGTTTCTGTCTCTCAAACATATTATACAACAACGACACCCGAGATTCATTTGCTGGCCTTTATTGCAAGAGCCGCAGTCACTATAGCACCTCGCCACCCATACTGGCCCGTGTGTTGCAGCAGAAACAACGCGGGCTACAAACCTGACCCCAATCTTCTCGCCTGCCCTCCGCTCCACGGCGTTGCTTCACGTTCGCTACCAGAAACGTTAAGGCACGACATTAGCGACCGGAGTTGCACGCATCACCTCGTAGGAGTTGCTGTATAAGCTCCGCGTTGTTTTTCTTTGTGGCTTTTTGACTGCTGCGCTTATTTTCTTCGCGTTCGCGGTGTTGCTATGTCATAATGTTCGCATGAATATTTCATATCCATGTCTTGTTAACCTTTCATTCTTATTTATTTCCTATACGGCACGACAGCGCTTTCTTGTACTGATTTCCTGCAGATATGGGCAACGCTGAAGGAAGTTAGCGGGAGAAATATGTTCTCCGCGTTGGCACCGCAGCGTCATTTCTGCTTCCATTCACACGCAGTCATTGCTGCAGAACTTACCAAAAACGCCTTTATATCTGTTGCTTTGCCCAATTAACTAACCCCTACAGAAGCTACAGCATTATCGTGTGTTAGTGCTACAGTCGTTCTGTGCAGAGAGAGAGAGAGGGGAAGGATTTAACCGAAACACAAACGTCACAGTTTGCTACCCTACACTGTGGAAGAAGTAATGGAAGAATTTTGAATAAAAGCTATGTCGGTGCTCTGTTTAACAAGCGCACACGAAAGCATGGTATCTTCAAGTAATTCTCTTAAAGAAAGCCAACCATTTTATGTTTCTGGCAAGTCTAGGCAGAAAGACGAAACTGGAATATTAGGAACCTTAAAGAAACGTTAATCAAATGGTCTCGGAAAGGTTATGTTAGAATCTCACTTCCTCGTTGTAAAATTATTCGGATCCCACGCACCCTGGAAATCACAGCGAAGCATTTCGCAGGTAGCTGGCTATCCAATGTCCATAGGGGTTCTGCAAAGCGTTAGCAAGTGGACCATCGTGTTTCTATAAGGCGTATAACTGTTTCTGTGATGCGAGCGCGTGTGTGATGGCAGCAGCAAGAAGATGGTCACGACGATAGCACGACAACGACGGCAATTATATAACTACTAATTTCTTGTACTCCAACGAAGAAGCGTCAAACCAATCCAACCAATCGTCAAAACGATTGCAGTGCCCTCATCTGGTGGGCCTTGCAGCCAATATACGGAGCTTTGTATTAGTGGTTCCACACATTTCATTACAGCTACAACTACACGGGAAGACCACGAGTAGTGCGTACTTCTGAGGAAGAAGCTGCCTTCCAAAAAAGCAAATATAATGTCATAATGTTGGCATGAATATTTCATATCCATGTCTTCTTAACCTTTCATTCTTATTTCCTATACGGCACGACAGCACTTTCTTGTACTGATGTCCTGCAGATATGGGCAACGCTGAAGGAAGGTAGTGGGAGAAATACGTTCTCCGCGTGGATTTACAGATCATTTACAATATAGACTGCTTGCGAAGTTTGACTTGCATTGTGTAACACTCGGTGTAACTAACATAGCTTTGCTGTTCAACCATCTTCATGGACTGGAAGGGCCAGTGATCATTTTTTTTCTTTGATGGTGTGCAAGGAGCTGAGGGGGCCACGCCGCTCCTACTAAGAAAGACCTGAAACTGCAGCTAGAAAACGCTATCACGTTAAAAGGGGTTTGTGTTTGAGTTTCCGCGTAACAGAATGATGTTTTCTCGTACATTCCAACTTCAATCCGACGCTATCCTGTTTGTAGGTTGTGTGTAAGTCGTCCTTTAGGATTTTTCTGGTGCATTTTGCTTTGAGAAATTCAGGTAGTTCTTTAACTCCTTTGCGCTACAGAGAGGGCCTGCGTGGTTGTGTATGCGTGGTTCGGAATTATTTTTGCGAAAACGGCGCTCAACACTACACTCTAATCTTGGTAACCTATAAGTATACCTATAAACATGAGTGACGAATAATATAACGGTTACTTCGCCCGTCCTTTTGATGTTTTCATTATATTGCTCATGCTAAGGGTTACAATGACGAAACTGAGTTAGACGGGTGCTGCTTATTAGTTACATTGATCTGCTGCCAGCATGTAACCTCTATATTGTAACCTATAGAATTTCAGTAACCTTTAACCGAGACCCCACGGAGACATTATATAGGGAGGGGAAGTTCGCAATTTACACATTAACAAAGCGCAGGATAAGTTACCTGCGTGCACACATGGTTGATCCACTCGATAAGCACTTGTACGGGTGTTCAGTCGCACATTTTGACTGAGAGCAAATTACTCATTGAGCCGGTGGAGCTGCATATCGGAAGTAGGCCGCGGGAAAAGAACGTTCTGCAAGAATAATGACGATTCTTGCCGGAAGTACAACCATCTACTGAGCAAGTATTATATACAATTAGCCCTTTTCAAAGACCCTTGCATTGTGAATTTGTGCACCTACATTGCCGTCACATGCCGCTGCCGACACATGCCGCCCCAAGTGTTTTTGTTGTTTCTTATGGGTCTCACCTTCACGGAGTGGGGAGCCCTTTTTTTTTTATTAATGCGAGGATAAATGCCTCAGGGCATACAGGGAGCCCTTTGAGCCCTTTTGACATACGTTTAGGTTATAACATGATAAATAAATGCTCCTCTAGCACTTCTGCCTTCTTCATGTGGCGAGAAAAAAGAGGCATGGTTATTATTATTATATGGCAGGAACCTGGAAGCGCCTTTTGCCGTGTTTACTCAGTGCTAATTTGGTTGGGTGCATTCTTGGAGCAAGCTCAATCGCAGACTGATGTACGAATATTTTCCTCATATTACAGCCGTCCAGCGCAATGCGTCATTGCCTAGAAAGCGTCCAAGGAATTTAATGAGTGTTGCCCCAACGGAAGATACATTAACTGGGCATTTTAGCAAACAATCTCTGCAGCCGAGGTGCGAATTCGGAGCAAACAAAATGCAATCATTAAAACGCTTGGCACGTTTCTACCATTATTTTTGTGCATTCAGCAACGGTCGGCGGCGCCGATATCGTCGCTAGGCCTTTTCCGGTTCACGTCGAAGCGAAGGCTTATGGCGCTTCGGAATGAATTATCGACGCTCACAAGCCGCAATATTTCATACCGTTGCTGTCGCTCTTCGCAATAATTGTACAGAATGCAGAAAATACGCTAATATTAGCGGCGCCGTTGGCAGTGATGCGAGCACAGCCGCGCCCGTCGTCTGCCGTCGGGAGCCGTGCAGTGTAGCTGAGCTGGACAGGTATCCGTGCTCTCGTTCGTGTTTAACGTTTGACAGTGGATATTGTTTTGCGTAAAGAGAGGCGAACTTTTAAGAGAACAACGCAGGGGAACTGGCTCAACCTACGCTAGGCTACAGATGCGAGTTTTGAGCGTTAGTTGTTGTCAGTGAGTTAGGAAATCCAAACTACTAAGGCACAGTAAATGTATGTTGACTGTGAGTAACACACCTGCCCGGTTTACTAGTGCCAGCTTTCCTTGCTGACTTCTCTCCTTTTGCCCTTGTTCGTACATCTCTTTGTTTTATTATGTGGGAAAATGCGACATGCATGCCGTGCTCTAAATTACATAAATAAATTTCGGGCAGTGGTTTACGTCATCTTTAATTTCTTTTCATAGATGGCATTGCCAGCTGATGAGCTCCAAGTAACAGCACCTCACATTTACTGCGCTCCTGACAAGATATGCATTTTTACTGGCACCCAAGCCGAAGTCATCACTGTCTCCATGTCTGGAATACAACGGGCACTTATTTTTTGCCTTTTGGCATATTATGTTAAGAACCTAGAATATTCATTTGCATTTTACCAAGTGCTTGCTCTCGTGCAAAAAGTTGTGCTGCTAGGAGACAAGCTAGTGAAAGGACTGCTTTCTACCCGTTGTAGGGGTTGGAGGACGGGACTTCGGGATGAGAAACCCAAAACTTGGGAGGATTTATTCTACATTTTGTACAGGGAGGTGAGCGTCAATTAACAGTAGTACAGTCATTACGGGCCAGCAGCAACTCGGACGCTGCGGCCCGCGGCAAGAAGTTCGAGAGAGGTGAATCAGGGAATCAGGGCATGTCCCAGAATCCTCAGGTCTCTCTGGAAGGCTTCTTATAAGCCCTTCGAGCACTGCAAGTCACGTCATGTTTGACCAATGGGAGAGTCCACTCCGATGACGCCACTTGCAGCCAATGGTAGGCGCCCGTGTCGCGGGGCACACCTGTCGGGGCTCTCTGCGGTCTTGCCACGCAGACTGGCAATCCACTTGTAGGCTGGAGAAGGAGTGGGGTCACACCTGGCGGGGCTCTCTGCTGTCTTGCCTCGCAGACTGGCAATCCACTTGTAGGCTGGAGAAGGAGCGGGGGGGGGCGCCCGTGCACCTGCTTCATTGTCGGATGCCCACCTGCTCCCGGTGACTCGGCTCCGCAGTGGTGGCAAATGCCTTCTTCAAAGACGAAGGGGGTCGATTGCGCTCCATTGTCCCAGGCCCCCTTCTAATCCCGGCGACGCACGAACTTGTTGCCTTAAACTTGTTTGCTCGGCCGCTTCTCTGGAATGCGCTTTCCTGCTTCCGCATTCCTCAATTAGCTGTGCTGCCACTCGAAGCGGTTTGGGGAACTCGAAGTAGCCTCAGGAACCAGCTCCATATCTAACAGCTCGTCCTCGCCCCGGTTGTTCTGAATGGCCGGTGAACTCAATTCGCTGGCCAGGAGGAACGCTGAAAGAAGCTGCAGGGTACTGGGGTCGAGCCTCGTTTGACGAACTTCGGGATCCTTGGCCCTGGAGAACAGACGTCAAACAAACAAAACAGCACAGCGCTGCACCACGCGTAAGCGCAGGCTCTTCACCCCTGACTCGCCAGACTATTACTGAGTCAAAATCAACCCTGATCTTTTATTTCCCCAATTTCGACAACAGTTCCAACCACCCCTCCAAACAGCTATCCATTTCTCCTCGATTGCCGACAAGACCAGAGTACTATTGTTGTTGCAAAACAAAAGGGTCGTTGACGATGCAAACAACAAATGAAAACAGCCGAACATAACATAAGTGGCCTAACTACACGAACAGCATGTTTCCAATCTATCGCAGTGGCGTACTTATCGCACGTATTGGTGCCACTGAACAATCTGGTCAACCTCACAAGTACGTAATCACAAGCGCACTAGCCTTGTGGTCACTAAACAAAACGCGTACTTGCGTTGTAGGCAAACTTTTCATTCACGCTTACTCACGTTTATTTCCTGAAAGTCCTACAGGACACGTGACATAAACGAACAATTAAACTTGCGGGACTTACACACTCCGCAGAACTCTTAAAATGATGCGTCTTCTACTAACTCTTTCCACGCACGTTCACTAAAGAAGTCAGAATACACGGCTGCCCTCACACACACACTAGCAACCCAGTCATAAAGTCTGCTTCCTTCCGTCCACACAGGACACGCGCTAATGGAACTAAGAACGCTTCTCAGTGCAACTCATGCACTTACTGAAAATCTGCGCGCTTAACCTTAGAAAATTCAAAAACGCTTAAAAAGAAAGAAGGTTAAATAACACACGCGCTTTACGATAGGTCTCTCAACAATAACCTTCACCCTCACGTTACTCACACACACAAAAAAAGCCTATCTACTTATTAATGAGCATCTCGCGAGACTACATGTTTACATAAACCTCATCTTTCAAATCACGGAGCTTCTCAAACGAAAACACAAACAAAGCTCAAACCTTACACATTGAAAGAAAGCCTAGTCTCAAATCGCGAAATTTTCCGATGCTCAAAAATAAAAAACAAACACTTCATTTCTACGGAAGCGCTCTTGGCCTCCCGTTCCCGATTGCTTACGACTGACTCATACTTTCAGCCTGACCCGCGGTGGGCGAAGTTTCAAAGCTACTCTGGCTGCCGAGAGACAACAAAAGGGCTGATTCACTATCAGCTCCCCCAAGACGTTACGGTCTCCTGCCAATTTGCGTCCTGGCGCCCCGCTTTCAACACGAACTCGATTGACCGCGTCGCTACTCCCCACCTGGTCTCGTCCTGCCACCTTGCGTTTCTTCGAACTGCACGCTGAGCTATGAGAAGAACTACGGAACGACGAGGAGCTTAACTGCCTCGTGCCCTTTGTCCGCGTCCGTGCAGAACATTCTTCGCGGTTCCCCTTTGACCGGTGGCTCGAACGTTCTGGATGCGTCAACATCGTCCTAGACGACCGCACCTTCTTCCTCGCGCCCTGCCCTTTTGGGTTTCTCGCCATCTTTGGCGGCGCTACATTAATTACCGCGTTCCTATCTTTAGGGCGCTTCTTCCTGCGGCGCTTTCTCTTCGCACTCGCTTTCATGTCGCCTTCTCGTGCCTCGTGCTGGCCGGTACACATTTCGTCGGCCCGGATCGGTCTCTTACCCGCACAGTCTGAGTGATTTACATTTAAATCTACTCTCTCTCTGCCTCGACTGGCGGATAGCTCAACCGACTCTGGCACAATGCAGCAGGCTTTACTCGAGTAAGACAACTCGCACTCTTGCGAACTGCCCTCTGCTACATTGCCCAGCTCACGCTGTGCATCGGCACACAGCCCGTCGGTATCGATCGCTGTCTCACGCGCACAGTCCGAATGATTAATAACGGAATCATCCCTATCTAGGCTATCTAGACTGGCGGAGAGCCGCACCGATCCCTGAACAATGCAGTTGTTCTCTCGTGGACTACGGAGCTCGCCATCCCGAGAACTACTCTCAACTGCATCGTCCAGTTCGCACCTCACTTCTGCACGCAAATCTGGCTCTACCTGGGTGCTCGCTTCTGTCTGGTCAGCAGTACCCTTTTCTTCGCTAGCAACCTCGCTAACCTTACCAGCGACGCACACACGCGGTAACTGTGCCAATTTGTTCGCAGCTGGCCTAGCTGCCTCCACAGTCGTCTGTTGGCACAGCACCTCGTCGCTCTCCTTGCGGCCTTTCACGGCCTCTGTTGCCACTAAGGCATCGTTAGCAGCTAGCCTTTTCCCTTCACTTATTAATCGGCAGTCAATCTCACAGGCACTACTCTTCTCGTCGGCTTCTGGCGAAAGTCCGCTAGACACTTCCTCATTTTTTCGCTCTGTACTATCTACAGAATTCTCAGACAGCCGTTGTCTCTGTGCCAATAACTGATCACAATACTGTATCTCTTTGATCAGTGCTGCCTTCTCTCTCTCATACTTTTCCTCTCGCTCAAGCTTACGTTGATTCTCACGTTCGCGTGCCTTCTCACGTTCGTGACGCTGCCCCCTAAGAGTAAGTTCTTGAAGCTCCTGCTTCCGTTCATTTTCGCGTTCTTCACGCTTAAGCTCACTCCTAAGTTCACGACGCGCTCGCAAACGTACACGACGCTCTCGCTCCCGTGGCTCCTGTATCACTTCCCAAGCAAGCTCAATGCTTTTGTGATCATTGCCACTATCATTAATCGCCTTTATGATAGCTGGCGTTTCCATCCGTTCGTCCGCCTCAACTCCCAAATCGTCGCACACCAACAACAAGTCTAACCTCGTCAACCTTCTAAGATCCATGGCAGCTGCCCCGACAGGTGGTTAAAACTGTTTTCCTTAATTAATTTGTGCAAACACACAATGCAACAAACTCCCGATTCCCAGAACTATCAAAATTGAACACACAACCTTTGAGTCTGGCGAATCATAAGGAAAAAAACCACGCGCTCACTTACGGTTGCAGCACCCTGCCATCCGGTTCGTTCGTCCGCTGTTGCCGGTTCCTTCCGGACTCCCTGGGTCAAAGGCTCGCTCCTTCTTCGATACTCCCAGTCTCTTCGGACCTCTTTCGACGAAGGCTCTCTCTTCTTCGCTCTTCCCGGTTCCTTAGGATCTCTCTTGACGAAGGTTTATCCGTAGCGCTGCCACCAGCTGATGCATTCGGAGGCGATCCTACCGCTGCCAACCAGATGTAGGGGTTGAGGGTACGGGACTTCGGGATGAAAACTCAAAACTTGGGAGGATTTATTCTACATTTATACAGGGAGGTGAGCGTCCAGTAACAGTCGTACAGACATTACGGGCCGGCAGGAACTCGGACGCTGCGGCCCGCGGCAAGAGGTTCGAGAGAGGTGAATCAGGGAATCAGGGCCTGTCCCAGAATCCTCAGGTCTCTCTGGAAGGCTTCTTATAAGCCCTTCGAGCACTGCAAGTCACGTCATGTTTGACCAATGGGAGAGTCCACTCCGATGACGCCACTTGCAGCCAATGGTAGGCGCCCGTGTCGCGGGGCACACCTGTCGGGGCTCTCTGCGGTCTTGCCACGCAGACTGGCAATCCACTTGTAGGCTGGAGAAGGAGTGGGGTCACACCTGGCGGGGCTCTCTGCTGTCTTGCCTCGCAGACTGGCAATCCACTTGTAGGCTGGAGAAGGAGCGGGGGGGGGGCGCCCGTGCACCTGCTTCATTGTCGGATGCCCACCTGCTCCCGGTGACTCGGCTCCGCAGTGGTGGCAAATGCCTTCTTCAAAGACGAAGGGGGTCGATTGCGCTCCATTGTCCCAGGCCCCCTTCTAATCCCGGCGACGCACGAACTTGTTGCCTTAAACTTGTTTGCTCGGCCGCTTCTCTGGAATGCGCTTTCCTGCTTCCGCATTCCTCAATTAGCTGTGCTGCCACTCGAAGCGGTTTGGGGAACTCGAAGTAGCCTCAGGAACCAGCTCCATATCTAACACCGTCTGAAACGTCTCTTTGCGCTCCTAAGCAGTAAAAATGCAATCTAGGGAGTAGTGCTGTTCGTGCTGCTTTCCATGTTTTTCACCAACTCTGGAGTGAAAGAAGAAAACAACATAGTGTGTGATTTACTTCAATGCGGTTGGTTAGCTCCAAAGGTGGGAGAGGCTTACACCATAAGCAGCTGTTTTTTTTCACGTCATACATTGTTTACTTCTAGTCACAAGCAGTGCATTTACTTGCTCTAGTCATTTGTTCCTCTCCCTTGTGGTGAAGGCTGGTTAATTTTATTTCATTTGTGTATTCATAGGCCTCAGAATTTCTTATAAACATAGCTTAAGCATTTAATTCACCTACGTAGATGGTTGTTTTGCAAAATGTAATGATCTCTATTTGCCCTTTGCTCAGTGAGCAGATCGGTATATATCTCTGTGCCTGTGCAGAAATCTAATATTGCAGTTATTAAATAGCATCAATTCTGATGTTTGTCATTTCACACAGTTGTGCTTCAATGACTGTATATGGGAGGCCTCATGGATGGTATTTTTGTATCACACCTTGTTGAACAAAAAACTTGTAATAAAGAATTTCGTACCTGAGAGTACTCCAACCTATTTTTCGAGAACATTCACAGAATATTAAACGAAACAGCTTATTACAAATTCTAGGTGCATGGTTAGGAAGTGAGATAATGCCATTGCCTTCAACTACATTAAAACAACTCATTGTCACAATATTATTGCCAGCAGCGCTTTGCAGTATGCTTTTGCTCACCTGAACTAAATTATTATGGCCAATCTACAATACTCATGCATATGTTGCTTCCCCAGGTGTTTTTCTTCATTGAGTGTACTTCAAGTAATTTTGTGCCTTTGGAAGATGGATTTTTAATTAATAGTGGCTTTTCTGCACAAGTATGTAATGCTCTAGGAACAAGGTATTTTTGGCTTCCACATATTTTAGAGGGACATTAACTCAGAGGCAGTATATGTTAGAAACTTACAGCTGAGTTATATTGGCAGTCAAGCAGGAACTGTCCCCCAAAGGCTATGTTAAATTTAGGGGTTACTTTGGCTATTTATTCAGATGTCTTTATTGTGATTGCGCTGTATTGTTATAGCTAGCCTATAAAATCTATCATGGCGTCATGATTCAAAATGTTCTGCATCTCGAATGGGGCCAACATTGTGATGCCTGTCAGTTGCCTCTGATTTCTTCTCCCCACAGATTGTCACGTAGAAGTTTGAATTATGGGACTGAAAGAAAAATGTTTGGGTTGATACCAATCCGAGCAAATTACATGCTCTCTTTAAAGCTTTAATGAAATGCATTGACAGTGAAAGTCTCTTCTTTTATAGTCCCACAATTTTAGCACCAGCATAACTATAATCTGAGGTGAGAACATAGCCAGCTGGCAGGCATGACAATATCGCCCCAATTCGATATGGCAATACCTTGTAGTGGAACAGTGCAAATTTTCTAGTTTGGCTATAAAAATAGAATGCAATCAAGAAGAAAATATCCGTATAAGTTACTGAAGTAACCCCTAAATTTAACACATCCTTTAGAGGTTACATTTGCTTTTAAAAAATAAATGACTACAGCGTAACCTCTAAAGCTGCATATTTTTCGAGGGTAACAATGTACCTTTTATTTTATATCGGTTACAATGTACCTTGTAATATAAAGGTTACAATGTACCTTATATTTTGTATTAGTTACAATGTAACTTATTATATATTAGTTACAATGTACCTTATAAATGCGAATTTGTGCACCTATACTAAGGGTTACCCAGCTAAGGGTCTAGGCTCTTAACGCTGTCGCGTTAAAAGGCGGTGCAATTTATCGCAGTGTCTCAAAGCGCTAGCGGCGGTGAGGGAAGATTGGCAGAAAATTGTATGTTCATGCTTTTACAAGCAACTTGTTGCTAGGCGACTTAAAGCAAGCGAAAGACAGCGGTGAGGTTGACCCACGTCTAGGTCAGCTGGTATACCCCCAGGTAAACAAGAATTGCGTCACGAGCGCAAATTTCTCGTCTGGTGCTTGGTAGGCCAAACTCGGATAGGAAAAAAAAAACTAAGAAATACCGAAGCCTGCTTGAAACGGTTTTGAAATGGTTTTGTTGATGCGCGAGTGGGAAACGCCATATCGCTTGTCGTCTGCTATGCGCTCGACGAGCACATGACTTTCTCTTCAGGTGCCAATGAACACATATACCACGCTTGCATTTTTTTTCAGATCGTTTTGATCTTTCAGATTGTGTTTTCAAAACGCTTCGGCTCCTAATTTTCTTTTCTTACAACATATGTACAACGCATCTCCGTGAAAACTTGTATTTTTCTGTTCAAGATGCGCAAGCCAGCATGCCATGCCCCCCGGCTATTTTGTTTCGGCAAAACATAAGTAGGCAGAAAATGGGGTTTATGTACTATTTTTATTTGCAACCTATCGCACAGCAAGGTATTCAATGCACAATAGAATAATGTAGAGATGAGTACCTCATTGCCATGTCTCATGCCATGTTTGTTTGCTGTGCAGAACACAACTCTACCAAAGTAATTTTTTGTTGCAACACTTATTTCGGAATAATAAAATGGTTATCAGCAGGTCCAGATTTTTCGCATTCAAGGAACAAAAACATCTTATTTTCTTCCATACAAAGGGTACACTTGCTAGTCCAACCAACATGCTGTACCTAGTCAATTTTCTGCATAGTTCTCCTTGTGCTAATGTGCCCATAAATGTCCAGGACATTATATGGAAAATGTCTACAGTCTTTTTTCCTATGTGGCTATTTCGCAATGCAACACGTAAGACCACTAGATCTTCATTCAAATCTGTAACGCTGCGAAAAAGGTTTCAATACTAAATTCCTCGCGAGAATGCTGCAAATGTTTCTTAAAATTTGTAATTCGGTTTGTTGTATCGTCATGTAAACATAAGTAGCACAGTTCCCAGACAATAACAACAAATAGCGCTAAGTTTTTTTTTTTGAGAAACAGTGAATTCAGAAGCATTCGTCAATCGACGGTTGATCGTCATTAGAGGTTGGGCAAGGACAGAGTGATGCAGAGGAGCGAGGAGCAGAGTGGACAGAGGAGCGCGTTTATGACTTCGGAGAGGAATACATGTCCTCTATCACTCAAAAGCTCGCGAGGTGCACCGTGACGGAGAATAAAGTTTTTCAGGAGGAAGGATGCTATATTACGAGCGCTGGCAGCAGGCAGAGCGGCTGTTTCTGCGTATCGCGTGAAATGCTCGATGGCGACGACTGTCCAGCGGTTTCCGGAAGCCATGCTCTGAAGGGGTCCATACAGGTCAATGCCAATGCGATAGAAGGGCCTGGCAGGACACGGGATTGGCTGGAGTGGACCAGAGACATACTGAGCAGGGACCTTGCGGCATTGGCACTGAGGTCCCGATCGAATGTACTTGCACACAAAGGTGTACATGCCATGCCAATAAAACCTAGATCGAAGCCGGGTGTACATCTTGAAGACACCCGCATGGGCACACTGCGGGTCAGTATGGAAGGCAGAACATATTTCACCACGATGATGTCGAAATATGACCAGCATCCACTTGCGGACGTCAGAGACGTAATTCCGGCGATAGAGAAGTCCATCCCGAATTTCGAAGTGATATGTTTGACGGCGCAAAGCTCCAGAAGGTGAAGGAACAGTCGACGGGTTTGCAAGGAAGCAGATAAGAGCACTAATCCAGACGTCCTTGCGTTGCTCTGAAGCCATGTCGCAGCCTGCTGGGAACGAAAGTACTTGTTCAACGGCAGAGAGGCAGGCATCGCTTTCGGCTGACACAGGCGAACGGGAAAGCGTGTCGGCATCGGTGTGGCGGCGGCCAGACCTGTAGACAACGGTTGACATTGTAGAAAAAATTTGAAATTTGTCAAATGTCAAATTTTGCTACCTAACGTGACAGGGCACCCGGCGCCGTAGCCAACAACCAGGAATACACAGCGCCTGCCGTGCTCATGAGACTTGCGCCGTCCCCTGTGAAGTAGTTTTTGTCCTCAAATAATGAACTACAGAAGCATAGAATGGCAACCACTAATAGCTTGTTTTCCTTACCTTCATCGATCAGGGACCGCTCATCCACTCCAACAGTCGGCATAGCCGACCACGACAGGGTTGCCGTAGCTCCTTCCTCTGAAGTGGTCCGAGAAGAGGCCGTAGCCGTTATACATCTGCTACCATGTCACTTAAAAGCGAAACCAAGTTTAGAGTAGAAAGAGGCGACTAAAAAAAAATCTGTCCTTCTAGGCACAGGTTGAAAAGGGAAGCGAACCCATGTCGTCACATCGATAACTCAAACTTGTGCTAATTCAAAACGCAAACGGTGACCGCCACGTAAATGTTTTCTGTTTTTTTTACTTGTGCCGCGTTCATGACCATTCAAAGGTGGTATTGTGATAACGAAAAACCTGGCAACCAGCTCTCCAGCATAAGCAGTTTGTGCAGCAAGCATTCAAATACCTGCCGAAGATATAAACTGAAAGTTTTCTACTCGTGAAAAAAAAATTAAGAGCAACTGCTAACATTTACCGAAGCGAAATTTCTGTCTGCGTTTAAGCAAGCATCAATCGGGGAAGTAGCTTCAATTTCTTGCAACACCGCAGAAAAATGCGCCGCGCTACACCAAAAAATATATTCACTTCTAAACAAGCGTAGAAGATTTTTCGTTTCGTCCTATAGCTGTTTTGATAAGGACAGCGTGCGTTTTTCTCCTCATAACGACTGTAGAGAAACTGTGCTTACGTTTCGCTCACTGGGAAACGGAAAAATTTCGCCGATCTGTTGCTCCTCGACTTGACACATCACACAGGCGCGCGGAATGCCTTGTATCCTTTTCTCACTTTTTCAGACATTGCCAGAACATTCGCAGGCACAGAAAGAAAGTTTTAAACTGCAGATCATACGAAAAAGCATGCCCGAGCATAGAAAGCGCCGGAGCAGACGAGTAGAATGGCAGCTGAAGTGATAAGAGCGAAAGCACCATCCGTTGGCGAACCATAGAGTTTCATGCAACAATTGCTAGAGGGAACTCTGGCGCTGCAGTCGTTGTACCACCATGGGAATGATGGGAAGTACATGTATGTGTCTGATCTTCGTGCTTGTGGATTCAGACGTTCTTGGGGATTTTTATATTGCGCTATATAAATGTTATTGTCGTGAATTTCAACGCAATGTATACACTTCGAAGTGCAGAAGACGCTGCGATGGAACACGCACAATTCTTATTAATTGTAACGATTGAGCTTGTCCAGGGGGCCAAATCGAAGCGCGCCAAGCGTCTCAAGGTACTGGCATGCCCGCGATAAATTCATAAGGGCGTTTCATTTGTTTGTTGACGCATGCGTCTGGGGCTTAATGGTTTCAATATCAGGCTTCTGTGCTAGAGTTCCTGTGTTCGAATTCTGCCATCGGACACTTTTAATGATGTTCATTTATATTGTTACAAGCACGGGGAAAAGGGGTTTATTCAGGCGTGCGAGAGCAGGAACGGCAGGCTACGAACAACAGGAATGGCCGCTGCACAGTCTTCGTTCTCCTCTTCCCCTCTCTTCTTGATCCCCGCGTCCCTTTGACGCGCTTGGACGTAACATACCTCCCCTCGCAGACAAAGCCCCCTGGGCGAGTAAACTAGCTTGTCGTGGCGTGCATGATTTCAACCGTGTGACATGCGCGACGTGTGTCCTAGCAGAACGTCTACCAGTGTTCGTGAGGCGCGCGAGAGTATAGTTCACTTCGCTGACTTTGTCGATGACAACATACGGTCCATCGTAGTTTGCCAGCAGCTTTTGACACAAACCGCGCTTCCTTGTGGGAGTCCAAAGCCAAACGAGATCACCAGGGTTATATGTAACTGGCCGATGTCGTGCGTCGTAGCGGGCTTTGGAGTTTTCTTGTGATGCCAAAGTCCGAAGACGCGCAAGTCTCCGAGCCTCTTCAGCGAGGCACAGCGTATCGGCGACCGTAGGATTGTCGTGGTGGTAAAAAGGGAGGACAGTGTCGAGCGTATACCGGGGCGGCCGAGCATATAGAAGGAAGAAGGGGCTGTAGCCGGTTGTCTCGTGCTTGGCGGTGTTATATGCGTAAGTAATAAACGGTAGAACTTCATCCCAATTCTTGTGATCGGACGCAACATACATGGAAAGCATATTTGTGATCGTTCGATTAGTGCGCTCAGTGAGGCCGTTCGTTTGCGGATGATATGGCGTCGAGTGCCTGAGGTGCGAGTGACACAAACGCGCAAGCTCTTCCACTATATCCGCCGTGAATTGACGTCCCCGGTCGCTTATGATAACACCAGGTGCTCCATGTCGTAGAACAATAGCGTGAAGTAAGAAAAGCGACACTTCGGTGGCAGTTGCTGATGGTATAGCCGCCGTCTCGCAATAGCGTGTGAAATAGTCGGCGCAGACAATTATCCAGCGGTTCCCCTTAGATGACTTTGGAAAAGGGCCTAACAGATCAATTCCAACTTGCCGAAAGGGTGAGCTGGAAGGCGGCACAGGTTGAAGGAGACCTGATGGGGCAGTGGTTGGGCGTTTCCGACGTTGGCACTGTATGCAGCTGGCGACATAAAACTCAACCGAATGTCGCATCCGGGGCCAGTAAAAGCGTTCTTGAATGCGATAAAGTGTGCGCACAGTGCCTAAGTGCCCGGAGGTAGGGTCATCGTGCATAGCCTGAAGGATTGCTGGCCGGAGACGCTCCGGCACCACTAGAAGGAAGCGTGCACCCGTGCTTGAGTAGTTCCTTTTGTACAGGAGCCCGTAACGTACACAGTAGCTGCTTGTTGCACTTGAATGGGCAGAAGTAAAGAGTGGCTCCAACTTACTGTCTGTCCGTTGTTCTGTTTTGAACGCATCGATATCTGGAAAAGCGGGTGTCACAGAAGCGACGAGATGATCAAAATCGTCTGCGTCGCAGTCCGTCGTGGCAAGCGGCATACGGGAAAGGCAGTCTGCGTCAGCGTGTTTTCGGCCACTCTTGTAGGAGACAGTGAAGTTATATTCCTGCAACCTCAAAGCCCAGCGCGCAAGGCGACCACAAGGGTCGCGAAGGTTCACGAGCCAGCACAGGGAATGGTGGTCTGTGACGACTTGGAATGGACGTCCGTACAAGTACGAGCGAAATCGCTGAACCGCAAAGATTACAGCGAGGCATTCTTGCTCTGTCACCGTGTAATTCCGTTCAGGTTTGCTTAATGAGCGGCTTGCATAAGCAATCACGTGCTGACGGTCGTCATAGCGTTGGACCAATACGGCACCCAGACCAACGCCACTAGCATCTGTGTGGATTTCTGTCGGCGCAGTAGGATTGAAGTGGCGAAGGATAGGTCGAGAGGTTAACAGGAACTTCAGCTGACGAAATGCAGAATCGCACTCGGGTGTCCACTCAAACCGTGCGTCTTTATGTAGCAGATTTGTCAGAGGATAAGCGACGTCAGCAAAACCAGGAATAAATCGGCGAAAGTAAGAGCAAAGACCCAGAAAACTACGAAGTTGCTTCACTGACTGCGGTGCACTGAATGCCTCGACAGCTGCCGTCTTGAGGGGATCAGGCCGGATACCGTCTTTGTCAACAAGATGACCCAGCACAAGGGTTTGACGGTCACCAAATTTACATTTCTTGGGGTTCAGAACCAGGCCGGCGTTTTTGATGCAGTCGAGGACAATATCCAGGCGCGTATTGTGCTCATTGAATGTGCGCCCGAATATAACAACGTCGTCAAGATAGCACATACAGATGTTCCATTTTAACCCACGCAGAATGGTGTCCATGAACCTTTCAAAGGTTGCTGGAGCATTGCACAACCCAAATGGCATCACATTGAATTCGAATAATCCATCCGGGGTTATGAAGGCTGTTTTCTCTCTGTCTGTCGGGTGTATCGGGATTTGCCAATATCCTGAGCGCAGGTCCACTGAAGAAAAATAAGAGGCCGAATGAAGGCAATCGATTGCATCATCAATCCGGGGCAGCGGGTAGACATCCTTCTTAGTCACGGCGTTTAATCTTCGATAATCGACGCAAAATCTCCAGTTACCGTCTTTCTTTCTGACGAGTATGACCGGAGCTGCCCAAGGACTCGAGGACTCTTGTATTATCCCATTTTTCATCATGTCACTCACTTGTTCTCCGATTATCTTGCGCTCGTTAGGCGACACGCGATAAGGCTTTTGCCTGATCGGGCGCGCAGATCCCGTATCGATAGTATGGCGTGTTCGTGACTCGGGAATCGAGAACGCTTTGTCCGGCTGCGCAAAGTCAAACACTGACAGATGCTTAGAAAGCGTATCCACCAAGGTATGGCGCTCCGTTGTGCTGAGCGACTTGTTTATCATAGACAGAAGCTTTTTGTCTGAGACTTGGCGAAGGTCATCAGGGGCCGAATCTTATAACGGTTCGGAATACGAACCGTTCGCTTCGCCGTTTACGTCATAGATGTGCCACTCCCAAGCCGCCGGTGGAAGAAAGGGAGGACGCGACCAATAGATGAGAGGGTGCCACCTCTGAAGTGTACGTCATTATATGACGAGCTAATCGAGGAATTGCAGAATGTTTCCGCTTGCTAAATAAACGTAAAATATAAATTTAATGTTATACGCCAAGTTCTGAAGTACAAACGTGTGGTGCCGGGCGTTTATGCGCAATGCAGAAGTAATTTATTAATGTCATTCTTTTTTATTCTCAGCCGACAGGCGGTATCGCAAGCGTAAATGAGTTGGCACAGCGCAGCGCTATGTCGTCTGCTACCAGGAGCTCGCAGGATGCACGCAACAGGGACGCACTGCCGGCACTTCTCAAGTAGCGAGCGCGACAAAACGGTGAACTGGTTCTTAGGGACACCTTTACTAGCCGACTATATCAATTTTCCATCTTTTATTGCCCTTCGTCATCGGCTCGGACATGACTCGCTCGCCGCCGCGCTGCCGCTGTCCCTGCGATAAGCCCCACGGCGCGTCGCGTGATAGAAGCAATGGAACTTGAAATCGAACATTACGATACACGGGCCCTGCATTGCCTGCGCGAAGTCAAATCGAAGAGTGTGGTGCTGACGGTGCGCGCTGTGCCGTGAAATTGAGAAACAAAGTATGGCACTCCCGAGCTAGAGAAAAAAGGGCAGCCAAATAAGAGAGCTCCACAATACCTTCCCGTCCTGTCTGTATAGTTTTATCAGACGAACGAAAGAAGCGCTTAACCAGCCTAGGTTGAACCCTTCTGACTGCTGAACGGCGATCTGCGAGCTATTCACACTGGCGATAGCACTGGGAATTCGATCTCACCATGCAAATATCTCCTTGGCACTGACTTTGAAGCTGAGGTCACGGGAAAGCTGACCCAGCCCTTCAACCGGCCAACACAGTATAATTGCGAGAGCAACTTTGTGGACAATGTCGGCAGCAGAGATCTAGGCAATTCCGACGAATGCTTCGCGTCCGACTGAGCTCTGGGAGCTGCAGGCTGGTCGCAATGAACCCCAGCGCGCAATATTCCTCCCTCTGCGTGGAATGGCCACTCGTACGCTTGCACCCGAGTCTCCTCCATTTGATAGCGTAGCCTGCAAAAAGGTCTACTTAGAAAGCCAGCAAGGGTGGTACAACTCATTATTCGTCACTTCTTCGTAAGCGTATCGTATTTCCAGCCGTGGTCGACACCGAAAGAGCAACGCCAAGCAGACGACGAAGGCAAGTAATAGCCTCCGAAGCAACCAACGCACGCGCGCGCGATGCCCGCGTGTCTCCGGGGGCGCGCGACCGGCGCGCGCGGCCAGGGTCACAAGCCAACAGCCAAGCCACAGCAACGGAACCCGAAGCGGACTACCCCTTCGCCGGTTCCTACGACCGGTTCGCTTTGAAGATGATTGACAGATGCGTGACGTATTCGAAAATTGCGATACCGCCCCGCTGCCTCTGACGACCTGTGACGTAATCAAAATTTTGGCCAATCAGGTGAGGCCAAAGGAACGGTTCCCCAACCGAACCGTTATAAGATTTGGCCCCAGGTTCACACGGCGAGTCTGTTAGTACGGCTACGGACGAAGACGTCTATTCTGTAAAGTAGGCGAGTTTCAAGCCGTCTGGAAGCAGGACGGCTTCTGCCGAGCAGTTGGCCGTCCACAAGCCAGCACGCCCGTTGCCGATGGATACCACACAATGAGGGACAAAAACGTTCTTCTTCATACAATTTAGATGCATTGGCTCTACGGAGGCATCGAAACTGTCTGGAACTGCACAGCGACATTCAACCGGCACGCACACCGAGGTGGACGCAGGCACAATAGTATCTGCAGACACACAAAGTTCACCTTGACTGCAAGTCTTCTCTAAGAGCCAGGACGAAACATGGCCATCGACGCAAACTTCCCCCGTGCGACAATCAACGGTCGCACCACATTGCTGCAAAAAGCCGATGCCCAAAATCACTTCGTGCGTCGATCGGGGAATAACTACAAACTCCGTCGCGAAAACTCCACCAGCCAGGGACACTTCAGCAGTGCACACACAAACAGGGCGCAACGACTCGCCGCTCACTCCACAAAACGTTGCAGCCTGGTCCCACGGAAATACAACTTTGCGCCCCAACCGACCTTTAAAACCGAGACTCATTACGGATACAGTTGCCCCGGTATCCACTAAAGCCATTGTAGCAACACCATCCACAAGTACATGCACTTTGTTCTTAATCATAGCAACTGCAGGGGGCATTTCTGTCGATAGCACGTGTCGAGCGACCTCACCCCCATCGGCCGCGCTAGCTAGTTTTCCGGTTGTGAAGGCGAGGCTGAGCGGCGCACTGGCGATGGAGATTGACGTAAACGCGGTGCACGAGAAGTTGGCGGTGGCGTCAAACTCCTGTCAGATGCCGGCGAGCGGCTCCGGAAGCTTCTCTGCCAGTAATCGTTGCCAGGAGGGACGCCAGCTGACCAAGAGGTGGTGCATGGCTGTTGAGTTGTCCTCGTAGGAGGTGTGGTCCTTGTTGAAGACCCCGATCGACGATTCCACGTTGTTGGGCGACGATTGAAAAATCTCGCTATGTGGCCCGCGACACCGCATTGAAAACACACCGGCAGATGCCGCAAATTTCGATGTTCTTGCACGTAGTCACGCATGTTGCTGTCGACTGCATAGCCAGCAGGTGGGTCCCATTCATCATGGCTAGGCATCGGCCGCCCGGAGGCGTGCGTGCGGCGAGGGCGTTGGTCGTAGTCATGATCTTGATAGCTCAGGGTCCCTCTCGTTTGTGGGGTAGACCTATACTCGACGGTCGCTGAGTGAACCGTGGGTTGCCATGCGGTCGAAACGGCCGTGTTTCGCATCTCGTGTGGCAAGTACGCACCAGCGATGCCGGGTGTGCAACGGTACATCTCTTCCCGATGGAGCAACTCTTCGCGAACAATCTGCCGTATTGTTGATGGAAGGTCAACACACGAACTCGGGTCTACACTTGCCACCGTTGTGACATTAGCCAGGCGACCAAACTTCGGTATTATCCGTCGCATCTTCAGCGTCTCAAAGGTCCTGCAGTGGCGAATGACGTCAGACACGGAATCCAAGCTTTCTTTGCCGATCAAAAAATTGTAGACGTCTTCGGCTATCCCTTTCAACAAATGTCCAACTTTGTCCTCTTCAGACATTTGAGAGTTCACTATTTTGCACAGTTTAAGCACTTCTTCGATATAAGTCGTACAGGTCTCGCCGGGAATCTGAGCTCTTTGCGAAAGCGTCTGTTCGGCGCGTTTCTTTTTTGCGCTAGAGTCTCCAAAACACGCTCTGAGCTCCTCTACGAAAAGCTCCCATGAAGTGAGCGTGTCTTCGTGATTCTCATACCAGACGAGTGCTGTGTCGGTAAGGGAAAACACAACATTTGACAACTGTGCGGTCGAGTTCCAACCATTAGATCGGCTCACCCTTCGGTAGTTTGTGAGCCACTCGTCGACATCTTCTCCGGCTTTTCCTCCGAAAGTGAGTGGCACCCGGTAGTATTGCCACGGAACGCCAGGTGCTGGCCTTGAAGTCGCGTCAGAACCTTCGGGAATCTGGCAGGCGTATTCAGTCATGTTAGGTGATGGTGGCGGAAGTCCGGCAAGTCGACGGCTTCGGCGAAGTTGTAGCAGCGTAGGCTCCGTGGTTACGAGGTGTACCCCGCACCTCCACCAATTTGTTACAAGCACGGGGAAAAGGGGTTTATTCAGGCGTGCGAGAGCAGGAACGGCAGGCTACGAACAACAGGAATGGCCGCTGCACAGTCTTCGTTCTCCTCTTCCCCTCTCTTCTTGATCCCCGCGTCCCTTTGACGCGCTTGGACGTAACAATATATTCATTACGCAGTACATTGTTGAAAATGACGGAGTTTACAAAGCAGTTTGAAGCCAAAAGCACGAAGTTTAGGCAAGTCCATGTACTTCTCATAATTCCCATGCTGGTACAACCGCCCCATTGCATCTCCCGTAGATACTGGCGCAAAAGTTCCCTCTAGTAATTATTGTTTTCATTGTCTTCATTTGTGCAACAAATGAAGAGGCCAAATAAAGATGTGCGATGCCGAAAAAGGAAATAGCCAAAAGCACATTCCATTTCTACACACAACTCCATCACTTCACTTTATTGTTATGTAGGTTGAAAAGATAGAGCCGCATATGCAAAATGTATTGAATTTTCATTTGGGACGCGATCGGAGAAATCTTGTTCGATACGCGTTCTGTTCGGTTGCTGCAACGTCACAATGTGGCAGTATGCAAAATTTATGACAAGGGGGCGGAAAGAGCAGCCAATCAGGAAGCGGTGACCTCCCCGGAAGTTTACTTCCGTCGTTTGTCGTCGGCTTGCGGGCGGTATACTACAAAACGAGATGTTTCTAGTCTTCCAAATGAATGAAATCTTTATATAAAAAAATGTATTTTTTCTTCTCAAGCCCAAACACGTTGCAATGTATAACTATTCGTTTCTTTGCGTCGTCCCTAGGTGGTGTCGCACACAGCGCGAAGAAAAAAGAAAAAGAAACGACGGGAAGAGTGGCGCACTTTTCAAGAGGCAGCGACAACATTCCAGTGGCTCGCTTGCACCGATGATGGGGTCGATTTCGCTGTACAACCAACGAATTATTTCTTTCGAGAAACGAAAACGACGCCGGAATTCACTTTCTGCCATTACTTCAAACGCGTATCGTACCGCCACCCGCTCTCCTCCTACCTCTAGAAACGCCAGCGCAACAACCTAAGTTCCCAACGGAAGCGCCATTTTCTCGAATTAAACTATGGATTGGATCCAAACGTGCCATGCCGCAGCCGCTGGTTGGATCCAATCCAATCCACCAGACGTGCCATTCGAAGCCGTATAATCGCTCCAAACTGCCCAGCTGCCGTCTGGTTCGGCGCCTAGCAGACGAAATGCTTGATGGGAAGACGATTGACAGGAGCATGTCGTCATTTTGACGTCACCAAAAACGAGGCCGCCCCCCGCGGCTGGCGACGACAGCCAATCGCGCGCGCCGGTAACCGAATGAACGCGCCGAACAACCATCTCTGATCGCACCCTTGGCTACCAGTGCCATGGCGACGCTTTATTGCCAATATCGAAACTAGCCGCACTGTCCAGCCACTGGTTGACCCACCATTCGAGCTTTTCATTCGTGCGTCTGCGGCCTTAATGGAAACCGGCGTGCGCGCATGTGCATTCTCACGGGCTATACGATGTAACGCACGCGACAATCGTCTCAAAGAGTTGGCGTTAGCAAGATTGCGGCCTAATTAAACTTTCTGGGGCTTTTGTATACGTGGGTGTGTATGTGGACGCGGAGTTGTAAGAGCCTCATTAGGTTATACAGATTATACATTAGATTATACAGAAATTTCTTATTCATTTTTTTCCGTCTTTCTTTTACTGCTCAGTGCTCTTTGCCCGGCCCTGTCACCATGTTCTGAAGAGACTTCGCAAAACATAGGTTTCTCCTTGATGCAAAACGCTCTTTCATGAACCTAATAGTGAAATATTACTTTAAAAGCAAGATTGCAAACAAAGCTATTTTGTGCCCTCTGTTAATTGAGGTGTTTTTGATGCGCCACAGACAATTTACCACCCTTTTATTGGCCATAAAGACGTCATCCTGTATTGGGATTCTCTCTAACGAATTCTAAAGGAAGTCCTCGGTATAAATACTCATAGTATGCGACGCGTAGTTAGCCTCTCATAATTTACCGATCTACAAGTTCTGTTTCGTGGAATTCTAAGTTTGGTAAGCGTGCGAATGATGGTCCACGACGTCAAACGAATCCTTCCTTCAAGGTTGCATTTACTCAAATAGCTGTACACCTAAAAGATATTTATGTTGATGCAGACCTTCGACCGGGAATGATATCCGAGCCGAATAGGATATCTTGTTGATGTGCTGGCGATCACATCTTGAGCCATCCTTCTAGGGCTGGATGTGCATTTTAATCAAATTATTTTCACTAGAAGTACGAGCCCCGTACCTGATGGATCCACTTCGACCACAGTAGAAAGCACTGCAAACACAGCACCTAAACCGGTCTCAGCCAACGACGATGTGGAACTCGTCAATCTTCTGGAGATGCTTGTCAACGTCATCAGATCTCTAATCGCCGGTCACCAGACACCAGCAGCGTCAGCAGCAGAGCAACTTTTCGAGGCCTTCATTCCAGTTCTCGACAGCCTTCACTAGACGTTTTACCGGAAGCAATTTTAACAGTTGTCAGCACCCTCGCCCCTTTGTGCTGCAATGGAATGTCAGGTCGATGCGACCGAGGCACGCTGATTTAGTTCTTCGACTCATCGCTATGAAGACTCCAATAGACGTTATAGCGCTTCAGGAAACTAACGTAAGGAAAGACGAATATCGATTGCCAGGCTTCGTGGGTGTCCACAGTAACGTTCGAGGCGTGGAACCAGCTTGTGGCTTTTTCCAGTGTGTGAACGGGGCGCATATGCGCAATGCTTGAAAAGCATCAGTGTACGCGCGTGCAGACTTAGATTTCGCGGTTATTGACACAGACGGCATCTGTGACGATGAGTTTGAATGGGCAGCTGTTACTGGGAGCCTCAGAGGGGTGTCTATGATGGTGGCAAGCATATACAACAGGCCTACACATTATTCCGATACCTCACTACTTGAGTGCTTAGTGTCTCGGTGTGGTGCATCGTTTGTGTTATGCGGAGAATTTAATGCCCATAATCCACGATGGTGTAGCCGTCTCCAAAACAATCGTGGGGCAGACATTAACGAGATCATTATAAAGAACGATTGCGAAATACTGAATGACGGTTCACCTACATTTATAGTTAGAGGAAAGGAGCATTCCACTATAGACCTTGCCATACCAACAAGAGATGTGTGCTTAGCCTGGTCATGTGAACCTGACCCGCGGGGCTCAGATCAGCAACCCATTTGGTTACCACCAACACATACTGCGGGTCACCAGACTTTCGCGTATACAGTGACTAACTGGGACAAGTTCCGTCAGCTGATCTCAGAGGCACCATCTCAAGACAGCCAGTCTAAACTGATGAGTGGGTGCTTACAAGAAGCTACAGTACAACGACGACGGAGTATCGGCGAACCAAACCCAAATCTAAAGCTTTTGCCGCTCCGCGCATGTCGACGGCGCGCTTATAGGCGGGCACAGCGCTCTAAACGACGCACCGACTGCAATATGTACAATCGCATTGATGCATGCAGCCATACGACAGCGTACAAAACAGCTTCGCGGCAAGAGCTGGGAAGCTTTCTGTAGTTCGTTGCATATTGGAAGTGGTTTTGGAAATGTATGGCGCATACTGAAGGGTCTCCGCACTCCTGAAATCTGCAAGAATCCTACGGCTGCATTGAGCATAGCGACTGCCCAGTCACCAAAAGATATAGCGGAGGCATTTGAGGACATTTTAGTCTTTCATGCATCCAGTGACACCACAAATGGCGACCTTCCTTCGTTGACAAGTCACAGCACCATAACCGCTTCCTATGGTCCAGTCTGCCAGATGGATGAGGCAGATTTCACTCTTGAGGAGCTGCTACACGCGCTGAGCCTCTCCAAACGCCACACTGCTCCAGGTGAAGAAGGTGTAACGTATCAAGCACTGCGGAACGTTGATAAGAGTTTTCATGACCGTATATTGGAGGAGTTTAATGAAGTATGGAGAACCGGTGTAATCCCTGCTAAATAGAAATCATCCATGGTGATACAAATATTAAAGCCCGGGCGCCCTGCAAGACACCTCAAGTCCTACAGGCCGATACCCCTAACTTCAAATGTCATCAAGTTAATGGAACGAATGGTCTTGGTTCGCTTAGATGTCAGGCTAGAGGAGCTGAATTCTTTCCATGATGTCATGAGTTGCTTTCGTCGCCACCGTTCAGCTCTAGACAGCATATCAGACCTTGTCTGAGCGCTCCAATTTGCTAAAGCAAACAAGCATTCCGCCTACATGCTCTTCCTAGACATACAGCAAGCTTTCGATTCAGTTCTGCATAAGGCGGTTATTTTCGCTCTTGCAACCGCGGGAATTTATGGTCGTCTGCTCCACTTTGTGCATAATTTTCTATCGGAGCGCCGGATGAAAGTGCGTGTCGGAAGAGTAACTAGTGAATACCGAAATATGAAGTGCGGTGTCCCATAGAGCAGCGTATTATCGCCGCTTTTGTTTAACACCGTACTCGCCGCACTTGCAAGTCGTTTGCCTCGGGACAGTAACTTCCCTGTGAGCATAGCTGTCTATGCAGATGACATTGCTCTGTGGATAAGTGGCACTTCGCACCATGGTCCACGGCTTCGTGCAAGCCTGCAAAGAGCTCTAAACGCTACTTCGGAGTACTTGGTTGAGGTTGGCCGGCTCATATCCCCTGCTAAGTCGGGTGAAATGGCATATCATCCTAAACAACGCGCTCGTCGAACAATGAGCCCGCTGTACCTTGACGAAACTCCTATAAACTGGATTCGACAACACCGGTATTTGGAGTTAATTATACATGATCGCATCTCTTGGCGTCCTGCCGTTAAATCTGTACGGCGCAAATTGCACAGCCTCCTTAAGTATGTGGCCGCTTTGACTGCTAGAGGTGCTGGCTGTGACCAAAGAACGGCTCTCAAGGTGTACCAGTCATCTTTACTCTCAGACATGATGTACGCGTTACCAGTCCTGAACATGCCACCTAGTTTGATAGCTCAACGGGAACGAGATCATCGCGTTGCCCTCCGACTAATGCTTGGATTACCTCGTGATGCGCAATCTCTTGCATTACTCACTGAAGCGCATCAGTTACCCCTGAGGCTACAAGCAGATCAGAGAGCGCTATATCATATTGAGCGTCTGCACTGCGCATCGAATGGTCAGTCGCTCCTTGATCGTCTCATTCACCGCCCGTTATCTCGCATGCGAAAAATGGCGGCAGTATTTATGAATATCACTGACATTTCTGAACATGCTGCTTCAGAGACGCCTCCGCCTCCAAAAGATGTCACGAAGCACGTATTCCCTACTTACCTCACAATCCCTGACATGCACAAGAAGCCTGATATGCCTGTTTCGGCAATATTCCAATTCGCTCAGTCTCACATGTTCGAAAAGTTTCCAGATTATCTTCAAGTATTCACAGATGCATCTGTACACAGCGACGGTCAATGCGCCTCTGCAGCTTTTTTCTGCCTTCGACTCAATTACGGCGTATCTTTCATATCCCTCATCCAACTTCGTCAACAACTGCTCAGCTAGCAGCGATTAATGTTGCACTGAAATACGTGCAAGAGGAGTTAACTACTTCCAAGATAGCCATATTTACGGACTCCTGCGCTGCCCTTAGTAGGTTACAACGCAGTGAGATTGATTGTCCACTTGTGCGCAGCATTACTGACTCTGCGAGCATATTTTCATCACGTGGGGTATCTCTCGTTGCTCAATGGATACCTCTCCACGTAGGAATCTCTGGAAATGAAGAAGCTGATCGGCTCGTTTCAACTTTCACTCATAACAACTGTGACTGCCCATAAATTTTGTGCAAGCTTGATGACGCTCGTCTGCTGATTCGTCGCCACCTACTCAAGTAGCATCCAGACCAGCGCGTCGTAAATGGAGCGTTCCCGCCCCGCGGTCGCGGTCAAGGCTTGCCTCGTCGCGCTAGAACACAACTATTCAAGCTGAGGGTTGGCTGCGTGAACGTGCACGAACATTTATACAGACAAGGACGTGTGGCAAGTCCATTGTGTACGTCTTGTGGCTGCTGCGAGACACTTCAGCACCTTATATTTGAGTGTCCCGCTTTCAGTGCGCAGCGTATGTCGCTAGTCAGAGACTATCATCTCCTTGGCCTGCGGTGTAGGACACTCGTCGAATGCTTATGCCCCAGTGGTTGTGAGTCTAAACGTGATCAGGCTCATCGCGCTCTACTTACTTTAATAGAGTTAACTAACTTAGGTTCACGTTTGCAGCGTCGAAACTATTATATTCAACATTCTGTAGTAGCGTGACCTTCAGTGACCGGCCCTACTCTGTGTGTGCTGTACTGGGTTCTACTTCATCCTTTAGATTTGTGCTGTTGCTCTTCCTTTCCTCTTTCCTCCCCTCATTCCTATCTTCCATTTCTGTGTTGCTGTCCCCTCCCTTCTGAAGAGTAGGCAGGCGTTGTGCCCCCTCCGGTGACAGTTGCCAGTCTGCTCCTCGTTTTCCTTTCCTGTTAATTTTGTGTGTTCCGAACATATAATAATAATAATAATAATAATAATAATAATAATAATAATAATAATAATAATAATAATAATAATAATAATAATAATAATAATAATAATAATAATAATAATAATAATAATAATAATAATATCATTATTTTGATGCACGCACATCTGGTTATTTTTCATGGCACTGCCCGTCATTGATGTCACTACTTTGTTAATCGCTTGCTGTTTCTTGCAGATGTTGATTTATTTACTTTAATACATAGAATGAAAGAAAAACAATAAGTAGTGGCCGATTAGTAAGCGTGTAGCGCTGTTGCGAAAGCTGCGATTTGATAACGCCTTCGGACAGTTATTTTAATGCGAAAGCATAAAATGACTCAGGAGGCGGAAAATCCGGCGTTGTCTGCGCAACCACAAGATGGTACAAAAAGACCACGAACCCTTGAACTTTGGTGGGAGTTGAACCCACTATTTTTGGTGTTAATTAAAGCACAGTTAATTAAGAAAGTGTTTTGGATCAGAGAGCAAACGCGTATATCCTATATGCTAATTTACATTAAGAGAAAGAATATGGAGCTGGGGCAGGTCATATAATGCGTAGGTTACATAACCGGTGGACCATTAGCGTAACAGAATGAGTGCCAAGAGAAGGGAAGTGCTGTCGAGGACGGCAGAAGACTAGGTGCAGCGATGAAAGGAAATTTGCGGGCGCTATAGTTGGAATCGGTTGGCGCGGGACGCGGGTTAACGGAGATCGCAGGGACAGGCCTTCATATGGCAGTTGACATAAAATAAGCTGATGATGATGATAATGATGGCTCTCAAACCCCCCGTATTTTGTGGGAGTCGAAACCACGACCATTGGTGTTAAGTAAGGCATAGTTATTTAGCCATAGTTAATTAAGAGAGTTTAGGCACTCGAACGCTAGGCCTTTAGTGGAAGTCAAACCCACGACCTTTTGTAATAATTAAGGCAAACTTAATCAAGGTAGCCTAAATAAGGCTACAGATAAATCAGGGGACTCGAACCCACCACCTTTGATGGGAGTCGAAGCCTCGACCTTTGGTGGGAGACGAACCCACGACTTTGCGTTGGGCGCACCTTGTGACGAACATCGTTGGTCCCGTGACACCGCGGCGTTTCTGCTGACGTAGCCGCAATCCTTTCTGATTCATCCACGTAATGATAACGAAGTGCCCCTTAAATTTTTTTGTACGAGGCTGGAAATGAGACAAATTAGCAACCTACCTATACCGCAAAGTGCTTGCCATGAGTCAAAGAATATTTCGCTTTAATAAACACTTGTTATTCTTCACACTGCATTCCCGAGACTACCATAAAACATTGCGTGACGTACTATTAACGTGATGTTCCTTTAAAGTATGTAAGCGCAAGCAGGACCGCGGCGCACGAGTCACTTCAGCAGCGCTGCTTTGTCGCCAATAACGCTTGTCCGCATTGGTGACTGACTATTCGCACCGGGGAGAGTATCTGGATAACGAAGCAGACCGGACACGTTATAATTAAGATCTCTGCACAGAGAACCAGCATGCCACTGCGAAAACAACGTGAAGTTATCGGGATAGTCCAGTTACTAATGTAGTCCTTCTACTTGTTTTAACTCTTTATTGCATGATGTTGGATATTTGGCACATACAATTATTCCTTAATCGGCTACAGAAGACGGGCCTGCAAGACGAGCACTACAGTGCGGCGTCACATGCGTTAGAAGGCCATAGGCGACTGACAAAGTTATTTGTACCAGCCAGTGTTGGATTTCTCTCTGGAAACAGGCTTTTACGTCTTCAGTCGACATCTGCCAGAGTGCGCACTTCCACTATAAAGCAAAAAACAAATAAATAAATAAGCAAGACAACAAATATAGCCTGGCGTAGAAGCATTAGAAAGTTATACGCGACACTGAATCGGCAGATGCGATGAGACTCTTTGTTTTGCGCGCGTATCGCGGAGGCAAACCTGGCGGCGCAAGTAAGGAAACGCTATGAACGACAGTGAAAAGCCAGATTTTTTCTTCCAGGCAAATTTATTGACAGACATTTTTTATAGTCTTAACAATTTATTTTAATCACATGTTAGAGGGGATAGCTGCGAATGAAGAATACAAACCAGAATGTGGTGTCATCACAATGCAAATCGCAGAAACACGTTCTGAACAGTTTGTGTTAGCGCATTTACAAGAGTAAACATGAGTTCTCCTCGGTTACCCGCCAAATTTGCTTAGTGGCTTTAGGGGTGCGCTGCTAACCACGATGTCGTGGTAACAAATACCGACCTCGACGGCAAAAGCTCCCTTCCCTGTAATGTCCATTGAGTGCGCGACAAAGAACCTAAGGTAATGAAAATTAATCTGAAGTCCCCCACTACGGCGTGCCTTATAATCAGATCAGTTGACACGTAAGAGCCCAGAATTTGCTCTTAATTTTCTCTCTTTGGTGATTGTCATTACATCTTGTTCGCTGTGAAAACAAAAACGCCCTTGAAAAAGTAGGCTGATTTTTTTAAGAATGTAAATCGGAACACATCAATGACTGCTGCTTAAAAATTGCATTGCAGTAATTTGCTGCCTGCAGAATTTGCGCTGGTTAATAGTCGGCCATCATCGATATATTACTATGGTTTCAATCAAGATCCACTATGTGCCACATCTGGCACGCTATGCATTTGTGCGAAGGAATGCGGGGAGAGCGGAATTGCTGCTTAATTCTAGCCCGTTCCCCGGTCTCCGGAAGCGACGTGAGAAGACTCGTGCCTGTCTACCTTTGCAGGAAGTGAAGACACGTATTTCTTGGACTCTGATAGCGATTATATACAGGGAAAGTGAGCAGCAGGTCTGCCGTGTGCTGCTAATCGCCCCCCTAAGGATTTGAATATTTAAACACTGCCCAAGCATTCAAGCGATAAAGCGTGTTCATCGAGCAGAATGTGTTGCCGCTTATACACTTTCGCATAACTTCCGTTTTATCTATAAATGTAGGGATTGCGTCAGGTCTAGCCTAAGTTCGCTAAATAGCTCGGCTCACCATGTCTTTAGGCTGTTTGCTCTCAACGGCTATTATTTCGACAGGTGTACGTAATAGCATTTGTTTCCGTCTGTTCTTTCAGAAAAAAAAAGCGCCACAGCTACAAAACATTAGCCCACCCTAATTCCTAGTCATACTATACCATATAATTTTGAGCCACTCTTGATTACTTCTGTCTTCTCAAGTGGTTAAATAGTGTAAGTCTGTGGGTACCGATACCCACACACTTACACTATTTGACCACTTGTTAACTGTCGCACGTACGGCCTGCGGAAGCCCCCTTTTTCATTTTAATTTCAGCAAATGGGTCAACTACTCGAAATTGATATCCACTACTGACGGCCGTCTTTCCACCTCTGAACTACGCCTTTATTTTTTTTTCGCTGCTTGATGCACAATTCCTTGCGTACAATCTAACCATGGGTGGTAATTAAACTAAAGGACGATACTTATGACCAGTGATAGCAGTGTCACGTTGTATACAATCCCACTTCGAGGCGCTTAGCATGAAATGCTTTGCGCTGCTACAGGGAAGTCTCTTTGGGAGCCCACCACTCAGCACCTACGAACACTGGGACCATCAGTTCCGAACAATATGTTTTGAAGATTATTATCAGGCCACGTACCACGTTTCGTGGGTATTCTCCGGGCGGTTGTGCTTCTAGAAATACCTGTTCAGATCACGTCACAAGAAGCCAGCCTATCAGTCTACGCTGGTTAGAAGTTTGTATGGAAAGGATAAATGACATTTGTGTAAGTTTCCCGCCCTGATTTACAAACATAATTAAGGCAGTTTTATTTTTCTTTCTTGGAGGTGCAACAGTATTATTCACCTGTGGTTTCTTGAAAAGCCAGAGAACGAGCTTTGTTCGGAGGCTCTAGGGCGTTACAAAGGGAGCCCTTCGTGTTCTTTGCAATCTGGATGACACCGGGCAGTACCTGTGTGTGCTTGCATGCTTTCCCGTTAGGCAGATAAAGTAATATATGAAGGAAAACGGAACAACAGACCCAACTTCCGGAGGGTCCCTGAATCGCTGTTGTGGTACGGAAAGAATGGCGACCATTTTGGAACAAAAACGAAGATTGCTCTTTATTCAAAAGGTGGGTAATCGGCGCCAGCAGCACAAACAAGAGGACAAGAGTGCGTGTAGTATGCAAAACTAGACGAGGTGCCTTTCAGTATCTCTCGCCTCGACGGCAAAAAAGTAAGTTGCTTGTTACGTCTCGGTTAGCCTGAAACCAGAAGCTACGCATAGTCTTTGCTAACTTTATTGTTATTTTTCTTCTCATTTATTTTTTCTTCGCTACCTCCCATTGCTGTCAGAGCCTCGTAAAGGGACTGTTGAACTCAAAAGTCTCAACAACAAGAACAACAAAAAAGAATGGCAGAGATAACGTGACAGCATTGTAATGGTTCGCATTGTTTCACGCCGCTCAGCTTCTTTGTGTGGTCGACGTGCAGACGCTGGTGCCTCGCTTGATCCCTGTAAGGCATGTGGTGCACCGCCTGCGCTCCGATGGCAGTGGTGAACGCGAGTTTAGCAGCCTCTTGACAAAGGTCGACTCGGTTCCGGGACGGAGACACTGCGGCAAAACGTGCGATGTATCAGAAATGAGAAAGAGACCAATTCTTTTGAAAGCGGCCACCAGTGTGTAGCGAGCGACAGCCTAGGCGACGGCGAGAAGATAAAAGCCAACTAGAAATGCCGAAAGGAAAGAGGCACCGCCATAGCCCGGTCCCTGAACTGCACGCATCGCGAACTGTGCGAGAAGTAGGGCGAACGTATGAGGTCTGTCGACCGGCTACCTGTGGCACAGGCGGCGAGTGTCCCCACAGAAGGCAGATATGCTTTCGCAAAGGTGTCCAAACGCCATTCTCTCTGCCCTCCCGGGTTAAGAACATGTAAATACACCGATGGCCCAACAAAGATGACTTGGAAGTTCCTCACGCGTCCACTTTTCTTAAAAGACGCATTCGAATTCCATCTGTTGGCCCTTACTTCTCCTCTCTGTCTGAACGGCATACCGCGGCAAACGGTTAGCGGCAGCGTACTCGGCGCGTCAGTCTCTTGTGCCATCTGGCGTGTTTTCGGACACATTGTAGCACTCAAGCAACGTCGTACTCCCTACCGAAAAAGCTAGCCGGAAACTACGCGCCTTCGTGCGTGCAATCTACCATTCTAACACTTCTTTTTCTTTGGTTCTTTAACCTTAAGACAAACAGTAAGCAAAAAGTATCTGCTGCAGTCTTTCGTATAGGCCTTCCCGTGATGAAAAGCTTGCTGCAAACGACCCAGAGCACGTAGATGTTTCTTCAGTTTTGTCAAAAGATTGTCGGGAGGCGCAGAAGTGAGTGGGCCGTTTCGCTGAGCTTTAAGCTATATGCAGGCTCACGTCTTTCCATTCCAGCAGTTTTGTGGCTTTGCTGGCTTCAATGGTAATCGCTTCCGCAAAAGTACCGAGTCGGCGATTCTTTAGAAGCTCATCCCATTCTTCTCTTCACGTGAGGTATTTTCTGTGCATGTCTGTGCAGGTATTTGCTGAATTGTGCTTGCGTGCGTGCGTGCGTGCGTGCGTGCGTGCGTGTGTGTGTGTGTGTGTGTGTGTGTGTGTGTGTGTGTGCGCGTGCGTGCGCCTACGCCTGCGTCTTCCTCGCTGTCGTATCTGCTGACCGCCTAGTACCTGCCACCACACGGCAGATTACCCGTTTCGATCCGGGTTGGATGCGTACGACGATCATAACACGCCGAACACAGTGCGCGGTCCGACCATTTGCGAGTGATTACCTTCTCTTCCCGGTGTGTTATGTCAGCCAGCCAGCCGGCCCATTCACTTCATTTCTCTCCGCCTTCGTGCTTCATTCCCGAGTTTTTTGTTTCTGTGGTTTTAGGTCATTTTTTATGTGAGGCCGGAAGCATTATGGTAGTCATATCGTAATTGTTCAGCTGAAAGTTTTCCGGCTCTCACCGCGCAAAAAATTTGTCAGCGTATTCGTGCTTCGAGATAGATACATTACAGCCTCTGTATACACACCACATCATTGAACCCCAGCTGCAATAGCGATGCATGGATTGTTACTATCGAAATCCTGAACAACACATACGAGCAAGTAGGCACCGTATTCCTGTTATTTTCACTAAAACCATTGCTAATGCAACGTTTTCAGACGGTTAGGTGACCAAAAAATGGCATTTAAACTGGTTCCATATTTACAGCTAAACAATGACGTCAATAAGAAACCATGATTAGCTTTTTACCTGCCTGAATACGTATAGCATGGGAGTGTGATGTTTTTAGCTCACTTAATACGTTGTCGCCTTCATTTGGAGTGGAATACTGCACAAGACGTCAGGCGAAGCTCTCCAGGTTTCATTAAAATGCCACTCTCCGTCTCTCTGACTTCTATTGTTGAGAAATTCCTATAACTTTCGGTATTTTGGTATAAAAATTTCGCTTACATGAATAATATACTTGCCTTTGAGGAGGTCAATGAGCAGCAGAGCAATTGTATTCTGATCATTGCTGTTGCGTGGCATTACTGCTCCAATGAACAGCCCGTTGTTCCAGAAATTCAAAGCTTTTGCGCATCACAGGAGCTGCCCCATAGCACGCTGTGCGCATTGTTGCGTGAAGGCCTTTGTTTCCTCGACGGTTCGTCCTTTGTCTCGGTCGCATCATTGTTCTCTCGCGCTTGACCTCATCCCTTAACCTTTCTGGTACAATTACGACAAATTCAGGCCTCGTCACTATAGAGAGAGAGAGAGAGCCATGGCATGTAGGAAGTGAATGCGTAACAGCGCCCGGCCGACCTATGACACAACAATTTTGTGCCGCCTTCGGTGTTGCTTGCAACGCGTCGACTGACGCGGTGCGTTGCAAGGAGGACAACAGCTCCACGCCTATCACGGGGAGGTGGTGCTGCCGCAGGCCCGATTTGGCGCAACCCCCGGCGTGACTTACACACGTCTTGAGCCATCGGCAGTTTGTCTCACCCTGGAGCAACATCAAAACGTTCGTCACGTGGTGCCTGTATATGGCAGCGTGCCGACCTAGTTTCTTCGTCGAAGTGGGGAACACAATCGAAGAGGTCTCCACTGCTGGCGAGTGGGCGTTGAGAGATGATTTGAAAGAAACTCATGCCGACGCTGCTATTAAAGCGGATGTTGTTGCGCCTTTGCGGAAGAGCGATTACAGTTCAGTTTTGCAAAGCGTTGCCAGTATTTGCAATCTTCTTCCGCAGTTTGTGTCAGTAAAAAAGCAAGCAGAAGTGTCCTGTCTGCCTCGCGATGGGCTTGACAGCTGAGTTTGACCAGCCGTTTCTTTTCCAACGAAATATTAGTGTCGCTTCGTGATGTAAAGCGACAGCGCCCTCTTCATGCGCGTTTCTTTTTGATGACGAATATTCTTCGTGTACGCATAGCAATGTCTCCATCTTTAGAACGTTTTCCGCCGTTAAGCTGCCTTGCGAACGCCTGGTTTCCATTTGGAAGAAAATGAGCTGTCGGAAGTTGATCTTGAGTCTCTTGCGCGCAGCACTCAAAAAACTATATTATTTAATTTATCCGTATGAAAATGCTCAGCTGCTTGCAACTTTCCGGCTTCGCTAAAAATGTTGTTTACTCACCTGCTTAACACCTTTACCACCATCCGCGGCCGCCTCCACCGAAGCCGCCGCCGCCGCCGCCAACTCTCCATCCGCCTCCTCCGAAACCGCCGCCGCCGCCGCCTCCCCTCCAGGGGCCACCGCCACCACCGAAGCCTCCAAAACCGCCACCACTCCTCCACGGACCGCCGCCTCCAAAGCCGCCTCCTCCGAAGCCGCCCTTAAGACCTCCACCGAAACCTCCGAGGCCACCGCCGCCCCTCCAGGGCCCACCGCCACCACCAAAGCCTCCGAAACTACCGCCGCTCCTCCATGGTCCACCGCCACCACCGAAACCACCGCCGCCGCCGCCCCTCCATGGTCCACCGCCACCACCGAAGCCTCCGAAACTACCGCCGCTCCTCCATGGGCCGCCGCCGCCGCCGCCGCCGAAGCCCCCGCCGCCGCCGCCAAGAAACCCGGCGGTCACGAGGCTCACGGCGAGCCCGCACACAGTCAGCGCCAACTAGAGAAGGAAGCCATGATTTGAGAATAAGCATTCCGTGATGGGTGGCGAGAATTGACAGTTCTGTAGGCCCGTGACCGCGTGAGGTAAAAAGACCCTGGCACCACAAGAACAGAGCATGGCTTTTTTGTGTGAATGATGAAATGGTTCACTTTGGTTGGTCAATTACAACTACTCTTCCCAGCTGCCATTGGGCAGCTTTTCCATTTCACTCCCATTCACGTTCCGCAATGTTGAGTAGCAGGTCGAAACTTCGATTCAGGCTGGCCTGTACGCTCTTACAACAATTATACAGGTATCTCTCCTTTCCCTGCTATTCAGGCTCAATGGTACAAATAAATTTGCAGTGTTTTTTAGACTGGACCAGTGAATGAAGCAGGTAGGAAATGAGAAGCCTTGCTCAATGAAAATATTTATTCAAGAGACAAAATTAGGCTGCATACGTTCAACCATATTTATACAGTTAGTTCATAGCCTCCATCGAGCAAGAAGAATGAACTTTGCAGCTTTTTGCTAAGCTTTTACGGCGCAGCACATCGCAAATGATTGGGTCTCAGCGAAAAGGTTGTATTTTATTTTAGGGATTCAGCTACAGCTTTTGTGAAGGCAACACCTATTAACTTCGATGTGTTGGAAAAATAATAAAACAAATGGTGTATTTATAAGTATTTTTTCATTCTTACTATCTTGTCCTTCCTAAACTCTCCACGTTGAAGAAATGATTTACGCTGATAGATACTTCAAAAGTCCAATAATGGCGCTTTTTATTCAAGAGAAGACCACGAGTGTGTCAACGGCTCATGTTAATGCCCCTCTATAAGGCAGCGCCAAACAAACTGACGGAGTCTCAAGGGTGTTTTCTAATTCAGCTCGCTAACATTAGGCTCACTGCTTGTGTGTTATTGTACAACGGTGCAGCTTCGCATCTTCTCTGCTCCTCGTTATCTTCCTAGATTTCTGGCTCTTGCTCTAGAGAGCTGTAAGCAAATAGTTTACACTCGCGACAGTTTACCTCTCCTTACATTTCAAGTGTTTTATCTCTTGGCGCAATGCGTTGAAAACTGTGCGGACGATACATTTAGGAATTACCCGCTTAGCACGTACGACGTCACACTGAAGCGTCATCTGCTGGCGGATATATGCACCTTCATCTGAGTCGCATTTTTTCCCCTAGAGATGGCGCAGCGCCTAATAGATCGCAGGCTTAGCTTTTGTACTTTACTTGGCTGGCTGCCTCCCCCCCCCCCCTACTCTAGCCTCACGTTCCACTCACGTTAACAATCTAATGCGGTTCAGCGATCCCACTTTCTCCTGCAGCATATCGCAGCCCGGACGCCAGCTCCGCCATCTACCCATCTCTGCGTGCAACCCCGGCCACATTGCACTTGCGCGACGATCAAACAGAGGGCGCTACATCCGCTGGCCCCTTTCTACATGATTTTACAGGTTTCCTCTTGATCGCTCCCAAGCATGCTCCCAAGTTGTCATTCAATAATTCTCGGCTGCTTCTCACAGCACTTGTACCGCTGCAATTCCTGCAACCTAATATCATACGCAGGTTGTGGGTTCGACTTCCAGTGTTTGCAAGTTGTCTTTTCTTTCACTTTCATCATCCATTTGATAATCATTCTTGCATTTCTATTTTACGAACACAGTTAATCCTTGTCTTTGAATATATCTGCAGACTTCATTTGGTTTAACTTGGTTTGAGCTAGTTGGTGCTACTTTGAGCTAGTTTGAACTAGTCACCCTATAACGGTGGCGGCTACTGCTTTTCGCATTTGATTAGTATGCGCAGTGGGTCAGTGAACGTTCGTTATCTGTATTGGTTATTCTGTTGCAGCTTGTTCACTGTGATCATGTGACTTGGCTGTACTCATAAAGCGATGTCTCGTTATGAATAAGATCAGGCGGAAGTTGGCGTCCGTCAAGCTCGTTGTGTTCTTTGTGCTCGTCTAAACTAAGCCTTAAATTTCTTTGAATATGAGTTTAATAGTCGGTTTCCAGCTTTTAAGCTCACATAAAACGTGATATTCTGCGCTTTGCAACATGTTGCGCATCAGCCGCGATTTTGGTGAGTGGCGCTGGCTGACACTCCGAGGGCTGAATACAAAACAAATAAATACTGAAGAAAGTTGACAAGGGGACAGCTGCTTCCGCAGCTCAATTGACAGACCGTCGCACTCAGAGTCTGTAGACTCGACTTCCACCGGTATTAGACTGTGTTTTTCTTAATTTGCCTTTTCGTTGTTATTTCTGCATTTAAATTGTAGATATAAAAAATGCAGGTAATTCGTTCCAAGCCTACTTTGGCTTCATTATCGGCTTTGTTTATATGCAGTACTAACAATAAATTATGCCCCTCGGTTCTTCCATTCTTCTAATTCCCTTGAGCATTTTTTTATATCCTTTATTTAAGGTTACCTTACAGGCCCAAGGTGCATTGTGTAAGGGGGGGAAGTACACCCAAAGACTATATAATAATTAGAATATACATGTGAATATATATACAAAATATACAGTGTAAGAAACGCGCTAACATACAGTAATGTCGCGTTAAATTTGTACAATGGACAAACCGAATGTTCTCGAACGCGAGAGGTCACTGAACAAGAAAATTCCGTAAAGTAAAATATAATCAAAAGATTTACAGAAGGAGCGGGACATATTTGGCTATAACAAAACAGTATTTGCGGGACAGTAGCACAATAATAGCGGCAAAAGCAAGAAAAATAACAAGTTAGGTTATGTAAAGTTTGAAAAATGCGTTTACCGAAAAATGCGATCTACCGATTCACAGTTCCTGGTTTGACATTTCAACATATATTTACTCTTTTTCCACCGTGCCTTCTAACTACGTTTAGACTAACACGGTCTCATTGTTGCTCTGTGTTTTAGTTCTCGAAAAATCTGGCAAAAAGCATAAATGAATGGTGTAATAGAACATCTCATCCATCTATTTCCCCCTGCAGGTAACATTCACCTCACTGACTACTCAATCCTCCTAATAGCAGCGATGTAACCCCTGCCAAACCAATTCCAATGGACGCAACGAACTACAAAAGTATAAAGTGCGGAATATCATAATATTATCTCGCCGTAGACAAGCTAAAATTTATTTACAAGACGAAAGTACATGCTTAGGCATAATAACGGTGAAACAACGCCGAAAAAGTGACTAAGGTTTAATTCCCACTTTAAGCATTTATGATCAGTTTGCACAGCTTATGTACTGCAGTGAAGGTACTTGAAGGAGTGGCTTGATATGCGCCTTGTATCGACAGAAAATAAAAATTACTGAACCAAAAATGTGTTTTTTTGCATCAGATAAAATAATTTTTTTAATCAATATTTACAACTACCATGCTTCATTGGCGCAAAGCTCGTTGTCTGGATTTTATTCATTTAGCTAGAATGCTTCCCTTCTCAGATTGCCTTCCGGAGCAGGAACTACCTTCTGAATGACTTCCACTTTAGAATGAGGGTGGTATAGTGCTATTGCGGCATCTTATGTATTTGCGTTTTGCTTAACAAGTATGTACATTACCGGTAAAAGAATTTTGTCAGGTGGACTCAAGCTTTGAATATATAACATAAAGTCAAGCTAACACGTCATTAGTATTTTTTTGCACGTTGCTTTGAATTTAATCACAGCCTAGGGTTATACCATTTTGCCAGATGGTGCGATGACTTGGAGTGTCAGGTTAACTATCTTGATCATTTCTTGATTATGCGACATTACACCTGGCCACATTCTCTTTAATTAATACAAAAAGAAACGTATTTCAATCGGTGCAAAAAAGTAAGTACGAAATGTTATTATCTAGAAGAACATGGAACGGGCGGTCAGAATGCCATCCCCTGTCCTGCTAGATAACTGATGTGCTGGGCCTAAAAAACGAATGTTTCTTCAAGGGTTTCTGCCATTTCAATTAGCCATTGGAAATTCATAATCTTTAAACTATCTCTGCACAGCTTGGATATCACCTTGTCATCTGGCAGCGTAGTCGGAGCGCCGCCGCAGCCTACTAGCTGGCGAGCTGTATTATAGACGTTGATAGGTCACGCGGGCCGAAATGGTTGACAATTTTTCAAATTAGCGGTGGCACTTGTGTTAGGCTTTGTTCGCTCAATCTTACATGTTATTTCCTATTTCGCTGCTGACTAACATGCATGGCAGCCGGAAGCGCTCACAAAAGATGCAGCAGACTCACCAAAAGTTTCATCCTTGTCGAGGTTTCTGGTCCACTGTTGTGAACTGAACGAATACGACGAGTACTGTACCTGGCTCAGTTCGAGCTCCCCGCTTTTATACTAGTCGGTGCCCGTACACCCGGCTCTTGTTGTTGCTTTTTTTCCCTCCTCGCCAGTGCCTTGCCGTAGTGCGCACCGTGAAAGTGAAAAGAGATTTCACCATGGTCATAAGGTGGCGTTGTGCATTCGCACCACCCGGCGGTCAACGCGCTCTTCCTTCTTTCGGGCCTTTCCCCTTTCCGGATGCGCATCCCACGGCAACCGCATCACGTGTGGATGCCGGGGAGAAGGTAACGGACCGCCGGTCACACCTTGCTGACCTTAACGTCAAGGTCTTCCGAGAGCGACTCCTGCGCCTCTCACAGCCATCGTTGACCCATACCGACGGTGGGTCTCGTCCGTGCTGATCCTCGCGCGTTGATTCCTTAATGAACTGTTGCTGCGCTTAGGCAGCTGCCTCGATGTGGTGATGCACGCTTCAGGAGCACGTTGGCGGGTTTTGCGCGCTTTGGGCGTGGTCTCGCTGCTGTTTACGTGCCGAGACTCGGTTCCGGTCTTGTGCGCATGCAGGTATTCTGCCGTTGGACATACTTTTATCTGGTGAACGGCGATCGCATACGCTGCGCTCCTTCATTAGGGGGCCGCAACTTTGCTAATTTTTCAGCGGTGGTTTAAGCTCTATTGTAATTTGAGGAGCGTGGAAGCCGTGTAGTAGAAAGGCTATTATGGTGTTCCTTTAAGCTTTTGATGTTGTATGGTGACATTGTGCAAAATTTTAGCATTTCGTGTGATGTTGATAATGGCGATTATTATTATTATTGTTACTACTACTACTACTACTACTTCGTTGGCTGCCTGACGTGCAGACAAGTCTGGAAGCTCTGTGGTTCAATATTGTAATGCAGGTATTTCAAGCTCGGTTCACAGCAGATTGCAGCAACACGACAGTGCACATGTCATATGGGGATCTTAAAGACTTGGACACCAGTGCAAGTACACTACCTCTGGTCCATGTGTGTCTAAAGACAATTAATTGCCGAGGTCTTACTTATCACTCACTTCTCACTTGTAGCAAACTAGGTAAAAAGCGCTATTCGCTCATCCGTGGCATATTTAGGCGCACTTCGAAGTCTGCGCTTAAGTCGATTGGCGGTTTAGTGTTTTTTTTATATATACTTAGCAGGCTTTTGGGATTACATAGAAAAAAGATTATGGCGCATTACGATTGAAGGGGAAACTACTGGTGTAGATCATTCCTACGCTCTACAGGTTTCTCGCTGGAAGCTTCCCCTAAATGTAAGGCGTGAAATTGATTATTATCTAACTATGCAGTGGAGACGGAAAATAAAAATAGCGCTGCTTGCTCCATGAAGTTTCAAACGGCGCGCGATTGGCGCCCTACTATAGCACGCAGGAACATTTAAAAAAAACCGTCTGAAGTTATTTGCGACACCATGTATTGTACGTAAAGTTGACGAACGAACTTTCATTACTGATATAATTATTGTTCACACGCCAACTAGTTTCTGAAGTTCAATTTACAATGGTAAACTGTTTGCCCGCCGGTGGCCCAGAATGTTTAACATAGGTAATTTTATTTATTCTTATACTGGAGAGTCACACTGGTGACTCGTAGAGGTCACGTGATTAAGTTTGGTGGCAGCGCAACCGGTCATATACGGGCGCAAATGGTAGCTTTGGTCGAAAAGCGATTTCTTTGGGTAATTTGGGTGTTGCTGAATCGCCGGTGTGAATGAACCCCAGTGCGCTTAGCATGACCCAAGTAGTCTATAATAAAAACTGATGAATCTCACAGTGTCGTTAACGTTATGTATTACTAGAAACGTTCATAGATGCTTTCTCCAAAAGAAAAAAAACTTCTTTCTCTTTCTTTGTCTCCTTCTTTGTCTCAGTTGTTGCCTTTGCTTTGTACTCCTTCGGAGACTTGCCGAAGTACTGTACTTGCCGGTGCACTCGGCTTCAGCAAAAGAAATTCGGGCAGGACTAATCTACAATGACTATACAAAGAAAGAGAAATTTATTCTGATGATAGAAAAACTGGAAGGCTGACATGAATCAGTAAAAATACTGAGATTGGGGAAGCGGCACGTATGTATACCAGCTCGGGAGGCCTGGGCACTCCGCCACTCAACCGTTTTCAAGGTACAGCGCTGATTGATGGTCGACGACTTACTGCTTCTTCAAACTGGCAACTATTTCCGCGTGCGCTTCGGCAGCTAGACGTTGACGCTGAGCCTAACGCATTTCCTGTATGTGCGCAGAGCCAGCCTCCGTCGTCTTATCCACATAGCGGGGACTAGCGGTTTCGGCGCGCTGACGCTTACGCTCCTTTAGGCGGTGTGCAGCTTCTTCGGACGAGGGTTTTTAGATGACAGAGTTACATGAACACAGCACAGGACGAAGGCCCACCGACGTGCGTTCACTTCCGTACAAAACAGAACACATTTTAACGTTTCCTGTTTTTATGAGAGCGCCGTAAAAGAAGTACCTTAGGCTTACACGTTTAGATTGCACTGTACCTTCGGCATACGGCCATATTTTCGGTTAGGTTACGCTAGGATAGGTTAGGATAGGTTAGATAGCGAGAAGAAAACTGGTCTGAGAATGCCAAGGAGGCCATTCGCAAAAAAAAAAAAATTAATTCTAAGGTTTTACGAGGTGTGGCGTAGTACTGACACCGAATTTACACCACTTGGGGTTCTTTAACGTGCACCTAAAGTGCACCTGCGGAATTTTAACATTTATTCGTTTTACTATCTGATTAGAAGCGGTGGGTGAACTTTCCTGAAGCCTGCAGGTTCGTTGTGCTTGCCAACTTTTGAGGTTTGGAGGGAAAAAGATAAGAACGCCTAATTTTCTTGTTTTTCTCTTTCTTCACACACAATGCAAAGAGTGTACGTACTACAGCTTACAGTCATTTGGCGCTTTGATATTGTTTTTTTTTTTAGTCAGTACCTCCTTACCGACTGTGGTGAGCGATCATTGAAGGAATAAAAACGGACAAGTTACCAGCACAACGTCCTTATCTGGTTCACCGCAAGCACACGATGGTGACTCAGTGCGCCGTATTTTATGTGGGAAGTAGTTGGTGATCGCCACACTTAGCCAAAGCCAATGAAATAAAGTTTCCAAGTCTCTCGAGTTTATGACCTAGGTCACGATCCCCTAACGCCAAGTGACCCCATAAAGTTGCCAGAGACGTATTGCCCTAAAGGTGCTAGAAGTGAACGTTAAAAACCGCAGCATAACCTGCTCAAGCAATCCAGAAACAACACTCCTCTTACTATCCCCATCACAAGGAAAAACTAGAGAGGACTCTTTGCTGATCCTCTAGGCACGAGCGCTTATACTACCAAACGATGATATCCAACATCACATTGAGAACAAACCAAACAAAGCGACGTGTCGAGTAATATATTAGTACTTTATATTTTTGAACTAGCTCTAAGATCCCACCTTCCTATCCCAGTATAAAGCTGGACCGCTCCAGCGCGATAGCTACATCCTTGGTCACTGCTGGTGGGGCCACATAAAAGATATAAATTGGTCCAGACAAATGGACTCACCATCAATACTGGGGACCGAGCTCGGACTCCATCAACAACTCGGCTTAAGAGTGATTAAGAAATAAAGTTTCTCCGCCGGTAGGTTAACCGAAAACCTCGTGGCTGAGTGTTTAAGACACTTGGCCCGTACCGGCACATGCGTTGTTTCTAACCGCGGGTGGAAATCGTGGGATCACGACCCAGGTTGACCTGTGGAATCAGGTCAGGGCGGGAACCCGGCTCGGGACTTCAGAGAGTTGGGCCTAATTCAGAAATTTTTTTCGTTTGCAACTGCTCTTGGACTTTGCCTGACCGCCTTCAGTAATAATATGCCCACCTTCTGTATTGGCTGTAGGTTTCTGTTGCGCTTGAATTGTTCATAAGAAAGAGTTTCAGCTTATGCTGATGTTGGACATCGTACTATTGACTAAGGTGGCCAGCCATGGGCAAATAGCATTTACGAACAAAAAGCTTCTTAATTCGGCCCCAGATCTTTTAGCTGCATTATCGAACTATGTTTGTAAATACCATTACGTGGAAGGATGTGTTTCATGCCATAATTCACGATACCAAGACAGTAGAATGCATGGCGAACGTGTGTGGTGTTGGGGATTCAAGAGGGCGATTGCTATTGTACTAAATGGATTTAGAGCCGCAAATATTGGAGACTGCTCCTACCTTCAGTTAAAGACATTTCCTTTAAACCTATGCGCGGCGTCTTCGCTACTTTTCCAGTCTTCGTCGAAAGCGGAAAATTCTATACCACTGCGTCCAACACGTCGTTTCCGTCCTGAAAATGTTCAAACTAATCTCAAATGGAACGTAGAGTTATTTCTATAGAGAAAGGATTTATAACTCTGGAAGTCGACATGGTGGCCATGTACCCAGTAGCTGATTGACAGCGAGCGGCGTTAATTGTGTGAAATTCCGCCTTAGTCTATTGGAAGTAATCCGGTGCGTTTCATTCTAAAAGAAATACATATGTGAAATAGTCTTGGCTTGGCAAAAAAATGTTCGTGTGATCGCGGAAGCTGAGAGCAAGGCCTTGTACCAAAAACAATCACCCAGGCAGAGGTCAGACTTTCGTTTTCTTTATGTAGCTTCAATTAAAACGTGCAAAATGGTGCTTTCGACAACTATACAAAGTGCAAGCTACCTACACTGCTCTGGTGGGAAATTAACACCTTTCTAGCAGAGCGATTACCAAGTTTCTCCGGGTTCACTAGCGTTCATCTCAATTGCGGGTAGGCCAACCTTGTGCTGTAATGTACACATGTCGGTAGACCTTGGTGCATCCAGGACATACGACGACAGTAAAACAAAATGGACTACGCGGAAATGGCGCGAGGTTCCCTGCTTTCATAAGCAGCTATACAGTGCCATTTCGCGGCTGGCCACCTTGGTCCCCTTCGCAGCGGTTGGTACATTCCTCATTGTTTTAAGACGCTCGCCTCACGCCGCGAGATTTTCGCGGGCCGTTTATTGTCCCACTTCGTTCTCTGCGGTGTGGACGCGCGGTAACGGCAAAGAAGCAGTTGCCGTGTCCTATGTTAATGGGGCTCTACACGGAGGGCGCCCGCGGATTTGCGAGGCTCGCCATGCGAGCCAGGCGTTCGTGGCAGCCTTGACTAGCGAGTTGACACAGAGGCTTCCATCGTGGTGTGTACACACGGGCACGAAGCGGGCGCGCAGTGTACGCGGCTTTCCGACACCCACTGCGTTCCTTCCCACTGATCCAGCTGCCGCTCTATTTGTATAGTGGCGGCAAGCGTGACATGTTTTCACGCCGCTCTTCTGCAGGGCGTTTTGAACTGGGTAATGGCTCCTCCGTCGTGTATTAACACGCGGAGTACGGTGTTCAAGGTGATATTGGCGCTACGCAACTTATTAGCGCTCGGTGAACGCTTTCTCCAAATGGTAGGCGCGAAGGTCATTTTGTTCTTTTAGCGACAAATGGCGTGACACGTTGCACTTCTTTAAGTGCACATAACTTTATTGGCAGTCCTTGCATCCATGCAGAGGTTCTCGATTCGAAATTTGTGGGTAAATGAAGACCCTGGCTTCAGGGCCGAGTCCTCGAAGTGGGCCGGAAGCTCTATTTTATGAGTATTCCTTTTAGATGTAGACGAAGCTACGGAGAAGCACCGAAGTTTTTACGATAATATGCAGCATCAAACTCAATATTTGGAGTGATGTCTTGCTCTCTTATCTCATTGTTCAGTTGTCGCATTGCTGCTAGGCCCATGAGGTGCTTTCTGCCACATAGTCACTTTTTATGTAATAATGCTAGCAGACAATTTAAGTTCAGTGTTCACGTGGCATGGTTAAACCTATATTTCCTTACTTAGAAACTATAATGTAAATCGCACAATTGCTCTCACTGCCACTCACATTGAAATCATCACAGTACTTGGAGTTTTGCAGCGCGATATTACGGAATCTTCTTGTTGAGTAGGTATATATAAATATGTCACATCGAACACCCTGCCACACACGTGACCTATACTTTAGTTTTGTACATTTGCTGCAAAGTATGTGTCATGGTAGATATAGTGCTCGTATATTTTCCAAAAACAATTTTACTAAAATACGGGTTGCACAGCTGAAGCGAAAAACCAAGGACTAAGGAAGAAAAGGCCGTCGCTGTGCTGAAAACTGAATTTATTTTCGCGCGGCTACATAAAAACATTTCACCTGTTGGGGCTTATCTTATGCGACAATGATCCTCATCTATCTTGCCCGCATTTCTTTCGTTAACGCGGCGCACCGGGTATTTCCATGTCACGAACGGCATGCGCGTTAACAGCGTGACATAGCATTCTCTACAAGAAAGTTGTGAGCTCAGAGTTTTGGAGAAAGGAAATGCAACCAAGGCAGGGGACAATTATTGTTGTGGGACAGAATACGCCCCAATGTGTGTAAACTGTTTTAAAGTTAGTATAGGAGTTCACCAGCAAAAAAGAAAAAAAAACAGTACACTGTCCGCGCTTCCTATGAGCCACGTAAAGGGGGACGTTCAGTTGTTAAATTCATTTGTTAGTATAGCGATGTCCTTGTCAGTCTTCTTTACACTCAAAGAAGAAAAAAAAGGCGAAAAGAATTATCAGTTTTACTCCTTCTATGGAGCAACTGACGAACCCCAACCATTCGTCCTTTTTGGGTGTAACTGCGAGGGGTGAACTGTTACTCACCATGCTGTTACTCCTTCAAGGACAAACAGTTGCTCGCTTTTGACACTCCTCAAGGAAATAACAGTAATTTTTTTTGAAATGCTCTTCAGATAAGCAATTAACAACATTAGTCAAAATTCGTCTTAGCTATGAACCAGTTAGCTCAGTTAAATACTATTCTCGTGTTTAGTAACTTCTAAGGAACTAGAAGTTTTAAGAAACATATTTATAGTGACAGCTACAACAGTCAATTAGACAAAGATTAGCTCTTCAGATATGCTTGCATGGCTTGCCAATAGCATCGTTTTCTTAAACACCTAGTAAAGATTACTTTCGATTATTTGCCTAACCTTATAACCATTTGCAAATGCGCGTTTTCGTTAGGTGGAAATCACAGCGAGTTGCTTTTTCTAAGTGGCAACTACTCCGGCAGTAAAAGAACGTCCACTGAAGTATTGACAACAGTTTAGGCTTTCATTTTCGTGTTGCGGAAGTCGCACTAGAATTCGATTAAACTAATACCTATCCATTAATATATTCAGTTAAAGTGGTCTATGAAATACTATAGTCATAAAAAGGTGGAGGGTGGATAGTCGTTAAAGAAGGTCGACGCACATATGTTAAACCGCATGAAATAAGCACAGAAAGTTCTGTAGATCATCTAAGAAATTCGTTACGACAAGATGGAGAAAATCCTCTTCCGAAGTGCCGACCCCGAAGTCCCTGGGTAATGTCTGTTGTAAATTGTTAAACTTCTGCGTTGGACACCAAACAAGGAGAAGCCCTACATCATTCCATTCTTCAACGCGTCGGCATTCAGGGAGCGTTCATCGATCAAGACGGAGCAGGAATGACATGGATCTCCAAGACAGACCAAGAATGAAATCGCGTGTTTCACCTAATATGACGTATTACAACATTGCCATTGTGCACTGCAAAACGAGAAACCAGGCAAACCGTTGAAGCGCTCATTTCTTCACATATATTGTACAGGTACAAGTACCACAAACGGACATCAAGACAAACAGAAAAAATAGACGAATTACATCACAAAGGCATACGCCCAAGGTGTGGCCATTCACACGAAGCTTAACGACCTCTACATATCATCGTCATCATCATCATCATCATCCTTATCATCATCATCATGCTGGATAAGCCCACTGCAGGGCAAATACCTCCCCCATACTTCTCCAACTACCCCGGCCATGTGCTAATTGTGGCCATGTCTCTGCAAACTTCTTAATCTCATCCGCCCACCCCACTTCTTGCCGCCCCTTGCTACGCTTCGCTTCTCTTGGAAACCAGTCCGTAACCCTTAATGACCATCGGTTATCTTCCCTTCTCATTACATGCCCTGCCCATGTCCATTTATTTTTCTTGATTTCAACTAAGGTGTCATTAACTCGCATTTGTTCTCTCACCCAATCTGCTCTCTTCTTCTCTCTTTCTCTCCCCCCCCCCCCCCCCCTTAACGTTACACTCGTCATTCCTTTTTCCACAGCTCGTTGCGGTGTCCTCAATTTAAGCAGAACCCTTTTCTTAAGCCTCCACGTTTCTGCCCCGTAGGTAAGTACTGGTACGACACAGCTGTTATACACTTTTCTCTTTAGGGATAATGGCAACCTGCTGTTCATGATGTGAGAATGTCTGCCAAACGCACCCTAGCCCATTCTTATTCTGATTATTTCAGTCTCATGATCCGGATCCGCGGTCACTACCTGCCCTAAGTAAATGTATTCCCTTACCACTTCCAGTGTACACATATACATCAATCGAATTACGCTAAGAGACCTCGCCGATGAAGAAAAAAGAGGCACAAATTAATTGTTTGCGAATGACATGATCACGACGATACATTCTTGGCGAGCTTAGCTAACCGGTAACAATACGCGGCTACACATCAATGGTAGGCGCTCTTCGTTGGAAGACTGAAATAGCCGTCATTTATGTAAACCTGCACTACAAAATGTTGGAAAGGAAAACACAGAAAGAAGACGCAGACAGGCCATAGCACACGAGATTGTGCTCAGCAATACACAAGTCGCGAAAATTAGCTGTTATTTATACAGACGCGGCTAAAAATTCCTCTTAAACATGGGAAGGTGTTGCTGCGGTAGCATGGGTGGCATTTCATGATGTCCAAGCCCGTTTGGCAAGAATATAAGGAAATTTAGCAGCGGACGCTAATACTGTGCAGGTGGCAGCTGTGCTGTTTGCAGCTCGATGGACATTAGTCCATGATAACTCCTTCAATTCAAAGAAGAGCATTCTGATTTATACCGACTAGCAAGCAGCATAGAATGCCTACTCTACACTGTCAAAATAAAGTTAGTAAATAGCTAGTAAACGCACGTGTTTTCTAACTTACTGCGTATTTTACTACCTTCCTAATAGCTCTGTACTAACAAGGAGCTAGTAAAGATAGAAATGGAATTTGGGTGGTTTACGTGCCAAAACCACGATTTGATTGTGAGGCACGCCGTAGGGTGGGACTCCGGATTAATTTCAGCCATCATTAGATATTTAACGTGCCCCCGATGTACGGGAGAGAGGTGTTTTTTTGTGATTCGCCCTGATCTAAATGCGGCCGCCGCGGCCGGTATTTGATCTCGCTACCTCGGGCTTAGCAGCGCAACACCATCGCCGCTAAGCCACCACCGCGGGTAGTAAAGATAGGAGGGGCTTCCGTTACCAGCAAAAAAAAAAAAACGTTTCTTAGTGATTTTTACTGGGTTACTGCTAAGCCACTGTTGTGCTCCGAGGTGCTTCTCCATCCCTAATTAATACCAATAGGAGATTGGAGTGAGAACGATAAATTTTTCGGTCACAGACTCTTAGCAGTGTTGGATGCAAGAATTCACGCAAGTATCAGCAAAGATATAGTCAATGAAGGAATTTTTACGAATTGCCTTTTAATCAACATGTGTAAGATCATTTTATTTTTGCATACTTGAAGTCATCTGTTACATGAAGCGCATTGTTTTGATGTAATGGTAGCGCTTATTATGCCAGTTACCACTTATCAGCACTGCATTCTTTAGTGTTACTGAGGGTCACTCGTTTCGAAACCGAGCAAGAAAGTGATCTTATATGGAAGGTACTCGTCGGTATACAATAACTATCAAAGCAAGGGATGAAAAATGGTTAGTTGGCGCAGAATGATTTCGAAGATGTTACACGTTAGCAAAGGCGTGATGTCATACGTGTCACTGTATCATTCTAGTTTTGATCTCTCGCAGAGCTTCCTTGCGCATTTTTATCTTGTTTATAGCATCACGTGTCCAGTAGGAATAAATATGTATCTTTTCTCATTACAAAGTCATATTGTATTGTGTGCACATCAAATTTGATATTCAAACATAATTAAAATAGCCTTGGTGGCCACTTAGCGCCTGAAAAATATTTTGTATATTGCAGATACTTTAGTAATGACCGTTCATGACTGCTACAAGAACAGAGATGAAAATGTGGCATTTCAACAGCTATACACGTAAATAGGTACCAAGATCGATATAACAGATAATCAGAAATTGAATAAATAGAGAACAAAATCTGATTACATTATTAACACCAATACTGGCAACGTTGTAATAATACTTTTTAATTTTCCTCAGTTTTGGAAGCGGGATAATTTTTCAAATATTTAGACAAACAATAGTTGAAGAAATATGTGAACAAAATTTCTAGCTAATTGCATTGGCGTTATAGTTTTAGATTTCCTCTCTTGAAAAGGAAAGTAAAAATTAGTAATCGGCATCCGTTAGCCTGACTAACGGCATTCGTTCGCAGGCTTACAAAACAGCGCGGACATTACCACAGCTTATCAAATCTTACTGGTCTCATCAGCTACCATTTTAGGCATGAGGGGTAGCGCCATGTGTTTGCACGGCTAATGCTCCTTTTGTCTCCGTTCTCTCCATCCGCTAACCCCATTCCCTCTATGTAAGGCAGCAATCCGGACGCGCGCCTTGTTGACTCCCCTAACTCTCCTACCCTCCTTGCTCTCTGCCTCCTTTTTCGCCTGCTGGTGCTAGTTGTGCCATCTTTTCCGTGATCAGTAGTCTCATGTTCGAAGTGCAGTATGCAGGTAGCGTTCTGTATGGTATGCTGAATACGTCATTACCCGCCGTGTTAGCTTAGCGGCTATGGTGTTTCGCTGTAATGCACGAGGTCCCGTGATCAAATCCCGGCCGCGGTGGCCGCACTTCGATTGGGGCGAAATGCGAAAACGACCGTGTCCCGCGCATTGTGTGCACGTTAAAGATCCGCTGGTGCTCAAAATTAATCCAGAGCCCTCCACCAAGGTGGGCCTCATAATCAAATAGAGGTTTTGGCACATAAAACCACAGAATTGAATTTTTTAGTACTTCATTCAGCTATGCCTCGCTGCATGTGTGGCCATTGAGTGAAAGTAGAAATGTTCTCATGAGACTGTCCAAAAGTTTCAGTAGCAGAAATGTGCATAGAGCTCAGGAACGAATTTCGTTGGTGAGCATTATTTGACTCAATAAAAGGTGCTTGGTCCATGGAATAAAGTGTCAGTACAGTATCAACTCTAAAAGCCTCAATAATACTAAAATAAAAGTGCGATTCTATTTGTGTGTTGAAACGCAGCATCAATTTGTATGCTCTGTGTTTTACTGTGCGATGATATTTCTTTGTCTACCGCTTTGCTTAATCTGGGTCGATAATCTTTATACGACGTTAGGGGGTGCGAGATGGTGCCACAATGCTGCCTGATTTGCACATATTGCGCGTGGCGGTGCAACATCATCGCCGGATGACACGTAGATTGACATTGACTTCAGATTGGCGCCGTGCTGACGACAACGGCATGCCGACTAGAATAGTATGCGATAATGTATGACGACTACGATGGCTTGACGGCCACGACGTGATGACGACAACGATAGCATAATGACAAAGCTATGATGACGTGACAACCACAGAGACAAACGACAAGACGGCATACGGCCCAGTGCAGTTGCAAAAACGTGTTGCATGAGGGTACACTTCTTTTGCTGTCGAACCAAATAAGAGACGCTAGCAAGATGCTGGCTGAAGAACGTGCCGCGACTTCAGGTGCTGTCAAGTTCTTTGAGAAGAACATCTTACGGGATAAGCTTCGAGCAGAAATTACTGTATAGAGGGGGGGGGGGGTTGCGTCCCTATTGTGAGCTAAGCTATCGCATAATATGCATTCTCACGTGATGTGATGAAATTTTGTGATTTGATACTTTTAGTTGTTGACGCTCTTTTTGTGCTAAAGCACGGCTGAGCTCTCCATGATGTTTATGATGTGTGCTAGAATATACAGGGTGATCATTTCTTAGTTTTATGGATATGAAAAAAAATTGCTTGTTGCAGATAACATAATCGTAGTCATTGAGTTGGATTATTCCGAGAGGTAGAGATTACTTGCACGGGAAGTCAAAACATATATTCCGCAAGTTAATAAAAATGCACTAATGAACTTTCGAACTGATCACTTTAGGGCACACATGGCAATTTACGAATCGTAGCCGGTGAGTTTGAAGTTTATTTATTTCTTTGTTACAGACAGAGAAAACAAGAGCTAAAGGCCATATGGTCTGACAGGGGCTCTTGCTCCTAAGCGCATTCGGCTTACATGATAATTCAATGCACGAAAAAAGCAAATGTACCACAAGGACGAGCAAGTACGATGTAGAAAGTACAAATAAACAAGATAGTTTGTACATTATACAATGACTATGTGAAAAGACATTTTATGCTTGAATTTTTGTTTGCTTGTTTGCTTGTACATTCACATCACAGCGCAGATTAAAGCATACATATATAGTGCAAAAAAATTTTAGTGCGATAGCATGTTATGTATAAGTAATTTGATAATGTATGAGAAGGCTTTTTATACATTGCTTCAATACAAATTAATTTTTGCTCAACGATGTTTAGGAGCCTTGGTATTTGATAGTTTATATCCTTACGTCCGCAGTTAGTACGCGTGAATGGTATTTTTCTGATTTGATGACGTAATGGGTATCGAGGAGAAGTGGGTATGCTGACGGCATGGAGCCTGTGTTTTTTTATATGTCAAAGTAATCTATAACAAAATACTTGATTTGCTCGGATCATTACATGTTTGCCGAAGAGATTGTGTGTGGGTTAGTCACGCGGCCTGCCATGGTAGTTATCGAAAATTTGGATTACTCGTTTTTGCAAGCCTAATAACTTACCATAGTTTTTTGCTGTAGTTGTTCCCCAAATCAAGGCACAATAAGTTAGCTTCGGGTAAAAAATGGCGTAGTATATAGCTTTCTTTAGCTATAATGGTATTAGATCACCTATTTTATACATACAGCCTACTGCTTTGCTAAGATCATTGCTAAGCTTATTGACATGATTGTCCCAGGAGAGGTTCTCTTGAAACCATGCCCCCAAAAACTTTTGCGTTGTTACTTGATCTAGCCTTAAATTTGCTTGAAATAGAACAGTTATATCAACAGGCAATGGCTTAGTTATCGGTTTAAATACTATATATTTGGTTTTGTTGTCATTCAATTGCAGTTTGTTGATGTACAGCCATTCAGATAATAAATTTAAATAATTTTTATTTCTTTTTCTAAGCATTGCAAGAAAGAATTTGCAAAGAAAAGATTATTATCGTTTGCGTACACGATAATATAAGGTGAGGAATAAATGTTAGGAAGGTCATTGATATGAAGATTAAATAATACAGGGCCAAGTATGGATCCCTGTAGCAGGCCAGTCTGTATTTTGAGAAGTGAGGAAGTGGCCTGATTATATGAAAGAAACTCGTAACGATCTGTTCAGTAACTTCTCATTAAATATAAAGCTGTACCACGTATACCGTAGTTTTCACAGAAGCATAACATAATTTACACTGTCAAACGCCTTACGCAGGTCCAGAAGTAAGCCTACTGTATATAAACGGTTTTTCATATTTTGTAGTATTTGATGTTTCATATTTAGGAGCGCATCCTCACGTGATTTGATTTTTGAAATCCATACTGTGCCGTACTAATAATAGCGTATTTCTTTAAGGAACCCTCTAGTCGAGCGTTTAGAACAGTTTCAAAAAGTTTTGAAAAAACAGGTAGTATTGATTTAGGTCGGAATTTGTTTACGCTATGGTTAGCGCCACCTTTATGGACCGGGCAAACTCTGGCTATATTAAGTTTGCTAGAAAAAAATTTGTGACTCAAACATTTTACTAATATGAGATAACACATTATAGGTGATGTCAGACGCATATTTTATAGGAACTGCCATGACACCGTCGAAACCTGCAGCCCTGTTTCACTTAAAGTTATTTATCACCCTCTCTACTTCGCTTGTTGTCACCGGAATAACATTAAAGAATTTTGCACAGTTGGTTTCACAACTGTATGCCCTATCACTACTGGATCTGCTGCAGAAATGTTCCTGCAGCTTTGAACAAAGTGAGTGTTTAGGATAATGACGGCTTCTTCACCTGCAAGGGTACCATTAACGGAATCTATTCGTAGGCCTTGAGGGCTAGCCTTTCCTCCGGATATCTTCTTAATTTCCAGCCAAACTTTTCTTGGATTCGTATATATGCGCGAGAATACATTCTCATAATATCTTTCTTTCGCGTTCTTTAAATTCTGAATTTACTTGTTTACGGTACTCCTTGAATTTGGCTAATCGATTCATCTCGTGTTTTCAGAAATTTATGGCAGATTTTATTTTGACTTTTGATTTTTGTAAAAAGGACAACATCTATCCATGGCCCTCAAATTTTTGAGGGGTCATTTTGTAGCACAATGTTGTGGGAAGGCTATGTCGTAGCAAGCGATTACTTATTCGAAAAGTGAATTGTATGCCTTATTTGGGTCACCTTCAGTTAGTTCAGATTCCCACTTTTTTTCACGAATAAGACAGGCGCATTTTGCTTGTTTTTCTGGGAACAAGGCAGAAATCAAAAGATTGGAAGATGATCGCGTATATCAGAGGGCACGACACCAGCAGTCACAGAGGAAACATGTACATTAGTGATACAGACATCTAAAAAGGTTTCGCTGTGTGCTGTTACTCGTGTTGGCAAGGTTATAATATTCGAGCAAGCGTAAGAGTCCACTTGAAAGGAATTGCCAGAATGATGCCAATTTGTAGATCTGCGCTATCAAACTTGCCGTAAAAATGCACTGTTGTTTCACTTACCTTTTTACCACAACGCACAAATTTAACAGCACACAGTTAAGCGCGAAGTTAACTGGAACGCCCATATATTTCGTTCCACACTTTGGCAAATGATCTCGGGAAACTGGTGTCATCCTAGAAATTCATTTCAAGTGGATAGGTGTTGCAAGCTCACCGGTTACAATTAGTAAATTGCAATGTGTGCCGCAAAGTAAATAATTAAGAATGTAATTAGTAAATGTATGTTAATTAGATTAATCTAAGTTTTGATTTCTCCTGCTAGTAATGTCCGCCTCTTCGAATAATTTAGCTCAAGGACAAGAAATATGCTACGTCCTAGAGGCAATGTTTAAAAATTCCATAAAACTTAAAAATTATCACCCTGTATGCTGGATTGTTGTGTGTGCGTGTTTGCGTGCACGCGCATCTACGTGTGCATGTTTCATGTAGTTAATTTCCGGGGACTTATAAAACACATTTTTTACTGGCTCGTGAAGTTTTATTGAATTGGTTTATTGGTTTGGAGGGGGGGGGGAGCGCAATCATAGAAACGGCAGAAGATATTTTTGTTGCAGGTTCTTTCAGTGTTTTTTTTCTGCATTCTACTGAGGGTTCATGTATGTTTGCGAATACCGTATTATAGCGAAATGCTCTCACTTTCATATCAAGTTACCGTCTCTTAATATTTGCGTCTATTACTGTTTGTGGAGAAGCTTGTGCCAGAATAGCTACGAAAATGTATCAGATATGTTCAAGTAAATCAATAAAGCATGTCGTATGAGGATGCGCATGTTTTCTGAGCTATAGTTCGTTGGGAATCATTCTAGCTTATTTCAACGCAACACACATCACACTGCCATGCCTTTCAGGTGAGATGAGCGTAATGGCACGCGCAAATTGGTTATCACGCTGCTATGCGTGAAGCAGTCACGCTTGGGTTGGCAATCTCTGGGAAGCGCACTGCAATTCGGTAGAATAGCCCAATTACGAAATTGCGGCTGCAAAGAGTTCAAGGAGCCTGTTAATGGAGGAAGTGCGGGCGTGTTACGTCACCTCCTGTGATTAAGGAAAGTTCTGCCGTCTTGACTGCGTTGAGTGTTAAGATGGCGAGGAGGACAAGTTGTCCGCAATGTACCCACTCAGTTTTTCTCCCTAGAAGACTAGGCACAAAATATATAAAAAAAGGCCGGATCGTGGTACAAGAAGATGGAGGGCGCATTTGACCTAATGGCAGAAACAAAATGCGCAGCATATTATTGAGGAGGGCTTTACGTTGTCACTCACGGCCTTGCTGGACGCATTATCCACGAAGCTCCTCGCCACCACGCATTGCGGGGTCGCCAACCGCTTTTTGCCTGGCGCTTGACGCGCCCATCCATTTTCACGGTGTATGCACGTCATTACTTCGGCAATCTTTTGCTGCATAATGTTGAACGCGACTACTTTGCTTTTTTTTAAAGCGATATTGTTGGTACTCCTTGAAGTGGTCAAAAATCGTTGTACGTGTGTTTTCCCGGTGTCACTGAAGAACTGAATTATGCTCGGAGATTAAACTTGGTGAGAATGTAGGGTACGTTAGGGATAATATGCGAGTAAAGATCGAAGTGTATCGATTGTGGTAATTAGTAGGCGAAATGATAATGACCAGACAGTGATTTTCTACCTCTTTCCGAGGCGTTATATGAAACCCCTAGAATGTTCGCCCTAGGGCGCCTCCAGTGGAACAAATGTGGAAGCGACTTTATATTTGGAGATGACAAGGGGCATGTTGTGGGCGATGCAAACCGAAGGTTCATTAAAGAGCGGTAAATATTTGTGCAGTTCCAACAGGCGCATGTTGCAAGACATGTATAAATTAAGCCTTTATTAAAGTGTATGAGATGAAATAATCGTTGCCATAATTGTGGCTTGTAGTGTCTGTTCCTCCACCTTATGATTGCTGGATGATACTCAAATGACTTATCATTGTTAGTCTATTATGAATGACGAATTGTCTAGTGAGTATGTTTGTCGCCACAATTGCATTTTCCATTGTTTTACGATCGTCGCTATGATTTTTGTCTAAACTATTGTACATTGCTTGAAATAATTGCTTGCTTTAGTACTGTTACGTCAAAGTCCGAGTACGTCTTGTTGCAGCGACAACTGTGTGTTTTTGTTGAAGTTGGGCGATTTGGTAAATAATAATACTTTTTGCAGGAAAACATTCGCAAGAAGCGCGGAAAAAATGAACCCTCATTATAAGATCAAAAAGCAGAAAATATATCTAAGATTCATTTATTTACTCAATAAGTGTCAACATAAGGAGGCCAACGTCGACTGGACGTTTAGAACGACAAAAAGCTGAGCTAGGCTGGACGCTTGTAGCTAATGGTGACATCGAACAAATGGATTTTAAAACGAATCAGACACGTTTTGTGTTTAAAGCATGCTCGAGCGAAGTATTCCGTCTCATTTTTAATACGAAGCCGAAACAGAAGGCGTCAGGAGCGTGCGTAACAGAGTAACTACATGTTGATCGTAATGAGTGGTCATCGTTTAAATAGTGTGGGTTAACTAATTGTTTTGCAGGCAAATAGTGAATACTGGTATGTCCGCTAATGTCATGCGCAATACGGAGCACGTGAAAGGTTTCCGCATTGTCCTTGCGGAACTGTAGTTGTTGCACCAAGCAGTATATTTGGCGGAAAAAAAAGCGGAATGCTACGAGTGATGTGCAGGTAATGTTCATTGCGTGGTTTAAGCAGAGTCTTTGCAGCAAGTTAAATTAAATTATGGGTTTTTACGTGCCAAAACCACTTTCTGATTATGAGGCACGCCGTCGTGGAGGACTCCGAAAATTTTGACCACCTGGAGTTCTTTAACGTGCACCTAAATCTAAGTACACGGGTGCTTTCGCATTTCGCCCCCATAGAGATACGGCAGCCGTGGCCGGGATTCGATCCCGTGGCCTCGGGCTCAGCAGCCTAACACCATAGCCACTGAGCAACCACGGCGGGTTTGTTTGCAGCAAGTTACTTATGTGAGCACTCCATACCGTTATAAATGTTTTTTTTTATAACCCATACTGAGTAGTTTTCTGCACTTCCGAGAGAACTATAGGTGGCACCCAGTTCAAACTTGGCGAATTGTTGACTAATGAGCACGAGGTCGCGGGATCGAATCCCGGCCACGGCGGCCGCATTTCGATGGGGACGAAATGCGAAAACACCCATGGTACTTAGATTTAGGTGCACTTTAGAGAACATCAGGTGGTCGAAATTTCCGGAGTCCTCCACTACGGCGTGCCTCATAATCAGAAAATGGTTGTGGCACGTAAAACCCCCTAATGAAATTTGGTGAAAACCAGGTGAGGAGAGGGGGGGGGTGCCATATGCCGTGACTGTAGATAATTGTGTGAGATTATGCTGTGAATTATTCCACGACATGGAGCAAGAAAGCCAATTTGTGGATTGATACAAAATCAGCGAATCAGCGACGAGCCCTGCTTCTAGTGCCAGCTCATCTGTGTTCAAAAGTACATTGAGCCCGACGAACATGCAGACACCATGCAGATGCGCATCAGGCGGCAGCCGTTGGCGTAGCTATTTTCCTCTTGCTTAGCTGGCCTGTTTACGGAAATATCCACGGAACGCAATTTATGCACCCTCCAAGGAAAGCTGTGAAGTAAATTTGCGTGAACTCTTCATTACACAAACATGCATTCGTATGTGCACTTGTTTTTAAGGACATTTGACTGTTTGGGCATGAGAAGGAGGCGAAAGACAGGAGCAAAGCGAACATCCAAGGTGCACAGACGTGGCGCCTAAACTGTATACTTGGGTGACAGGCGGCGTTTGGGACGCACCACAGGACTCGAAAGGAAACTGAGTAAAACAAGCGAACGAAAAAAAAATGTTCACTTTTCTACACTGGATGCTAGTAGGCATGTATAAACACTCTGCGTGAAAGAAGGTCAGTAGAAGAACCGGTCCGGTGTCGATCCCCCGGAACGAACACGGGACATAGCATGCTAGCGAGCAGGCGTGCGAAACGCGGGCAAACAAAGCGTTGGGCGTAGAAGGCGCGACGCGACGGCCACTGCCAAAATGGCACACCACATGTCCGCGCTTCCGTTTATGACACTCATTTTTTCACATAAATAGACTTTTTGTTCACTCCATGTTGTGCTCTACAAATATTACACATGCGCGATATTGTGCCATTGTATGGTGAATAGCACACTATGGCACAATTAAATCGTGCTCTCATGATGGAACTCAGTGCCTGAAGTCATTCCTACGTTGATTGGCGTTAACAGCAAACTGACCTAATATAAGCAGTCTTAAGAAAATCGCGTTGGACTTGCTTCCCTTTCTTCTCAATAAAGCTTGTGTCCCACACCATGATATGCGTAGAAGGACTGCAAATTGCACTGGTTAGATTGGATGCATGGTAGCAACCAAATTCAGCCCTAAGATAAGAGACAAGGAAGTATACGACAGGAGGGCTGCCTGTCGTGCACGTCTTTATTTGTCTCGTGTCCTAGCATTGAGGTTTCCTTGTAACACTAGAACTTATAGGTTTGAAGCTCGAATATGTGAACAAAATGTGGTGGCATTCGACCCCGGGGGCACCTTAAAACACCACATGTGCTGCAAGTCAGTCGTGAGTTTGTCTCCATGGCGACTGTCATTCGTAATAACTCCAAGACCAGTTATACGAAGCAGAACAGGCCAATGATGGTACAAAGTGTACATTTCCTGTCGCTACAATTACGGAATGCCATACAGTATGTGTGTGTGTGTGTGTGTGTGTGTGTGCGTGCGGGCGCGCGCGCGCGCGCGCGTGCGTTGCGCATTTTATTTCTCCGTTTTGTCTCGTGAAGAGATATACGGGAGTTCATGGTCATCCTTTCATCAGAGTCGTCCCAGTCTGGTGTGCTAGCAGCGAGGCGCACAATATGCTCATTTACTGGCGTTTTAAACAAACTCTACTAGTCTAGCTGGGTTATTTGAAGTAAAAGTGGTCGCCTTGATGTTAGAGAGTTTTCCCCCTCAATAACCGCGCGGAGCACCTTGAACCCTAGTCTTCGAAATCTCTGTCATGATGCAACAAGTAACTCTGATCATCGTATTAGTCTAATCGGCAAATTGGGAAGAGTTGTGGCAGCAAAAAAAGAAACATGTGTGCCGAAGTCGAGCCAGTAAACTCGCAGTCACCTCGTGTGAACTTTTCCGGCAGTCTAAACCGATCTACCAAGCCCAAGGGAGCGTCTGGGCTTCATTTTATTTAAAATAGCGATTCCTTTCTAAATTTTTCGGCAGTCCTTTGATAAAGCCTCATGAGATGCGTGGCAGTTTGGACATTTCATCCCAGTGGCCACACATTTATCCGCGGCCTCTGGCTCAGCGCAGCGGGGGCACACTGTTTCGTTCCCAAAGACGCTGCTCACGTGTCCTAGTTTCATGCAGTTGCGGCACTGCAGAGGCTTCGGAATGAAAAGCCGGACAGGTTGACGAAAGTGGCCTACCTTAACGTGCGACAGCAGGCTGTTGCCCTCGAACACAATCTTCACGCAACATGAGTTGCGCAGGCACAAGACATCAACAATGACGTCATGATCACTCACTGCTTTAACCAGAATCGGCAAGTCAGTGCATAGGATGGCCAAGTATATATGGCCAAGTATCGTATATGACGCAGGGGATGACATCAGAGCCCAGGAGGATGTGATAGCACACCTGTATGCTATCAAGATCTGTTACCTTGCGTAGGGCGCTAAGAGCACTCGCATGCAGAACATCAACCGCCAGTACATTTTTGCGAGTGTTCACTCTAATGTCTGTGATTTCGTTAGGCACCATGGTGTCCAGCTGAATCGAGACAGATGGCCTATTAGCTGCTTCATGTTACCGTTGGGTATCACAGGCATGAACAAGATGGTGTTGGTGTCGGGGCTCCGTGTGGGCCCAACAGTTTGTGTAGTGGAGTACGAAGTGGTCCTGGTGTTCCTTCTCTTCGCCTTGCGGCTCCGCGCAAGTTTGAAGTCGTCGTCATCAGAAGGGTAGTCGCAGCTGAGCGAGTAGACAAGGGTGCCCTCGCTGTCGCTGTCAGTCTGTAGCCCGATCCGTTTCCTGGAGGCGGCCGTAGCTGACGCCACCGAAGCAACACTCCGCCAAGAGTCACTTCGTCGTCGTCGTGCCCCCCCCCCCCCTCCCCCATAAAAATTCACTGTGCAGTAAAATTTGCGGTACTTTCTAGGCAAAAGGTTGCAAACGTGAACTGGATGTCCAACGTACTAATAACATAGGAGTTGTGAGAACGTGAGCCTGATGATTTCTTGTTGTTCCTTGTAGTAGTGTTATCGTCAGTGTTACAAAGCTATGATCGATGCTGACGGTTGGGCGTTTTCTTTTCTTGTACTATTATTTTTGTCATCAACGTTATAAAATTAACTAGTGGTTTACTACTATCGAATAGCTCACTTCGGTAAACACTGTGCCCACCTCCCTCCCCCTCTTCACGCAATGCTCCGCAGCAAATCCTGAGACGTGTGCATAAATAATGAATGACTGAATGAATGAATGAATGAATGAATGAATGAATGAATGAATGAATGAATCAGAGTGTGCTGAGAGCGATCATACTCAAGACATCCTACAGACGGACTGCATCGTACTTTTTAATATTTTGCTGCGGAATGAACAGCTTTAGGGTGTTACATGTAAGAAAACTAATTGCAATCAAGTGGCAAGCAGTATTTCGAGCCACAACGGTGAGGGAATGTGTCGAAAGGCACGAGTAGAAAAATCCACTCGTGGGACAGTGATCGTGACCATCTGAGCGGATACCTTCTGCCTCAGAACCGGCCTTTGTATTCGCATTGTTACGTAACGCACGCTGAAGACCCTTCACCTGTACCATTCATAATTGCTGATACCCTCTCCTCGACCCTAAGAGAAGTACATTTCTTTTGTCTTCTATGAATGAGGTCGCAGAGGGCTACTTAGGCCAACAAGCGCGCGTTCTCTAAGGTGGAGTGCGCCTGTGTGTAAATATCCCAGCAGTGCGTCTACCTTCGGAAGTGGCGGTTGCACCACAATACACTATAAAATGTGCGCACAGAATCGCGTACAGCGTGGTGGGCGCGAAAGGCGAGTTGATAACGAACAGCCCAGTGATTTCTCACTAATAGTTTTTTTAGTGGAGCTCTTAATGGCCCTTCCCTGCAGCGAGCGTCGGTGGCGGCTACGGCAGCAGAGATACCGAATGATTAATTAAAACAAATTATGGGGTCTTACACACCAAAAGAACGATCTGATGAAGAGGCACACCGTAGTGAGGGACTCCAGAAATTTAGACTACCTGGGGTTCTTTAAGTGCACCTAAATCTAAGTACACGGGTGTTTTCGCATTTCGCCCCGATCGAGATGCGGCCAACGTGGCCGGCATTCGATCCCGTGACCTCCTGCTAAGCAGCCCAACACCATAGCCATTAAGCAACTCCGGCGAGTGTAACTGAACGAACGAGCACAAAAGCCAAAGATGAAAGAGCGAATGCGAAGCGGCAGGTGACAGACGCGAGCAGCGAACGGCGGAAACCAACCAATGAGAGCGGCCCCTTCAGTGACGTGCGCGCAGAAAACTGGTTCATGCGAAGCCACCTGACCGCTGGATGCGGTCTTATCTGGTCTCAGCTGGACCGCTTGTTTCGTACTATCGTCTGCTCGCCTCAGCTCTCGCTCGCGCTTGTTTGGTTTTCTTGGTTTGGTCTCGTTGGCACTTCTTTGGATTGTCATGGTTTGCGATTGTTTTGTAATACAATTGTATGCGCGACGTGAATTGTGTAGTAATTTCTGGAAGCCAAGAGGCACCAGCGCTTACACTGGAACCTTCGGCCAGTCATGTGGAAAAGCCGATGTTGTTGACTCGCGGATTAGATTTTAGACGATTTCCGACTCTACCAAATGTTTCTCTAAAATTCTTTGGCTCAATATATTGCGAAATAGAAACATCTATAGGGCTATGCTCAAGAGAGATAGAGAGAGAGAGACAAAATGGAAAGAAAGACAGGGAGGTTAGCCAGTGTAAATACCGGCTGGCTACACTGTGCTGGGAAAAGGAGTAAAGGGAATAAAAGGAGTAGAAAGAGAGAAAAAAACAAGAAAATTGCACACAGTAATGCGATGTTACGCGCAACAATAGTCAAAGGCAGTGCTCAAATTTTGCATTAGGGAGTATCGAAATCGTCGGTGAATTTTTATCTGACCGAAATTTACCATTTGCTTACTTGTTGCCGTGATCGCAAAAGATAAAAGAAATGTTGGTTTAGGAAGTCCTCAAATGTGTTGTAATTGGTTTCTCTTCTTCACTCCCAACAACCACCGACAATATCATTTCTTAAAGAGCTATATAACATATGAACACGTCCATGGAAAACAGGGGAAAGGCGGGAGATGGAAATTCAAAACGATGAGCAAAACGAGAACAAAATGAAAGCAGGAGCCAACGTTTCAACAAGTGGACTTGTCTTCTTCAAGGTTTTGAAGAAGAGAAGTCTACTTGTTGAAACGTTGGCTTCTGCTTTCACCTTGTTCTCGTTTGGCTGACCATATGAACATGTTCTCTTTCTACATTTCTGACAAAGTTTAACAGATAGCACATTAAAAAAACACAAATTTTTATCTGACGCATAATTTTGGTGTTCACCTTAAAATTTAACTGGCGTTCACGGAGCATGAACAATAATTTGATGGATAAGAATGTTTGATAAAGTTCATGTCAAAGTAAAGAACTATGTTTTCTTATTCAGAAGGATCGAGAATGGTCGACAGATCGTCTCGCAAATTTTAGATGGAATGACTCGGGTAAAAGAGAAGGTAACCAATCGACAATAACTGGAGGTGGTCATACCCTGACTAATGAAGGGCAACTACTAATAAAAATAAGTGAGTCAGTGGAGACGAGCAAGAATGTTAATTGCTTATCGTTTATATTTCGAACTGCGTTTTCGCTTAAGATCTCGCACTACCTATTCGTGCTGGTGTTCAGTCCGAATGGCACGTCAAGAATCTATGATACTGTGACGATAGTAGTCTCTAAAGTGGGTGTGATTGTAGCCGGTACTCATGAATCATATGTTTCTTTGCACCAACTATGCCCCAATGCACGGGATGATGAAACAAACGAAGCTGTGTTTTTTAAGCGGGACATGTCAGTTTATCTTGAAGCACTTGGGTGCCCCGAGCTGTGTTGAATAGATTCTTGGAGTCGACTATTAAGCGCCTTTAGTGCATTGTTCAGCATAATGCCTGTGTCCACGAAAGCTCAAACGGTCTGCAGTGCTCATACAGGAAACGTAGTACAAATACAGATTCTAGATCATGTAGAATGCTTGCGTACGCATGTATCTTCCTCTGAGTTTCTTCATCAGACTCTAACGATTGAACTGAATGACTGACTGGACTGTACGAACGTTTCTGCGAGGCGCCAACCGCACACGTGCACACATTCACCTCCCGTCTTCTCTCTAGCCTTTCTATTCCCCCATTCCTTCCCCTAGCGTGGGGTAGACAACCATACGCTTTTCTGCTGAACCTTCCTGCTTTCTGCCTGTTTTTTCGCTCTATTATTCTCAGGTATACATTTACGAGGCTAGTTAGGGACAACAGATGAGAGATACAGCGTTAAAAGTGGTCCATTTAAAGGCACCCTGGCTCTGTTATCCACCTATGTGCTCAAACTACTGATATGAGAGATCCGCGTTCGGTGATTAAAATTAGGTCTACTATTTCCTTGCCGAAACACCATTAATTTTTTTTTTTTTGCGTGCTACGACCGACATCAACTGAAGCTATAGAATATGGGTTATTGGCATGCATTATGATAATTTGTCAGAAATGTCTCACGTAATGAAGATTTGATTGAAAGGCACAAGAACGCAGCGGGAAACCCCCCAAAAATGTGTTTTAACCAGCTGCGAAAGCGAACCAGGCGAATAGCGCATCATGATCTTCTTTCTTTGACATGAACATCTGAGGAACCTTGCGTTTAACGGTAACAGCTTCGAACGCATCTTAGCCTTCAAATCCTGGGAGTTTACGGAACGTGTTGTTCATTTCTGAAGATTATCCCTTGAAAATGGATTTGTCGTGAAATGTGTTCCGTTCCTTAATATGGCATAGACATTGTTTTCTGGGTAATACAAAACACGTGGAGTCACGCCAAGTTGCGTCGCAGTCACAGCCTGTGTTACGTAACTCGGCTCTATAAGAAACATGTGGCAGTAACTTTAATTTTAATTTTTTCTTATTTGCTGGATCAAATGCATCCTTAGGCCGAGAGCACCGGTGTAACGTGATGGAGGCGTGGGCTCATGGTAGGCGTCCACCTTGTGAGTGGGAATTCGTTGGTCCGAATTCTGTATACACCGGGGACCCAGCGTCTTTATCAACTGGCTGTAAAGGTGCCTTGTCCGACGATTGGCTTGCTAAGCAGGAATGAAACACTTGGAAAGAAGCCCGCGTGCGCGATATACTTTGAGCGCTCACTGACGTGACTTGAGAGAGACAAGTGTTAACGGTGTACGCCGCAGGGAAATTCTTTGCAAGGTACAAATTTGAAAAACACACAAACAATTTTCGTAATGAGCCAAGAAATCGAATGCAAAAGATGGTCTACCTGTTCGCCTTGGAAAACTTTCCAGGTGAGTTTTATGAATAAAATTGATTCCGGAATGCTAGTCGTGCATTTGTTGACGCCTTTTTGCGAGTTTGATAGAGTGCCTCATTACCGCAGTACAAAGAAGTGACACCATTTCGTGTTTTCAGCTGCTCCTATTGCATTCTTGCAACTCGGTGTATCTGTCGCCTTCGGCAAAATGATAACGATTTCGATCATTCATGCCAACTAGGCTACGGGGTCGGGATGGTTGACAATGGATGATTTCCCATCTCTACATGTTGGTGCTCTATGCGGAGGTGGCGTAACCTAAGGCATACGTTCTGCATAAACCGTCGTAAATATTGCTGAAGTAATTTCGTAAGAAGTACAAAAAATATTCATTGCTTGTTTGGTTTTTCATCGAATGAGTTAGTACAAATATATACGACATCATACGTCCGCTACAAACATCTATTTCTAATCTCGATGTAAAGTTATTCTAAGATAAGCGTTCAACCTAGCACAATATAATTTGTAGGAGACGTTGGACACGGTCTAAGCGTGGTACATTGGGGAAAGACTATTATTATTATTAGAGTTTTATGGCCTAGGCGTGGGCCATAAAACTCCTACAATGGTCAAAATGCGCCAATTTGGGAAAGAGATAAATGTATGTCGGATATTTGCGGGTGTTGTGAGCATTTCATAAACTTATGTTGGTTGCGTTTTGTACATGTATTTAAGAGTAGATTGTTTAAGAGTGCATTTAAGAGTGCATCTTTTTAAGAATGCACCAAGTCAAGTGTCTATGATACTTCGGAAATATTTTGTCCCGCAAAGTGCCAAATCATTCATTCCATTTGTTCAGTGTTAAAATTTAGTTACCAAATGGTAACGCTAACATCATGCAGCTAAACGTGATTACGCGGCTGGCTGTAGTAACATGATTGTTTGGGCGGTAAGATGGGGGAAACTGAGGGGAAGTTATTATTAATATTATTATTATTATTATTATTATTATTATTATTGTTGTTGTTGTTGTTGTTGTTGTTGTTGTTGTTTGGTTGTGAAGTGTAGAACGGACAAGGCAAAGGGAAAAAAATGTGGAGGAAAAAACTTGGGGGAGCCGAACCCACATCCTCCGCAGGTGGAAAACGGGACATCGGCTGCCACCGACGGTAAGTTGCTTTTCCATTATTTTTATTTCCCTTTACCTTGCCATTTCTGCATTTCAATTAGAAATAACATGTAAGCTCCCTACGTTTTCCTTGACTTCATCCTTGGCTGACTTCATAAGGTTGTTATTAACAGAATAGTCTGGGTTTTCTCTTGGGACGTTGGCCATACAAAACGCACTGTCTTGGTTGCTGACGGAGATCTTTAGAGACAGTGGATTGTCAAGCAAGTGGACAACATTCAAGGTTTGTCTGTCTATGCTGCCGGAAACGCGCAAATTGATTGCACACAACGGTCCTATGTAGACGATGTGCTAGTGCATGAGTGACGGGCTAATATCCCCCTTCAAGAAACTCCCTAGCATTTGCCAGAGAGGGATTTCCTCGTACTTCAAAAGCTTCAGTAAACACAACGAATGGTCGCGCCAGGAACAAATGGAAAACGACGCTGCTTGCCTGGAGGCTCTTGCCAAGACATCTCGTGCAAAGAGAGCCGACGGGTAGATATTGCTAGGCCATTCACCAGGGCACTGTTTTCGCTCGCAGTCTTTGGAAGCTTCGACAAGTGACAACTTTGGAAAAGGTGCCAAGTCAAAGAAACCGTTATTATTTTAATACGAGGAGATGGGTTGGAAAGACTGTCACACGGATGTCAAAAAGATGGAGAATTTGGTACAGAGCCAGATCTGTCAGTGATGTTCCGGGAGCTAAAGACACATACATTGCGGATCCAGGCCGTGAACTACGATGCCTATAAGCTTCCTTGTTAATTATGTGTAAGGGGACAATCAGCACCGACGTTTTGCAGCAGTAAGCACATCAAGGTTTTCTCGAACATTGGCTGTGACTGCGCTTCTGAAATGCTTCCAATGTACAGAGGAGCCAAGCTAACGTTAGTCAATCTCTTAAAGATACGATAGAGAAGATAAGTATTCCAACACTGTGGAACTAGGATTTATTGGTAATTCTTAACATTAGGTACAGTGCAAAGTAGACAGAACGCATAGAAGACCCACGAGACGCATACTCTCAAGAAATTTTATTGTGAACAAATATATATGTATGAACATATATATATATATATAAATATATATATATATATATATATATATATATATATATATATATATATATATATATATCCTCCTGAGACCCGGGATGCATTTGGGTGCACAGATTTTTTCCAAACTTTCAGAATAAGTCAGTAGGTTTATGAAGATGAAAAGTGTTAAATATTTTTTTTAACAGCCCTGATAGTTTCAGCTCAGCGCGATGTCCAATATATTGGACACCGGGATGCTACCCGGTCTTTTTAACCCCGCGCGCACGTAATGTCATACCGCAGATATTGCGCTCAAACTCGTGTGCAAAAATATTTCAATAACTCGAAAGGCAAAGTAGTGAATAAAGTACAAAAAAGAGCATTCCTCTGCTCAACAAAAATTTTGCTCTTGTGTTCACTTCCTGTGGGCAACTTCAAAACGCTTTTTTTTCCTGGGTGATGCCGAAGAAGAGCCGACATTTGGTGAAAAAGATATTTGTTTTCATGTTGTAGCCATGTTGTCTGCAACGGGCAGCATTTGCAGTGTCTGCCAGCATTGAGCAGTGGGTAGTGCTCTTTTTGGGGGGTTCTCGAGGAGACAGTCGAGCCTGCTTTGATGGCGGATGCCACTCGGCTTTGTTCTCACTCTTCGTTTCATTCTGCTTCTTCCCTTGAGCCACGAGAGTCTCGGCAACAGATTGGCGGAACTGCATAGATTTGAGTATTTCTTTCCGCTGTTTCTTTAGGGAGGGTATGTGCCGCGTGTACTGCACCCAGGAGTTACTGAGGGCAATGTAGAAGAGGTGAAAAATGGCTCTGACTGTCCACTTGTTGACGCGTGCTTTTATCCTGTAGTAACTTATCATTTGGTCTGCCTTGTCAACACCCCCCAAGTTGACGTTGTACATGCGCACAATATCTGGTCGAGGGAGATCGATATGTCCTTTTCCTTACGAGACCACCTGCGACAGGTGTCTTGCGGGTCCTAGCCATGGATTGAAAAAATAAACGTTATCCGCTTAATTCATCAGACACGTGAGGCCAGTCCCCTAAAGAAAAAAAAAGAGACGCGATTTCGTCCACAAGCCTCTAAATGCCAACAGTACTCGCCTGCTGTTCATAACAAGGCCATCTCAGAAGCGCGGTCAAAATAACCGGGTTGAGTCCTAGCGTCCAACATATTGGACACGCGAAATCAAAGGAAGCGTGAAAAAAAGTAAGCGCGCCAAAAATTTAAGTTTCGTATTCTGCGCTTATGCTGTTGTATTAACTTTATTATAAAATCAAAGATATGCCCTGAAAGCAGGTAGAAATACGAGAAACAGTGCTTACTTCTCCGGCAGCTGCCGTAAAACGCCGCGCCGCTGAATGCCACCATTGTGGAACAGTTTCGGGAGGAATTTGAACGATGTATTTTCATCAATTCTGCATAGATGGCGTAAACAGGTGTCCAATAAGTTGGACAGTGCGGTTTTATGAGGATGAAAGCCTTGTCACAGGAGTGCTGTCTTATTCCTTAATGTCCAATATATTGGACAAATCCCCATAGCGGGGTCTCAGGAGGATATATATATATATATAGCATATACCATATAGATACCACTGCACGAAGTGTTTCCGACTGAAACCAATGAAAGACCACCAGCAGTACGCCATATATGGTAAGTCACAGCTGCGGAAAATTTATATGCAAGAAGTTTAGCTCTTGACAACACCATCGGCGTGGTGTTCATACACGCGACGCCAACTGCAGAATTTACTCAGCTTCAATTATTTCACGTGTTAGGCACTCCCTGTGTTTGTTCACAACAGTACACAAATTAAACACGGGGGAACACTTACATTACATTATCGCCAATATCGCTAACATCTGTGTCATGCAGAGAGAGAGAGAGAATAAGGAGGAAAGGCAGGGAGGTTAACCAGATATGGGTCTCCTGTTTGCTACCCTACACTGGGGATGGGGGATAGGGGTTAGAAAGATGACAGAGAGAAAAGGGCAAAAAAAAAACGAACGCGCACACATGGAGACACACACACACAAAAGTCGTTCCAGTTAAAGTCGTTCACACAGGCCGGTAGATCGCAAGAAGCGCAAAAGCGCTTGCACGGCCTTCTTCTGTGACGGTAGGTCCTTTCGATGTTGCAGAATTCTTTTTTCGGACAGCGGTTGGTCGTCCAGTTGGTCAAGTTCGTGGCTAAGGCATGCCCTCTGTGGACTGTACTGCGGGCAGGTGCACAAAATATGGCCAATTGATTCTTCATGGCCGCAGTGGTCACAGGTTGGGGTGTCGGTCATCCCTATGCGGAAGGCATAGGCTTTAGTAAAGGCAACGCCCAACCAAAGTCGATATAAAAGCGTGGCATCTCTACGGCGAAGCTGTGATGGCGCTCGAAGACTTAATGTTGGATCAAGTGAGTACAGTCGCGGATTTCTTAAATGTGGCTCATTCCATTGTGACGCGGTGCACTGCCGAGCAAGTAGGCGGAGCTTCCGTGCCGTGTCAGGTCTAGAAAGAGGAATTGCGACGTGGCGCTCCTCAGTATGGGCTGAGCGGGCAGCGTGATCCGCCCGTTCATTGCCGATAATCCCGCAGTGACTTGGAAGCCACTGAAAGGTTATTTCGTGGCCTGCATCACTTATATGGTGTAATGTCTCTGTAATATGGAAAATTAGTTGTTCGTGCGGTCCGCGTCGTAAAGGTGACAGTAGAGACTGCAGTGCCGCCTTCGAATCGCAGAATATTGTCCATTTGTGTGGCGGTTCATCACCAATGTGATGAAGAGCAGTAAAGAGCGCTGCGAGCTCTGCTGCCGTCGATGTTGTCGCGTGGGTCGTCTTAAATTTGATTGTTGTAGCTGTCGCTGGTATGACGATTGCCGCCGCGGAGCTGCTTGGAAGGACAGATCCATCAGTGTAAATATGCGTAGAGTCGCGGTAGTTCTCGTACAAATATAGTAGCGTGAGCTGTCTAAGGGCTGGTGATGACAGATCAGCTTTTTGCGAGATACCAGGTATTGCGAGGTTGATTTTTGGCTGAGCGAGGCACCATGGAGGGATCGAAGGTCTCGCAGCCGGAGTGAAACAAGCTGGCAATGATTCATCATATGCAGTTATCATTTGGCTGAAAGATGTGTGTGGCCTGTCCGCTGGTAGAGAGGCTAAATGGTGACGAGGAGTCCTGGTTAGATGCCTTATATGGGTCCTGAGTACTTCAATTTCAATGTGGGTCTTGACAAGGTGATCTCTAGCGATTGCTATCGTAGCCACTGTTGAAGCACTCTGAGGCAGGCCTAGACAGATCCGGAGCACTTGACCCTGAAGACTTTGTATTGTGCGTAGATTCGTTTTGCCTGTGTTGTTTATTGCTGGCAAGCTGTATCGCAGAAATCCCAGAAAAAGCACCCTGTACAGTTGCAACATGGCACTAGGCGACATTCCCCAGGTCTTGCCAGCGAAAAACTTGAACAGGTGGCAGATGCCTGTCAACCGTTTTTTCACGTAAGATATGTGTGGGCTCCATGACAAGTCCCTGTCGATTATGACACCTAGAAACTTGTACGATCGGACCCGTCGTATTATTTGGCCATTTATCGTTACACTGTAGTTTGCCATGGGTTTGCGCGTAAATGGCACTAGTGCGCATTTCTCGGAGGAAATTTCCAGGCCTCGATTATGGAGGTAGATAGCAGTTTGTCTCGCGGCTTTCTGGATTCTCGCTCGCAGCTGTAGGCGTGTTACTGCAGATGTCCATATGCAGATGTCATCCGCGTACATTGATAGCCTGACTGTGGCTGGCACGTGCCCAAGGAGAGCTATTAGTGTTAGATTAAATAACACGGGGCTAAGTACACCGCCCTGGGAGACGCCGCGGTAGCTATAATGTAGAGAAGTATGGCCTTCCTCGGTGCTTACAAAGAAGGATCGCATGGATAGATAGCTCCGTATCCATTGAAACATCCGACCACCCACTCCTACCTCTGCGAGAGCAGAGAGGATGGCTTCATGCGTAACGTTGTCATACGCCCCTTTAACGTCGAGAAATAAGGATGCGCAGAGACGCTTACGGCGTTTCTCATGTTGAATGTAGGTCACCAGGTCGACGACGTTATCGATCGATGATCGACCGCGTCGGAAGCCCGCCATGGCATCTGGGTAGGTGTTGTGGTACTCCAGGTACCACTCCAGGCGTCCTAGGACCATCCTCTCCATTACTTTGCCCACACAGCTCGCCAAAGCGATCGGGCGATATGATGAGAGCTCCAACGGCGACTTGCCAGGCTTCAGCAGTGGAACAAGGCGACTTGTCTTCCAGGTTGTTGGTAGCGTGCCATTCCTCCAAGATTCATTGTACACCTCAAGGAGAACCCCTCTCGCTCGCTCCCCCAGGTGACACAGAGCTCGGTAGGAAATTCCGTCAGGTCCTGGCGCTGATGTGCGGCTACACAAAGCTAATGCTGCCTTAAGTTCGTGGATCGAGAATGGTAGATCCAACCGGTGATCACGTGGTGGCGGACAGCTGCTCGAAGGCGATGGAATGTTGGTAGCTGTGAGTTGGCCGGATGATCTGGCGCAGAAATCCTCTGCCACGTCAATCTCCGATCTCTTTTGAGAGAGGGCAAGTGCCTTGAATGGGAATCGCTGTACGGGAAGTGTCCGCAGTCCGCGCACCGTTCTCCATAGTTGCGATAAAGGCTTGCGTGGATCTAGCGACTCACAGAAGGCAGCCCAACGTTGCGATTCGAGCTTGTCTAACCGGCGCTGTATCTTCTTTTGCGTGCGCCTGGCGGTCCATAGATCGTCCATTGTTTTCGTACGTCGGTATCTTCGTTCAGCACGTCGTCGGATTGCTCGAAGTCGTTCTAGTTCCACATCAAAATCATTAAGTTTCGAGGAGCATGTTAGAGTACGCATAGTGTCTTGCACCACGCTCTTGATTGCCTCTTCCAAGTCGAAAGATGGATTGGCGTCGCAGCGTTCTTCCATAATAGACTGAAATTTAGGCCAGTCCACTCTTTGGATCGTATCCCGTATTTTGGAAGCGGCCAATCCTCTGATCTTGATGTACGTGGGGATATGGTCGCTTCCGTGCGTCTCTATGTCCGCAAACCACCCTGCACGTCTGACTAGGCTTCGTGAGACGAAAGCCAAGTCAAGACAGCTGCTGTACGTGGAGCCACGTAAGAACGGAGGACTTCCATCATTCAGCAGCCAAAGTTCATTACTGGAGGCGAAAGATACCAGAGCTCTGCCTCTTGCGTTGATGGTCGGACTTCCCCAGAGTGTATGATGGGCGTTGAAATCTCCAGTGATGACCCAGGGATTGGAAGTTGAGGAAAGGATGTCTCGTAGTCTTTTGTAATCAAATCGACTTGACGGAGATAGGTAGGCGCCTACAAAAGTGAAGGCCAGATTCTTTTTCCTTACGTTTAGGCATATATATTGATTACCGTCATTAGGTGGTACAGGCTGATGAGTGTAGGTGAGGTCACGGCGAATAAACACCAAAACCTTACTGTTTTCATAAACAGCTGACGACATAAATGATTCATATCCGGAAAGCCTGATTTTGTTCGATAAGTTCGGCTCGCAAATGACGATAATGGGAAACATATTGGCGAACACGAAGCGACGGAAATCCGAAAGGCGCGCTCTGAGTGCAAACTATTTGAACACATAATCGCCTCGCACATTTACACGCACCTGGAAAAAAATAACTTTTTCTTTAAGAAACAGCATGGCTTCAGGAAAGGTCTATTTTGTGAAACACTGTTACTGGAGTTTACCACCGATCTACACAGTAGTATGAACAACAGTCAACAAATAGACGCCATTTTCTTGGACTTGCCCATTGCCGGCTCATTTCTAAAATATCTCATCTAAGTATTGACTCACTAACCCTTTCTTGGCTTAGAAACTTTTTCTCGCTTCGTCGCCAATTTACCGTTGTTAACGATTGTCCTTCTCCTATCACTGAGGTCACGTATGGTGTACCACTGGGGAATGTGTTGGGGCCTCTGCTTTTCCTAATGTTTATTAACGACTTCCCTTCGAACGTTTCCTCTTGTATACGACTGTTGTTTGCCGACGATTGCGTTGTTTCATTATCATCATCAGCCTGGTTACGCCCACTGCAGAGCAAAGGCCTCTCCCATACTTCTCCAACAACCCCGGTCATGTACTAATTGTGACCATGCCGTCCCTGCAAACTTATTAATCTCATCCGCGCACCTAACGCTTCCCTTCCCTTGGAATCCAGTCCGTAACCCTTAATGACCATCGGTTATCTTCCCTCCTCATTACTTGTCCTGCCCATGCCCATTTCTTTTTCTTGATTTCAACTAAGATATCAGTAACTCGCGTTTGTTCCCTCACCCAATCTGCTCTTTTCTTATACCAACCGATTAATTCGATTAACGATCATACCGCCTTGCAGCATGACCTTCACATTATTACCGATTGGTGTAACGTATGGAAAATGTCTCTTAACCCTTCCAAATGTAATATTATATGGTTCTCACGCAAGCGCACTAGCTCCATATGCACATACACCATAAATAACACGAATCTGTCACGCACCACTACTTGCAAATACCTTGGTGGAAACCTCACTAGTAACCTTTCTTGATCGTCGCATATCACTACAATTTGTGCAACTGCATCTAAAACGCTAGGGTTTCTGAGGCGCAACTTGCAAAACTCATCTGCAGACGTGCGTAAATTAGCATATCTGACGCTCGTACGCCTGCAATTAGAATTTGCATCCGCTGTATGGTCACCAGACCAACAATATTTAATAACCATGCTGGAACGCATCCAGAACAGAGCTGCCCGATATATAACTCGGAATTTTGATCGAAAGTCAAGTATAAAGCAGATCAAGCACGATATTTCTTTGCAGTCCCTATACATCCGCCGCAAGGTTGCTTTACTCTACTTATTTCACAAATATGTTCATTCTGATAAGCCATGCATATTACCCCTCGAAACCCCGCCCGTACGTCCTCAAGATTACATAATCATTTTAGCTTCAAGCGCATTTTCGGTAAAACCACTGCTTTCTATTTATCAGCAGTACCTCGTGCCATATCCCACTGGAACGGTCTTCCCGATGATATCGTCTCCATAACTGATCGTAAAATATTTCGTGAACGCCTGTGCGTGCTTTTTACATAATCTCCTTCCTCTTATATATCTGCTATGCTTCAGCATGCTGTGTTTTGTTTTTTAGTTCAGCCACTGTACAGTTGTCTTAGGTTTATTTTTGAGTTGTTTCCATTGTACTTAACAGTTCTTTGTTACATTGCCCCCCTTACTCAATGCCCGACAGGGCCTGTAAGGTGTTTTCTAAATAAATAAAAATATACAGTGGATGGCTAACTATCCCCCAAGTGCGCTTCTGACATTGTTATCATGTTCCTTCTATCTATTGTTAGCACAGTGGCCCTTCTGCTCGGCATAAACTTCCCACACGTGAGAATTATATACACAACATTTTACATGCCATCAATATATCTCGATTTATGATTCTTTTGTCTTTATTTTCTGGGTTCATTGCATTAGATGGCCTCGTCCAACGGCAAATAGGGCTCAGTTTTGCAGGAGCAGAAGAAAGCACAACGCTTACGTTCGACCGTTGCGCGATTCTCTTCAAATTGTCCGACAGTTTATGCGGATAAGGAAGGACCACAACTTTTTAAAGCGAAAGCCTTAAGTGGTTCCTAAAATGCGGCGTCCTAAAAAATGCGGCGTCTAGTCGAGTGGTACAAAATTATAATTATAAGCAATAGCTCATACCCCCGTTTCATTGAAATCACCCATACAACACAGAGAACAGCATACGTTTCAATACAGAACAAGCTGAAAACAAGCATCCGAACTATCAATAAACAATTGCCTACCACCCTCGGAAGTACGTGACGACCGAGGATGTTCGCCAAGCGAGAAACGAGGCTCGACGTGCGAAGCGGCGGGAGCAAGGCGTTTCACCGCAAGGGCGGCTTTCCCCCGCTGAGAGGATGCGACGTAACGTCGAAGAGAAGCGCCGTTGGCGCGAGTCTGACCCCGCCTTACGAGCGTGCGAAGCAGCAGCTAAGCGTCGGAAACGAGCCGAAGAAGCCGAACAGCGAAAGCAGCCAAGGCGACGATGCAAGACTGCAGCGTAGAGAGCAGGCCGAAGCTCGCCCACAACGCCTTGGCACACGTGTTCTTCACACTGCGGCTCGTTATGTCTTGCGAGAAGTCTGGCCCCTACGAGCACATAACTTTATGCATTACGAAGTGTGCAGCAGTTTTTGGCCTGCACGTGTTACAGGAGCGTAACATGCTGCCGAACTTTTCCTTTTTGCCATTTGCAGCTTCTTGATTTTCCGCAATACATGCTCGAAGCTTCTTGAGCATACATTTGGTGGGAGACACTACGATGTGTTCAGGGTAGCTCTTCTGACATTTTGTGCACACATGACCTGTCGAGTGCGTTGCCTAAACAAAGATTTACTCTGCCGTGTGTCACCAGTTTACAGCGAGAGGAGCTAATTGGGGGGATGGGTTTTTTACCTGGCGGATGGCACATCCAACAGATATGATCCCCTCTCAAGCAAAACAGGATATCAAGGAAACGATATATCTACTGAAAATTACAGTCGCGATCGTTCCTAATTAACTAGGCGCGACTTTCTTTTACTAAACAATATGTATAGAACATCGAAAAGCGGTAGAAAATGCGCAAATTTTATCAGAAGAAGCGACCAATAATTCACTCTAAGAACAAAAATATTCAGGGAAATAGCTGCAGTAACTCATTAGCAATAACTGCTGCTAATGAGTATCCCGTGTTTTCATTCAAAAGTGGGGAGGACTGAATCTTTCTCTCGACTTTGCTTTGGGTCTCTCGAGAGTTGATTATTGCCTGTCGTCTACTCCCTCTTCCTTGTAACCTCGAACTTTTACGTGCCACTTGTTATTTTTTGTCTTTTTCTGAAGAGGTGCTCGATTATGACAATCGTTTGACTTAGCGGTTCTATTTCATTACACAGCATATAATTGCGAAGTATTCTTGCCGCAGGTTACATCAGTTCATAGCGCAATCGGATTACTTTGCATTGGGACGTGGGTCGAGTGACAAAAGTGGTTTATCGTTTCTTTCTTTTGATTCTGTGTGGCTAATAGCGGATGCGTTTCACGTAGGTCATCACCTTGAGCCAGGGCACAGCCCGAAATAATGAGGACAACTCAATTGAAGCTTTCGTCGGGACTTGTTGGAATTGGATTGGTATGAAACAGCGCTGCGTAATATTTGGAGACAGTATGACGAAAAAAGCGCTTCTAATAACAGCTTCATTTACGAATAAATGCAAAGAAAGTATATGCACGTACAAAAGAAAAAGCACTAAGGATAGACTTCTCTATCGGTAAGCGCTATTGCGGGGGAGCTTATTCAGCAATATACTTTCCTGAAAGCACCTAGCGTATAGTTGTTTCCGCAAGTGGAAGTCAAAGAGAAGTGTTCGGCGATAAGGTATCACATGCGATTTTATATTTCATGTTTACAAATCGGTCGTTCATTTTTTTAGGCTATTCCAAATCTTTTATGATGCGGGAATTCCATACCGAACGCGAATGTTTCGTGGTTGATAACAACTTTATCGAATTTTCCAGCAAGGTTTTGGAGACCCGGGCTCAGGTATCCCACGATGGGACGTCGAAATCTTGTCTCAGCGGCGCCTCGCGGGCCTGCTGGAGGGCTCAAAGTTGGTCGCGAAGGACGGAGTTGAGCAGAGTGGCGGCCCAACTCAGCGATAGGGTCTCGGAGTTTAACTTGTTTTTTGCGTAGGGCGTTGCATTTCCATAGCATGTGTTTGAGTGTAGGTGGGTCCTGTTTTCATATCTTATATGTTTATTCTTTGTTTTGTTCACGGAATATCCGTTTGAGGTGAAATGGGTTCGGGAAGGCATTTGTTTGTAGTTGGCGTAGGACCACTTCTTGTGCCCTGTTTAGGTTTTTGCGTGGTGGTGGGAATGTTCTTATACATAATTGTAATGTCGTTGTATCTGGTCAGTCTGTCTCATTCGGCTCGGAGGTCTTCCCGGGAGGCCGGCTTGCGCGGTCCGTCAGCTCTCGCGCTCTGCGGTGGGCCACCTCGCTGAGGTTCGGGAATGCCTGGTCGCCTCTGTTGACGTGGGCGGGGAACCATACGATTAGACTCGGGTGGTCCTTGGGGTGCGTCTTCTCTTAAATATGTTCTTTGCTTTGGGCGAAATGCGTTCTTTGGCAAAGTTTCTCACCGCCGCCTGGGAGTCGCTCAGGGCGGTGTTGCAGCCCAGATTCGAAACTGCTAGGGCGATTGGTACCTCTTTGGCTTCCTCTGGATGTTGGGCTTCGACGCTACACACGCTCTTGGTTTTGGAGTTGGCGTTGGAATTGGCTTCACTGCTACAGTGAAGCGTCGACCGTCGAGTTGTTCCGCGGCGTCGACGAAGCGCGCGTCGGTTTCCCTCCCGTAAGATCGGAGGAGGGTTTTGGCTCTTGCTACTGTGCGACCTTTGTTGAGGTCCGGATGGACGTTCCAGGGAATGGCTGCGACGCGTATGATTCCTCGGATTCTCTTTGGTATTTCGGCTTTGTGTTCGTGTGGGGTTGTGGTGCCTGATGCCCAGTCGGTCGAAGATGTATCAGCCCGGGTAGGTCATTGTGAGTCTCTCTAGCTGATATAGGCGTTGTGCTATGGGAAACTTTTCGAGCGGGTTGTTCAGTTCTAGCTCGAGGAGGAGCTTTGTACTGGCAGAGTCCGGGAGGCTCTTGAATAACTATTTAAATTCTGGTAGACTGTGTGGCAAAACCTTGATATAATTGTGAGGCGCACCGTAGTGGGGGACGAATGATTAGTTTTGATCAGCTGGGGTTCTTTTACGTGCAGCTAGAGGTAATACACGAGTGTTTTTGCATTTAGTCCCATTCAAACTGCCGCCGCCGTGGATCGAACACGCGAACGTGAGCTTGGCAGCGCAAGGCCATAGCCACAATGCGGGTGCTGGTGATCATATGGACACTAAGTTGAGCGCAATATCCCGGTGCAGCACCCGGTGTTCTGACGGCAGTGCTAAGATTGTCGGGCCGAGTGGTGTAAATTACATCGTTACATCGTTTGATTACATCATTTTATGGACAATTTAACAGTTGTACAGAGAAGATGCAGAAAAATGGGGCATTCGTTGTGTGTTGATTTCTAAGCCGTCGGATATTCTTTTTCTGAATAACGCTAGAATGCTTTTGTTAATAATAACGGAGATCAACTTTTCCTGTATATCTTGGCAATGTAATAATTATGGCGCTGGGATTTATGACTGACTTACCACATGCATTTTTCCCTTGTGCATCCACTGGCCATATCAAATATGCAAACACGAATTTCTGCCACCTTTCAGCTGCTTTTCTTCTCTTCACTTATAACCCGCCGTGGTTGTTCAGTGGCTATGGTGTTGGACTGCTGCGCACGAGGTTGCGGGATTGGATCCCGACCACGGCTGCCGCATTTCGATGGGGGGCGAAATGCGAATACACCCGTGTACTTAGATTTAAGTGCACGTTAAAGAAGCTCAGGTGGTCAAAATTTCCGGAGTCCTCCACTACGGCGTGCCCCGTATACAGAAAGTGGCTTTGGCAGGTAAAACCTAATTAATTAATTAATTAATTAATTCGCTTCACTTATAATCTTGTGAACCCCTCTAAAGTGTCCTCCGTAAGGTCGGGTTGATTCACATTAACAATAAACTTTGTTAACCATGTGTTGATCTGCGATAGGTAATGTAGGTAATAAAAAAGGTTGATGAGCAGGTCACAGTGACAATACTGCGGAAAATGGGGATTGCGGGGACTCGATGCCCCTAAACCGACTCGTGTATAGCTGTATAAGACCCCTTGTCGCTTTCAATGCCTATACCCAAAACAAAAGTCGTTGCTTGCCTTGAACACACCTGTGAGCTGTGTTTACACAGGAAATGTAAGCATCACCCACATAGCAAACTTTGTTTCGGATGTCCGCCTCTTTTCATGCACTGTCTGCTATATATATTTACAAGCACTCATTTCGTACCCAGAGCCCGAGGATGCTTAGTTAGTAAAACGGAACAGCCTTGCGATGTGACTGCGCTATAACCTTGGCGAAGTTCTTTTCGAGCCTAACGTAGGGAACTTGTAACCGCGGCACGTACATCCTCTCCACCGACACGACGCAAGCATTTCTTAGTGTGCTTCCCTTCTCAGAGGAACGCAGCGACTGCCAAAACACAGTAAAAAAATCAGTGGCAGTCGCTGTGGGTGCGCAAGCCTTCCGACAGCCGCGAGCACCGTTAACAACCACCCACGTTCCCGCCGTGAACCACTCGTGCATGCGAAACAAGTAGTGAGCCGACACGTAGCGGCCGGCAACGTCCTCAACGCAACAAAAGCCGTTCCAACTTATAGGCATTCAAGACGAGCTGTGCCATTGCACCACCAGTTTATTTTCCCTGAAGAAAGGCGCGACACATTGACGCTGCCACACAGTCGTAACGAGGGTAGGAGAGAAAGGGGGAAGAAGGGAAATAAATAAATCGCGAAAGAACAGAGACAGCGCACCCGTGTGGGGCCACTAAGTGAACAGAATGAGCGGCTGAAGTAGACAGAAGGGATACAAAGGGGGGCCCACGAGACTGAGCCTCTTGATTATAGCGGTGACCCCGATGGAGAAGGCTCGCTTCTCACGCGGACTGCAAGAGCGGATGGCGTACGACGACCGCCAACGCTCCAAGGCCGCCGCGTAATGTGGCCGTCACGCGGTTGTCGCTCGGAGCCCCCGGCAGCAGGAAGAACAGCCAACAGGCACCGCTCAGCATCCTCCTCTTGAACGTCCACGAGTGTTGATGCAACGTCCCGGAGCACCACTGCCCCCCTGTTTGTATACCTGTAGAGACGGCGCGCGCTGAAGGCCTCCTTTTCATTCTGCCACTGGTGTTGTCGCCGTCTCTGCTTGTCTCTTCAATCAACCCTTCGTCGTGTGTCAACAGTACTGGGAGCTGTTACTTGGCTCCAACTTTGGTGGTGTTTGTCAAATGGTCTAAAACGGTAAGTGTTCAGAGACGCAAACAATGATTGGAGCGCACCGCGATTCCGGCAGCTAGAGATCGAGTGAAATGGATTTTTTTTTCGCTCAATAACGTTGGCAACGACTACCATATTCATCATCATGCGTTTGTGACACGAGCGGGTCTTATACGTAAATCATCCTTTTCTGAGAATTATAATAGAGCCAGCATGCGGACACTAGGATTACTGGAAGACGTTATTGCCGATGGGAAGGGTGTAGTTATCATGGCCCTAAAGTGCCTGACTGCACTGTTATTTTTTTTTTCATTAGGGCAGCTCGAGGGAGAGAGACGGTTGAAAGAAAGTTTGCAATCTTTCACAAATTCTATAGCATTGCTCGACGTGCCATAACTATTACAACGCAGAGGCCTCAGCCAGAAACCAATTCTTTCGTATAAGCTAGATAACTTCGTAAAAATAAATAGCATCCACCCATGTTCGATAATAATGTTCTTCCTATCACGGCTGGCTGGTTTCTGTTCTTGCAAATGGTTCGAGCACATGACCTACTTTGAGAATACCTGCATATATGTTCCTAAGCAAGCTTAGCTTCATTTATTATGGATTTTAGGTACCTTTATTACGCGGCACGGTTTCTTTGTGTCTCTAGCGCAGGCGCTCCTGCCAATATTGTAGACCTCTTGGATGGCACATTATCCCGCCCTACACTGCAAGTACAATATTCGATAAGCGTCGCAGGAATCATTCTGGGCGACATGCCGATCTTTTACTCATATTTTCATTTGATAAGCTCGTAAAGGTGCTTCATTTTTTTCTATATATGAATAATAGGCAATAGTGGCTATGTAAAGCGATTTTTTTTCGCTTTTGGTTCAAGCCTCCCTGCATTTCTTCAATGGATAAATAAAACTATTCTTGTTCTCGTTCATCTTCAATGACGTGAGTGAAAGCATCATGCAAAATCTATAATATTCGAAGGAATTGAAATGCAACATCGGCGGGAAAAAGTTGGGGCACTTTAATTCCAATTACTCTACTAGTGCGTTTTAGACACACGTGATTGAAGGGCCGATGCGCCTACACTTTTCACTAGGAATAGCGTTCTTCTCTGTCGAGCAGCCCACCATACTTGACCGCTTGTATTTGCAAATACTTTGCAAATAGGTGCCTAAGCATAGGTGAATCTAGTTTTTTTTTTTCTCCCAGAAGTTGAAACACGAAATGTCAGCACGCTCCCAGTAGGTGCCACCACACAGCCCAAGCACCGTAGAGTACGTTCACACACACTGGCTACGTAATCACACATTTGAAGCAATTTATCGTATTAGTACTACCCTTATTAGCCTAGCACCGAGCATAAGTTTGCGGTATGACTGTTGAAGTATTCATCGCATTTAGCCTATATTACTATGCTGCTGCATACAACTGCATGATATAATTTATTAGCTAGAGCTTCGGTTTAACAGCAATATCCGGCTGCAGATGATCTTTAAGCTCCACTTTATTCAGCGATGACATTCTTTTTGTTAGCGTATACCTAGGGACTGATACCTTTTTACTGGGCTTTTACTGTCATCGAATTTCACAGGTTTGATGGTGACTTGTATATGTGGCATCATGCACCATTGAAAAAATGTCCGCTGCGGGACGTGAAGAAACTGTCCAAGGAAAGCAGGGACACATTTGATTACGGTCACGTGCAGGCGCCAAAATGAGCGAAAGCGAGTGCCTCTACCCAAGCCGAAAATAGTTCAACGCCATAATTAACAACTGGGTGAAGCTAACCTGCTTGATGTTTATCAGCCACCATCGACCTTCACTACATGGCAGGAAGTAATACTGGTCGCTGCTGAGCAACTTTGTACCGTTTCGAAGTTACATATTCAGTTTCCGACACTTTATGACTTTCATCATGCAGATGACACGTCAATTCTCCCTCATTTAGCTTTTTCATCTAATAAGTTCGGCAACATCAGCTACAACTGCTATGTGTATATTTTCGCCTACAATTCGAATGTGTTATTTTATGATACATTCAGCGCTTCGTTCCCCTGAAAACATAAAACATAAAAACGAAAACGTCACCCTAGCATAGATTAATAGAGAAATTCTACAGCCATCACGCCGGGTGAAAACGTTAAGACGCTCTAAGACACCTGTCAATCGTGAAAACTTCGACAGCTTTAATTTAGCAAAAGAAGAGCTTCGCCTCGAAATCTAACGCGACCAAAGATTTTTCCTCTGAAGTGAAACTTCCGGACTTGCTGCAAAAGATTAGCTAGCGTAAATTTTCGGAGTATGCCTGACCTGCTATGTCTTTTTCATCTTCCTTCAAATAAAGACGCTGTCAATGACCCAGTACGAATTTCTAAAGCTTTTGATGAATATTGCCGTTCTCTATTCACTACTGACAACGCAACGGTAGCCTTGTTAGACGCTTTCCCTTCCTGCTTCATTCCTGACATCAAAATTACAACAGAAGCTGTGCTGAATGTTGTCCGTAAATTAGAAACCGAAAAATCGCCTCGCCCGATAATATTCCCAAATCCTTTTTAGTGCAATTCTCTTCAAGGACTGCTTAATATCAATCAATAGTTTTTCTAAAATCGGCGTCGAGTGGTGTTGCACTCACTTTTCAGAAAGTAGGAAAAGTTCTGCCTCTCTTAATTTGGTGACAAGCATACTCTCAGCATCAACAGACTGATTTTACTAATGTCCTCATCATCTAAAATGCTTGAAAACGTTGTGCACTAACACATAATCGACTTTCTAGAATTTAACAACCTTTTAAATAATGCTCAATATGTTTTCTAGCGCGGATACGGTACCGTTACTCAACTGACATAATTCACGCGTGACATTTCTCTACACCTAAATTGAGGCTACCAGATCGACTCAATTTTTATAAATTATTCAAAAGCTTTGACGCAGAGCTTCGTTCCACACTTTTGTTCAAACTGCCAGTTTAATCCAGTATTCCTTAGGGCTCAGTTTTAGGTCTTTTGTGATTCCTAATCTATATAAACTACATAAGAATAATTCACCGTGTAAAATCAGAATAGACGCTGATTACTTTGTCCTTTACGATGTAATAGAAATCCCAGAGGCGCACCTACGCCTTAACAATTCATTTGCCATTTGCGCTTGGTGTGAGCCCTACAAAAGGAATACTAACTTCTCTAAAACTGTTGTAATGTCATTTACAAACATGTCAATACCTTCGTTTTTTGTTGTTCGCACAAAAGCCCTTAAACAGGGTATTCAGCAATAAATATCTAGGTATCGTCTTCGCAATTATTTATCTTGGGGCCACCATGTTCACGCAGTAGCTAACAATGCACTACAAGAAAACTAGGATATGGGAAGCATACGATGCCGTATCTGCCCCAAAGAAGTCTAAGCTTCTATCATACAAATCCCTAATCCGGTCCATACTAGAATAGTCCTCACTTGTTTGGTTCCCGCACCATGAATGTAATATAAAAGAGTTTGAGGCAGTACTAAAAAAGCTCGGCGCTTTATATGCCACAGATACAATAGGTACTTCTTACCGTCATCTGCTCTTTCTGCATTAAACTTACCACTCTCTGTCCTTCTGTATGTTGATTCACTGATCTATGCACAATATCACGATCTCTCCATGTCGCCTTTCAAGTAGCGGGTACTTATCTGCTGCTAAACTATATTCAACCGCAGTTATAATGAACTTGATCTTAAACCGGTTTTCGCTCGCACTAACACAGTTAAATACAGTTTTTCCCACGTACTTTTGACCTACAGAATGCTTTATCTGACAATATCCATTCCCTTCCATCATATTAATTTTCCACCGCACTAGCTTACAATGCAGCCTAATAACACTTCACAGTTTTGGGTATAACTTCTGACTGCGTTTCTATCAGCCTGTTTCCTTTATGTTTTTCGTACTTTACCCTTGCACCCACCACCCGCCGTGGTTGCTCAGTGGCTATGGTGTTGGGCTGCTGAGCACGAGGTCGCGGGATCGAATCCCGGCCACGGCGGCCGCACTTCGATGGGGGCGAAATGCGAAAACACCCCTGTACTTAGATTTAGGTGCACGTTAAAGAACCCCAGGTGGTCGAAATTTCCGGAGTCCTCCACTGCGGCGTGCCTCATAATCAGAAAGTGGTTTTGGCACGTAAAACCCTATAATGTTTTTTGCACCCACTACTGCAACAACGTTTCCTGGGCTAGACTATATTCATATAAATAAATAAATAAATAAATAAATAAATAAATAAATAAATAAACATCAGAATGATGATGATGATTTCTGTCATCATTTCCTTTGAAACGGGGCTCGGACAATTAGTCTCCTAGCGTGATTGAGCTAATCAGATTTTACTACATCCATCATAGTCTAGCATATTGCTTATATCTGCTTGATCTTTTCTCGCATAATTAAGACCTCTATATCTATATTCAACAATTATATGCCTGTAATGATCCGCACTCTATCAATCGCTTTCTTGCTTTTTTTTTCTACTAATACTCTCTAAACATTTTCTCCTTATCTAGACCGCTGATCACTCAATGCTTCCATCCGCTTAGAATCCCAGAGCTTCTGCTAAGCGTCCATTCCCTTTAGTTCCTGCTGGTTGAATGTCTTGGGTTTCTATTATGATGTGCTCAGGGATGTCCGGACTTTTTCTGCAGGAAGCACGTGTCTCATCCTGTTTGGAATATTTGCCCCGGTACACACTTCCCTTCTTGCCGTATTTGTAAATCTTCATGTGCATTTTGTTCCCATCCTTTAACGTCCCCGTTTCTCTCATTTTCTTTTTGATGACTCCGGGTCCATTACCTTTACATTTATTGTTGGTGACTATTCATAATGCATGCGCGTCGACACCTGCAGGCTATATGCAGAACTGTGCGCATGCAGCCTGACTTTCAACAGCAAGGAAGGCATCGACATCATTTCACTCCATTGGGCAAGCAGCGCCTGTGCCGCCAGTGCGCTAAGAACTCGCGAATGAAGGGCCAAAGGTCCAACGTCCCTTCGCACATTAATTGCCCTGTCGACTACCACAAGTGAAACCAAGGACAACATTTTTACGTATGGAGGAAAGTAACTGCGTGTCTACCATGCGCTTTGCGCCATTGATTTCAATTGGGAATGTCCTACATTTCCTAAGTTATCGAGGCCAGCAGAATAAAACGTATTTTATAAGTACAAATTGGCCCTCAAAGCAAATTTCGTTTACTAAATTCGTTTTCCTTCAAATGCATCTGGTACCGGCGCTTAATGGGTTAAGTATTTAAGAGCAAGATGGTCAGTGTGATGCCAGAGTAGTGACGCGAATAGCCAATATGCAGCTGCACATCATCTATTGTTTGTGTCTTATGGTGGCAAGATATAGCGGTGCGAATGCACTTTTGGCATTAACGTGTGCGCTCCTTTCACAGACATGAAATGTAAAGCTTGTCAGTCCTTTGCTATGCTCGCCAGAGAGCATACAATAACCGGTTTAATTAATCTGTTTGGTTTACTTTTGCTCTCACGGCCGGTGCCATGCGCGTAGGAAGTTTTGCTGGTATCGTGCTCCTGTAATATCTTAACAAACTCGAGTTTCACTTATTAAAGGGCCTTTCAGCAGGCCACATAGCAAATTTTCACTACACGCTGGAAGTTGTTACGTGCCCGCTAGGGAGCGTTCTTCTGCAAGAATTTTTCGGATTGCTTCATTAAACCGAGAGAAATATTTCAGTGCCGCGAACCCATGATTTCAGGAGGCGAATGCCCCAGCCAACATTGGCACTCTCTCCACTTGCCTCGTCAATACCGTGCGCAAGCCGAATTCCTTCCCCGAGTGCTCCCATATACCGGAGCTGGAAGATCGCGTGGCGCATACTTCACGGGCCCTACCTTCTTTTTTCTTCTAGACCTTTTGTTGCTCGACGCACTTTCGCTGGTGGTGTCGCGTCCGAGCTGCTGCGTTTGTCTCGTTTCTCGTAGCGCACGTTTTTGCGCGCTGTGCACAAGAACAACTGGCTAGCTGTATAAGTCAGTGCAACATGAACATTGAGGCATACGCAAGCGGATCACAGAGCATGCTCGCACGCCGGAACACGGTAGAAAATGACATAGCTTCGTTCTCTGCGCGCAACTGCGCGACGTGGAGACAAACAGACGAAACGAAAGCACAACTCTCTTGCTACGGCACGAAAAACAAAGGCATGTAGACATTCGGTTCGTAGGTTTTATTATTTCTCTATGCTTTACTTCGTCTATTAAAGCAACAGATCAAAGAAATACCGACGATTGCCTTGGCTCAGTTACGTGTCACTATGTGTGAGTGACGTTACCACACTGCCATGTACGTAGGTGCACTTGCGCGATATGATGTCGACTCCACGGCTGTGAGCGCGGCGCCCACGAGGAGAAGGGCAAACGGCGTTCGGCTTGAAATTGAAGCTCTTTGCGCAGCGCGTAAGGATGTAATACTTAGCAGACACAATCGATAGCACGCGTTGTATGCACTGCGCTTGTCAGCTCAAAAAGGCAAGACCTGGTGAGGGGCCCTTTATACGAGCAAATTTGTTCTGTGTTTTTTAATATTCTGATAGTTCTTGCTGTTTCAGCTGACGGTTTTAAAAACTGAACAGCAGTACGGATTTTGTCAGGTAAGTTTATAGGTTGCACACCGAAAATTATCTGAGAGACTCGGCCAATTTTCATGTGACCACAACGACCATTGATGATGCCAATTAGCTGAGGCTGTTGTCCCTGAAGTGTGCCTGGGCGTATCAAAGTGGCTTGTGTTTAAAGTGGCTTGCTGCAGTGTCATGCTACCCATGGGGCCTGGGGCGCAATAACGGAAAGCTATTCCGAAATTTTCTATTCCAATTCAGCAATCAGCTCTCCGCGATTGGTCAAAAACTTTTTCGACCACCCCCACTTCGCCTGTCTTTCACGCGACGTCACGAAAACCGCGATAGCTCCCCATCTCATATAACGTGTACACACTGATTATGCATGAATGGACCGAACAAAAGAAAAGTAGTTACTTCTCATTCGACGCCTTTTCGCCATTAGCCCTCGGCTATTCGTCAAAACATTATGGACGGCACCCACTTCAGCTGCCTATCACGCGACGTCACAAAACCGCGAAAACTCGCAGCGTCAAAGCTGCATTATTATACCGAACAAAACTTAATTTTTTCCTGAATAGCCGCAGGCTGCCCCGTTCTGAAAGGAATAAAAGGTGGCTGCTGCCGATTGCCAAGGCACCTGCTACTCGCACCTGCTGGAGAGCATGAGTTTATTTGCGTATAATAAAGCTTTCTGAGTGGCCATGTCAAGTTGTCGAGCAATTTCGGCACGTTTACGACCTCGCTCTGCCAACTCTTCTTTGCTGGGGATCAATTTTAGCGTCATTCTTAAGCTTCCATTGCATGCCGCCGTGATTTTCGACCAGCCACCACAAGCTAAGTAAGGAAAAGCAGACGACTCGCAGACGCAGGCACCACCCTGTTCATCCGGTTATCGATTTTCAGTGCACTGCCTCGGCCCCATCGAAGGCCTCTCCACTTGAACGTGCTCGTGGCCTCTTGTTAGCCACTTAGATAAGACAAGCCGCTCGGTGTAGGCAATGTTAATTGTTTTGTAAACAAATAAAAGCTACCTCCAATAAATTAATAAAGCGTTTGACTGGGTTGTTGGGGCAACGCTGCGCGCTATCGCACGATGCTTGCATCGGCGGTTACGTAAATTTGACGTCGGGAGATTGGAGTAAAAACATATTGGAATAGGTTTACGTTATAGGGCTCCTGCACTGCTTACGAATGAACCAGATAAAACAAACAGATCATAACACTGCTCACGGATATTGAAGCAAACAGCCAAATAGTTTCAGAAGAAGAGTTTAATACACTCTCGTTAAAATATCTCGAGACGTTCGAACTTCCGCCTCTATTCCTTTACCATTACTTCGCCGACATTACACTAAGTGGCACTTTCTCCAACGCGCTCTTTTCCCAAACTCTCGGCTTGAAGTAGTAGAGACAGTCTTGCAATTCTTTTGGATTGCATACTTGTTTTGGTAACGAAACTTACAAATAAGTATACCTGTTTTACCGTATCCGTGAATGTCTCTAACAGGAGAGTGGATGCGGCCGTTTTCATGCGGCCGCTGTAGCAAGCGCCCAGAAGACAAAAGCGCAAAGCTGCCAAGTCAAGACAAATAAGATTTGATACGTTCTATAGCGCGGACTGGCCAGGGCATAACAAGCGTGCTGTATTGGGATCAGGGGCCCTATTTTGCTACAGTTAATTACATTCTCTATTCTTCATTTTTTTAATCATCCATCGTGCCGAGTGGCCGATCGATCCCGGCACAGATGGTGGTATGCGCCGTTATGCAAGAAGTGAAGAAATACGAAAAAAAGAACGAAAAGGAAAGAACATTCACGCCTACTGTGAAGCCCCGAGTCAACTACTGCATTATGGGGCTTCAATGGCATGCGAATTTTCCCGTGGCCTATCCACCCCAGTTACACAACCAAACGAAGGCTGACAGAAGGAATGTTGAAAATATGTCATATGTGAATATTCTGTCTTTCGCGAACTAGAATTTAGGACAGGTCAGAGTATCCTGTAGCCATGTAAAATCAGTTCATGACGTAAGATTGGTGGACCGAACGTATATCCCAATAAACGCAGTAACGTGCCAATAATATAACCATCACGCTTGCCTGACAGGTGCCCCAATCTCCCAGATGTGGCGCATGTGCGGCGAGCTTTTCTTCATTTACCTCGTTTGCTTGGCAGTCACATCATTCTGGACTAGTAGTGACTGGATGGGAGAACACAACCAGATGCAGTGTTCGTTTCTCGGTCTGCCCTTGAAAACTTCTCATGTTTAATCTCAATTATGATGGAAAGGAGGTCATATTATCTGATTCTATCTTTAATGTGACCCATGAAACCCATTATGTGAAATATAAAAGTAAGACTATAACTAAATATTTCCTTAAGCGTATAATAGTGTGATTGTGGATTATATGTAGAGCGCCCGTATGACAGGTCATAGGGCTCTTGGTTTGAACTGATGATGAGATGAAAAAAACAAATATTTATGTTGCAACTTCATGCTAAAGCGATAGCCCGCTTTCTATCTCATAACTGCTTAGTGAAGTAAACAATTCGTTACAAAATACGGCACACGGACTTTTTCATGCTTGTCATCTTTCCATACTGTGGTTTACCCCACGATATCAAACGCTGGGGCAAGCTCAAAAGGCCATCACCTGTATCGCACTCCCGCCACAAACAGGAAACCTTGGCACATACGCCCCCTTTTTCCTTATAGTGTGCCCCTGCTGACGTCATTTCACTTCGTTCATTGTACGTGCAAACTCTCCGCACCTTCAGTATTTTTCCGTTATAATATTTTCACATATTGTTATTAAAGATAACCAAGAAGACAAGGTGCCATATTTTGAAAGAAGCTCATGCTGGCAGAAATGAAACCCTCATGATCAACTTCCTCGCAAAATTCCTACGCTTCCCAAAACTCTTCGCTAGTCTAAGTATACCGGGGAATATGTCCGAGAAAGTACCATACGCTCGACAAATACTTTCGTGGAATGAATTGGTGAGGCAGTGGGGTTTGGCATTAACGTATTATTAGTTTTCGTCTTTGGTCACCTTTGCGAAGCGCCATCAGGCACAGCTAATTTCTTAAAGCAGGCAGGCACCAATGAATCAGAAGGGTGCCAAAGCTACTAGAATGGTCAAAGTGCGCTTCGATGTCGCATGCGGTGCAAGTGCCACTTGTGAGTAAAGACAAATGGTCCATTTGAACCAAGCAAAACTAAAGGGTGCAGGCGATCCTCGGCGCTGGCAGACTCGAACAGCATGCCCACGCTCGCACTGCGAATGTGAAGTGGGCCATTCGCGTGGCGCGCGCCGCGTGCATGCATCTCCGCCGAATTGATCCGCGCGCTTGCGAAAGGCCACTTATCACACAGGGTCGCCAATAGTCGTACGCTGGTGGTCGTACGCGGAGAAGCGCAGCTCTGCGAATCGCCTTGCGAAACGGTGCCGGCTCGCATTGTGACCCTTCGCCCCGAGAAGTGACCGGGTGCGTGAGCCGCATTGGCGATCGCCTCCGCGAGGAAATATAAGTCACCGACCGAGTAGCAGCACTCGCTGACTGGTAGGTTTCGTGTCGGCTCGCTTTGTGTAGTGTGTGTAGCAATTTACATGCAGATTGCAGTCGATTAGCCAGTGTTCGCTGACAGCATACAATCCATTGTGTGTTCGTGGCCGTACTTTGAACTCCGCAAGATAGATGCACCATTGCACTTGCCAGGTGACCGAATGGGGCCTCAAGTAAAGAATCTACCAAGCAATGTCATCTATTAGATTTTCGCGTAGGAAACGGCGAAAATTTTGAGTCATTTTGCTGGCTACCGTGGCCACGTTGCCGAATTTGTTTAATGTAGTCTTAGCTATTAAAGCAATGTCCATTAAACGTAGGTCGATGCAGTCTTTTCAGCACTTGTGTAATATTGACATTTTGTCCTGCGCACTCATTAGAATGGTTGGGTGCAGCTCGAACGCTACAAGCGGTGATAACGAGTATACGAATGCTTGAATAAAGCGCACACGAATAATTCAAACTATGCGGAAGTACTTAACCTCACCAATTTTTCCTCCTGTAAGCATGTCTTCTTGAACAGCGAAGAGAAAAAAAATGGGTCGTTCATCCTCAGTCTCTACTTAAGATACAAAAGCCCCTAGTATAATTATGTAACCCATCATATAGATATGACAGTGGTAGCTGGTAAGCGGCAACCCCCTCTTCACAGCACTTCCTCCCAACAGCCTCCCCTCCATCCTTATCCTGAACTGCGATAAATGTTTCCAATCTTACCAGCATCCACCATATTCCAGTGACTTTTGCGAACTTGCAGAGGTGCTACTTAACAGCATTTGTGGTATTTTGTATATGCCTACCATATAGCTTGAATAAATCAGCAGAGGATTTCACAGTCCGAGTTTTTCTCTTTTTTGCAACCTCTGGGCAAGACAATTCGAGATGACTTTGAAACTCTTACCAACTCCTTGCGGAAATCTCCTCCAGACCTTTGAAGCTCTTAACAGCACACTTAAAGTCTCCTTGAAGCGCTCTTTCCCGATGGCCGCGACCACCGGCGAACTACAAGGACATCTGATTTGAAATGTGTGTTAAACGAAGCCTTGAATAGTCGACTTAAATAAATATACCACGATGGCCATGACTACAGCTATTGATTACTTTGTACCATTGAGCGAAGCTAATTCCTGCGTCATTTGTGAAATACTCTGCTGTCGCATTTTCTGCCTTGTATACTGTTTTTCTTATTTCTTTCCACTTCTTAGAACTGACGCAGCACGGAAGCTCCGCCTGCTTGCTCAGCAGTGCACCATGTCGCAGTGGAACGACCCCCTTTTAAGAAATTCTCGATTGTACTCCCTTGATCCCACATTAAGCTTCGAGCGCCATCACAGCTTCGTCGTGGAGACGCCACGCTTTTGCATCGACTGTGGTCGTGCGTTGCCTTTACCAAAGCCTATGCATTCCGCATAGGCGTGACCCACACCGCAACCTGTCACCACTGCGGCCATGAAGAATCGATTGACCATATTTTGTGCGCCTGCCCGCAATAAAGTCCACAGAGGGAATGCCTTCGCCACGAACTTGACCAGCTGGACGACCAACCGCTATCGAAAAAAAAGAATTCTACACCATCGAAAGGACCCAACGTCACAGAAAAAGGCTGTGCAAGTGCTATTGCGCTTTGTGCGATCTACCGGCCTTTGTGAACGTCTTTAACTCGAACGCCTTTTGTGTGTGTGTGTGTCTCCGTGTGTGCGTTTTTTTTCGCGCTTTCCTCTCTGTCGTCTTTCTAACCTCTATCTCCCATTCCCAGCGTAGGGTAGCAAACCGGAGACTAATGTCTGATTAACCTCCCTGCCTTTCCTCTTTATCTCTCTCTCTCTCTCTCTCTCTCTCTACGTTTTTTTTTTCAGTTCCAGGGTGACACGCATTCTAGCCTACATGACCGAAAGAGGATAGTAATCGACTGGATAACTAAAACCCTATTTCTTATTTTTCCTCATGTAAATTGGATTTCGTATCATTTTACGTATACCAAAAAAATTGATTCTGATTCTATTTTGATTGCTGGTATCTCTCAAGTGGCGAAATTAGGAAAAAAATAGAGAACAGCGACTTGGAACTGTTGCGTTTTGAAAACAGACAGGAAGGTATGATACTATTTTTGTGGTCCTTGGGCTAGTATAAAACGATCTTGTACATGGGATATCCTTGAAATGAAGGACAATTCTTACTCTACAAAAGCAATTTATGGCCTATGTCTTCTTTACACTGGCCGCCAATGCCGCTTGATTGTTGATTCGCATGCACAAATATCCTACTTCGCAAACATTGTTTGGGCTACCGAAGAGCAAGGACCATGGCAACTATTTCTTCAGTTAATCTTGCGCAACTCCAATTCGCGCTAAGCGTCAGTATTATCTAAAAGCGAATCCCACGTACAATCGCGCATTTGGGCAAACTTTGTTTTGTATGCACTGCTTTGTCGAGGAAAAGAGTTCCATTCGGTACCATTTATACCATTTGTATGATGCCATCATTTGTGAATTCTATTTTTGAAAATGAGCTATGGTGCACACATTTTGAATCATTAAAAGCTAAAGACTGTCTCTGTATAGTGACCTAATTACCAAGACGTTCGTTAGAAAGCTGCATGCACGAAACATTTAACTCTACCCGCATTGGTTTCTTCCACTTCTGCTTATTCGTTGCTTTTCCCCAAAGGGCGTACACTGCGTTAATGCGCGGTTTTGCGGTCTCTGCTTTTTTCCTTTTTTTTCTTTTATGACGTTCGGAATCTTACTTTTCTTCGCCTAAATAAAAATGCCGCCAGAAGTTAGCTTGTCGCAAACAACCAGTAAGATTGTATAGCACCGCTCCCTACACAGTTCTGGTTGGCTGGTTAAATGGTGAACTCAAATAATTGGTCAATGCCGAAAACAACATATGTGGGTAAAAATAAATGCCTAGACTGAATGACTAAAGTCAACAACGACACACTAATTGACACACAGTGGGTTAGAACGTACAGTAATTGTGTTTATTCAAGCAAAGCCGCCAGTGTCTTTCTCTTTGCATGTTTCTATTTTTCTGTGTAGATGGTTACTTGAGGCAACCTTCATAGTCGGGCTCCCTTGAAAGAAGGTTCCTTCTTGCTCACACTATTGCGCCCTCGAGCTAGCCCGGGGCATTCACAAAAACTTCGTCAGTCGCTTCGGTGGAAGCGCAGCACACTACACGTCTCCAAATAACTTTCAAGGAATTAGCTGGCGGGCGTCTCAACAGCATCGCCCATTTGAGAGCAGGAGTTCAAGAACTTTGCCCCACAAAAGCAACAAAAGTCAAAAGTCAAAAGTGAGGTCAGCAGAGACCTATTAGCACATTGCACCTGTGAACTTGTCAGAACACGCTGTTCTAACTGGGTAATCAAAGCCTTCCTTGGCTCTTTCACCCGTATTCGTAGTCGATGGCTGAGGGTGTTCGAACTTTCGCAGCTGTTAGAATAACACCGGTACAACCGGTGTCTGCTCTCGCGAAACGGAGTCGAGGCCCATTCGTCACTCAGCGCCAGTGGCAAGTGCATTAGACTGAAAAATGTTCGTTGCGAACGTAGTCCTCAGAAACTTATGAGTTCTAAATGTGGCGTTTGCAAAGGTAAAATAAATATTTCGTCAATTTTTGTTTAACAGCCAGGGCTATTGCGGAGGTTATGAAACGAGGCACTGGGTGACAATGCGAAGGTAAATCTGCTCCGTGCAGACATTTTTTGATAACATCGACTGCTAAGCGTAAATGTAGCTGTGTGTTGAAGCGAATAATCGGGCCTCTCGGCATCTGCTGTTGCGCAATACCTTTTGGGTGACGGACTCGGGAAGGAACACTTTACTCTTCTTCGGCGGCCCTCTGCCACTGGGGCCATTGTGGGAGACAGCTTGGCACTGCTACAGATACTCTGGTTAAAGGTCGGACCTTTCTGCCTTTCTACCAAATAATCTCTCTCTAGTAAAAGGCTGCAATATTGCGGAATTCTGCAGAGTTCCGCAATGAAGCAACACGGGCTACCTAAATGTCTTCGCTGCAACAAATATAGGTCTTCAAGCGCATCATTTCTTTAATCACGCGAGTATCTTTGGAGAAGTGCTCGGCTATTCGCTCAAATTGATGGTCATCAACGATGCATAGTTTGGGGCACAATTTTTTATTTATTTAATGCTATCATGTATTAGAATAATCTGGGCCTTTTTCTATTGTTGTGATATTGTACCGAATTGCCAGCGTTTATATACTTGGTAAGTTCTTCTAGAGAGGTCCAGGGAGATTTCGGATCGTCTTGTTTGTTATTCCGTCTAGTCCCAGCGCGGATGTAGTGCTAAGCTTTTTTGTAGAGTTGCTCTCAATTCCGCTTCGCTAATATCTTCGCCTAATTTTCTGTTTGTGGTGCCTGTGTGATCCTGGTGAAATGTTGGCATAGCCCGAGATAAATACCTTGCGGCTATCTGATCGATAAAAGGTTCTTCAGTTTTGTCATATGCGTGTAACACTTTGTTTATGTTTTGTCTGTACGGGGCTTTACTTTCCTCAGGATTCAAAAGGTGCTTGAAGAAGTTCCACGTTCTGGATAATCCTAAATGATTATTCATATATGTGCATGTTGCTTTCCATTGTTGTTTGCAGAGCTGTTGTGCGTATTCTTCTATAACTCTGTTAAGCCGAGCCAGCCTTCGTCAGAGCATCCTGTTGTGTCTCTGAGTTTTCCATCTCCTCGAGAGACCTTCTTTAGCTTTCTTTATATGTAAGAGGTTACTGTGTACCTGTTCCATTTACCCGTCCTGGGAGATTACTTGTGTAGCTGAGTTAACATCCTGCTTAAGTTGGAGAACCTGATCTTTTTCCCTCACGTCCTGTGTGGGCAAACTCACGGACCATGTTGTCCTGACGAGACTGACCAACTATCTCGAGGATAACGATGTTCTCCCGCCTACAATGTTGGGCTTCCGGAGAAATTTGTCTACACAGGATGCAGTGCTCCAACTTAAGCATCAAATTATAGATAACACAAGTTGGAACAGGCTAACCCCGCCTGCTTCAACATCACCACCACCACCACCACCACCACCACCACCACCACCACCACCACCACCACTACCAAACTATCCTAGGATTGGGCCTAAAGAAAGCTTTTGACAGTGTTACCCACGAAACAATATTAAACAGAATAAATGAGCTAGGCTTCTCGTATCAGTTCACCATCCCGTCATAAAATTTGACGGCGTCTGATAGAACCTAGTTAAGTTTTTATGGGTGAATATGCACTATATTGCATTGTGAAGGGGGCAAAGACTGAACTCAGCAAGTTGCGAGAACTTTTTCTGAAATACAATGGCTGAAATGCGCAAATAAACGCAGAGAGGAAAGCTAGTTTGAAATCCGTGTTGTCACCCTGACCTGTCGGCGCTGTAGTTAAGGCGCCTGAAGCAATAGTACATTGACCTTCATTTTGTCTTCTGATAACCACCATACTACGGTGAAGGTTACGAAATGGACGTTTTAAAACAATACCTTGTAGCTAAAAACCGAGTTAGCATTTCTCTTTGGTGCCCCTTTAAGCTCCATGCAGTCACTTGTCAGAAGTACGGATTTTTTTCAAGTGTACTGTATCAATAGAGAAAGACCTTGTTTTTGTTTTCGCGCTAGTCGCGAGCAAGAAGAGCTATTCAATGCCGAATTGATACACTTCTACGAACTATCCCATCAGCGCGTCATGGCGGTATGTTAAAGCATAATGCCAACAAAGTATTGACATGACAACGGGAAACGAATAATAGGTGAATAGCTGTATATTCACTGTTTCACGTAATATGACTCGTTAGATATTAACATAGAACGAGTCGCGCTAAAATACGTCCAAGCAAAAGTCTTAAAGCATAATTTTGACGAGACAGTATTAAATTTCCATGCCTCATCTATTACAAAACCAAGAAATAAGATGAGCATGCTGCTTTAATTTCACCGTGCCCTGGCTTTTGCATCACTAGTCTTTGCGAGTCATAAAACTGAAGTTCGAAACAGAACATAAGGCGACAATTAGAGTTTATTCTGAGTGAAACACCACGCGTTTATTTTGTCTACTCTCATGCTAACCGACGTTGCGTAAAGCAGTGTTTTCTGACCTCTTTCTCCTCTATTACCTGCTTTCATCGTGATTGCAGCTTCCACAATACTCTTGTAGCGAAAGTAGAGCTAGGTAGCCGAGATCTCAATTAATGTCACAGCGCCACAGGCAATCGTAAACAAAACGTGCATCAGCGCTTTCCACAGCAGCCGAGATCTTTCGGACGCTGAATGACACAGATTGCATGTGAAGAGAAATAAGCGCATATTTCGCGCAAATAAGCGCATAAAAATCGGAGCATTTGCGCTTATCTTGAATCGCACTGAAAGTGCTTTGCGTTTATAGGCTATAAAACAATTTTCCATTCAGTAGCATGTATTGTTCATTTATTAAGCGTTTCTCTCTAAAATAAAGGTGCTATATCACGCATATACAGAAACAGTTATCGCAGAATCAATCTAAGTGATTACGTATGTAAACGAACAATTTTCTTTTTACGCTGAATCTTCTGTGAGTGTCCTTGGATCAGTGAAATGCGACGAATGTACTAGTCTCTGAAAAAAAAAATTTTAAGGTTCAGTATTATTGTGATGATATATGCATGAATTTCTTTGACGTTTTTGGATGAGCAAAGGCAAATGAATTGGTGGACCAATCAGTGATGTTCATTTATTTCATTCTGGGTAATGGACAATGACTACCCGACTAGATTCATAGCTGGTCGCACACGCCGCACACCGCACAGAAAGAGTCAAAGGAAGTGCTCTTCGAAGTAATTGATAACAGGAACAGTTGATGATGATTGCTGTCATTTTTCGCTTGACTGGGTGCTAAACTACCTCATCTAGCCCAGCCATTGACACCGCTTCGCACCTCTATAGGCAGTATAATGTTGTCGAGGTGTTTCCGCACGTAGACAACGTTGCTGTGCTGAAGATTTAATTGCCTTCCATGAGGATCGGTTTCGACGTCATTCTTGCGGTTCATGGCACGCCACCGAGACGGTCGAGGAGCCACCGCAAGCTGAGCGAGAGGAAGCTGTCGAATCGTTCCTTCACGCCTATTTTTTTTATTCTTTGACGCCAATGTGGCGTCAACGTTTCTCGGACCATGTTTTTCGGCTAAGTAGCAATGGCGCGCTGCTTCTGAGCATGAGATCATGTGTGAGAGCCTCGATCGCGGCGGCCGTATTCTGATGGGAACAGAATGAAAAAAAAAATCCCGTGCAGGTTGTTCTTGGCGTAGGTCTAAAACACCTGGTGATTATAACTGATACGGAGTCCTCCATTACGGTGTTATCCCCGTTGTTGCTTTGGGACGTTAAACTCCGGCAACGAATATGAAGTTTCGGAACATTTCTTCCTCTTTCTCTCTTGTCGACGTCCTTACGCAGTGCTTTTAAATATTCAGCATCAAAGAAATAGCTGCAGCAACACTGCCTAAATCCATACCTGAATAGAAAGCGCGTCAGGTGTTCGCACTCACGCTGAAGGCATGCATGAAGGATACGGCGGGGTGCTGTAGCACGTGCAGAATAGGTCGCGCTGAACAAACCTGTGAAATGATTTTTACAACATCCACCTGTGACATTACATGCTATTCTGCGCGAGATGACTGTAGAACACCGTTAATTAAAGTTCGAGTTTCAGTTCGTAGGATACGTCATATGCAATGCGTACTCATTGCTGCCCTTATAACATACGTGCGTAGGTGTACGAAACGGGCTAAATACACTTAGTGCCTCGAATTCACTTCAAGTTAAGCACATATGTTCATGGTTCAGGCAAAATCTTTATAAAGAGAACAGTTTTGATTGTGCGACAAGGTGTGGCCCAAGCCACTACGTATGGTGATTCCATAATCATCTTGTTTTTTTTATCGGTAGCTTCAGATCTAGCGGCCTGAGCGCTCAGTTTTCGGGTTTGTGGTTTTTGTATTGTAAATTGTCATATACCGTTTATACCGTTCTTCGTGTCCTTACGTTATGGTTAGTGGAAAAGTGAGGAATTGGAGAATTTTATTTGAAACACCAGGATGCAGTCTTTTTAAATATAACCGCTCATTCATCGATGGGCATATTTAGATTTCACGAAAAAAAAAAACTGGAGCACTGATGTCAGAGTTGGTGCAGCATAGTGGGTAGTAGGTCTTGCATTATTTCGTCTGTTATCGATTGAAGTAAACATCCGCAGTTAATTCAACGCGAGCCGTCTCATCCTTTCTAGGACAAGAAGCTGTAGTCAGGGTTGTATCTAATCAGAGTTATCTTCATTTGTGGGGGTCCATGGCGCTTCGCTGTGGTGGAGGGGCAAGCGCTTTTGTTCGTCCTCTTTCCCTTTCCGTCTTTTGTTTTTGACATTTGACTCCTTGGGCGCTCAACCGGGCTCTAAAAGGTTGGAGAAAATAGCGCCCCTTCCTCTCCGGAATATCTTGCTCTCTCCTTCTCTCTGGCTTCCTTTGAATTATTTCACCTCTTTGGGGGTTTATGTGAGAGCTGCAGAGCGTGGCACCCACCAGCCATAGTGTGTCGGCCAACCAAAGCTGCTAGTTGTGCGTTATTCTTCGGTGCTGCAGCATCGGCGGAATACCTGAAAGGTAAAATCTTCGACTGGCAATTTGTGGGTCAGCAGTTAAAATCCTTGAGCGGCAATGAGGAAAATATTTCTTATACCGTTCTCACAAATCACTATACGATTCCTGCAATGGTCGCCTGTGGGCATCAGGACGACTAGTGTAGTGACCCCGAAACCTCCATCGCTGTTAAATGGTGTTCTTACATGAGAGACGGATAACATACATACGAAAAAAAATATACCTGCCTAAATCACAGCTTTGTTCATCAATCCTAGAAAGCGCTTAAGTCGTGTTTCGAATACAACACTAAGGCCCAAACAATTAAACGTTCCTTTCCTTCGAGCGCTTCCTAACCTTAAGTGAGGCCTCCTTACAGCGAAGGACCGATGGAGGAAGCAAGCAAACTCTGAAAGCTCCCTTCACCCGTCCTCACGTAAGGAGCGGTTGCCGCCATGCCTGGGTTCGAGATTATCTCTTAAAAGCTTTAGGCCAACACCAGAACACCACTATTCAATAAAAAAGGTTGTATCGTCGCACAATCTCTAAGTTGATGAGCTAATATAGAGAAGCGTGGACGCTATTTCTTAGTTTTGTTTACTAAATCTAAAGAAGCAGTGCATTACAGTGCGAAACTTGATGTGCTCCAGCAACGCTGGCACGCCGGCGTCGTTTAACGCCTAGCAACGCTTCCATGCCGCACGCGTGACTGAAACGAACGTGCCTGGCAAAACGTACCATGCTCGCGCTTCTCCGAAGGTGGGCGACAGCACGCACGCGCAAGCAAACGTCACGTGGTTAAGCAGTGAGGCGAAGCGCTGGTTCAGGGCCAGGAGCGGCGTAAGGACGCATGAAGGCAGCTTGGCCCAAACAATAAAACGTTCCTTTTAGGGGTGTGCGAATATTGAAATTTTCGATTACGAATCGAATACGAATAAGGCGAAGAACTCTCTTCGAATATCGAATCGAATATCGAATACATGTGTAGTATTAAAAAATTGCAAGAGAGGTAACAATAGCTTTATTACCCTTTTAAAAATAACATTGCATTTTACAAGGTTGCTTCGAATTAAAGAGGTACTCAATTATAGATAATGGACTCAGGTAATGCATTCAGTCAGGTAAAACGCTTGTTACAGATTGTCGTGAAGGAAAATTAACTGCTCAATATGGCCAGAAAGTAAACGCTCTCTATGCACTGTCACATTTCTACCGGTAGAAAGGACTCTTTCACTAGGAACTGAAGTGGCAGGGATCGCCAAGTACTTCCGGGCGAGTGCACTTAAAAGCGGATACCTGAAGCGGCCAATGGACTGCCACCACTCACAAGGATTCATGCCCCTTTCCAGAAGAGGCTTTTGCGCGTAGTCTGTTACTTCCCTCTCAGGGGCAGATGCCAAATGTGTCTTCTCTTTGTTCATCACTAGATTGTCAAAAGCATTCCATACACTCGATGCCACCAGTGGACACGAAGTCGACGCTGGCACGGTGGTGTCCCCACGGTGTTCCACGACGGCTTCCTGGAGCTCCCTTGTCACAAGATTTTTCAGCCAAATCATCTGACCAGATGCCTGATGAACTGTGGCCATAAAGCGCGGATCAAGAAACATGCCTAGGCTGGCGACTTCATCAAATTTCCACTCCGCACAAAGAGCCTTGATACATATTGAATCAATGTTAGCAAACCCTGAGTTGCCTTTGCAACCTTCAAGGCAATGGGGCATTCCAAAAATAACTGGAATTATAAAGCTTGGTGAAAAAGAAACCGAAACTGATCATGTCTCAAATGCCTGAAGCAGATAGACTGAAACAGAGCATTCAAATAATGGCAACTCAGGGTTGCAAAGGCAACTCTGAGTTGCCTTTGCAACCTTCAAGGCAATAGGCATTCCAAAATAATTGGAATTATAAAGCTTGGTGAAAAAGAAGCCGAAACTGATCATGTCTCAAATGCCTGAAGCAGATAGACTGAAACAGAGCATACAGATAATGAGCGGATCATGCGAAGTTCTCAGTTAATAAACATGTTCTTAGGAGAATGCGGAGCAAGCATACAATTGGTTAATTGCTCAATTATTCGCAGTCTATCCGAATATTCGCCGTTTCCACCGTTATTCGGCCGTCCTCGGATATTCGTGAATTTCCGAACATGCATTTCTCGAATCGAATGCGCTTCGAATATGGAAAATATTCGATTCGTATTCGAAATTCCGAATATTTGCACACCCCTAGTTCCTTTCCTTCGAGCGCTTCCTAACCTTACGTGAGGCCTCCTTACAGCGAAGGACCGATGGAGGAAGCAAGCGTACTCTGAAAGCTCCCTTCACCCGTCCTCACCTAAGGAGCCGTTGCCGCGTGCCTGGGTTCGAGATTATCTCTTCAAATCTTTCCGCGAACACCATTATTCTATTAAAAAATGTTGTATCGTCGCACAATCTTTAAAGTGAATAGGTAATATAGAGAAGCGTGGACGCTTTCTTCTAGTTCCGTTTACTAAAGTTAAAAAATAGTTGCGCATTACAGTGCAAAACTTGATGTGCTCCAGCAACGCTGGTACGCCGGCGTCTTGCAACGCCTAGCAACGCCTAGCAATGCTTGCATGCCGCACGCGTGACTGAAACGAACATGCCTGGCAAGACGTACCGTGCTCGCGCTTCTCCGCACGTGGGCGACAGTGCGCATGCGCAAGCGAATGCCACGTGGTTAAGCAGTGAGGTGAAGCGCTCGTTCAGGGCCAGGAGTGGCGTAAGGACGCATGAAGGTAGCTTTGGAGCTACCTTATGCTGAGGAAGCACGAAGGAAGCCTTCACCGAGGGCCCCTCAGTAAGGAAGCTCTCAGGGTGACAAAAGGTAGCCTCACCCCAATGAAGGCTTCCTTAGTGAGGTAAGGAAGATTTCATTGTTTGGCTTCTTATGCTGAGGAAGTACCAAGGAAGCACCAAGGAAGCCTTCACCGAGGGCGCCTCAGTAAGGAACCTTTCAGAGTGACATAAGGTAGCCTCACTGCCATGAAGGCTTCCTTTCTGAGGTAAGGAAGATTTCATTGTCTGGCCCTAATTAGCTCCCCAATGAGCTTTTTGCATACGTGAGAGAAATCGATATATATATATATATATATATATATATATATATATATATATATATATATATATATATATATATATATATTAAGAGACGAGAAAGGCAGGGAGGTTAACCGAAAGATAGATATCCAGTTTGCTACCCTGCACTGGGGAAGGGGTAAGGGGAGACAGAAAGGTACTTAAAAATGCAGACACATGGAAACAGCGGGAGAGGGAAAGGAAGAAAATGGAAACACAGAGAGAAATCGCATTTCGCGTTATGCTTATTTCCTTGAGCGACTCTTCAAATTTTGTATCCTTGGGTGCAACACTGGCTATCGTCGTATGCATTTCGAAGATAAGCGACATTGTCCAAAAGTTAATATATTTTACGTGATGTCACATAAGTAAGTCTGCAAGCCTGCAGATTGCTCTATATAATAGCCTTCTGTTAACGCTATCCTCGACCTGAAAAACCTATAACTGATTTTACAATTTACTGAAGATATTCCACGAGGACAGTTTTTCACAGCAGTTTTATAATTATGTGTGTCTGTGCTGTATATAAGTAATTGCCTAAGCTGGAGACGTGTTATATTTGACTAATGATCTATATCTCCCAATGTGGTCCCAGTGGTTAACTTTCCTTACTGTTAGTAATATTTTACTAGGTTAAAATAAATAACAAGAGCTGTACTCGCAGAACTCTCTTCCACGAGCGTTCCGCCATTGTCCATCATTTAGGAACTTTCCACTCAGTAGATATCAGTGGGATAGCGAGAAGATCCCAGCGATGACGACACATCACTCAAGACACAAAAGAGAAGCATTGTAAACGTACGAACACTGGCCTATACTTACCGCTCCTCCCATGTGATCTATACGGAAGACGCATATCGCAGCCAACTTGCCAATTTTATGGCCAACGTTTGTTCCTGCGCCACTGAGGAAAAATGCATTGCCGTCTGACAGGCGGGTGACAGGGGCAATGGTTACGCACCTCAAACACCTGTATAGTTGCGAATAAAGCATAAAAGGCTTTTCTTCTCTGGTATATGGGCTTGATTTCGATTTATTTTTACCATAGGAGCACAAGACGGGAAGGAAACCTAGAGGATTATTTGTGCGAGCCCTGTATTGCGTCATAATGAGCGTGCCGTTCCTGTAGGGTGACTTGGCGCTACTAGGTTTGCAAAAATGCATTTTTATTATATTTTCACGAAGAAATAATATCACAATTTGCTGTTGCGCATGTTCTCTCAGGTACATTCTTTGAAAACCATTGAGGCCTCCTCTCGAAATAACAAAATTCATATCTAGTATCGTCTAGCATCGTAAGTTCTTCATGGACCTTAGCACGCTGTCTGATAACAAGCCAGGTGATCCGCTCAAGTGGCTTCAATATTTTTGAAGAATTCTACTCGTAATAATGCGCAAGCCATTTTTGATGGGCTACACAAACATAAAAATACACTCATCATTCTATTCTTAAAAGAAATTAGATTTATACATTGAGTATTGGTTAATACTGAGCTCTTTGTGTCATTTGTCACTGTGACAAGCTTCGTTTTATATGTCACGTTGGTTCCTTTCAGCATTGAGCACCCCGTATTCTCATAGAGCCTTCGGTAAAGGTAATAACAAACAGGACTCGCTGATTTATCACTGACAGCAAGAGCTATACCATGGCAGCATTCTATTTTTATGAGAACAGTTATCGATAGCGCTATACACAGAGTGCAGACCAATATGAGATGCGACACGTGTGCCAAGAGGGCATCTTCAGAGCAACGCAGGTAAAGTTAGAATAACCAAACGTGCCTCGAGCGGACAGTGAATGTAAAGGGCATTGGTGCTTTCTTTGTGGCGGGTTTCTGTGGCCATTTAAGCACGTTTGTATAATGAGGAGAACTAAATGTTAACACACCTTTAGCATGGGTTGAACTCCCAAATTTTGTGAAGAGTAAGTACCATTTTCTTGAACCTTGGCAATTGCATGCTAATGTCACGAAGTGGCATGCTATTTCATACGTGTTCAGATTTTATAGGGCCAAAATAGAAAAAAAAGTTTCTAGTGCCGCTACCATTGGCAGTCACCCTTATGCAAAAGTCAAAAAAGAAGAGTTGACAAGAAAAAAACTTTACCTTGAAATGTCACCATGCTTTCGAGCATGTGCGACGTTTCTGGAGATAAATGTTCGGGCCGGAAAACAAATATACGAAGTTGTGACAGCATGATGTGGGGATAGGCCACCGTGACGTCAATGTTCGCAAATCTGTCAGCTGGTTGCAAGCGGCGCCAGAGAACAGACACCACAAGCAAAGAGACCAAGACTATCATGAGGCGAGCCTTGTGATCTTCTCAGTCTGTTCGCTTCTTCTTTGTGTCCTCTGGTGGCGTTCGGAGCTATGACAAACCGACTATGGCCCGATAGTAACGCGTCGACCTATCAGCTAAAGTGAACTGCGGCACTCGTTTACCAAATAATATACTGGCTGAAGTGCGTATCGAAGCAGCATTGTAGAAACCCAACACTGATATATATATATATATATATATATATATATATATATATATATATATATATATATATATATATATATATATATATATATATATATGTTTATGTAGTTTACATGCAGTATAATTATGAAGTACAATTCTCTAGTTATTGCAGACGATGGTCTCCAGACAGCACTCCCACTGCTTTCAAGCATGCACGCACTTTCTCAGATCAGTATTCCGGTCTTATGCGCTCTTTTGTTTTGGAGCGAGGGCCACGGGATTGTCGCTCTTATCTCATATTTCATTGCACTATTCACTGTCTTTCAACGGTGACCGCCGCAGTACGGGCGGGACACGAGCTGAATCACTGAATCGGCTGCGTCGTGTTATGGGGCTCCTAAGGTGCTCAAAGCGATTTAAAACTATCAGTGATGTGTGATAGTTACTCATTATTCACAAGTTTTCGCCACTACGAATATAATGCACACTGCGCAGACCTAACTCAGATATAATCACTTGCATAGGGGCTTGGAAAACTTTCATTAAAAAATACCCGCTATGGAGTCCTACCAAAAGCGTATAGTATATTAAACTGAAAAAAATTAGTGTTAGATGCTGTAATATTCATGACCAGCATGTTTTTTCAGCCTGAAATTTGTTGAAGGCCAAGCGGAGCTGGTTTCTCAATTACGTGGTGTAACTTGGATCTATAGACCATTATAAAATATTTTACAAAAACGGCACCAAAAAAGCGCACCTTCGATATTTTTCTGCTTTCTCTCTCTTTCTCTCGCATTCACACAAATTTCTACTGCCAGTTGACTGTGGGGAAAAAATGCAATCTTTGTATTCACACGTCCGATTTAAGTAAAAGCAAATAAAGGGAGAAAACATACCTCTCCCGTTTTTAAATCTCCTAAATAGTGCTAGGTTTCATTAATTCATCCATTATCGCCGCCGGGGATTATGACAGAAATATTGAGCTAGGAAAATTGTTGTTCGAGAAATATGCTTGATTTAGCATGAACACTGAAACTCATCTGACTTAGAGAAGGAGGCAAAGGAAAGCCTGGGAACGTATACGTTCAGCACAATGCGTTGGCGGGCTAGTTGGTGCGAATCCATGAATACTTTATTTAGCGCAAAATAACAGACACAAGGAAGACGACAGGACAAGGCGCCTTGTCCTGTCGTCTTTCTTGTGTCTGTTGTTTTGCGCTAAACAAAGTATTCATGAACGTATACGTATTGAGATTGAATGGCAGTTCTCGCACAAACGATGACGTAATGCAAGTAAAACAGGAGATGCCATTACTGTCAGCTATCTATTTTGTTGTAAAGAAAAATATGTGCCATAACAAAACAATGAAATAAAGCAGACACGTGAATGCGCATCAGCAAATCTACGCTGCAAGACCTCAGTGCCTGCTTCGGAGATATACATTTTTTTACTAAGTCATGTAGACTTTGTAAACAACCGGCTTGAAGTGATTAGCTTATTCCTAGCTGCTTAAAATGATTAGATAATATAAGAAGCTCAGCACGTTTTACTAAAAGTAGGAGAGGGCAACAAAAATCGCTGCAGAGCACGACGGGATGACAAGGGACAAATCTGACAGTGTGCGTCTGCGGTCTTTTGGTCCGATGTTTATCCATCTCCCATTTCAACTAAGATATGCCTTCCCGCGTGATAACGGTATCTGAGTCGGAAGGAATTTAAATACCTTGCGATCAAGCTAAAAGCACCACGAGTAGATATTTTAATGATCTGTCACATGACCACTATTTTTGCTCACTTGAATTGTTTCGTTATGGACACTATATTTTTGCCTTACCAATATTATTGTTAGTTGAGTGTAAGCGCATATTCGGTTCTTCTAGCCATGGGTTGACATTTGTGTGAACCGTACCATATCATCAAAACATTCACTAACTCGACGAGTTTTCACCTCTAACGAAGTTGACCAGGGCTGCACTTTGACTGGTCGAACCGCTTACACTATGGGTATAGGAGAACGGGAAAGCAATGATGATATAAAGCACCAGGGTAGAATGTCCATATCTTCACGTGCTCTGCGCAAATGGGCTGGTGGCCGATGGTTGCTGTCTCATGTCCACTCACATGCCTCTAACATGGACTACAAGGCCCGGATGTCCCTTGAGGCGCGCCTTGCTGCTTGCGCTGATCGTGTACTTTTTGCTCTTGTGGATGATGGTGATCTCTTTCATGCTGGAACCAGCTGCCATCTTGGCCTGTGGATCAGAAGTATGCGCCCCGGTGAAGTACACGAAGGACCGCGGCCGGGCCTTGCTCCTTGTAGCTGCTTCAACCTTGCGAGGTGGCTGATGCCTACTGCTGGGTGGTATTCTTGCCGGCATCTTCCAAGAAAGAAGTGCAGGATGCTTCAAGATCCACCGTGACGACGGCGGAGCTGGCACCACTGGAGGCGCCAGAAGAAAGACGACACTGCTGGTGTCGACTGGTGGGTGTGTCACAAACTTCTTGACCACCTTGATCTTGGAGAGTTTTCTGCCTTGCATGTATGGTCGGTTGTCACGACGCCTGTGACGGAAGCCCATGGGTCGGTTGTATACGTATAGTTTCTGCCAGGGCATTCTCTGTAAGTTGTTCCGTGCGTAGAGGAAAGGCCCACCAAAGTCCGGCTCCAGTGCGAACATGCTCGTCATGGGCCTTGGCCCGCCACGGTGCCTGCCGGGGAAGGTCATCTGGCGAATGCGCTCCAAAAGGTGTGCCGCCCTCGAGTTTGACTCACCGCCTGGACAGAGTGCCAGCAAACTCCAGGTCACTGCTACTCCCTGCAAGTGAATGCGCACGTATGAGTTTGTGTAGGTGTGCCGGAATTTCTTGTACTTACATGCTTATTTAATGGTTCATTATAATGACATGTGCCAAGTTAACTAAAGCTACTTATACGTATGAATGCCGCAATACCATGCACTCATGCAGTTCGCAAATGAGCTAAATATAAACATATTATTGGGGCTTACTTTTCTAGGGAGAATTTTCAAAAATTTGCGCAGCTATTGAAGTGCGACATTTACGAAATTGCGTTCAATGGAGTGGCCAAATCTTTACAGTTGTTCTTATTGTGTCAGAATTTCAATTTTTAAGTTGGTGACAACTTACAAATTGTTGGACTTGTCTTCGTGGCACTTAACTTAATTAAGTGGATGAAAAGATGTATGGGGTGGCTCACGAGAATCACGTGAGGTTACTAAATTATAATCTCAATTACGCCAATAGACTGCTTCTTTACACAGCCGCTTTTCTGTATCTCATCCTGGTTACTAATTTTTCATTGTGCTGCAAGCGAAAGGCAAAGGATGCTTTGCTTTTCGTCTGTCGTGTATTGCACTGTTATCGGACGAACTAAATCCAGGTTGGTGCAGGCTGCAGATCCATTACTGATTGTTGCGGATTGTTATTATGGCATATGGCTGCAGCTGATTTTACCCCGTCATGCTGTGAGACTTAGCCGTCCATGCAAAGGAATAAATGGGAAGAGCTGTGCCTCTGCGCTATTCAATGCTTATGCTTATGCATCACACCCGAAAGCCGTCGTTCACTTTGTCATAACTGTGTAAACATTTGATGACTCTAAAACAACACATAGAAAGAGCTGAACATTGTTACGCAGTCCGGTATCAGCCCTCTCTGGCATTCACAAACTTCTTTTCCTTCCGCATTGGAATGGCCGACAGCCCTACTTGCAACACCTACGGCTGCGAGGAGATGATCGTGCACCTCCCCTGCGCATGTCTCCATTTCAAAGTGCCAAGAAAAATGCTCGTGACCACACTCGAAAAACCCGACAATTACCCCTTCACCGAAGCAAAAGTTCTAGGACACTGGTCCAGACGGGTTTCGGCACTCAAGGCCATAAGGGCTTTGCTGAAATTTTTAAGGGCTTGTGTTGAATGTTGTAGCGCGTTCCATCGTGTTACTGTGTGAATTTTTTTCTCTTCTTTCTCCTTTTATTCCCTTTGGCCCTCTCCCCAGCACTTACGGTACTTACACTAGCTAACCTGCCTGTCTTTTCTCGCCATTTGTCTTTCTCTACTTTGTCTTTCTACGTCGCCGAGCTGAAAGGAGGTACAGGCGCACGAAGTCAATTCTTGACCTCAGAGAAGCTCGGCGCATGCAAAAGAAGATCAAACGCCGTATGGATAAGCTAGCGAATCAAAGATGGAAGTGTTTTTGCGACTCACTAGACCCCCGCAAGCCATTGTCCTGTGTATGGCGTACCGTACGGGGTCTTTGCTCAAGTCCCCAGCAACGACACCCATTCAACGCCCTTGCTCTCTATCAAAACCGCTGTGAGATAGACGTCGCAGAGGAATTTTGTGCGAACGTCGCCGGCGGCACAGTTTTAGTCCCTGACATGGCTCTAGGCAACATCCCCGGCCCACGAGATGCAAGTATGGACGCTCCATTCTCTATGGAAGAGCTAGAAGCTGCTATGGCGCTCTGTAAGTGTTCGTCTTCACCAGGGCCCGATGGCATAACATATACTGCTTTGCGCCACCTAGGCAGAGAAGCACGACGAGAACTCCTCAGCATTTTTAATAGTTCATGGCAAGATGGTGTCGTCCCACAGGAATGGAAACGTAGCCGCCTGGTACCGCTTCTAAAAGCAGGAAAGTCACCGCTCGAACTGGCATCCTATCGGCCTATAGCTATTGCAAGCTGCGTCGGGAAGCTCATGGAACGTATGATCCTCATGCGTCTCGAATGGTACCTTGAACACTACAAGATTTACCCTGACTCTATGGCGGGATTTCGACGGGGTCGTTCATCGATTGACAATGTCATCGATCTAGTAACATCTGTGGAACAACAAAAATATCGGAAGCGATTATCAGTAGCACTCTTTCTTGACGTGAAAGGCGCTTACGACAACGTTTTCCATCAAACCATTCTAGACGCACTTTTGACAATCGAACTAGGGGGACGAGTATATCGATGGGTCAGTAACTACTTGACACAAAGGTCCTTGTTCGTACGAACGGAAGATGGTCCGACTACCGACCACTACACATGCTGAGGCGTTCATCAAGGTGGTGTTCTAAGCCCTATTCTTGTCAACTTCGCGCTTCTTGGGCTGGCCGAATCTCTACCGGAAACAGTGAGTGTTTCAATCTACGCCGACGACATCTGCATCTGGACATCAGCGGTCACTCGCCTGCAGGTTCGCGCACGGTTACAGAAAGCAGCAACACAGGTATCTGACTACCTTCACGCACAGGGCCTTACCATCTCAACAGACAAATGTGCGTTAGTCGCTTTTACGCGAAAAACGATGACTCCTTATCCGGTATGCATCAATGGTCAGCCTATCTCCTACAAGAGAAATCACCGGTTCTTGGGCGTCATTGTAGACCGAGACCTCACTTGGAGCCCTCATGTTGCCCACTTAAAGAAGAAGCTCACATCTATTGTTCACGTTTTCAAGTTCATCGCCGGCAAAACATGGGGATCGTCAGTGGGCTCCATGCTACAGTTATATCGAGCACTGTTCATCGGATTCCTACGCTACAGTTCTCCTGTGCTTGCTAAAACATGCAAGTCTAATCTTCGAGAACTTCAGAGCGTGCAGGCGCAGGCACTACGTGTTTGCCTAGGCCTTCCGCGCAGCGCCTCAACAGCTGGAACCATTGTAATGGCTCAAGACCATCCGATCACGACTTATATTAGTACCGAAACGCTTAGAGCCCATGTTCGTCATGTTTCACGGATGCAGTCAAGCTCTCTTGCGTGCCTGCCGGAACGACGACCACAGGCGTCCTTCTCCAACAAGGTCAGCATCCATCGTGCCTCCTTACCATCGGGTTTCACACCCTCTGCACGTTCAACCTCAGCTTTGTGGTGTTTAAAACAACCTCAAGTACGTCTTACGGTTCCAGGAATAAGAAAGAAGACCGACCTGCCTACCTTGGCCTTGAAGCAAGCAGCTCTGGATTGTTTGCACACTTTCTACTTTGATCGAATACACATATATACGGATGGCTCTTCCACTCAGACCAGCTCCACCAGCGCAGTGGTTATACCATCACGATCACTAAGCATCCAGTACAAGATTTCTCATTTGACAACATCGACTGGTTCGGAGCTTGTTGCCCTCCGAGGTGCCGTTGATTATATTAATAACCAACCGGCTAATCGGTGGGCTATATTCTGCGATTCCAAGGCGGCCTTACAATGTCTTCTGGCATCTCTTCGTCGCGGGTCATGTGAACAACTCGTGTCGGAGATACGAGAAATGCACCATCTCATGATCGCGAAAGGACACGACGTCGTGTTTCAGTGGCTGCCTGGTCATTGCAGTATCTCCGGCAACGACCTCGCTGACGAAGCTGCTAGAAAAGCACACGAAGGAGCAACCCTTGTTTCAATACCTTTATCGCGGACCGACGCAGCCCAACACTTAGGCAAGCTAGCGCACTCTTTGACATTGGAGAAGTGGCACACATCTGAATTCACTCACCATCGCTTGCATTCTCTCGATCCCTCTATGCAACTGCGGCTGTTACCAGGTCTTCCGCGAAATGAGGAAACAGTGCTGTGCCGCTTACTCTTGGGAGTCGCATTCACAAATGCTTATGCATTTCTGATTGGAATGGCTGATAGCGCCAAGTGCAATGCCTGCGGTGTCGAGGAAACCATAGAACACCTACTGTGCTACTGCCCATCTTATGAAAACGAAAGGCAAGACCTCTGCACAGCTCTCAATCAGCTGGATGGGAAGCCGTTCACCTTGAAGAAGATCTTGGGACCATGGCCTCGCATATCGCAGCTACAAAAGGCCACAAAAGCGCTGCTGCGATATTTGAAAGCGACCGGATTGAGTGAGCGCCTGTGATTCGGACTGATAGACCGACTGATATCTCCAGTGGACTTTCTCTTCTTTTCATCTTTCCGTCCCCCTTTTCCTTTCCCCAGTGTAGGGTAGCCAACCGGGCTCAGTCCTGGTTAACCTCCCTACCTTCCTTTTATCATTTTCTCTCTCTTGTCTTTCTCTCTTGCCAGCTATTTTACAAAGAGAAATTTCTTAATCTTTGCATTAGAATATCAAAAAGCTATGGCCTACATAAAGCTGCCCGCAGGCTACCGCGCGATCACTTCGCTAATGTGTTAATGGTCGACCTCCGGCGAGAGCACAACCGTTACATAAGCTTCAAAAATTGAAGATAAAAAATGGTCATTAGTGAATGAAAGAAAGAGAAGTGTTTTACATTAGGCAAATAAGTAAGGAGATATCGTTGCAACTTAGAATGGGCATTGTTATTCAGGCTATGTGACTGAATAACTAATGCACCGTAAAGTATAAATTAACCCCTTTTAATAACTATAGCAATAGGTATCTGCCTCGACTTATTTGAAAGTTACCGTGTACACAAAATGCAACATTTTTTTAGTTTCCATATAGCATAAAAATGAGATGGGCTTAAACGGTCAATTTTATTGATGTCAGGTCGTTGCAGCACAGCAACGACCTGATAAGCAATCAGCAATCACAGCATTAATCCAGAAAGCACTGTACGAACAATTACACCATGAAAGCAGTTCCTTTTACTGAAACCGACAATTGTTTCTTTTTAAAATGATGGAAGACATGTCGCTGAAATCAAACGCGGAAACTGAGTGATAAAGGCCAAATCCCGTATGCGAGACTTCATTTCGAATCACCAGCATGTGCTAGCCCTTCCCTTCGTAGCCACAGGAGCTTCATAACCAGAAGTAACATAAACCAGGATTTCTATGATGCTATCTGTCATGATAGCATGCTATCTTGCACAGCGCATCAACAGAATTCACGAAACGAGTCGGGATGTTCTCGTATTGACATTGACACTCATCCATAGATGAATTCTACCAGATTATCTTTTTCTTGATTGCAATATTTCGGCAGTCTGCAAGAAACAACAAAAAAATCCGAGGACACCTAAGAACTTCTTATGAGTTGTGAATGCGAAAGCATTCATAACCAATTGAATGGCGTTGAGCAGTTCTTCGAGTTTTGAGCTGCGAGTAATCTATGACAGCGGTACGTGCTGCCCGAGCCAGCAAGCAGCCGCCTGCGCTGCCAACGCCGCATGCCACTGACGTCCTGCACGACGAGAGACCGATGAAGGAGCAATGGCCACCAAGGTCGCAGACGCGCGCAGCAGCTAAGCTCAGTGGGGGTGAGAAAGAGAGAGATACGCACCGCTGGCCGGCTTCCGAGACAAAAAGCGAGGGGGAGTGGCGTCGTAGCTAATGGGAATTCACCTGCCGATTCGCTGCTATAGACGACAGATGGCAGCTTTTTCGCTCAATGGGCCGTTTGACGCTGTCGAATTAAAAAGGCAATATGAACAAACTGGGTAACGCATTATTGCGTACACTTCCTGACCTACTGTCATATCTGACAACTCTGGAAGCGTGCAAAATAGAAAACACGTGATTGCTATTTTTCCCAGTATCCTTTTAGCACTAATTCATATCCAGTGAAGAACGCAAACGTGAGCTGACAATTAATTTATGTGCTTCTCCACAGCCCATTGTTCACGTATTCTGCTGGCTTTATTTGTGTACCCATACACGCTCTTCCAAAACTGTGCTTCCTTCGATGCAACCAGGAAGATAAGTAAGGGTTACGACTTACGTGGTATAAAAATACCTGCAACCCCTTTGCGGCATTGAGTGACTGCTTGAAAAGGTAATTGCCACAATTTTGTTTCCCAGAAGCCATAAAACGAATGATACAATATACCGTACTTGCTAAAGGGTGTTCCTGAACGACTCAAAACACACACAAAAAATCGACCGCTCCTTCGCACAACATGTCGTTTCTTTAGCCTCCATCAGAGAAATTGCAGTACTCTGATTCATTCAACTGTGGAAAAGTTGGGAATAACCATCTAGTAATCCAGTGACGATTTAATCCCCCTAACTAAGTTGCTCGCGACAGCAGTCGTCAGGCCCAAATTTCTTTGTCGTCGCGTGCGTCCCTCAGCCAAAAAAGTTACTTATACGTGCTCAGCACACCGGCGTTGGAAGTAGATACGTGTGAAGTAGTCGAGCATCTGATACAATTGTGGCACTTTTCTTGTGCTTCATTTTCACAGTAATCTTTGAAACTTATATCCGCTGTAAGTCTGTACTATAGCCGGTGTAATAATGAAAGCGGCTTCGCACGTTGCCTTAACGCTAAGTCGACGGCAAGAACAAGACCACCTGTGACCAAGGTATTTGCGGCAGTGAATGTTGTACATGATAGGGCATGTGCAATAGAGCGCAAGCTCGAGGAGGCCGGTGTCGCACGTGCAGGACAGAATGAGAGGCGACGATGTCAGATGGAGAGGACAAAAGGAGCAGTGAAGACGTGTTGGCCCGGTGTTGGGCGTCAACGTTCTGGGGGTCAACAGCTGTCGAAGGAACCCGATCGATCGACAATGGACGACCTATAAGTGACACGTTTTCCACTACTGTCGTCCAGCAGTTGCACAAGAGTCTGCTAGAGTCCGCCCGCCGTCTCCCCTCGAGCAGTCCATCGAGCGTCGTCGCCACGTCGGCTTCGTGGAACGCATAATCGTTAGCGTGCTGTGTCCACTACGAACGCTGTGGAGCAACGCTTCGGTTTTTTCCTAGTATGCTCAATGCTTTGTGTTCTTGTAATTGTCATTTTTGTCTTCTATATACGAGTATATGCGTGTCGTTACTGTCGCTGCTTCTTCATGCTGCCATTCGAGGCTTCTTTGATTCCTACCATTAAGTCTGCTCCCAGAACCAAATCATAACCACCGACTATTATTTGGTACTGTATCTCATACATGCGCTCTTCCTTTCACACAAGTATACACAGAACCGATTTGACGATCTTAGAAATAAGGTCACTTCTAGGTAATTTTCGGTGCGGGACGATGATATAACAGTTTGAGTACGGCTTTTCGCCTGCGGAGCTTTCCTGTGGCGTAGTGGTTAGACCATTTTACTTGAAACCGTATGATCGTTCCTGCAGTTCTGTATATACCAGCCAGATTTTTTTAAATGTTAGAAGGCGTGGTGAATGAGTCAAGCACGTGACGAATTAACGAGCGAATGGACTCTGTCAGCCCGTTTCCTATTCCATAAACATTATTTACAGGCCTTTATGTGCAGATATACATCCTGCGCCTAAAAGACGCGGGTTGCGCATGTCCTGTAAGTTTGGTTACAATCACTCCTGTCGGCAAGACATGGCGGTGTTGCAACGCCCTCTGGCCTTGAGGCTTGCAGACGATTATTTTCTGCAAGCAGATAATTCATATGTGGCGGAGAAGAAGACAAAACTGTAGGTTTCAAAAGAAAACTTGGCATCAGGAGCCCCAATCTAAATAGATGAAAACGGAATCGTTTCACACGTCACCCACTGCACCAAATTTAATGAGGTATGGTCCACTTAAAAGAAAACGTTACATATATATCGACTCTATCAAGCTAATTTTTCTTTTATGTAGATGACTTATTCTTACAATAATTTGTTGAATTTTGAAAAAAGAAACCTCATGCATCAGGGGCGCTATTCCCATTCTGCAATCAGCCCTCCGCAATTGGTCAGTGAGTGAGTGAGGGAAAGCTTTACTGAGCTCCAGTAATTGGGTTTTTCTACGGCTTCAGGGGTGTCTTCCTTCTTGTGTCTTCTCCGGAGGTCTTCCCCCGCTGCTTCGTCCATCCTCTATCGCATTGGTCAGCTGCCCTCGCTCCAGGGCTCCGCTGGCCTCTGCTGTCCTTCGTGCACGCCGCACTAGCCCAGCTCGTCTTTCCAGTGGTCGCTGGACAGCAGTTCCTCCCATGCAATTGGTCAAAAACTTTTTGGAACACCCCCATTTCACCTGTCTGTAACTCGACGTCACGAAAACCGCGATATCTCCCCATCTCATATGACGTGTACACCCTGATTATGCGTGATTTCACCAAACGAAAAAAAATAGTTGTTTCTGATTCGACGCCTTTCGTAATTAGCCCTCGTCTATTGGTCAAAACATTATGGACTGCACCCACTTAAGCTGCCTGTCACCCGACGTCGCAAAACCTCACCGGTTCAAAGTGACGTGTACGCGTTAAATATGCACTACTATGTCGAACAAAATTGAATTTTCTTCTGAATAGCCGCAAGCTGCCCCATTCCGAAAGGAATAAAAGATGGCTGCCGCCGATCACTCAGGCACTGGCTACTCGCACCTGCTGGAGTGCATGCGTTTGTTTGCATACAATGAAACTTCTTGCATGGCCCTGTAACGTTTTCGAGCACCTTTAGGCACGTCTACGACCTCGTTCTGCCAACTCTTCCTTGCTCAGGATTCAGTTTAGCGTCATTCTTAAGCTTCCGTTGCATGCCGCCGCGATTTGCGACCAGCCACCGGTAGCTAAGTAAGGGAAATCGACCAATCGCAGACGCCGGCACCACCCTGTTCATCCGGTTATCAATTTTCAGTGCAGTGGCTCAGCCCCATCGAATCCCTCTTCACTTGAGCGTGCCCCTCGCCTCTTGTCAGCCAATTTATTCATTTTTTCAAGCGAACAAAAAGGACCTTCTATGAACGAGGAGAGCGTTTGATTGGTCTGTTCACACAACCCTGCGGTTGACCGCCCGATGCTTGCGTCGGCGGTTACGCAATTTTGACGTCAGGAGAACGGAGTAAAAACATATTGAAATAGTTTTGGGTTATAGGGCCTAAGGTTTACAACTCTGTCATTCAATCATTAATGATTCTGTAAACCACACCTATTGCGACATCCAGATCGAGGAAATTCTTGTATATGCACGCCACTCTGAAATATAGCACTAGTTTATGAATGATACTTTCGCAAAACAATGAATAATTGCAACAATTTCACCGAAGCTGCAAAGTCATTTACTACATTTATCTATTGACGGGGTTGTTATACCTGTTTTGGGTGCTCAGTAATGGATCTTTACACATTGTACTTCAATTTTGTAAGCTTCAAAATTGTGATAATTTTCGTAAAAGAAGTAGGAAGCCTAAGAGGAAGCTTTAGCTCTATCCCAACACCCATGCCGCCAATTCAAATGCGTGTAAAACGAAGAAATTATCTCTGAGAGAACCGTTGGGGAAGATTTAGTGAAATTTGCTGCATTTGAGAGAGAAAGCTAAACTATAGTGACTGCTGCAAGCGAAATTTAGCTTTATTGCATGAATGCCTTTTAATAAAGATTGCCAAAGATTGCTAAGGTTGAAAATATAGAAGCATGAATTTAACCCGTCCGCAACTGTAACAAAAACAGATATCGCAGTTCTGTGAACTGCATCTGTTACAGAATCCGACACGGACGAATCTGATGTAATAATTTATATCTTACCTGATGTCGTTAGCGTTTACCAGTACTTTGCAAAAGTACTACTCACATATTAGTGGCGCATTTAACGGTGATGTATAATACATCAATTTCCTGTGCTTTATATGTATTATTAAGTGCGATTGAATAGATTGTAATATCATTTTTCATTGCGAAGTTACATACTTGTGTGCTTGCTAGTATAGCTTTCTGAAAATTTGTGATTTTCAACAATTTTCATAACGAAATCTACGCTATAAAATTGGCGTGCAACAGTTACTATATATTAACTTTTTTTGTTAAATGCAACAAACCTCATCAAGTTCGGTACAGTGCTTGTCGAGGAAAAACATTTCTGCTTACCCGTGTACATAGAAAGGAGCTCCCGAACTAGAGCTTCCTCTTAAACAAAAATTTTAGTTCTGCGGTTGGTAGAATTCAGCTTTATGTAGCAAATGCAATAATTTTTTTTATTTAAATCACTTCAGGGGCTGTCTAATGAGAGCATTTGTGCGTTTGAGATGTACTTGAATAAAGAAATGGAAATTGGCCCCGAGGTGGGGCTTCTTCTTGAGTGCAATGCAGATAAATCGTGCTTCGTGGTGTTGAAAAAAAAAAAACCCTGAACAAGCATCTTTGTGTCTACAAGATCGTGAGGTCGCCCTGCACATTCCTTTGCACTGCACGGATTCGTAGTTGGCTGTTCTATATACGCGCATAGCACTATACAGGGTGTTTCAGTGAACACTTTCAGAAATCTTTAAATGTTGCCTGTGGCAGATATCACAATTCTAGTTGATGAGCTGGTCTACTCGAAGCGCCGGACAATACTTGCACGAAAAATTGAGCTGCAAAATCGACAAATAATTAAAAAATTACTAATTAAGTTTGTAACTAATTACATTATGGCCCACATTGCAATTTACAAATTATAGTCGTGGAGTTCGCAAGGCGGATCCACTTGGAATGAATTTTCAAGACGACACCAGTTTCGAGATATAAATTCCCGAACTTTGCATATAAATGCTAGTTAATTTCTCAAAACGTCGTTTCATGCACTTAAGCACAGAAGTAACTGGAACGCCAATGCATTTCTCCGCGTAGTTCAGGAATTTATATCTCCAAACTGTTGTCGTCCTGAGAATTCTTGCAATATGGGTCATAAGATAATTAGCTTAAAAGTTAATTAGTGAATTCTTGTTAATTAGTCAACTTCTCATTTCAATTTTTTGTGCAAGTAGTGTCCGCCGCTACGGGTGGATCGGCTCATCAACTCTAATTGAGGTATCTGGCACAGGCAAGCTTTAAAAAATTTGAAAGTGTTCGCTGAAACACTCTATATTCTTTGTTCAGGGCAAGCCGGCGATATGTAGAACACTGCAGTTTGGTCTTAAGAAATAGGAAGTATAAAAACTTTTTTTGTTTTATTGTGGCAACACCAACCTCCAGGAAAATATAAGTAGTCAGTCCTCCAAACTGTGTGCATAGTCTTGTGTGCAAACTGTGTGCAAACTGGGTGCTCATCTTGAAAATGCATTCGAGTGTTTCCAGTTGCCCACACGCGCACATATATATCTGAATCTATCTATAAATCAGCTACGGGCTTGCACACCAGAAAGCCGTGTGTTCTTCTTTTTCATGGCCCGTATTACTGAATGCAACAATGCCGTCATTGTGGGCCCTATAAACAGTTGCCTTACATTGAAAGACCAGAATAAGCTTTCTAAGATCTTATCCGGGAGCTGCAAAAACGACGCAGGTGCATGCTATACTCATTTATGCTATGTACTGTGCGATCCACCATTCAAGAGAACACTCTCATGTGCGGCTCTTATTTTTAATGAAGCGAATAATAGGAGATGTTGGCACCTTTATGGCGGTACCGGCTACTCCTTGTAACTTAGCAAAGAAATCAAATATGCCCAAAAAAAGAGAATAAGGTAACGAAATATGGCAATCAGTAGAACACCAGATGAAGAAAACTATACAATCCGACAGTGCCTGAATTGCAAAGTTTTGTGCTTGTGTTCAGTACACATACGCATATATCAAGTCAAACATTTTGAATAGACAATGCACAGAACACAAGTAATTACGCTGCAAGCACAGAACACAAGTAATTACACATACCGTAAAAATTACGATCACCACATAAATCAATTTTGAACGCACAAAATATTTATATAACCCATTTAGCATATTAGGATAAACTGAAATTTATTATTTCCCGAAAATGTTGGTGTCCTACAAAAACGTTTTCAAAGCAAGAAATGATCTTTTCTGAAGGCCTAGAGTTGGCCGTGAATGAAGTATTCTTTTTAAGTACCCTTGCAGTACCCTTCGTTGTGGATCACATTTAGTGCATTAAAGAAGATGATGCACATCTTCCTCTGGATGGCCAGAACAACACTGCGGACTAGAGGCACGTTTTATCCTGTATAAAAAGTGTCTCGCAAATGCAGTACCTGACTTACTCAAATAGCGGCTCTTACTTTATTGCCGCTGTCGTTCTCTTTTTAACAATGCACCGCACTGTACGTACAAACATCAATCTCCTCTGCAACCATAATGCCCAACAAGAAACTTAGCACACATTGTGGACTAAGTTTTTAGTTCTTGGGCAAAAATAAAGGCAGCAATTTCACTTGTACTCTATGCACATGACACATTCAATCTTAATAAAACCGACATTCGCGATGGCGCTGTTTAAGAAGCAAACCGGAAAGCCACTGCAAAGGCTTGCAAATATAATGGTTGAATAATTTTAGGAGCGTTAGGCAGTTTCAGTAGAGCATGTATAAAAGCCTAGCGCAATGAATAGGATAGTGAGTTAATACTGAAAGCGTACAGAATGTTCTTCGTGCCGACTCGAAAGCTTATTACGTACCTCGTATTGAAGGAACCTTTACAGATGATACATACAGAGGAGCTAACAAATAAAAGAAAATTCCCCTAATTGGCATGAATGTGACTTCAAAATTTTCTGGCATATATTAGAGCTAGAATTGTATAATAAAAGAATGAATTTCTGCCCCGTAGATGTTCAGATTACAAAAAGTATAAAATTATTTTACAACGCGATCTGTCAAGTCGTATTATTTGTTTAGCATTTTAGGGTCTGATCTAAGCTGGACCATGCGAAGGTTCTGTAGGCTAGATTGAATCATAGCCTACAATTTATTTTGATAAGCGGCATGTGAACTTCACTTTCTTTTTTAATTAAATGCATGCAATGATATCATGTTGCCTCGTGGAGGCGCCGGTTCTGACGTGTTGTTAAAAAGAAACAAAGACACCGCTCAACTAATATGAAAGTGATTGCTGTATGTGCAAGCAATTGAGAAAGAGTCCATGCGATCAACTGATGAACCTTCATCTAGAAAAATGAAGTGTGACGTAGGACAGGGGAAAAACAGCGCTGAAACAGTTGGCTTTTAAAGCAGGGGGGCTGAAACGCTCCGTATCACACTATATGGCTATAGGGACAATGAAACTCACTATATATTGACGCTTTACTGTAAGCATAGTACAGATATATTTGTCCTAACCCAATCAAGCTCATCGCGCTCTCCTCATTTTTATATAAGGATCTAAATAAGGTTACCGCTTGTAGCCCATTTCGCTTCCTCTTCAAATGACAAGGCCTCGGACCTTATTCATTCTAGGTCTTTAGCATTCTTTTAATAGGGTTACTTGCAGTGTTTCTCTCTACTGTGCGTGATCTATAAATTGTGTGTTTGTGTTGTGCTTAACTCTTTGAGATTTGTCATCTTGCACTTTCTTTCCCCTTCCCTCCCCTTCATTTTACCTTCCATTTCTATGCTTTTGTCTCCCGTCTGAAGAGTAGGCAGGCATTGTGTCCTTCCGCTAGCAATTGCCAGCCTGACCCTTCATTTCCCTTTCCTCTGAAGTGTATATACGTTTTCAAAACAAATAAAAGTAATAATGTTCAAGCTCTCTCACAATACCGCACCGACTGCGGCGTAACTTTACGCAATTAGAGGTTAGCAATATTTGCATGCCTAGCGACATATCACCGTCTATAGATAACTATTACACATGGGCAACCCACTTTTCCTTGAATCAAGAATCAGTTTTTTTTTGAGATAACATACCTTTATACAAGATACAAAAGGCTTAGACCGTAGCAGAGGAACGGCATCATCGTATCTTACTCCAGTGGGTCCTAAACCATTTCGTAACTGGATGCAATAATGTCATTGATGCTGCACCATGCGGGGCAAATAAAAAGGGAAGATTGTGGAATCTCCCTTTTTTAGGCAGCAATGCACGTTGAGTTATAAATAAAATGTGCATGCATAGCACGAGATACACTTGGTTTGGCAATGGGGCTCAAAATATGACGTTATTGACTATAGCCTCGCGTATTCATTTTTAAAACTCTCTTCATTGAGACGCCACTAGCGGTGTCCTTAATGTCAACCTACGGGCCGGCGAACGCAGTGTCAGTTGTGTCGTGACGAGCCTGACCTCTTTTGTTGTACTTAGTGCCCTCATTCACTGAATGTAGAGCGAAAATGCGGTTTTAAGGCATGATAATTGTCACGTAAAGTGCTGAATCAAATTGTTCATAAGAATTTTTTTTCGTCACATCATACAACAGAATATCTAAGAATGTTGAAACTTGTGCGCCTCATTGTCTGGTACATACTTGGGAAGCTGACCAATCTGCCAGTGCTATCCTTGATTTAAGCAACCCTGCTTTCAATGCACCATTTTCTTTGTTTTATACCTTTCTAACGGCTATAATGAGCTTTGCCTGTCTGGACGTTCACTTAGCTCTTGAATTTTTTGACACAAAGATTGGCACAAGTATTGAAGATAGAACGTTACAGGGCACAATGACGATACCACTACGCCAGACAGTTCTCGCGACTCATGACTCCAGTGATTTATGGACACTGAACATATTTAGTACATCAAAATTCAAGAATGTAGGAGCTCTAGTTAATAAATGCGGCCTATATGGACACGCCAAATTCATGCTAATTGTAATTCATGCGCTGCTGCCCAAAGTGAGGTACACCCGTGAGCGAAAGTACACGGGCCACGGGGTTGCCGAAAATGAGAATTTCTTCGTAATTAATATGCATAAACGGAAACTGATGAGTGCACTAGAAAATTCGTAATGCCAAGTTTGGACTGCAGTCTTTTATTTCAAGTTCCATTAACTGACAGAGCAGAAAATGAGTTTTATCGTGAAATCTCTGGTACGTGTACTTTTGCTGACAGGTGTACATCATTTGAATATAATAAGAAGTTTTAGTGATGGCTTTTAATTCGCCCCAGCGTCCCTTTCTACCGATGATACCCGCAAGATGTTTTTTCTATGGCAACGTCATCTTTGTTGCGTCATAACGTAACTGAACGCATGTAAAAATCTCCTGATTCATGTCATTTAACAAGCCGTCTCCCGATCTACCAGTCAGTGAATGGCTGAATTAAGGAAAAAGTTCGGAAAGAAAATCATCTTTTCATTATTTTCAATTAGTTCTGACCCCTTGATGGCTTGCAACATTTATCTGCCTGTTAAATTTCATTTGGATTCAGCAAGTCAAATTTCTCATTACAGCCGGATATAAAATAAACCAGATAAATAGGCGAGGCGCAGTGTCGGTATATGCGGGCAAGGGGTGGTGTTTAGGTCCCGTTTGTACATTCAGGGGGTACAATACACTGATTATTTCTTGGTCACTTCTTCAAAGAGAGGCGAATTGATGCATCAGCACAATATCGTTATCATTTACACCAGCTCGCCAACAGTGCGTCGAACTTGGGCATTACAGTTGTACCAACTGCTTTCAAGGTCGGCGCCGCTCGTAGCTGGCGATTAGGGTTAGTGCACAATCATGCGAATCACAGCGCACAGCGATATGACAACAGCGGTCGTCACTTACCCAGAGCGGCCTCATCGTCGCCCCCTAGCTGCTTCGCTCGGCCCTCTGAGAAGGCCTCTGCCCCGGTGGGGTGTCTCGGCAAATCCGAAGCGCGCGCCATCAACGTGACGTTTCCCTTCCCCGGCGCGCCTCTGAGCGAGTTATTGAAGGGATTCAGTCAAACGTGCATACTTCCTTCATTCCACGCATATGTGCCGTGCTTGTTAAACGCGCTTGCTCTTCCTGATGCTGTGCCGCCCATTCCTCGCATCTTTTCACGCCGTTATTTCCTTTCGCGGCTTTGCGGCAGTGTCACCTCGAATGCATAATATAGCAGATACAACTGAACCGGACAGTTCTGATGCACCCCCGCTTCCCTATGGCGCAAGTGCTCATGGCTCCTCTTTTGAACAAGAACCTGATGAAACGACCCACACTTGCCGAAAGACAAAGAGCTTTGTCAAGATGGCAGTTTTTGTTTTGTTTTTATATTGTTGGTGTGGAACGCCGTTCATTTTAGTGAACAAATTTATACTTGTTATTATTTTGCCGAGTGAGAAGCTACAAACGTGCCGGCTTTGCGGTAAGAGAGAAAACGAAAAAGGAGCTGTGAAAGAACCAAGCTTCTTTCCACTAAAATACCAACATGATTTTTGGAGATTGACGTTAAAACAGTCAGCCCCATATACCGCCTATGGTAAACATAAAATGGGGAAAAATGCAGACAGGTCCTTGAAGTTCACACACTGTCACTAAATTACGTTATGACGTAAGTGAACGGTAACCTCCGCAGAAGACAATGGTGGACGACGGCAAACAGAGTCGCTACTTTGTCGTAACCTAGTTTGAGCTCAAAAGTGCGGTGTGGCCTTAGAGAGTGCACCTGAGGGAAATGGAGCGATGGGCTTATACAGTTGAGGGCACTGTTTAGGCGGGCTGGTTGGTGCCTCGCTTGCGAAGAAAAACCAACGAAAATACGGGACACAGCATGAGGGAACGCCGCAATAAAGCGATGTGTTATGTCGTTACTTGACTCAATGTCTAATCCTAGCGCTTTGTTTTTTAGTGAGCGGACATGGCCGGGGGGGGGGGGGATTTCTCTGTTGTTAATATATACCATAGGATGTGGTTGTAAGGTACGTTTTTCCCTCAGGCCGCCATTTGTAAGCTTCGTATTTAGGCGAGTTAAGTTAACGCGTACAGTAGTAGCGCTCATTATGATTAAAGCTACGTCACGAACAATCGCGTTTGACTCTCACAGCATCGCGGTTAATATGACCATTGGTAACCTATCGATAATGACAGGCAATGAACCTGCATGAAGCGCTGCTCTTCGCACCCAAGGATACTTGCAAACATCCAAACTGGAATGCGGTATACTCGTCTGTTTTTTTGTTTTTTTTTTGAAATCGGCGTTGCGGACTCTTAGGCTATCTTCAAATGGAAACAGGCTACCACTAGTTTCTGTTTCATTTTGCTTTTAAGTAAAATTATATTTACAGGTGTGGTTCCAGTTGTCCCACAAAAATATTGGCACAAATCGGCGCTAATGGGGTTCCCATGCTACTGCCGAAAGTTTTTAGGCAGTAGATCGAATGGAATTTAATATGGTTACAGCTACATATGGTTACAGCTAAGTTAAATAATAGAGTAAAATGATTTGCGTTAGAACCAGAATTGTCTCCGCTACACAATGACATTTTCAATACGTGGATACATGTCATAGATGCATTAAGCGCATTTGTTACTCATATTAACAGCTCTCACCCTAGCATCAAGTTTACCATTCACCATTCTACAATTCAAATTAACTTCATCGATATGAAAATTTTCGTAGAATATGGAATACACTGAAAACAATGTTTCCGAGGAAATGTGATAGCAAAAGGCCCCATATCATCGTAATATAAATATTGAAGAAATGTTAGTGTACGCAGAAACCTGGACGCACGGCTAAAATAACTGCCTGTTCTCGTCCCATGTGTAAGCACCTTGAAAATGGCACAAAATAAAGGCACTTAGAGAGACTATGAGCACGAAACTAAATCCAGATTTACAAGCTCTAGCTCTAACGTCAATTGCAATCTAGGCTGTATGAGCGTTTCGCCACGCATTTATAGTTGAAAAAGCACAAACAATGCATGTTATATTAAGCACACATATGAACCTGAAAGGCCAGAACTTCGAATTTAATGTTCGTATTCCACAGTCAAGCCTTCGTTCTTCCAGATACCGAAAATATATAGCCAACAGGCATTAATTTTTTAAAGGGAGCTCTAGAATATATTCGTAATCGCCACGTAGCGGACATTGGCAGAACGACGAATGGTGTGGATGGCACTCTGCGTCGTATGCTAGCCAAACTTGCTTAAATACCTTCGAAATACTGTTTGTTCCGGCTTGCAGGAGAATCTTGAATGCTACCCTGCATATATGAATATACGCAGAAGCAACTGGCCTTGCACTGAATTCTTTACGCTGTAATAGGAGTAAGGACGATGTTTCAGGTTCGCCTTGTGTGGTCATCGCACCTTCGTTAGCCGAAATCATTTAAATTTTGTTGCCGCTTTGTCTTGCGAGCACATCACAAAACTAGTTCGGCGTTGTTTCAATCATATCAAGCTGCCGCAGTGATCCGTCAACATGGTGCTTTAGCGACTCCTTGTCGGGAAGCGCTGATCATCACAATTTTTTCATACCACATAACACAAACGAGATGTCACGAATATTATTCTGCAGTAAAAGAAGAAAAGAATCTGAAGCACTCATATCGTGGCGTGCATTTAATCTCAGGCATATTATTGCCTGACTGTCTCTTAGCGGTTCCGCGATCAGCCGTAGTCGTGTCATGGTATTACGTGGCTCTCATTCCCTACGTAGAAATCGTGTTGCCTCTCAAGTCAATTGTGGCACTTTGGTACTTCTATTCTTCGCTACAAAAGGAAAGTGGAAGTAACGTTGTAAATGATGATCATGTGTTACGCGGCAGTCGCTACATTTGGACAACATAACAGCGATTTGCCGGCGAATTTTATAATTGGCTCTTTACAGTGGCATTGTTAGCATAACGGCACGTAGCGGTCATTCTTCGCTGAAATAATTAAAACAACATTCTAATTTCAGGCCCTTAAATTAAATGGAAGGGTTCCGCATTGCTGTCGTGTACGTAACTACGCACTAGACGGTTTTGTGCGTGGGACTGTGTTCTACACATAATGCATTAAAAATAACCTCGTGTGACGCAACATGGTTGTCTTGCTAAGACGCTCACTCCCAGGGTGAGAGAGAGAGAGATAGACAAAATTTAACGTGACGCTGGAGATTGTTATAATATATACAAGGATAAACACTTCACAGCACATACAGTTGCACAAACACACACACACACAAACCCATATATATATATATATATATATATATATATATATATATATATATATATATATGTATGTATATATATATATACATATATGTGTGTGTGTGTGTGTGTGTGTGTGTGCGTCATCATCATCAGCCTGGTTACGCACACTGCAGGGCAAAGGACTCCCCCATATTGCTCCAACTACCCCGGTCATGTACTAATGTGGCCATGTTGTCCCTGCAAACTTCTTAATCTCATCCGCCCACCTAACTCATCTCATCCGCCCACGACGACGAAGTTACTGTGTTCGGTTGCTGGTTTTCTTCTGGTGCTGCAGTTTTTCTCTGTTTACATTTTTTTGTGCATCAGTAACAGGCAACGACGTTTGTGCTGCACCCTGAAGTCTTCTACTCTGCTGGGAGATCCTCCCCGCGGAGCTTGCCATGGAAGATATGGTCTTGGACGCGTCTAGCAGTCAGCATAGACCGCCCGCGGCTCGGAAGCGGCTCAGTTCGGCAGTAGGGTCTGACGCTACTGATTCCGAGCTTTCTGACTCAAGATCGGAAGATTCGGATGCTTTCATACCTGTCAAGCACCGCCGCCCACGACGGACGTCTCCGGCGTCGTCCTCAAGTGAAATGACTATCATATACAGCACCATCAAGACTACGACAGTAGCATTCATTCCCATCGACGCGATGGTAAGCCTGAATGCTATCTTTCGACAAAAACGTAATGATTTCTTTTTCAAACTGGCCCCTGGACTAATCCAAGAGGTTCGCGTGAACCCCTGGAAAAATGTCATTGCCGTTGACACGACTGATGATAAGATGGTGCAAACTCTACTTGGTTTGTCTGAAATCTGTGGAGTCCACACACGTCCCTACATACCACAGGGTACAAATATGGTGGCTGGTGTCGTATCTGATGTGGACTTGGATCTCAAGGACGACGTTTTTAAGACCATGATCGCTTGCACGCCACCATGCAAAATAATTAGCGTTCGAAGGCTGGGCACGTCAAAGTGCATGAAGATACTTTTCGCCTCTGGAAAGCTGCCTAGTCATATAAAGGCTGGACTTGTGCGCTATCCTGTTCGACCTTTCGTACCACGGCCTTTGCAATGCCATAAATTTTTCAAGATTGGTCATGTTCAGGGCTTTTGCACCAGAGATCTGGTCTGTGCCAAATGTGGTGGAAATCACCATGTAGATTCCTGTGAAAGTCAGGCATATCGGTGCCCTAACTGTAATGGTGAACATTCGGCAACGGATAAAGGATGTCCCTCATTGAAGAATGAAGTAAAGGCACTAAAAAAGAAAGCCATAAAGAAGGCAGCAGGAGATGAGAGCTCCCGTCGCCGTAGTGCTGCCCCAGCGACTGGAAAAGCAGCGCGTTCAAAGAGTGACAAAGAAACAACGCATCAGAAAGCAGGGGGGCGGACCTTCTGCCTCTCAGACACATCGTGGCCAGTGCTTCCATCGAAACCGACGGAACAAGTATCTACAAAGACTTCGAACACAGTGGAAAGCACTGCAAACACAGTACCTAAATCGGTATCAACCAACGACGATGTGCAACTTGTCAATCTTCTAAAGATGCTTGTCAACGTCATAAGATCTCTAATCGCCGGTCGCCAGACACCAGCAGCGTCAGCAGCAGAGCAACTTTAGGAGGCACTCGTTCCTGTCCTCGACGGCCTTCGCTAGACGTTTTACCGGAAACATTTCTAACAGTTGTCAGCAGCCTCGCCCCTTTGTGCTGCAATGGAATGTCAAGTCGATGCGACCGCGGCACGCTGATTTAGTCCTTCGACTAGTCGCTATGAAGACTCTACCAGACATTGTAGCGCTTCAGGAAACTAACGTCAGGAAAGACGAATATCGATTGCCAGGCTTCGTGGGTGTCCGCAGTAACACTCGATGCGCGGAACCAGCTTGTGGCTCTTTCCAGTGTGTGGAGGCGGCGCACACGCGCAATGCTTAAAAAGCATCAGTGTACGTTCGTGCTGACTTGGACTTTGCGGTTATTGACACAGACGGCATCTGTGACGATGAGTTTGAGTGTGCCGCTGTTACTGTGAGCCTCAGAGGTGTGTGTACGACGGTGGCAAGCATATACCACAGGCCTACACGTTCTTCCGATACATCGCTACTTGAGTGCTTAGTGTCTCGGTGTGGTGCCTCGTTTGTGTTATGCGGGGACTTTAATGCCCACCATCCACGATGGTGTAGCCGTCCCCAAGACAATCGTGGGGCAGAGATTAACGAGTTCATTATCAAGAATGATCTACAAATACTGAATGACGGTTCACCTACATTTATTGGTAGAGGAAAGGAGCATTCCACTATAGACCTTGCGATAACAACGAGAGATGTGTGCTTAGCCTGGTCATGTGAACCCGACCCGTGGGGCTCAGATCACCTACCCATTTGGTTAACACCAACACATACTGCGGGTCGCCAGGATGTCGTTTATACAATTACTAACTGGGACAAGTTCCGACAGCTGATCTCAGAGGCACCATCTCAAGACAGCCTATTTAAACTTATAAGTGAGTGCTTACAAAAAGCTACAGTACAACGAAGACGGAATATCGGCAAACCAAATCCCGATCTCAAGCTTTTGCGGCTCCGCGCATGTCGACGGCGCGCTTATAGACGGGCGCAGCGCTCTAAACGACGCACCGACTGGATATATACAATCGCCTTGATGCAGCCATACGGCGGCATACAAAACAGCTTCGTCGCAAGAGCTGGGAAGCTTTGTGTAGTTCGTTGCATACTGGAAGTGGTTTTGGAAATGTATGGCGCATACAGAAGGGTCTCCGCACTCCTGAAATCTGCAAGAATCCTACGGCTACATTGAGCATAGCGACTGGCCAGTCACCAAAAGTAATAGCAGAGGCATTTGCAGACTTTTTCGTCTCTCATGCATCCAGTGACACCACAATTAGCGACCTTCCTTGTTTGACAAGCCACAGCACCGTAATCGCTTCCTACGGTCCAGCTTGCCAGATGGACGAGGCAGATTTCACCCTTGAGGAGCTGCGACACGCGCTGAGCCTCTCCAAACGCCGCACTGCTCCAGGCGCTGATGGTGTGACGTATCAAGCATTGCGGAACGTTGATAAGAGTTTCCATGACCGTATATTGGACGAGTATAACGAAGTATGGAGAACCGGTGTAATCCCTGCTGAGTGGAAATCGTCCGTGGTAATACCAATTTTAAAGCCCGGGCGTCCGGCAAGGCACCTGAAGTCCTACCGACCAATATCCCTAACTTCAAACATCATCAAGTTAATGGAGCGAATGGTCTTGTTTCGCTTAGATGTCAGGCTAGAGGAGCTGAATTTTTTCCCTGATGTCATGAGTGGCTTTCGTCGCCGCCGTTCGGCTCTGGACAGCATATCAGACCTCGTCTCAGCACTCGAATTTGCTAAAGAAAACAAGCATTCCGCCTACATGCTCTTCCTGGACGTACAGCAAGCTTTCGATTCAGTTCCGCATAAGGCGATTATTTTCGCTCTTGCAACCGCGGGAATTTGGGGTCGTCTGCTCCAGTTTGTGCATAATTTTCTGTCGGAGCCCCGCATGAAAGTGCGTGTCGGAGGAGTAACTAGTGAATACCGAAATGTAACGTGTGGTGTTCCACAGGGCAGCGTGTTATCACCGCTTTTGTTTAACGCGGCACTCGCCGCGCTTCCAAGTCGTTTGCCTCGAGACACTGACTTCCCTGTGAGCATAGCTGTCTACGCAGATGACATTGCTCTGTGGATAAGCGGCCCTTCGCACCTTGGTCCGCGACTTCGTGCAAGCTTGCAAAGAGCTCTCAACGCTACTTCGGAGTACTTGGGTGAAGTTGGCCTGCTCATATCACCCTAAACAACGCGCTCGTCGAACAATGAGCCGACTGTATCTTGACGAAACGCCTATAAGCTGGGTGCGACAACACCGTTATTTGGGCTTAATTGTGGATGATCGCATCTCTTGGCGTCCTGCCGTTAAATCTGTACGACGCAAATCGCACTCCCTTCTTAAGTATGTGGCCGCCTTAACTGCTCGAGGTGCTAGTTGCGACCAAACAACGGCTCTTCAGGTGTACCAGTCATCTGTACTCTCAGGCATGCTGTACGCATTACCAATTTTGAACATACCACCTAGTTTGATGGCCCAACTGGAGCGAGATCATCGCGTTGCCCTTCGACTAATGCTTGGATTACCTCGTGAGGCGCAATCTATTGCATTACTTACTGAAGCGCATCAGTTACCCCCTGAGGCTGCAAGCAGATCAGAGAGCTCTGTATCACATTGAGCGTCTGCACCGCACACCCAATGGTCAATCGCTCCTTGATCGTCTGATTCACCGCCCATTATCTCTCATGGGAAAATTGGCGTCATTATTTATGGATATCACTACCATTTCTGAACATGCTGCTTCAGATACGTCTCCGCCTCCAAAAGGTATCACGAAACACGTATTCCCCATTTTCATCACAATCCCTGACATGCACAAAAAGTCTGATATGGCTGTTTCGGCAATATTTCAATTGGCTCAGTCTCACTTGTTCGAAAAGTTTCCAGATTATCTTCAAGTTTTCACGGATGCATCTGTATACAACGACGGTCAAAGCGCCTCTGCAGCTTTTTACTGCCCTTCAACAGAAGTTCGACGTATCTTTCAAATACCTCATCCAACTTCGTCAACAACTGCGGAACTAGCAGCGATTAATGTTGCACTGAAATACTTGCAAGAGGAGTTAATTACATCGAAGGTTGTCATCTTTACGGACTCCCGTGCTGCCCTTAGCAGGTTACAACGCAGTGAGCTTGATTGTACACTTGTGCTCAGCATTAATGACTCTGCGAGCAAAATTACATCACGTGGGGTATGTCTCGTTGCTCAATGGATACCTTCACACGTAGGAATCGCCGGAAATGAAGAGGCTGATCGGCTCGCTTCAAGTTGCGTTCATAACAACTGTGACTGCCCAGAAATTACGTGCAAGCTTGATGACGCTCGTCTGCTGATTCGTCGCCACATACTCAAGCAGCATCCAGATCAGCGCGTCGCAAATGGAACGTTCCCGCCCCGTGTTCGTGGTCGAGGCTTGCCTCGTCGCGCTAGAGCACAACTGCTCAAGCTGAGGGTTGGTTGCGTTAACGTGCACGAACGTTTATACAGACAAGGGCGTGCGGAAAGTCCATTGTGTACGTCTTGTGGCTGTTACGAGACACTTCAGCACCTTATACTTGAGTGTCCCGCTTTCAGTGCGCAGCGCATGTCACTAGTCAGAAACTATCACCTCCTTGGCCTGCGGTGTGCGAAACTCGAGGAATGTTTATACCCCAGTGGCTGTGCATCTAAACGTGATCAGGCCCATCGCGCCCTACTAACCTTTATAGACCTAACTAACTTAGGTTCACGTTTGTAGCATGAACATTCGACATTCAGTTGTAGCGTGACCTATAGTGACCGGCCCTACTGTGTGTGATCAGTGCTGTACCCTAACGCTTCTTCCTTCGAAGATGGGAGGTGGCGGGTTCAAACACCTTGTAGTGTATATTGTGAACCGGTGATTACGTGCAGGTGATTACGCGAAACGGTGATTACGTGCAGCTTCACTTGGCGTCTCATCGTGGAGAACACAATCGGCCGCATAGCGAACTAGCCATGGACGTGGTTGATAATTGTGGAGGCTGTTCTACGCGGCGTCACTTTAATTCCGGCTGCAGAGTTCTACTTTAGTCTTTAGATTTGTCCTGTTGCAGTGTTCTACTTTGGTCTTTAGATTTGTCCTGTTGCTCTCCTTTCCTTTTTTCCTTTTTCCTCCTTCCTATCTTCCATTTCTGTGTTGCTGTCGCCTCCCTTCAGAAGAGTAGGCAGGCGTTGTGCCCCTTCCGGTGGCAGTTGCCAGCCTGCTCCTCGCTTTCCCTTTCCTGTTACCTGTGTATATGTGTATATGTGTGCAAAACAAATAATAATAATAATAATAATAATAATAACTTTCTGGCGCTCCCTGCTAAGCTTCCCTTCCCTTGGAATCCAGTCTGTAACCCTTAATGAACATCGGTTATTACATGTCCTGCCCATGCCTATTTCTTTTTCTTAATTTCAACTACGATATCATTAACTCGCGTTTGTTCCCTCACCAAATCTGCTCTTATCTTATCATATAACGTTACACCTATCATTCTTCATTCCATATCTCGTTGCGTCGTCCTCAATTTAAGTAGAACCCTTTTCGTAAGCCTCCAGGTTTCTGCCCCGTACGTGAATACTGGTAAGACACAGCTGTTATATACTTTTCTCTTGAGGGATAATGGCAACCTGCTGTTCATGATCTGAGAACGCCTGCCAAACGCACCCCAGCCCATTCTTATACTTTTGATTATTTCAGTCTCATGATCAGGATCCGTGGTCACTACCTGTCCTAACTAGTTGTATTCCCTTACCACCTCCAGTGCCTCGCTACCTATCGTAAACTGCTGTTCTCTTCCGAGACTGTTAAACATTACTTTAGTTTTCAACAGATTAATTTTTAGACCCAGCCTTCGGCTTTGCCTCTCCAGGTCAGTGAGCATACATTGCAGTTGGTCTCCTGAGTTACTAAGCAAGGCAATATCATCAGCGAATCTCAAGTTACTAAGGTATTCTCCGTTAACTCTTATCCCCAATTCTTCCCAATCCAGGGGCGCTATAACGTAAAACTATTCCAAACTTTTCTATTCCAATTCTGCTATCAGCCCTCCGCGATTGGTCAAAAACTTTTTTCGACCACCCCCCCATTTTACCTGTCTGTCACGCGACGTTACAAAAACCGCAATACCTCCCCATCTGATATGATGCGTGCACACTGATTATGCATGATTTGACAGAAAAAAGAAAAACAGTTATTTCTGATTCGACCCCTTTTCGCCATTAGCCCTCGGCTATTGGTAAAATGTTTTCGGGCTGCACCCACTTCAGCTGCCTGTCACGCGACGTCACAAAACCGCACGAACTCACCGCGTCAAAGTGACGTGTACGCGATAAAGATGCATTAATATGCCGAACAAAACTGATTTTTTTTCGGAATAGCCGCAGGCTGCCCCGTTCCGAAAGGAATAAAAGATAGCTGCCGCCGATCGCTGAGACGCTGGCTACTCGCACCTGCCGGAGAGCATGGGTGTATTTGCGTATAATAAGACTTCTTGCGTGACCGTGTAACGTTTTTAAGCACTTTCGACACGTTTACTACCTCATTCTGCCAACTCTGCTTTGCTGAGGTTCAATTTTAGCGTCATTCTTACGCTTCCGTTGCATGCCGCCGCGATTTTCGACCAGCCACCACAAGCTAAGTAAGGGAAAGCCGACCAATCGCAGACGCCGGCACCACCCTCTTCATCCGGTTATCGGTTTTCAGTGCACTGGCTCTGCCCTAGTGAATCCCTCTCCACTTGAGCGTTCTCCTCGCCTCTTGTCAGCCAATTAGATACAACAAGCCGCTCAGTGTAGGCAATGTTATTTGTTTTTCAAGCAATCAAAAGGGACCTCCTATGAACGAGGAGAGCGTTTGATTGGTCTGTTCAGACAACCCTATGGGTGACCGCCCGGTGCTTGCGTCGGTGGTTACGCAAATTTGACGTCAGGAAATTGGAATAGAAACATATTGGAATAGTTTTACGTTATAGGGCCCCAGGTCTCTGAATACCTCCTGTAAACACACTGTGAATAGCATTGGAGAGATCGTATATCCCTGCCTGACGCCTTTCTTTATTGGGATTTTGTTGCTTTCTTTATGGAGTACTACGGTGGCTGTGGAGCCGCTATAGATATCTTTCAGTATATTTACATACGGCTCGTCTACACCCTGATTCCGCAATGCCTCCATGACTGCTGAGGTTTCGACTGAATCAAACGTTAGTTAGGGAGCTAACTAACGTTTGATTAACGAACGTTTGAGCTAGCTAACTAACGTTTGAAAAGTTAAGGAGCGCGCGAAGCGCGATGGAACGAAGATTGCTAGGCATAACGTTAAGAGTCAGAAAGAGAGCGGTTTAGATCAGAGAGCAAACGGGTACTGACAAAGAAGCTTGCGAACAAGTTAAGGAGCGCGCGAAGAGCGATGGAACGAAGATTGCTAGGCATAACATTAAGATACAGAAAGAGAGCGGTTTAGATCAGACAGCAAACGGGTATAGCCGATATTCTAATTAACATTAACAGAAAAAAATGAAACTGGGAAGGCAATATTATGCGCTGGTTAGATAACCATCGGACAATTAGGGTTACAGAATGGGCACCAAGAGAAGAGAAATGCAGTCGAGGACGGCAGAAGACACGGTGGAGTGATGAAACTAGGAAATTCGCGGGTGCTAGTTGGAATCGGATGGCGCAGTACAGGGGTAATTGGAGATCGCAGGGAAATGCCGTCGTCCTGCAGTGGGCATAAAGCAGGCTGATGATATGTATATATATGTGTATATATATATATATATATATATATATATATATATATATATATATATATATATATATATATATATATATATAAATATATACATATATATATATATATATATATATATATATATATATGAAACGACGGTGCACACTTACGAAAATTGCATCTTTAATGTTTGTACCGTTTCGGCCGTGGCACGGCCTTCGTCAGAATAAACACACATACAAGCGCGCAGCCGCTTTTATGGGCATGCGCACGTGGGCATAATCAGTAGTACGTGCACGTGTACACTTGCAAATAATAATAATAATAATAATAATAATAATAATAATAATAATAATAATAATAATAAAAGAAAACAATAAAAACTACAGCAGCATATATAACTTAAGCACGATAAATGATATGCATTAAATATCATTCACGTGTCATGATGATTGTACATGAACTACAGCATGATATCGATTGCGACATGGCAAAACTGATTTGGCATGCTTTCTCAATTCTTTACAAGGACAGGCACATCAAGATATGGCAGAAAGGCACGACACTTTTCCTACGCTCTCGTTGATACCGGATGACACAGTGTTAAATTTGTGGATGAGAAAGGATTCTCGTACTTCTCGATCATGGTGCGATTTCAAACCTGATTGTATTATGGTTACACTGATATTGTCAAACGTATGACCTGGCAGTCGAACATGTTTAGATAATGGCAGGTGTGGCAAGCTGTTAACGTGTGATTTGTGGTTATTGAATCTGACACGAAAAGATGTTTCGGTCTGACCGATATACTGCATATGACACACTGAACATTCAAGCAGATAGATGACGTTAGCGCTGTCGCAAGTGAAGTCGCCGTTGATTTAACAGAAAACTAGGATGTTGTGCTTCTAGCAGTCTTTTATGTGGGCATGTGTATACAAACTTTACAACGGGGCTTATTGCAGGGATGACAACCAGCAGGAGCAATCGCTTTAGTCTTGGAAGGAGTTACTAGGTCACGCAGATTTCTAGAGCGACGATAGACAACACTTGGTGATTCCATGAAAATGTGTTTAAGACGGTCGCTTTGTGTTAGTAAGTTATAATGCTTTCTGAGAATGTGGGACAGGTTAGGAATGGATGCAGAGTGTGTTAGGATAAGGTTAGTTCGTGAAATCGGCGCCGATCGCTTGTCCGTGCAGATGAGTTCCTTCCGGTCGAGACAGTCGGCCCGTTTAAGGGCATCGTCGATTATTTGTGAAGAGTATTTCTGTACGGTTAGTGCGTCACGAAGCTGGTTACAGTTGCGAGTGAATTCACTATTGTCTGAACAAATTCTTTTGAACCGGATAGCTTGGCTGTAGGGAATGCTCGTTTTGCAATGCTGGACATGGCTGCTGTTAAAATGCAGATATCGCTGTCGGTCAGTGGGCTTTCTGTAAAGATTTGTCGTTAACTTAGCATTGCACAGAAATACCGATACGTCAAGAAAGTTTATGCTGAGTGATGAATAGGAATGGGAAAAGGAAATTGACGGTGCGGCGTTGTTAAAGTCGGTAATGAAGGAAAGTAATGCAGCTTCACCATGGTGCCAGATTAAGAAAATGTCATCGATGAAGCGTTTGTAATAGAATGGTTTGAGTAAGCCCATGAAAATGTTAGCATAATTGGGACGTATTTTTGTGCCCATGGAGGTACCACTGGTTTGAACCTAATGTTCGCCGTCGAATTCAAAGTTGTTGAGTTCAAGGATTAGTGTTAAAATTATGCCAAGGGTAGAATCGTCGATGGGTTTGTCATCTACAGAATCGTTATATGCGTGGAGTACAGACTGAATCCCATCTGTATGGGGAATGTTCGTGTACAGTGACGCCACGTCCAGTGTGACTAGAAGAGCATCGCTTGGAACACACAAGTCAGCGATATCCGACAGGAAGTGGATAGTATCTTTGATATAAGAAGAAAATTTAGGAGGAATTGAACTGACAAGGTTATCTACATAGCGGGACAAATTCTCTGTGACGGTACCTATTCCTGAAACTATTAGTCGCCCTGGGTTGTTTTGCTTATGGATTTTAGGAAGGAGATAAAATCTACCAGCTACCGGGCTCAGTGGAACTAATGACTTGACTACAGATTTTTCTATCTTGTTTTCTTTCGCGAGATTGTTTACAGTGTCCTTTACCATGGTTTTGAACTGTTCGGTCGGGTCGTAACTCAGATGCCTGTAGAATGACTGGTCATTAAGTTGTCTGTGAGCCTCTGTTATGTAACTGGCTTTGTCCATAATGACGACTGCGCCACCTTTATCAGCGGGTTTAATGATGATGTCCTCACGGTTAGCCAACTTTTCAATTGCGTCCCTTTCTTTGGGGCTAAGGTTCCGACGGAATGGTAATTGCATTTTGTATGCTTCAAGTACATCTCGCTGCACAGCTCTGATGTATAGATCGAGGCATTTATCTCTGTGAGAAGGAGGAGTCCAGTGCTTAGTCGAAAATAAAGATGTCTTGTTAGAGGGGCACCGATCGTGGAAATACTCGCGTAACCTCATGTTTCTTTCAAAATTGTGCAAATCATTAATCAATTGAAATTCATTGTATCCGCCAGTTGCGGGACAAAAGTTTAAACCCCGTGACAGGACACTATATTCTTCGCTCGATAATGTGCTACAAGAAACATTGACTATATTTCCCGTTTCTTCGGAGCTGGAATGTGTCGATGTCGTTGCATCTGCAGGGGAGCTGACACTAGTGCAGACCTTGTCACGTATTAACTTCTTATATTTCTTCTGGTTAAGTTTATTGGTTAAGTTTATTTATTCTGGTTTTATTATTATTATTATTATTGTTATTATTTGCAAGTGTACACGTGCATGTACTACTGATTATGCCCACGTGCGCATGCCCATAAAAGTGGCTGCGCGCTTGTATGTGTGTTTATTCTGATGAAGGCCGCGCCACGGCCGAAACGTTAAAAACATTGAAGATGCAATTTTCGTAATTGTGCACCTTCGTTTCTAAATCTACCTATGCACCGGACCTACAGAACTTCTCATTGAGTTATTTCACTGCTATGGGTCCCGGAAAAGCCACTACGAAAATCATCGACTGCAAGTACCCCAAGGTTGCCGCATCTACAGCCGTGCTGGGCGACTCGCAAATTAAGTACCTTTATCAGCATTTTGATCCGCTTCAAGCAGGTACGCCAGCCTTCATATCTCGAAATGGTGCCACGTTTTGTGAGTTAGGTTCACTGTTGCAATTTGTGCCCCCATCAACCAAAACCCTCATCCTTCACATCGGCAGCAATGACGTCCCGATGTGTTCCGGCAAGACAGCTTTTGCGAAGTACCGTCAAATGCTAGACTTCATAACAAAGCAGCGTCCTGAGATACGTCGGATATATTCAAGCCTGGTCCTACCACGATCCTGCAATCGACGCCGTGGTAACGAAAACCAGACGTTTGTGCGACGTTGCAACAAGTCTACGGGACTTTTTAATGAGTTGCTTCGCGGTTTTTGCCGGCGTTCAAGACTGGTATCCCACGTAGAGCATGGATTCGAATAGTTTCCCCCATCTCGCGTCTTCGCAGGCGATGGCCTGCATCCGAGCTTCGAGGGCTACGCGCTACTAGCCTGTCACTACAGACAGTTATGCTTCAAGAATCCACAAGATGAGGCATCATCCTCTTGGGAAAACTGCACAAGCAGTAAAACACTGTGCCGCACTCCTGGAACTGCACTAATTCATCTTCAACGTGACAAGGATTTTTCATCTGACAAAGTGGCAATCACGCAAGAGTACCAATAACGCGTAGCCAAGGCAATAAAAGCCAGCCAGCAGAGAGTCGCACAATTGTGGCATTGAAAACCAAGGCGACCACAAGCGATGCCATGAAAAGCAAGACATCGGTGAGCGAGGCATCCACAAAGAAGACATCAAGAGGCAAGGCAGCGACGAAGCATCAAGTAGCAAGGCACCGAGAAACAGTGAACCTACACCAAACGCACCTACAAACCGAACGAAAACAAGCAAAACGACAAGGACGTCAACAGACAGCAGTACGACTTGCAGTGATGTTGTGGACAATCCAGTGAATCACAAGGCAGCAGCCGGCCCATCAGCAACTTCACCGACGCTCTGTGCCACGTCGCCTCAGAAAAGTTACGGGCTCAGAAGCACGCGGTCTGATCCAGCTAATGGAACCAATTGACTAACAACATCTTGCCGGGGTAAGACACCCTTTGGGAACGCCTCTGTGCATTTTTTGAAGATTAGAAAGGTAATTCAAAAACACATTCAGTGTAACCTTCATGCTTCCACTTTAAAAACGTACATTGCTACATCTACTGTGCCTAAAGGTTTACGCCTCATGTTAAGACCTGCCACGTCTGAAATGTCCCACAGCAACTTGTCGAGGTGGGACAACACCCTCAAACAAGCTTCACTGGACATAACGCGCATTGTTATTATTAACCATTATGAGTCACCCGCGAAACAGTTAACTAACAAAGAGAAGCAACTATTTGCGACTCGCAACTTCAGTACCGAATAGAGGGCATCATTGGATAACTACAGGCAAGATAAAACGCGCGAACTTAACCAGAAGAAATATAAGAAGTTAATACGTGACAAGGTCTGCACTAGTGTCAGCACGCCTGGCTGCTGAGCACGAGGTCGCGGGATCGAATCCCGGCCATGGCGGCCGCATTTCGATGGGGTCGAAATGCGAAAACACCCGTGTACTTAGATTTAGGTGCATGTTAAAGAACCCCAGGTGGTCAAAATTTCCAGAGTCCCCCACTACGGCGCGCCTCATAATCAGAAAGTAATTTTGGCACGTAAAACCCCATAAAATTTTTTTTCTTAGTGTCAGCACCCCTGCAGATGCAACGACATCGACACATTCCAGCTCCGAAGAAACGGGAAATATAGTCAATGTTTCTTGTAGCACATTATCGAGTGAAGAATATAGTGTCCTGTCACGGGGTTTAAACTTTTGTCCCGCAACTGGCGGATACAATGAATTTCAATTGATTAATGATTTGCGCAATTTTGAAAGAAACATGAGGTTACGCGAGTATTTCCACGATCGGTGCCCCTCTAACAAGACATCTTTATTTTCGACTAAGCACTGGACTCCTCCTTCTCACAGAGATAAATGCCTCGATCTATACATCAGAGCCGTGCAGCGAGATGTACTTGAAGCATACAAAATGCAATTACCATTTCGTCGGAACCTTAGCCCCAAAGAAAGGGACGCAATTGAAATGTTGGCTAACCGTGACGACATCATCATTAAACCCGCTGATAAAGGTGGCGCAGTCGTCATTATGGACAAAGCCAGTTACATAACAGAGGCTCACAGACAACTTAATGACCAGTCATTCTACAGGCATCTGAGTTACGACCCGACCGAACAGTTCAAAACCATGGTAAAGGACACTGTAGACAATCTCGCGAAAGAAAACAAGATAGAAAAATCTGTAGTCAAGTCATTAGTTCCACTGAGCCCGGTAGCTGGTAGATTTTATCTCCTTCCTAAAATCCATAAGCAAAACAACCCAGGGCGACTAATAGTTTCAGGAATAGGTACCGTCACAGAGAATTTGTCCCGCTTTGTAGATAACCTTATCAGTTCAATTCCTCCTAAATTTTCTTCTTATATCAAAAATACTATCCACTTCCTGTCGGATATCGCTGACTTGTGTGTTCCAAGCGATGCTCTTCTAGTCACACTGGACGTGGCGTCACTGTACACGAACATTCCCCATACAGATGGGATTCAATCTGTACTTCACGCATATAACGATTCTGTAGATGACAAACCCATCGACGATTCTACCCTTGGCATAATTTTAACACTAATCCTTGAACTCCACAACTTTGAATTCGACGGCGAACATTACGTTCAAACCAGTGGTACCTCCATGGGCACAAAAATACGTCCCAATTATGCTAACATTTTCATGGGCTTACTCAAACCATTCTATTACAAACGCTTCATCGATGACATTTTCTTAATCTGGCACCATGGTGAAGCTGCATTACTTTCCTTCATTACCGACTTTAACAACGCCGCACCGTCAATTTCCTTTTCCCATTCCTATTCATCACTCAGCATAAACTTTCTTGACGTATCGGTATTTCTGTGCAATGCTAAGTTAACGACAAATCTTTACAGAAAGCCCACTGACCGACAGCGATATCTGCATTTTAACAGCAGCCATGTCCAGCATTGCAAAACGAGCATTCCCTACAGCCAAGCTATCCGGTTCAAAAGAAGTTGTTCAGACAATAGTGAATTCACTCGCAACTGTAACCAGCTTCGTGACGCACTAACCGTACAGAAATACTCTTCACAAATAATCGACGATGCCCTTAAACGGGCCGACTGTCTCGACCGGAAGGAACTCATCTGCACGGACAAGCGATCGGCGCCGATTTCACGAACTAACCTTATCCTAACACACTCTGCATCCATTCCTAACCTGTCCCACATTCTCAGAAAGCATTATAACTTACTAACACAAAGCGACCGTCTTAAACACATTTTCACGGAATCGCCAAGGGTTGTCTATCGTCGCTCTAGAAATCTGCGTGACCTAGTAACCTCTTCCAAGACTAAAGCGATTGCTCCTGCTGGTTGTCATCCCTGCAATGAGCCCCGTTGTAAAGTTTGTACACACATGACCACATAAAAGACTGCTAGAAGCACAACATCCTATTTTTCTGTTAAAATCAACGGCGACTTCACTTGCGACAGCGCTAACGTCATCTATCTGCTTGAATGTTCAGTGTGTCATATGCAGTATATCGGTCAGACCGAAACATCTTTTCGTGTCAGATTCAATAACCACAAATCACACGTTAACAGCTTGCCACACCTGCCATTATCTAAACATGTTCGACTACCAGGTCATACGTTTGACAATATCAGTGTAACCATAATACAATCAGGTTTCAAATCGCACCATGATCGAGAAGTACGAGAATCCTTTCTCATCCACAAATTTAACACTGTGTCATCCGGTATCAACGAGAGCGTAGGAAAAGTGTCGTGCCTTTCTGCCATATCTTGATGTGCCTGTCCTTGTAAAGAATTGAGAAAGCATGCCAAATCACTTTTGCCATGTCGCAATCGATATCATGCTGTAGTTCATGTACAATCATCATGACACGTGAATGATATTTAATGCATATCATTTATCGTGCTTAAGTTATATTTGCTGCTGTACTTTTTATTGTTTTCTTTTTTTATTATAATTATTATTTATTTGCAAGTGTACACGTGCATGTACTACTGATTATGCCCACGCGCGCATGCCCATATGCATAAAAGCGGCTGTGCGCTTGTATGTGTGTTTATTCTGACGAAGGCCGTGCCACGGCAGAAACGGTACAAACATTAAAGATGCAATTTTCGTAAGTGTGCACCTTCGTTTATAAATCTACCTATGCACCGGACCTACAGAACCTCTCATTGAGTTATATATATATATATATATATATATATATATATATATATATATATATATGGTGTAGAGATATTTACGAAGTTTTATTAAGTCTCGTGTGGCCCTCAAGAACGTCAGCAGCGCTTTAGAGGCGTGTAACGCACAGGTGGTGCTTTGCCATAGGCCGAGATTGTGTCGCATTTCCAAGCTGCGGACCCGTTGAAAGTGTAGTGCCGCTTTAAACGGCTGTCTCTATAAGGCAAAGCGGCAGCAGTCACGCAGAATGTATTGAAGGTTATCAGAGGCGTTACATTCAAAGCGCATTGAGGTAGTTGGTTTAAGTGAACTTAGTATGAGTACTGCATTTTCACATGCAGCATGTTCCCAGCCTGTCAATCATTTAGGCCTCAGCAATATGTCTTTTTTCTTGCATATTGTATCAGTTCCTTGAAATCACAGCTGACATCCGCACATACCACCATAAGCTGCCAGAAGATCGCCCTTCTATTTGTGCATGTTACTGCAGTGTTTACTGAAGCGATCATTTAGGCATCTGGAGGACTGCCCGGTGTAGTATTTGCCTCCATTGAAAGAAATCCTGCGGCTAAGCTCGAGGTCAGGGGTTCGATCTGGCCACGACGGCCGCATCCCAATGATACGATGATGGCCATCCAGATGATACAAAAAACGCTTGCGTACCATGCACTGGGAGCACGTTACGAAAGCTCTAGTGGCAAAAATTATTATTGATCACCCCCACCCCATGGCGTTCCACATAATAAGATCGTGATTTTCACACATAAAACCGTAGATTTCATCATTTTTGAAGGAATCCGACATTCTATGCGAACGCAACCCCCATGCGCAACCCCCATGACATCACTTTCTATAGGCATGCTTCGCGTGCAGAAGCTGACAAGCCCTCACCTTTTTAGGATCAGAAAAAGCTACTTACACCGGTGCACGACTTGCCAGGATATCCTTTTTAAGGATATTTTGAACATTGGAAATGTGCGCAACTAGGTCTAAATTGACGTTTATCATTAGTGCACTCCCCAGGGCGGATAGTTAGGTTTGGAAAGAAATTTCTCGAGCCGAAAACTACGTTAATTGGATTCCTAGGTTTCGACAAGAAAGCTGCTTTACTATATAAAGCGCCTGATCTATGAAATGTTCGCATATTTTACCACTGCAAACTGGAAAGTCAGGTTAGCAATACCCCTTTTCGCAATATTCATATACGACGATTGGTACGGTAGCAAAGGCTCGAGATCCGTAACACCAATAAGTGTCGTCACTATTAAAATTAAACATGATATCAAGAAATCTCATCCTGCCCGAAGCCGGGAGCTCATACGTTAGTCTTAGAGTATGGAAGCACTCGTGGTAGGTGTTAAGAATGTTGACAGCACATGAGTCAATTAAGTTAGTGTCACAGTGAAGAAAAATTAAGAAATCGTCCACCAATCTGCAGGCTCTTAAAACATTGGTATGATCAAGCCTCATACAAAAGAACAATGCATGGAGACTTTGGTTAAAAAACAATTGTTAAACAAATGCGGCGATGGGAGAGTGAGTAGAGATATGTTGCTTTTACAAAAGCGATTCAACGTTCGATTCAATTAAAGTGGACCTTGTGTTGGGCTTAATGGGGAACATATTGAACATGGTGGCATTCATGCAGGGTGCCCCAGCTAAAATAACCAATATTTTAAAAACGATCTGGAGTAAGCTAGGGAATTCAAATCAGCTCACTGGCATTGCGAATCGCGCGGCCTAGTTTGCCGTATGTTTTACAGTTTGCCAAGTGAATTATGTAGTATGAACTAATTGCATAATTCTTCAAAAATTAACTTCAGCAAAAAACTATGAATATGAAAGTAGTAGATCGCATATAAAAATAGCCCACTGAATAAAAAAATTAAATCCGGAATAGACGTGGTTTAGTATGGATTGCGGTTGCCCGTAAACGTGGCGTGTCTTCTAGTCCCTGGGAGCCTTCTAGTCCCTGGACAGTCTGATGACTCAAAAACACATGTTGGACATTAAAAAATTGTATTTGCTTGCATATTCTTCACGCTCTAAAGCGGCGCTGGTTGGTCCTCGGTGCACCTCCTCTGCGCTTGTATGCGGCGCTTTGTGAAGGTCGCTTGCGATAGCTTTGCTGTGCTTCCCAGTGAGCCAATAAAACCCTAAGGGCCAAACAATGAAATCTTCCTTACCTCAGTAAGGACGCCTTCATTGCGGTGAGGCTACCTTATGTCACTCTGAAAGCTTCCTTACTGAGGGGCCCTCGGTGAAGGCTTCCTTAGTGCTTCCTCAGCATAAGGTAGCTCCAAAGCTACCTTCATGCGTCCTTGCGCCGCTCCTGGCCCTGAACGAGCGTTTCACCTCACTGCTTAACCACGTGACCTTTGCTTGCGCATGTGCGCTGTCGCCCACCTGCGGAGAAGCGCGAGCACGGTACGTCTTGCCAGGCATGTTCGTTTCAGTCACGCGTGCGGCATGAAAGCGTTGCTCGGCGTTGCTAGGCGTTGCACGACGCCGGCGTGCCAGCGTTGATGGAGCACATCAAGTTTCGCACTGTAATGCGCAACTTTTTAAAATTTAGTAAACAAAACTAGAAGAAAGCGTCCACGCTTCTCTGTATTAGCTCTTCAATTTAACGATTGTTTGACGATACAACATTTTTTATTGAATAATGGTGTCCGCGCAAAGCTTTTAAGAGATAATCTCGAACCCAGGCATGCGGCAACCGCTCCTTACATGAGGACGGGTGAAGGGAGCTTTCAGAGTACGCTTGCTTCCTCCATCGGTCCTTCGCTGTAAGGAGGCCTCACGTAAGGTTAGGAAGCGCTCGAAGTAATGGAACGTTTCATTGTTCGGGCCTAAGAACTAGACAGGTCGGTTGAGTTCTGCCTATAGATGTGCTAAGAAATATGTGTACTTTGGAAACACTTTGGGCACGCCTGAATGGATACACCGTTGCCACACAGGTAGGCTGACGTAGGCCAAATACATATATTTTAAAGAATAAGTGGTGCAACAAGAAATTTGAAGTCTGCGGCCCAATGATAATCAATTATTCCATACAAAGGTGCTGATAACGCCTTTAAAACAGGTTCCACGACTCTGGACACGTACTACTCGAACTTCAATCAAGCTGTCAAACATGTGTAGATGATATGGCTGGTGTAGAAATGTAATAGCATGCGTACTTCTAATATGGCTTTCGGCATTTAACTTTCCCCTGTGAATTTGAAGTCTCCTAGAGAAACGCAAAGCTCAGGTGACACGCTCCTCTATTTGTATCAACTGCACTTGTTGAGCATCTGTCTACTTTATTTCGCAGTTTTGGCCAACTTTCCTTTCTGATATGTTTTATTTATTGGAAAAATATTACTTATATTTTTTGTCCGAGTTTTCTTTTTTTTAAACATGAAATTCAGCGACTTCAGTTACAGCAATGTCGTATTTTCGGATCTTCCTTGAAATAACTTCTACTTAAGCAATGAGCTCCCTTTGACTTGTTCAACTAACTGTGGCATAAAACTATGAACTTTGTATAAAAAGTGCAGTTTCATAGATACCTGAAAAGCAAAAAAAGGACTTACCTGCAGGATACCGCTTTCACTGATACATCAAAAAGCATGTTCAGAATTTCGATATCACTGACATTTATTGAAAAAAATCATTCTTTATTTACAGAATATCAGTATATACACCCTGTTACAACGTAGTCCTACAATAGGCGTCAAAGGACCTCAACGTTAAGTGTAAAAAATACTCATTAGATTGAGTCCAGCTCTTCAAACTAAAACAAAATGAAAATGAGAAAAATTACTTTTATGTACACTAAGCCTTTCGGTCTCTAAACAGTGTTAAAATGTTGCAGGCGAAATTTTTGTGATTTTTTTGGTATAAGTAACACATCTTTCTTGAAATGACGATAACCTGCCCCACACGACTAAGTGATGTAGACGAGAAGACCAAGCGAAGCAGAATGTTTGGTCAAGTAAACACGTAAGACAGCACATTAAAGTGCTAAGTTACTTTTGCAGTAACGAGATAGTTCACACCTTGTCTCACACAGTACGTCTTCACTTTACACAACGACAATGACTGTGGAGACAAACCGTTCTTAAATAATTCCGCAGCTGTTGCCCAATAGCTACACACGGATAACCCTGTGTGAGTTTATCCCAAAATTTAACTTGCCACTGCAAAAAGGGACACTAGAGGAAGTGCCATAAATACCGACAAACACATTGCTGGGACGTGACCTGGACGAGACTAGACACACATACTTGCAGATCGACGAAATCCGCATGCTGTTACGTCCATCTGACGCCATCACCAGATGGCGTTCCCTCCCTTGAGATGTAGACCGTCCGGCCCCCCGTCTTGCAAGAGGCCACCGGTGACTGGGCCCGACAGACCACTCAAACCGAGCTGGGCGAGTGTATTGGCGTTGAGCACTATGGGCGGTAAGATCTCGGGGCCGAAATTCTTGAAGGAATCCTGTGGAGTCGGCAGCATAAGTTTCTTGTTTTTCGCCGCCGGAAGTGGTGCACTGAACGCCTTAAGATCCTTGAGGAAGAGAATTTTTTCCGGTGATTGCGTGTTCAGATTGCTGCTTCCTGAGTTGTGGTTGGTCTGGCTCTTAGTGCTGCTGGATGGCGTGTTGTGGTGTCTCAGCTCTTGGATCAGGTATGTGGGGCCAGCTGAAATGGTGCCTCCTCCAGCGATTGCACTCGCCAAGTTGGTGGGGAGAGTCGCCGCTAGTCCTGCCGCCATATTTCCGCCCGTATTGCCTGCTAGGCTGTGGATCTGGATGGGAGTGACCAAGGGGTGGATGGGCGGTGGCAGTGGCATGGGTGCCTGTATTATGCCCGGCCCATGGATTGGGAACATTTGGATGGGCTGAATCGACTGCATGTGGGGTCCGTAAGGCAAGAACGGATGCACATGCTGCATGAAAGGAGGCGGATGAGGAAATACGGGGCCCCGTGGGAACATGGGACTCATCGGATATACGGGAGGGATCATGGCGTGTCCGTAACCATTGGCTGGAGCTTGCTGCTGCTGGTGGTTAGGTTGTGGCTGCTTCTGGTTAGGGAGGTTCTTGAACAGTACTAAGGCTCTGCTACCAAGGCGGGGTGTACCACCCAGGCAAAGGCTAAATGTCGCACACAGAAGAACTGCTTTCACCTGCAATAAAACCGGCGAAACATCATACACTGTGCCAAAGAAAATGTAGATAAATATAGTCATTTCCTTCCTTTTTTTGTTGAAGCAGCCTACTTCTCACCCAGCTGAGTGTAAAATCAGACCATTTCGTGAATGCAAAAATGATATTTTGGTGTTTCAGAGGAGAAAACACATGTGTTGCATAGTACATCAAGCAATGGCGCTTCAGACCTATCGTGCCATTGCCGTAGCATTATCGCATGGTCATATGCTGCAGTGACACCCCGATGTGTGCTTGCTCAAAAAGAAGAAGAAAAGAAGCAAGCGAATTCTGCAAGTCATCATCAGGATTTTAAATGGAATGTCACAAGTTAATATCCTGAATGGCTCATAATAACAGTGCACAGGCGATGCTAATGGAGCTTTTTCCGAAATTCTTTTCATGTCTTCGGCCTTTATATGCTTTGTTTATACCAAGCTTCATTAAACCTGTATAAAAATTGGCGCAAAACTTTATGTGCGAATAAGTGCTGATCGTAGAAACAGGAAAGTGGTATTTCTATTCTTCTTTTAACTAGGATCGCCCTATTCATGAAATAGCCGCAATGAATGCTCTGTCTGTTGTCGCATAATTGCTTTAACGTACATTCACAGTCCCTCGTGCAATAACCGTGTATAGTAAAGTACATACCTCGTGCTCCTTTCGGGTACAGTTTGGGATGACGAAAGAGGGAGATTATTCACTCGTTGGCTAGTCAATGCGTATGCAATAATTTTTATATTTACTTCTTGGAATTTTGAGGTCGCTTTGATAGAATCAAAGGCACCAGCAAACTTCCGTTTTAATCGCCTCTGTGAGGTAGTTTTATAAAGTCTGCACGAATGCTAGAAGTCTAGCACACAATTTGACACTTCCTTAGTTTCTTGGATCATTTTCGCTTTGGTGGAGCCACTTATTCGCGAGAGCAGAAGAACGTTCACGTTATAGATTAAGTACTAAAGAAACGCAAAGCGACTGAAATAACAGCAGGTTTTCTCAACATGTAAAGCTACCTAGTGTTTTTTTTTAAGCAGATGAGAGGCTGTTTAGCCAACTACATAGAATGAAACACTTCATGATTACCTTCCATTGCCCAAGTCATATTCCTCCACATGATATATACATCTAGTAGGTTACGCAGGCTAACAACTCAAGAAGAAAGTTTACGGAATATTTTGCTTTCCGCAAGGACGCACGACGCATTGTTATCAGTATACATCTGTGCAGTGAGCAGTACAACAAAGCCACCAGACCCACCGTAGTGGCGTAGTAGCTATGATGTTGTGCTGCGAAACCCGATAGCACGGGATTAAATCCCGGCCACCACGGCCGCATTTCGATAGGGGCAAAGAGAAAAAAAAAAGCCAGAGTACCATATATTGGTGCACGTTAAAGAAACCCAGGTGGTCGAAATTAATCCGGAGACCCCCCCAATGGCATGCCTCATAATTATATCGTGGTTATGGCTCGCACAACCCCAGAATTTAAGGTACTAAAGCCATAAGCGGTAACGTGAGGTGATCGTCACAGGATCGTTGACAGTATTTGTGTAAAAGTGTGAACGTGGCGACACTTTTGAAATAAGTCTGGAAACAAAATTAGGTGAAACCGAAATGAAATAACTAGCCCATAATATGCTGCTCTAGGTCACGACCGCGGCTTCTAATTACAAGCCGAAGGGTGTGCTGGAAGTATTTGACCTGCTTAGCATAAATCAGGAACTAGCGTTACTTGCGCTTATCATGAATTTAATAGCGCACCCCTTAAAAGAAATAGAAAATACGTGGCACCAATTATCCAGTGCTTGAGCATGAATTCACCATTCCAGACAAAACCTTAAAGCTAAATAGCAAGTCAAGTGTAACTAGCAGATACATCTATACTGTTTCAGCAATTATAGCTTCGAGGATTGCGCCAGGTCATTTGAAATAAATACCTGCTGTAATTCATGCAATAAGAGTTGTCCTCGTCTAGGTCATGACTAAGACAACTCTTTTTGACAAACAATCTATTTTCGTAAAGATTAAAGTTAACCATCACAATGACGTCAAGATGAAAGCAATAATGCAAACACGACCGCGCTTGCACCACCGAGATCGTAGATTTTCGCTAAACCCGCCGGCAAGTCTGCAGTGGTCGAAACACGCCTTCACCGCAGACGGCGGGCGTAGCCGCCGCTTCGCGAACGGGCACCGCCAGCGCTGGAGCATTGAACCGCGACTCACCAGGGCGTGCATGTCTGAGCAGGAGCGATCGGCAATCCCCTATTCAAGAATCCCACAAGTTCAAATGATGCGCAACAGGCCGGATCCGTGCCGCTTTTATACCTCGCGTTCTCTCCTCCCAACGGAGACGGCACACTGCGTCTGACTTTGTTACACAATTTTTATTCCTCCTCGCCCACTAACCTCGACCTCCAGTGGCGACGCGGCAGCGCACCTCGATCTGTTTCGATTCAAGTTCGTCGTACTTTGGCCAAGAAACTGCCGCGAGACGTGTAAAGAATCCTAGCCCGATTGGGCACTTCTCTCGCGCCCTCGCCCTCGATCTCGTTCATCGCGCTTTATTGTTTGTGCGGCGATGCCTGGTGCGCTTCCCACTCTCCGCTTCATCGGGGCTGCACAATGCACGGCCAGCCGAACGGGCCTGCCGAGGACTCTAATCGCAGAACGCTCCAGATACCCTTCCACTTAGCGCGCATCGCCCCTCCAAAGGATATGAAACCTGGGACGCACGCACGCACGCACACACGCACTCGCCGCACAAAGCCGAAACAAGAAAAATAAACGAAAACAAGGGGCCTCCAAAAATGAAAGACGAGCAGCTGCGTAGCTGCAGCAGCGTGGCTGCACGTACGTCCGTGCGGAGACTCTCAGTTTTCGGTAGATTCGAGGCCAAGATACGGGACCGTCCACAGCACTCCCCTCAGCACCTTGCACGAGCACACCAGGACATGCCTTACGGCGGAGCGCATCACACGCAGCGTGGCCAGGTGCGGAGCCGGTCCGCAGCGCCCGCTTTCGTCTTTCCCCCTTCTGCTCCCCAGCGTCACCATGAGTAATTTCTCCTCCGGGGGAGTAGGCCCCCACGAGAACGAAGCAGATATATCATCCTTCTTGAATAAGGCGTGTTCTCGGATTGGACCACTACTGTAGTTACACAAGTGCGCCTAGCACACCGCGCTCGTGTGCACGTGCAACCGTCTCGTGCGGGCCGAGGCTGCCTTCTCCAGAGTGAGCGCCTGCTAATTGCGGTACGGCGCAGTCCTCTCGCGTCGGACGGCTGCGTAACGGCACCGCGCTTTCTGCGCTCTCGATGTGCTCCGAGCTCATGGCGTGCCGCTCGCAGCAGGAAAACTGGGTCAATAGATGCCCCTCGGACGGCCGGTAATCGAATCCTTTCGGGTCCGCAGCGGCAGGCCAACTGTTTCATCTCACTTCTTGCACTTGCAGCGTTGCTAATCGCGTGTTCGCTACGTTTTGTCCTGGAGCTACTGTGTGGTCTGCCCTTCGCTTCTACCGAAGTGTCGTTCTTGTCGAGAAGAAAAAAAATGCAATAATGTTTGCTTTTAATGTGACACGACTTCACAGACAGAGAATAAAGACGCCGAGAAGCGTAAACAGAGCAAACCACAGGCGGCGGCGGAGAAAACACACAAGAGAGCAACAAAAGAAGCCACGACCTTAAGCGCAACATAACACGCGTCAAGCTTCTTTGCATCAATTTAGCGCCCGCTGTGTCGTATCGCCAAGTTGGCCTACCTTGGCCTCAATTTGTCTTGCTAGACACGTCCGTTATTTAATGCATGATTTGTTAAGCGTCAAGTCAGGCCATTTCAGTTGATTTTTTTGTGTCTTATGCTTTGTCCAGCGATGGGACTAGGCCGATTCAGGAACTAAAGGCCGCCGCGAAGACTTCCGAGCTCCTTTTCCAAGGTGCGCATGGGAATGAGGTAGGGTATGGCCTCACCGCTCTGGCTACGCACTAGTCGCAATGAGGTGTCCCCCGTCGGAGCACATTTGCTTACTTCTCGAAGGTTTCTCGCTGGCCTCCTCCCTGAAGTGGCCGGTGATAACGTTTGAAAATAGAACATGAGGTCGCAGTGTTTTCTTGTTGTTTTTTTGTTGAAACTTTGTGTTTCAGGCTACGTGGCGCATTGTGAAGCCACCGGTTCTCTTACTTTTTTTTACCTTCCTTCCTTCCTTTTTATCTGTTTGCGCCAAGTACGCAAATTCTGATTTCACCGAACTTGACGTGTAGCTCGGGCTCGTGTCCTATTTTCAACTTACGGGTAGGAAGCCGGCCGCGATGGAAAAACGTGCAACGCCTGAATATCAGAACTTTGCCCCTTGTGCGCGTATTTATCGTGAACGTGACACCATTCAGGAACGCTACAAAGATGCATTTGGCTACCGTTGAATACAGCCTACTTGTATACGGTTATGAGTGAAGCAGATGACCTACATATTATTGGATTGGCACTGAAGAGCTACTCTTGCTGCCCGCTTTTTGGCCTTTGTGGATACGAGCCATGAAGGAGGTTCATAATCATCATCATCACTGCTTGGACATCTTTCTGGTCCGTGGATTTCACGCATGCGTCCTGTAAAAGCATTTGTGCGCGAGAACATGAGCGCTAAACTCTTTACTGAATCAATTACTAAAGCTTTTGCAACGAGCTGCTCAACAAAATTTCCAGAATGTATCCGACTGCTACGGACATCTTCTCAACTCAACATTGACAGTGGGACCGCTGTAAAGTATCCAGCGTGCAGCTGCTCTTTGACTATCGGTATAAACTAGCATGCAGACAGAAACCTTACACAAATGTAAACGGTTCTAACACGTCATTATTTGACAACGCAGAGCGCCATCATGTCATGGCTCCCAAATGACAGCATCCAGGTCTCTACAACACCTTGCGTATAGAGCGGAAACATACAAATGTATTCGGCACCATACTTACATAGCGTTTAAAATAAATGCCAACCATACGTCCGCTTGCGTTATTTCCTCCACATGTCGGCGCCTTAATCAATGCATCAAATATCTTAAATGACCAGTTGTAGCTTTATGTTCTTGACGCTGCTACTTTTTTCAACTTAAAGCCTGTGTTCGAAGGGGAAGCAACCGGCCTACAATCGCAGAAACTAAAATTTATTTGAAATAAATTCTTGTACTTCCCGTGCCAAAGTCACCATCTGATGATGAAGGGCCCTGCAGTGCGGCATGCCCTGCAGGGCACTGCAGTTTCCCTGCAGTTGGACCACCTAGGTTTCTTTAACGTGGAGCTAAATATAAGTACAAGATCGCCCTCGCATTTCGGACCAATTTAAATGCGTCTGCGACCGCCAGGATCGAACCCGTGACCTTGATCTCGGAAAGATAACGCCATAGCCACTGGGCTTCAGCGGTGGGTATACACGAAAACTGAAAGTGTTAGACTATCGCAACTGTAACGAGATGTTGCTCGTTACACAACCAGCAGCAAACAGACGATCCGGTCTGCGCATTACTTCTTTTTTTCCTTAATATAACATGGGTCAACACTGACTCCTTTGCGGAAGCATGTTTCAACAATTTCAACTGATTAAGCAATGTATGTGGCGTTTTTAGTAAATACGAGTACCTAAATATGAACGAAGCAGTGCGTAAGGAAGAAAAAGAGCAACTCCATAAAAGAGAAAAGAAAGTGCCAGAAACTGAATGGCGCCTAAGCGAAATATTGAAAATTCAAATTTCCAATAGGTAAGAAAGATTTTACTGTGTATTGTTTAATTCAATGCCTGCAGCCAATCACCATTATAGCCTCACTAAAATCGTACTTTACGTTTCGGGCAACCAAATAAGTTTTAACGGCGTTTGCCCACATAAGGCACACTCCATTATGGGTCCAGTTTCGGTTAATGAAAACTGGTATCATGGTATCAAAGATAAAAGAGAAGATGGTTACTATATTCAACATCACTGTTATATAACGCTAGTTTACCTACCTCCGTTGCTAACAGAAAGCGGAATTTAGGGATAGAATTGATGGGTTGGGACTTATTACAGTGTTAAAGTTACAGTGAATTAACAAAGAAAAGATTAGTGATGCAAGTTAACTATCAAAACTTTAAGCCTAAAACAACGCTGGAAAAGGGCCGATAAAAGCTGTATTCACAAGAGCCGGATCGCTGATGGAACCGACACACCAGCGTCATATTGCGGAACTGCAATGAATCGCACCGCCAGCAAATTGTACATGCAGTACTTGTGTGCGCGAGGATACGGTGACACTGCGTAACGTTATTCTCGATCCACATGTAAGTTCAACACTGACTAAAGTTTATGTAGGTGCCGCAAATATTTTCCCAGACATTTCCATACACATACGTTTTAATAATCTACATTAGCCGCCCTTTCCAAAATATTACAGTAAAGATGGAAAAGAACGTAAATAAAGGTGATTTCTTTATGTAAGTAGCTGCAGTGCGTCTCAAATGTTCCAATGCGTTGTTGTTTTCTATAATTCTTTTGATGAACGAATGAATTAGTTGCGTAAGATTGAGAGGCTGACTTTAAAGCAACCGCGCTACTGAGATGAAGGTCATAGGTTCGATATCTGGCCTGGCTGGAGGAAAATGCAAAAAAAAACACTTCTATGCTTATGTTTAGATGCGCTTTAAAAACTTACGTGGTCAAATATTAATCCTGAGCCCTCCACTACCATGTCCCTCATAATTAGCTGTGGAAGTTTGGAATGTTAAACAAGCTAATAATTCAATTTAGCTGTAAAGCAATTCCAGCTACTTCATGAGTTGGCTGCATGCGAGATTATTGTCGTGCTCAGTAGTATAATGTGACCCACGGAATTAATAACTGTGGAGTGTGCGGTGGACATGGGTGCGCTGGTATACAAAGAAGCGTAGTCGAAAATTGCATAAAACAAATCGACAGTTTCCAACAAGGTGTCTGTTTAGAATCGTGTTAGTTTAAGTTCAATGTAAACCTACTAGATGGAATTATTGTTGTGTCTTTGGCAGATACATGGACTTATTACTAACTTTCCCCGAACATGGTCAAGAAGCAGTCAACATTCATACCAATGCTTGTTAGCGGTAAAATTTCCAGTAGTATCCTTCGAGTTCCTCCAATTTTCTCCAACAAAAGGTACGCTCCTGATCGAATGCTGCAGTAAAAGCCAGCAATAATTTTTACCTTGCGAAATCACTTCTTACTATGCAAACATGCGTCAAACTGCCATTTAGAAAGTTACACACCAACAACCTAAAAAAACGCTAAAAACGGCCCAATAATTTGTAAGGTGATTCAGTAAAAGCAATTCAAGCCCGAATCTGCTTAAACGAAGTGGAACTGGTCACACTTCCTTGAAGGTGAGTCGCTAATTCCTTTCCGTAAATGCCTCTTTCCGGGTCACATGCGCATAATGACCACGTATCCGCGTGGTTACGGCAGCTCGACCCATTCGGTGTCAAACAAGGAGAACGCGTCTGATCTCATTCCGCGCTGTTCTCAGCCCCTCTCCCCCATCTCCCCCCGAGGGTTATTGCGAAACATTCCTTTTCGATCAGACTCTTTCTCGCAATACTTAGGCTCTGGAAGGACCACACAAGAGCCCCTACGATGCCTGCTTGCCGTATTCGGTAATAAACGAAAAAAAAAATACGTCCTGCATCTACAGTTGCCCTTACATCGTGTATAAGGAAATTGTTAGAGCACGTCATTTTAACGTGCCTGAACAATTATATGGAAGAAAATGAACTTGTTCCCCATACTACGGTAGGCTTCAGGGCAAAACCCTTCACACAGGATATTATGCTTCGGATCAAACATCAAGTAATCGATGCAGGAGTTTCGACACATGATACTGAGATTATGGTAGGCCTAGATCTTAAGAAAGCTTTTGATAATACAACACATACAGCTTTACTTGAAAATCTTCCAGAATTAGAGGTACGAAGAAAAGTTTACGATTATATCAAAGACCTTCTTTCTGACAGGACTGCAAGAATAATTCTAGGCGGGACAGAATTCCAAGAGTTTAGCCGAGGTAGTAGAGGAACGCCGCAAGGTTCGGTACTGTCCCCCTTCCTTTCTAACGTGGCGATGACAGGTTTTCTTACAAAAATGAACTCTTCTGCTGCAGGTGATGAATCTTTCCTAGATGCAATGCATCTCTCGCTTTCTGATTTTGAGCATGGTGGCGATGTTTTTCATTTTTCGAACGAGTTCAAGAAATTAGTGTCATCATGCATTGACAGGTTTGCACCTTTGCGTAGAAAGATTACAAAGCGCCGGAACCCATGGATTAGTCGGGACATAATCGATATAAAGCGGCGTACTAAACGAAAAAGGAAGGGTAAAACTACGTCAGAATTAACCGCCCTTCAAGAACAGCTGGTCGCTAAAGTGAAGCTTGCGCGTAGTAAATTTTATGACCGAACTCTTACAGCTTTCTTAAGGAATCTCCTGAGAAATTCTGGCGCTACTTGTCAGGTTCCCACCCGTGTGTGAATTATCTAAAGATTAATGGTAACGTGTACACACCTTACTTTAATTGTAAACAATTCAGCACTACATTTCACCAAGCGTTTACAAGACTAAATGCTCAATATTTGCGAACGCACTACTCTGACCTACCATCTGTTGCAAACTCAATGCCTGACCTAGTTCTTGGTCGCGAAGGAATAATGTCTCTTCTTGTAAATATAAAAAGGAAAAAGTCAAGCGGCGCTGACGGCATACCGAATGCCTTCCTTGTACGGTACTCAGAGATTGTGTCGTTTTAACTTTATGCTCTGTTTAACGCATCACTCAACCAAAGCTCCTTGCCCGCAGATTGGCTCACGGCAAGTGTAGTTCCCTTATTTAAATCGGAAAACAGGCTAATATCGTGTAACTACAGACCAATTCCTCTAATAGGCACATGCTGTAAATTGCTTGAACATGTAATAGCTCACCATATATCTTAATACCACGAATAAAAAAAAAATTATTTGTTGAGTATCAGCACGGTTTCCGGAAGACTGTCTCATCAACTACACAATTAATTTCGGTTATACATGATTTTGCTTCAGCTCTAGATAATTGTAGGCAGATATAGATGCAGTTTTTATTGACATGTCAAAAGTTTTTGATCGTGTATCACACAGTTTCCTCATTGGCAGATTAAGGGATGCCGGGCTTCCTGAGAGATTGATATTGTGGTTGCAGGCTTATCTGAATAATCGCTCACAGTTTATGGAGTGTGCGGGTGTTAGGTCTGCTGATCTGCCGGCATTGTCTGGGGTTCCACAAGGTTCCATGCTTGGTCCTCGGTTGTTTTTAATTTATACAAATGGCATTGCTTCTAACATTGATCATTCTGCTACAGTAAAATTGTTCGCTGATGACTGCGTGATGTATAGTGTTGTTAATAGCTCCACTTGTCAAACACTACTGAGCAATTGCCTCTGTAAACTCGCGGACTGGTGCGAACGAAACGGTATGCAAATCAATTTTGATAAAACAGTTGTTAGGACAATAACCACAAAGAAAAAGCCACTGTCTCATACGTACCACATTGCTAACAAAACTATTCAATCAGTAACGTCTGTCAAATATCTAGGACTAACTATCACAAGCAACTTAAAATGGGACAAACATTTGAAAAACGTTTGTACAACAGCGTTTAATAAACTTTGCTTTTGCGAAGTAAATTAAAAGACTCACCGTCAAGTGTCAAACTCGAGACATACCGCACTTTGGTTCGACCAGTGCTTGAGTTCGCTTCTGCAGTATGGAACCCATACTACGTTAAAGATATTGCACAAGTATAACGAATTCAGCGCCTCGCTGCTCGTTTTATTGTATCTGACTATCGGTCTTCTTCATCTGTTACTGACATGTTGCAGTGACTGAATCTGGAACCCCACCATGTCCGCCGAAAGACTGCGAGACTAAAAATGCTTTATTTGATCTATTAGAACAAACTCGGTCTGCCGCGCGAAACATCCTTCCCGCGCACAACACTGGTCTTCTAGAATTAACCACTCGAAGGTTATCTGCCCGTGCTTTGCGAGGACGAAGATGTTTCAGAAGTCTTTTTTTTCCCGCTCACAATTGAAGTGTGGAATTGTCTCCCAGCGTCTGTTGTCGATTGTGCAAATGTAGATTCATTTGTGAAATGTTTGTCATGGCACTTGATGTAAACCTCTCCTGCTAAAGCAGCATAGCGGCCTGCAGTATTTTGAAATAAATAAATAAATAAATAACGTGGCGATGATAGGTTTTCCTACAAGAATGGAGAGAATTCCAGGACTCCACCATATTCTCTATGCGGATGGCATTACCCTATGGATGGAAGGAGGTAGCAACGGACCCATAAACGAAGCTATGCAGGGAGCAGTAGACATTGTAGAAGAATGCGTCGCTTATAAGGGATTGAAATGTTCGCCAGAAAAGTCCGAACTTGTTTTCTGCAACCCTACACGTAGAGGTCGGAAAAGTGCTAAAGTTAAACCTAATATTATAAGTATGTTGGAAATAAGGAAATGCCGACGACCGAAAGCACAGGAATTATGGGACTCTGAATAACCTCAAACGGGCATAATGCAGTAGATATCAGAATACTTGAAAACAGTGGGCAATAAATTATGCCCTTAATTAAAGGAATTGCAAATCGGCACAGTGGTATGAAGGAAAACAATATGATAAGGCTGGTTAAGGCTTTCGTCATCAGTCGTGTTGTATATGTAACTCCGTACCTCAAATTCCAAGTCTCCGAGAAAGAAAATATTGATATAATTATTAGGCGAATATTTAAACAGGGGATGGGACTTCCGATAAATACGTCTAATGAGAAACTACTTGAATTAGGGGTTCATAATACCTTAGAAGGACTTATAGAAGCTCAGGAAATAGCACAATATGAAAAACTGGCGCAGAATAAAACAGGTAGAAATATACTAGAGGAATTGAGAATTAACTACACAAATCCAATTTGGCTCCAAAAAGGATGTCCCTTATAACATACGGAAATGTATGATGATACCACCAATACCAAAAAAATGCATCCTTAACGTCATCAGGAAGCAGAATAGAAAGAGCCAAAAATTCACATAAGAACTTTAAGGATTCCCAAGAAACCACTTATGTATATTCGGCCAAGTATAAAGGAAATGACAATATGACTACAGTAGTTATAGACTAGAGAGGGAATCATCAGGTCAGTGGTTCGGTGAGAGCGAGCTTCCCAGAAGAGGCGGAGGAAGCAACCATGCCCTGGCAATAACATCCACCTCAACTACAATAATCATCGAACGACTCGCAGATGGCTGTGAGAAACTTTGCACGAGGACGCATATCAGCCATAGCAATAAGAATATTCCCTGAATACAAAGACCAGCGAAGTATGCGTATAATCTGGGCACTCGCTCACTCCTCTTTACTCGGCAGTGAAGCTGCACACGACACGAGATGGCTCGAGGACTCACAGACCAAGCCTCTGGATCGACCTCGTCCAAAGGCGAGGAAGGTGGGAGATTTTAAAGAATGACCAGTTACAGAGAGATCACGCAGCATTATAGACTTAACAGGAGAATTTACTCTCCTGCATACTAGTCATTAAAGAAGAGAGATGCGGTTGCGTGGCACCTCCTTCAGACACGAACGTTCCCAACTATGGTAACAATGAATCACTACGTACCACAAATTTATTGAGACAAATGTAAATCCTGTAATAACAGGGTGGACCTCAGCCACACGCTCTGGGCCTGCCAGGCGGCTCCCACGAAGGTCGAATTCCCGGACAGGTGGAGGTGGAGGGCCGCGCTCCTCAGCTCCGACCCACAAAAACAGGCACGCTTAATCCGGCAGTGTGAAGACGCTGCCAGGGCTGACGGGATCATTACTGACGTCTAGATTGGGTGCCCCCCCCTCCCCTTCAAGGAGGAGGGTGGACCCTCCTGCAAAATTGAATAAAGTTTGTTTCTCCTCCTCCTCCTCCTCCTCCTCCTGCATGTAGCGCCCATGCTGATGTCTAGGCCGTTCCTGTTCGTTTATTTGTCCTGAACACGTCCTTATTTATTTATTTATTTATTGTGGACACTTTCAGGATCCGAAGGCACTAAAGAAAGGAGTGGTATGGACACAAACGTGTGCAGTGAAATAACAGGGAAAAACGTTACAATGCATTTTTCTAGGCCATCTTGAATTGTTCTGTATCTGCAACAGTAGCAATGGAGTAGGGAGCGTGGTTCCATTCGGTGGTTGTTCTTGGCACGGAAGAATGGTGATATACGTTAGTGCGACACTTATAGTTAATTCAATATTTAGAGAACCAGCCTTATAATACGTTTGTTAATTTTTTTTATGCACAGTACTCCGGTACTGCGTCTCTGCGATGAAAGGGAAAGGAGAAGAGAGCTGTGTCGGAACGGCACATCAGTATCAGCAGAGGAGAGCGTGGCAAAAGCAGCGTCTTGGCGGACAGCTTCAAGCGCCGAGCCCACCACGCAGTGCCCTAAACAATTCAGAGTGGTAGCGAATAGCCCAATAAGGGAGCTGCCGACGGGGTGGTGTTATTGCAGATGGTGGCCTTCAGAGCTCTTTGTTCGTGCCTTGAGACCTTGAGGTGAACTTGTGTTTGGTATTTAAGCAAGTAGCCAATAAGGTTCATTCGTGTGGGCTACGCTCTGCGTGAATGGCTGCTTTACTTTCCCGACGCTTCGGTATGGAGCCTATGCAACCTGGAATGGCGCGTAAAGTACCAACCGAGGAAATACTGGGTTGGTTCCTTGAGGAATAGCAGTGAAAAAACGCAAAAATGTTTTTACGCATTCAGCATGCTCATGCGAAAGCGCGAGGATTCCTAAAGTTTAGAACTGTCCTAGATATAGAGAGATTTACACTTTAACGAGAAGCTAGATATATTAGCCGGGCGTATTACTGACATTCTGCACCCGATTTTGGGGGAGCCCTGTTAACAGGACACCAAAAAGGCACATTAAGTTCAGTTGTTACAGCGAGCCACGCCTCTATAACGGAGAAACGCCTACCCTAAAAAATGACGCAAGAACAAAAGAACGGTGGCGTCGTTTCCGCGAGTTTCCGCACCAGCTCATCTTGACGTCATAGATTATAAATGCGTCTCTTCGGGCACTAGACAATCGTTTATTGGTAAAAAAGGACTACATTCCCCTCTATAGGAACCAAGGACTCAGCATAGCAAGTGTTCATAACTTCCCTGGCACCGAAACGGCCCCAATAGCAGAAATTACTTTGACGTTCGCGGCGTCACACTGAAAGGTCGACAGAAAACTTTTGGGACGACCACCAATAAAGGAAATTTGCTTTTCATTTCCCACGTTAATAAAACTGTTTGAGTGCGAATGAGTGAAAATGAATACGAAAGTATTGAAGGAATAATTCTCAAGTATAAATTGATTTAGTGTTGTACTTTAGTGCGCCTTCCAAAAACGGTCAAAATCACACGGTCAAAAATCAAACGGTCACACGGATCAAATGGTAAAAATTGCACATATGAACAACAGACCACATCGTCAGTCTGTTCAAGGAACTAAATTTTTTGCAGCAGCTGCTCTTTTTCTGAGGGGATGTCTATATGGCACCAAAGTCACTTACTCTTACTTTAGGCGTCACACTTCTCGCTCCTTATTTCGTCGTTATGGTGTACCCCAGCCATGAAAAAAAAAGAAACAACAAAATTAAAGGAAAGTCAATAACCATGACTACTTTGTAGCAGCGTATATCCGTGTTCACCCGTCACCGAATGCCGCCGAGGATCGATAGATAAGGGGGCGTTTGCAGAAATGGAAATGAAAGGCTTTTAGCGAAGCTCTTTTTCTTATATTGGGCCGATGAGTGTCTTTTATTGAGCAAAACTTTAAAAAGCCAGAAAATCTCTTCCTCCCTTGTCGCGTTTTGCGTGGATACTGCTGTCTAACACGTCATCCGATATATGAGGGCGGATATATGTGTGGCTAATATGTCAGCGAGTCGGTTAAACATTTTAACCTGATTAATCGGTACCTTTTAATCGAATAATTTATCGAATTATTCGATTTCTGTTTTTATGTAAATCAGGGAAAATGAAAAATTAAAGACGATGATTTGTGACGATACACACAATTTATAGAAAGAATGCATTTTTATTTGAATTAAAATTGCATATATTATACAAGGTGTCCCAGCTAACGTTAGCGAAGCTCTTAAAATAACGCGTAGAACATACCAGGACGCAACTAATCGTGTTTTGTCAGCAGTGACGTGCCGCAGCAGGAGCATTTTTTCTTCATGGTTTAACTATCGAAAGTTAGATTAGATTAATTAACGCAGAATTTAATTACTGGATTGACAGTGTACATTTTGATAGGAAAGTAATACTTGCGTTTTAAAACATCCGATTCAGTTGTTCTGAGTGTGCTTTGTCTCGCATAATTATTATTTTTTCGCTTGATAAACAAAACGCGCGAATTATGAAAATAGTTGCATGATTGCGCGTCCGCGCAACACGACACCAGTGGTCCCAGGCGTTACTCGGAAGAATTAACTGTGCTCAAAGGCTGGCTGGGCTGCCACGTGACAGTGGGCAGGCACAGGTGTTGGCGTTGGTAACCGCGAACTGCGAGCTGCCTTTTCCGCATGAAGCGCAAACCCAATGAATGCATTCTGCAGCGTCATTGAGGAGGAGGGCACCGGCATTGGGCAGAGTTAGTTCTCCCGAGTAACGCCTGGGACAGCTGGTGTCGAGGCCCGCGGACGCGCAATCACGCGGCAATTTTCCTATTTCGCGAGCTTTCTTTATAACGCGGTGAAACAATTACTCGAGACACACCAACCTGAAAACAATTGAATTGGGTGTGTTAAAACACAATAATTACTGTTCTATGAAAATTAACGCTCTCAGTGCAGTAATTAAAAAGGTGGAAAATAATTTTATCTAATCATTGACAGTTCAATTGTGCAAAAGAAATCCTGGTGCGGTACGTCACTGCTGACAGAATATCACTGGTTGAGTACAAGTACATTCAATATTCTATTTTTAATAGCTTGACTAATGCTGGCTGGTGCACCCTGTATAATTACATCAAGTACGCTCTGTGCAAGTGAACATTCAATTTTACAAGCGTGGGGATGAGTTAAGGTTCCCTTTTAGCGCGCGCCTTCAATGCGTCAAGTCGTCAACTCTGTTTGTCAAAAAATCGGTGTCTGCTTTCGTTCAGCGCCACGCCTCCTGCCAAGGAGAAGCACAGAATGAAAGTAAGATGCCCTTGGTTGCACGGCATATCCCAGAGATCGGTATTCTCACCCACAGTATTCAACATAGATTTCATCCCGCTTGCATGGCGTTTACACGACGGGTCTGACATAAAGTTCTTGTTGTACGCTGACGACATCGCTCTTTGGAACACTCATCGTGACCTGCAGGCTCAAGCCGCTGCCTTTCAATCGGCTTTAGATATTACGTCAGCTTACGCTTCTTCGGTCGGCCTTAAGCTTTCCGTCAACAAATCTGCTTACATGTCAATCGCCAACCGCTGGGTCTGGCGTAAACTCTCCGCAACACCCATACGTCTTCATCTTTCCGGAACCCCACTTCAACAATGTTAAACTATAAAATTCTGGGTTTAACGGTCCATGAGTCGGGAACTGGAACTGCTTGGGGCTCCAGCGCTAAAAAGCAGGCGATTCAGACGTTGGGTCTGATTAGACGCATTGCTCCTAAAACGGGCGGCGCCCGCTCATATGTTGCGCGACACTTGGTGAAGGCGGTAGTGCAACCACGCCTTGCTTATCAAGCTCAATTCCAGCATTTGACGAGGGCACAATGGGATCGCCTTGAAGCTGTTAATTGCGAGGCAATGAGGGTCATCACTTGCCTTTCCCGAATCACCCGGGTCGTGGCTCTACAAGAGAATGCACAGCTCAACACCCTAGATCACCTGGTGCAGCAGCGACGTGATGCTCGTAGGCTTGAGGGCAGCCTTTCGCACGCAACGTGTACTCTCAGGGCTTACGCTTTCTCGCACTCCCTTCCACTATCGCCATCGCCAGTTCTCTCTCCTTGGAGTTTTGTACAACTGAGCGATAACAAGCCAACAGATATACGTCACCCAACATCAACTCACGCGGCGGCGTCGCTTCGTGACCGAATTATAGCTCAAGACACCCACTTGCCGTTTGGCTCCATCGTAATTTATGTTGGTGCAAGCATCTGGGGCTGTGAAATGACCACTGCACTTTATTGCCCTTGCACACTTGCCCTGAATAAGACGTCCTGGTTTTAAATCCAAGAGCCTCCTTCCTCCTTTTGTGCTGAGCTCTTTGCTGATCGCGAAGTGCTGTTCTCTGTGGCCGCCTTTGCCATGGTCCCTACCGTCAGCATTGTCATCCGCACTGATGCCCTCCAGGTGACGCGGCTCCTGCGACACGTCATTCGCAGCGCTGAAATATATCAGCAGATCCATCTTCTGATGGCACGCAGCCCGTAGCAAATATCTATCGAGTGGTTCCCACGCGATCTTCTGAGCTTCCAAAGCTGTGCGCATTCTGCGACCCGTCTAGTGACCTCTCCATCCTCACTGCGTCAGATCCTTCACCTAAATGATGCCACCTTCCTTTTAACAAGAAACGTGCACCTTCGGCGCCGACACGTGCTCTCATGCCTCCGTGTGCGGTAAACCTCCCCCGCGGTCTTACCCGTGCAGAGGAGGTCGCGCTTCGGAGGATCCGCGTCGGGGTTGCCCTCACTCCTACTGTGACTCAGAAGTAGCCGCACTTTCGCCAGTTATATCGCCGCCCTGGGTCTTCAGTCTGCAAGCCACGCAATGCTGAAGCCGACATCCACCACCTGATGTGGGTTTGCCCTGCATTGAAACCGACGAGGCTCTGGCATCTCGCGCAGCGGGACTTTCGCCTCAAAATCGTAGCGATTGCAATGCTTGGACGCAGTGACCACATTATCGATCCCTGCTGGACTTCAATAGATCCGCAAATCTTTTTTCATTCATTTAATCACCGTTATTTGGCTACATTCCATACCCCATGTATGCCCTTAGGCATTTACCCTCGCTATATAAAAAAAAAGATGTCCTTGGTTACGTCTCCTTTTTCTGGCTGAGAAAAAATGCCCCTCGCAGTGAGCTAGAGCACACAATGAGGAATAGGAAAACTAAATGTTAGACACTTTTAGTTTGGCGTACACAACACATGCATACGTAGTATACACAATACGTTGTGTGCGCTGCAAAGGAAGCGCCATAACACTTTTTGTTTACCATGCTGTGATACGTTTTGCTCCCCTAGGCACGTCAACTACAATGTGCAAGCGTGTTATGATGATTCTAATTATATGGACCCTCCAGGCGCACTTTTGCCGCTGATGTCGCCGTCGGCTTGCCGCTGTTGACAAGTTCTGTTACAGTGTCCACGGGCTATAAAATCGTCGCCGCCCGCCATACGCTGTATGTCCCAGTGAAAGCGTGCGAGGGTGAGCAGGCGATCGCGACTCAATCTCGCGAACGCAACGCCGCAAAACGGGAAGGAAGCGCGCCGCCTTCCGTCGCGCTCAAGGCTTCTGGGGGCCTTGTACTCCGGGTGTCCCGAGCAGTCGCACGCGCCCGGCCGGGCCGCTATATCTTGAAAGCCATCTGTAACGGGTACAGAGTCCACGCCGCTCTGTGTTTTCAAGGTGTAGTTCACGCTGATGCGGGCTGCTCCACGAAGGTGAATTGGCCAGCTGCTGCTACCGCGTTTCCTCAGTGCAGCATTTTGACAGCGAGTTTCCGCGGTTATCGAGTGAGATGTGTTCATGTTGGCTTGTGCGCGCGTTTTCGTGTATTGAAAATTTCCGGAAAGCTAAAGGGAACCGAATTTGGAATAAGCGAGGGCTATTCACTGAAAATCAGGCAAGAGAGGTGAAAACTGCCAAAATATGCCAATGAGAAGGGCGGCGACTTTAGGCTTTGTTTCAACAAAATATTCATGAATGTCTTCGCTTACAACAGCACCGCAGACAGCTCTGGGCCTATGTCTAGATAGCCGCCATCGCGGAATGTCGTACCGTCGAAAAGAAAGAAGCTAATAAATGTGAGCTAACATCCATTGTAGTTAACTGTCGCAGTTTGAAAATTGAGAAAACAGAGTTCGTCTCATTATTAGGAATGACTAAAAACCACATATAGTCTGTGGCACTGAATCTTGGCTGGATAAACCCATCACAGATCATGAATTTTTCCTGTTGACCAGACGACTCAGGACCGCGAGACTCACGGCGATGGCGTTTTCGTACTCATCCACAACAGTCTTAGTAGAGTCCAAATCGATACTGATAGTGACCCATGTGAAAGTGTGTGGTGATAATAATTCTTAGTAATGGCTCCATTGTGGCTATTGGTTCTTTCTACATGCCTCCTGGCAATGCCTCCTGGCTATTGGTTCTTTCTACATGCCTCCTGGCAATGGAGCGTCCAATGGTTTACAGACAGAAACACATAGACGCGACCATATTCCAACATACATAAAGATTAGAGGATTTGAGCAACGCTCCTCTACTGTCTTGCGTAGAGTTGATTGGTCAAAATTTAAGAAGGATATGGAAGACACATGTCGGGAAGGCCTCTCACACACTATCGAAGAAGCAATCGCAGAGGCATTGAAAACATCCATCTGCTCGCTTACAATGTCAGCAAGGCGAACAGACTTGGACATGGAACTGGAGAGGCTGCGTGCGGCACGCCGACAGGCGGAGAGAAGGTATCGGCGCACGAAGTCCGTCTTGGACCTGAGGGCTTCACGACGCATACAAAAGAAAGTCCAGCGTCGCATGGATAAATTGGAAGAGAAGCGATGGAAAGCTTTCTGTCAGTCGCTTGATCCCCGAAAATCGCTCTCGCACATATGGAGAACGGTTAGGGGCCTTCGCTCATCTCCGCATCAAAGGAAGCCCTTCGCTGCTCTGGCCCTCTACCAACTCCGCTCGGAACTTCAAGTGGCTGAAGAGTTCTCTGCACGGGTTGCTGGGTCCGTGGCCATCATTACTGACGCAGCATTGAATGAGATCCCTGAGGCACGTGTACCAGAAATGAACGTGCTATTTTAACTCGAAGAGCTCGATGCTGCGTTGGCGACCTGCAGGCGTTCTTCGTCACCAGGTCCTGATGGCATCACGTACGCTGCCCTATGCCACCTTGGACATGACGCAAGTGATGAGCTGCTTGACTACTACAATGAGTTTTGGCAGAACGGCGCCGTTCCTAAACAATGGAAATCGAGCCGCTTGATCCCCATTCTGAAACCTGGAGAGTCTCCGCTTCAGATCTCATCATATCGTCCGATTGCGCTTTCGAGCTGCGTCGGCAAAGTGATGGAAAGTATGATTCTTGCTCGCTTGGAATGGTACCTAGAACGATTCAACATCTATCCGGACACCATGACAGGCTTTGGTCGAGGTCGCACGTCCATCGACAACGTGATTGACATCGTAACATGCGTCCAAAATCAAAAAAGCCTCAAGCACCTATGTGCGGCACTTTTTCTGGATATAAAAGGAGCATACGACAATGTCGCCAATGAGGCCATACTGAACTCGCTTGATGCTGTTGGAGTTGGTGGCCGGATATATAAATGGATTCGAGACTATTTGATTGAGAGGCGTTTTTCTTACAGACCATTACATCTGCCGTGGTGTGCAGCAGGGTGGGGTGTTGAGCCCTATTTTATTCAACCTCATCCTGGTAGGACTAGCGGATTACCTACCGCAGACAGTACATGTTTCAATATACGCCGACGACATTTGCATCTGGGCCTCTGCGGTGACTCGCCCTCAGCTAAGAGCCAGGCCTCAGTGGGCGGCAACCATGACGGCGTCTTATCTCCGATAACAAGGCATCAGTGTGTCTACTGAAAAGTGCGCATTACTTGGTTTTACGCGCAAACAAATGTCATCGTATCCTGTTACCATTAATGGTCAAGCTGTATCCTATGTTAAGACGCATCGCTTTCTGGGAGTCATCATTGACCGCAACCTCTCGTGGAGCCCTCACTGCGTCTATCTGAAGAAGAAGTTAGTCGCCATTGCTCAGGTCTTAAAATTCTTATGCGGGAAAAACTGGGGTACACCAGTCCATTCTATGTTGCAGCTGTACAGGGTTTTGTTTTTCGGACTCCTACGTTACAGCCTACCAGTGTTGTCAAATGCATGCAAGACGAACTTTCGCGCCTAGGAGAGCATACAAGGTCAAGCCCTACGCACGTGTTTAGGGCTGCCTCGGTGCACCTCAACAGCAGCAACAATCGCCATCGCAGGAGACCATATAATCCAGACACATGTAGCTGTCGACTCTCTCAGAGCGCACATTCGCCATCTGTCAAGGATCCCCGATCATCATTTGGCCTCCCTACCAGCCGAGAGACCTCAAGCGACCTTTTCACGAGTGATTAGCGCTCATCAAGAGTACCTACCGGCATCTTTTACACCGGTGGCGAAGCCTTCCTCTCCTCTGCGGTGCCTGCGACAGCCTCAAGAGAATTTTTCTATTCCTGGAATTACAAAAAAGTCCAATCATCCATCGCCAGCTCTGAAGCAACTTACGCTCTTATTACTACACCAGACGTATCAAGACCGCATACATATATGTACCGATGGTTTGACCTCACCTACCAGCTCAACTGCGGCATTCGTCGGTCCAGTCAAGAACGTTACAGTTAAATTCAAATTGTCGCACACGACTACATCTACATCGGCAGAACTTGCAGCTCTCCATGCCGCTATGATGTACATCACCGAAGAGCCAACAGAGAAATGGGTCGTATTTTGTGACTCTAAGGCAGCCCTTCATAGCATCAAGTCCGCATTACGTCACAGAACTTCCGAGCAAATGACATCTGAAATCAGGAAACTGCACTACTATGCATGCTCTGGAAAGAAGACACCACATTATATTTCAGTGGATTCCTGCTGACTGTGGCATCGTCGGTAAGAACCTAGCTGACAAGGCTGCCCGGTGTGCCCACGAAGATACCAAGACGCGTCCAACACCTTTGGCGAGGTTGGATGCTGCCAGAGAACTTCGCCTACTCGCGTGCAAGAAGTCCCAAGATCTTTATATTTCAAGTGGCTTCACTTGGAGATTACGTAAACTGGACCCCACGCTACAGCTACAACTGCCATCTAGCCTTTCCCGCGCCGAAGCACCCTTGTGTCGCTTGTGGTTGGGAGTGGCGTTCACGAACGCATACTCCTACCGTATGGGAATGGCCGAGAGCCCGATGTGCGACTCCTGTGGGTGCGAGGAAACCATCGAGCACCTATTGTGTACCCGCTCTCGCTACGATGTCCAACGCCTCTCTCTGCGGGCAACTTTACGCAGACTAGACTCGAGACTGTTCACCGAGTGAAAGATACTCGGACCGTGGCCACACCCGTCACTGGCTCGAAAAGCGATTCGTGCACAAGTGCAGTACATGAAGAGCACGGGCTTAAGAGACCGTTTATAGTGTCCTTGTGTATGGTATCCCTCCCACATGTACTCAGTGCTTACTCTCTCCCTTTCTTCCTCTTTCTATTCCCCTTTCCCCCACCCCCAGTGTAGGGTAGCAAACCGGATGCTCTTCTGGTTGACCTCCCTGCCTTTCCTACCTTTGTTTTCTCTCTCTCTCTCTCTCTTGGCAATGTAACGCCGCAACCTTTGTTTAGTTTCAGCAATATTTTGTCAACTCTTGACACAAGGTATGTAATACTTGCCGGTGATATGAACCTGCCAGATGTGGTGTGCACCTCATTCAAACCGTTAGTCCACAGTGAGTCATTGTTGCATAGAGCTATCGAAGAAATTGCGAATGTTCATCAGTTACATTAGCTGTAGGGGCTCCACGAGGTTCTGCAGTTCCACAGCAAACGTGTTAGACGTGGATCTTTTGCAATGATCAAAGCCTTGAATTTTCTGTTGTTACAGTGCCGGAAATTAGTGATCATGATGTTGTAGTTGGTAAAATGGGTTGTGCTGTGGCACAACAAAACGCTTCAGTGCCGCGCAAAGTGTTTTGATATGAAAGAGGGGACCATGCTTCCATTTCGAGGAATCTTGACGCTTTCATTTCCGAGTTTCAAGAATTATATTTGTCTTCTGACGTGGATACCGCGTGGAATGTACTCAAGACAAAACTGGTGTCGCTAACCCAAGCTTTCATCCCATTGCAAGTCATATCAGCCAAACACTGATGAGATAAGCCTTGGCTAAACAAAGACATTTGAATCCTCATAAATAAAAGAGAATGTCTATAACGTAAATATTGCCAGATGACAGACGCTGAAACATACACAAAAATGAAAAAAACTTGGAAAGAAGATAACCAAAGATTTGCGTGAGGTAGGAGTGCATGGGCCATATAAGATAAAACTATTCCAATATGTTTTTATTCCAATCTCCTGACGTAAAAATTTGCGTAACCGCCGACGCAAGCACCGGGCATTCACCCGCAGGGTTGTCTGAAGAAACAAATCAAATGCTCCCCTCGTACATGGAAGGTCACTATTGCTTGCTTGAAAAATGAATAACATTGCCTGCACTGAGCGGCTTCTCTTATCTAATTGACTCACAAGAGGCGAGGAGCATGCTCAAGTGAAGAGGGATTCGCTGGGGCCGAGCCACTGCACTGAATGTCGATAACCGAATGAAGAGGGTGGTGCCGGCGTCTGCGATTGGTCCGCTTTCTCTTACTTAGCTTGTGGTGGCTCGTCGACAATCGCGGCGGCATGCAATGGAAGCTTAAGAATGACGCTGAAATGAATCCTCAGCAAAGAATAGTTGGCAGAACGAGGTCGTAAACGTGCAGAAAGTTCTCGAAAACGTTACACGGCCACGCAAAAAGTTTTGTTACACGCATATAAACCCATTCTCTCCGGCAGGGGCGAGTAGCCAGTGCAGGAGCGATCGGCGGCAGCCATCTTTTATGCCTTTCGCAACGGGGCAGCCTGCGGCTATTCAGAAGAAAATTCAGTTTTGTTCGGCATATTAATGCATCTTTAACGCGTTCGCGTCACTTTCACGCAGTAAGTTTTTGCGGTTGTGTGATGTCTCGTGAGAGGCAGGCGAAGGGTGTGTAGGCCAAACACTTTTGACCAATAGCGGAGGGCCAATGGCAAAAAGGCGTCGAACCAGAAATAACTATTTTTGTTTTACTCGGTCATATGTGCATAATCAGTGTGAACACGTCATATCAAATGGGGAGCTATCACGGTTTTCGTGACGTCGTGTAACAGACAGGTAAAGTGGGAGTGGTCCAAAAAAGTTTTTGATCAATCGCGGTGGGCTGATTGCAGAATTGGAATAGAAAAGTTTGGAATAGCTTTACGCTATAGCGCCCCATATTTAAGTAACCCAAGTATTAAGGTGAAAAGCAACTTTAAACTCGTCTGGAAATATGTTAAAAGAAAGACTAAAACTCATGGCGGTATTCTGGATATAATTGATGGCAATAAATACCTCTCCGATAATGTGAGCAAAACTGAATGTTTTAACCGGCACTTTCATACTGTGTTTTCAGTACCGTCAGCTGTTCAAACTGCAACCTGCAACACAGGAACGTTATCGGAAATCGCCGAGTTAGATGTTTCCGAACAGGGTATTCCATCCCTTTTAAAGAACCCTACTGCAAACTCTGCGTTAGGTCCAGATAAGGTACCGAATTTCATTCTCAAAAATTGTGCTGGTTCTCCGTTTCTTACAGCCGTGTCCAGAAAATCATTATCGCAAGGGGCATTACCTGATGACTGGAAACGTGCAAACATTACTTCCACCTATAAGAATGGTGACAAAGCGAGCACTTGTAATTACCGGCCTATTTATTTAACATGCATGTCCTGTGAAACTCTTGAGCATATCACTTATACAAATTTAATAATCCCCGTCCGACACAGCATGGTTTTGGAATAGTGTTTTCCTGCCACAAGCAACTAAAGGAATTTACACGTTAACGTTAACTTCTGGTAGCAAATGGATTGCATTTTCCTCTATTTCAGCAAGGCCTTTGACACGGTAACACACTCTCTCATTTTGCTAACATTATCCTGTCTTAACATATCTCCTAACGGACTAGCATGGTTACAAGCCCATCTTTCGTGCCGAAAACAATGCGCCGTCCTTGATGGCGCATCATCATCACATGTATCCGTTTTATCGGGCGTGCCATAAGGCTCTGTTCTGGGGACGCTTTTCTTCATTTATGTCAATAATCTTGCTGAATATATGAACAGTCATATCAAGCTGTACGCAGATGACTGTCGCATGCATCGCGAAATTAAGCGCACGAAGGATTCCGAACAACTGCAAAAAGATCTGGACTTAATAATAGAGTGATGTAGCAAATGTAAAAGAAGCTCGACATGTCAAAGTGCAGTGTCGTTAGGTATACAAAAAAAAATCAGCCTCTGCTTACAGATTACTGAATCGAACAGACACCGCTACGTGTTGAAACGGACTATTCGTACCTAGGAATTGTCATTAACAGCACGCTTTCCTGCAATGATCATGTTGATAAGTTATCAGCAAAAGGCAGTCGCGTGTTAAACTTTCTACGACGTAATTTCAGGAAAGCACCCGCTGTTCTTAAAAAAAAAAACTCTCTACATATCAAATGTACGCCCCCCAATTTTGGAATACGCCTGCACCACCTGGGACCTAAAAACTAAAGTAAATATCGATCAACTAGAGCGTGTCCAAAAACGTGCCACTCAATTTGTGACGGGTAATTACAACTTCACCAGAAGCTCAAGCAAAATTATCAACGCATTGCGGTGACCAATACTTTCATCAAGGTGTAAATATCTCAGATTATGTCTCTTCTATAACATAATAAATGACAAAACACGCATCGATAAACACAACTACATACAGACACCTAGCTACATCTCATCACGAAGGGACCATCCTATGAAAGTACGGGAGTATATGTGTCGAACAAACCCGTTCAGAAATGCAGTTTTTTCCTAAAACAATACATTAGTGGCACAACTTCCCGGCGTGGATTGTTACCGCTCCACACACATTGTTTCCTTTATATTTAAAAGAGTTGGTCTGGACCTAGTACCGCTTTTTTCACCACGGTTTTTGATGTCAAGGGCAATTCTCTGACCAATGTTTTTTGTGCCATCTATCGTATGCTGTTAAACTGTACACTTTTACTGCGTAATGTATGGTATAATTAATTCTATTGTGATTTTTTGTGTAGTAAACCCCCCTAAAATAATGGCCATAGAGGACGCTGTACATAGATGTAAAAATAAATAAATAAATAAATAAATAAATAAATAAATAAATAATATAGCTATGTTTACAAGTTGATGCGGCTGATAAAGCTACTATTCTTACTTCATAAAGTTGTGCCATAATTTGCCATCGCAACTGATACTTCCCCTTTCGAGCGAAACTGCCACTTCTTTTGGAGGCTTATCTGAGCCAGCAAGCGTCAGAAGTACCTGAAGTTTCACAAAGGCGAGGCCTCTGCGATCGGTGTGACAGACGATCGCGGAGGCCATAGTAATACTAGCTACGAGCATGCCAGTCAAGCTGCGGCGTTGGCTGTATGCATTGTTTGCGTATTGCTTGTGTGCAGTGGCTAATATAGCATGGCAACATCGTGCTTCAAAGTAAAACAGACGCGATTTGCCCCAGGTCTACTGTTCCTCTCCGCATCGGACGCCACTGCCGCCATCGTGCGCTCTCGTTTGTTCGAGGTCTAGCAAGAACTTCACGCAGCATCTTGTTACGGGCGTGCACAAACATCAGTTAAATAGATGCGTTCCGCTCTGCGCGTGCGCACTTCTCTCTTGCAGCCTTGCAGCGTACGCACGTTACATAAAAGTGTTTTTCCGAGCGCGAATGAAGCCCGCAAACGCACGCAAAATTGCCGCGTGACTGGCCGTTCGAGGCACATTTGCATGCATTCGCGGGCTGCTTTCACTCTCGGAAAAACACTTTTATTTAGCGCGTATTGAGCAACAGAAAGATGTATCAGGAATCCTTCATGTTGCCCTACAATTCCTTCATTGACACTTTTAATCTTATTGTACCGTAATGTTCTAGATTGTTATTAATTAGTTAAGACTAGTTATGCAATTAGGGGAATGCAAAAAATAATCTGAGGATTTCCAAGCGACGGCAGACAAGGTTACCTTCGGACGGTCCAAATATGTGGCATGTGCATATTTTTTAAGTCTTGGTGCGCGATAGTTGGGACACCCTGTATACACGAAGGTCATAGCTGCACCGAATGGATGCGTCTGCGAGCGGGTGTTTGTGAGTGAGCTCAGGGGTTATGAAGTAGTATATATATATATATATATATATATATATATATATATATATATATATATATATATATATATATATATATATATATAATATCCTGCAAGAAAATGCACCTTTGTTTCGCTTATCAAAAGAACTACGCAAGACGTGGGCCTAATATCATGGAACAGGTATTTCTAAAAAGGATTGATCTCATTATTCAAGGGCGCAATTTTTTCAACGGATTTCTTCAAGTCGTTGAGTTTTTTTCAGTCATATCATAAGAAGCCAACAAACACTGAAACCAAGGACCATAAGGGGAAATTACTTGTGCTTAATAAATGAAATAAAGAAACGATATATTAATGGAAATGAAAGTGGATTAAAAAACAACTTGCCGCAGGTAGGGAACGATCCCACAACCTTCGCAATTTTTTTAGTTATATTTTAGTTATATGCCTCTGGGTATTTGCCGATTTTTTGTCAATATTGTAGAATGGGTATGCACCACTGCGTAAGGCACAGAATCCTCGAATATGGCTAGATGTATGTAACAATTCTTTGTGCATGCATGTACCATCTCTATGGTCTGGCCCTACAAGGATCACACATCACCTGCATGCTCATGTCATCGTTGCGCAGACGTCTGACGCTGCATACGCATGATTTGGAGTTTGCATTTCGTCATAGCTTCTGAACTGTGTTAGCTTGTGAGCGGAGTAGTGCATCAACGCAAACATTGCGTGAGATTGGACGTTGCTTAAGATGAAAGTAAGGACAATTGTGCGCATCGGCTTCAGATGCATAGCCCCATTTAATTACTCGCTGCACTGGCTTCACGCAGATTCCTTCGTTCATCGCAAAGATTCTTCCCACGTGTTCATTGGATTTGCATATTTGTCTTACAATTTACGTCTACGCAAGCATTGTCACATTAGTTGTAATCAATGAAGAGGCTTTCTTTAGACTACGTGATACCTCCTCTCAGGCTTATGTGATATACGGCCTAAGTAAATAACAGCTCGTCAATAAGGAGTACTGTCAACGGCAACAAAACCGTAAACATTTGTTCTCAGTCTATTATTCAAACATGGGCCTTCATGATGCTTAATGTCTAAAAAAAAATTGAAAGAGGCCATGAAATAGAAGTCACGCTTTGATTTCAGCACACCTAGGTTTTTCTTCTCTTCGGTGTCCTTGCGAGTTTAGATCCTAAAATTCAGATTTCAGCGCATTTTCTTCGGAATCGTCCACGTTCACACTTGAACGAATCGTTTTTGGGGCGTGAGGTTTTCTTGTGCAGATCATCAAAACCTTGTTTTTTCTCTACGGCGCTCGCTTTTCGTTCTTTTCATTTCTTTTTTTGTTGCGGCAACCAGAACCACTTCTTTTCTTGCGGGGTTACCCCGTATCAGAAATTGCGGGTTGGTTATTCAGCACCTACTATCGTGAGCGAGAACGCAGGAGCGCATGTCAGATAGCCTCGAACGCTGCTATGGGCGATACGTGGCGGAAGACGAAAGAAACGAAGTGTAAAAGAGGACGCTGTTCTAATAACTGTTGATACTCCACCATGCGTCTCTTTATACAAAGTCCCGGACTTCGCATCACCAGCGCACATTGATAAAGCTGTTCGATATTGTGGTTGCTGATAACCTATGCACCGAAGCCTGGCCAATAGCAGCACTCTTTTGAAGCGTAAACAATCGAGAGCTGATTCCCTCGAAAATCTGTCCGTCTATCTGGAACGCCTTACACGATGCGCTCCATAAGAGTTACATCAGGTCCTACGGGGCTACATCTGAAAACGCGTACCTTACGCTAAACGCAGGAACGGGCGCTTAACAGCTTTAAAAAAAAACATGGCTGAAGAAAAAAATGCCCCGCTGTAAGTTACTGTGCACGTAACCGTCTTATCGGCTAACGGCGGCCAGTGAAATGCCATAAGCTGCCGTCTTCGACAAACGCAGGTGTGGTAGGAGTGCCAACAGTTAGCGGAAGAGCGTGCTCCTTTCCCCTCCGTTGTCGACAGCCCCATTCGCATATCGCTCTAACTCAGTTTCGAGGCTATTTTCCACGCGTTCGCGTGTTCCCGCTCATATTGCTCACGATAGTACGTCGTAAACCCATTACTACTGCGCGACTCCTTTCTTTTCAAGACTCGAAGTTTACAATTGTCGACATGTCACTGCCAAGGCCAGTTTCCTGAACTTGCACTACCACTTCTATTTTGAGGACACTGGTTAGGCAGATTTGCCTCTCACCGGAGTGCGATGACCGGAGGGCGGGAGCTTATTTGGAGCGGCTTCTCCCTTTCTGTACTTCTGCCTAATCTTATGGCCTAAAGGCTTTTCGATTTGCTAACTTTTTCTTTATTTAGGAATTGCTGCTCCGTGCCGTAGCAGCCCCACCCGATGGCAATAGTTTTATCTTTTTTTCCATCAAAACACTTCACGTTTCGATGAACCTTGTCAGTTGGACTTTGGGTAAATGTGTCTGCTTAGATAATTTCTGCTGTTGCGTAACATTGTGTCGCTTAACCTGAATAAGTTTCCTGTGGGAAAGTGTAGTATCACATTGGCATTAATGGGGACGTTCCGAGCAGTTGATCGTTGTTTCTATTGGATTTCGCTTGTAAATGAACACGGAAACCCTAAACCTAAACAAATGCTAGAGCTGGGAAATATGGCCAGTGTGCCGCTATGAACGATTAAACTGATTGTGAGAAGGAAAGTAAACACAAAAAAGAGAATTGAAGGGAAACAAAAATAGCAGATGCATTGCCACATTCAACGGTGAGTTTAAAGATAAACAAAACAGAAATAAGACTGCCGGAAACCGTCGAACGCAAGCTCAAACGTGCGTGCACCGTCACTATTCGAAAACTATATCAACGTTCAAAATACATGTCAGACAACACACGATGTCTTGGTTGAAATGGAAGGCGAAATAGACAGAGAGCAAGAACGAAAAAAAAGTGATAGGCAGTGAGATAAACGAGAACGCAATATCCGGTTCGCTGCCCAGAAGTATAGGGAAAAGAAAACGGAGGATAAAATGAGGCATGAGCTAGGAATTCTATATGGTGTACAACTTTCCTGCTCCATAACCTTGATATCTCCTTCCTTCCTCTGTTTAGCATAAAATGGGAAGTTTAACATTACACGTGGAGGTCGATGAAACGTATATGGTGAATATTTGGCATGCGCAAGGTAAAGCAGGAAGCGGTTGCGAAAGCAACTCGTAGCCTTCTCAAATGAAACAATACTTGTGGTGTTCGCGATAAATTACTAGAAAGTCTCCATTTCAGAAGAGGTGTCCTGCCCAAAATATTTTTTTTTAAAGCGAAGCTTTCTTTACCTCTTCCTCCGGGATTGGCATTCGCCGTCGTCTCCTCGCCGGATGTATTTGTAGATCTATAAAGACAACCTAGGCCACTGGGTATGTACCCCAATTGACAACTTGCTGCTGGCTCTTGTCCAGCCTAGCAGACAACTTGGAGCACGGCGCATCTGCCTCTGGGTATGTTCTCATTCTAGGCCTATCCCCCAAAATGTATGTGCCAATGTGACACAAAGGATATGAAGCCTGAAATATACCTAGATACATGTCGCGTTTATCTGTGCACAGACCTCTCATGAACATTCTTACTCCTAAAAGCATCATACATCTCCTTTGTCTTCGTTGCCCAAACGTCTAGCATCTACAGGCGATGAGTGCGTGCTCGTGTCATCCACTACTGCTGCTACCTTCCCAACTTTAACAAGCTTTGTGTTTGATTCCAGCATTGCATTGGATGTGTGCCTCGTTAAAGAAAACCGCATTCTAGGCACTGTAAAACCAGTTTATTTCGGGCTATGTAACGTAAACAAAATATGGGCCGATCCAGGAGATTGTACAATGTACAGATCTACGCCGATCTCAAAGATTGTACAATCTAGAAATATTGTTATGGGCCATCTCCTTCAACTAACGAAGAAGACGACGATCACCGGGACTTTCCGCGTGTTTAGCCGTCTTGGCCATCTCTGTAAATAATCTGTTTACAAATCTTGCTTGTCTTTTCATCTGTTTGTGGCCCCGTTAGAATATATACCTTGCTCCTGTGCATGTGCCACTGGATATGTGCCATTGGGTATGCGCCGCACTTCAATGAACCTCTTTGACGCCAATTTGAGTCATTGGGTATGCACCACTAAGTATCTGTGCACTTTGCAGACTCTTAGTGGACTTCGTGGCGCCTCCGCTAGATGGCGCAACGGGTTCAGAGGGAAGCATGAGAGAGGAGCGCTGCTGCAGTACGCGCCTCATACAGAATGCGTTTCCGCTATTCACATACACTATCACCGCCCCATTTCTGCTAGAAAAACTCTTAGTTGCGTGGCTTTTGTCATGACTGAATACAGGAACCGCGCGCCCGTTCATGGTTACGGTGTCCTAATTTTTGCCATTTCACTTGCCTCCTGCTTTTCAGGCAGGCCTGGCTGGGTATCCTTTAATGCCACTTCGGCAGTCAGCGGCTTAGGCAGTCGGCGGCAAGCGCTCGGCACACGCTTACGCTTGTCTTTGGTGCAACCCTTGCTGGGAGCATCTGTCCGAGTTGTGGGCGGCGCGGAACGTGCTTCAACCATCCTAGAGGCCCTAGCCTAGCTTCTGTCGTCGGGAGCTAATCACTGGCTGCAAGATGGAGCACTAGTCAGGACGCCTCCGCCTGCGCATCTGCATCGTCCAGGAGGATAAAGTCTCGTCCGCGCGGCAGCTTCTTCGCAGTCGGCGGCAAGCGCTCGGCACACGCTTACGCCTGTCTTTGGTGCAGGTGAGGCGTAGTATTCATTTTTTGTTTTTCACAATAGTTTCATGCTTGTCGCCGACTGCTGCCTTTCTGATTTGTGTGATGACAATGGAACCGAAATGAGGTTTATGTAGGAAACTGCTGCCGGCTGAGGGCAAATTTCTAACCTGCGTAGAATGCCAACAGGGTTTTCACTTTGGAAAAAAATGTGCTGGCGTCACTGAGAGTGTCATGTCGGGCAAGGGAGCAGATAAGAGAGACAGTTGCCGATGCCGTGCTTGTCTAGCGGACAACCAGGCATCGAGGGAAGATGAATTAGTGCCTGTTTCGGCATCAGTATCTGAATTAGCAGCAAAGATAGAAGCCTTACTTCCGCTGAAAGACGCCATCAGCTCCCTTGTCCTAAAAGTAAACGAGCTTCTCGCTCTGAGAACTACGGTGGATGCACTTCACAAATCGGTGCAGAACGTCGAATCTTCCGTTGCTTTTCTGTCGGAAGGGTATGAAGAAGTGCGCGCCTCGGACGCAAAGCGCCAGGTCACCATTGAAAAATTGGAGACAGAAGTAGCAACACTGCGCTCTGTTGCCTCTAAACAGTCAGAGTAAATTGGACAACCAAGGTAAATGTACCTGGTAGCGAAGCTTCCATAGGAGCCCATACGTTCAAAACATGGCGGTCCATCGGCGGTCCATGGGGCTTAGCGCCATCTGTATGTGGTGGGAACACTTCCGGCGGAAGAAAAAATAATTTGACGCCATGTCCGTTAAAAGCAGAAGTGACGTCATTTTGTTTTTTGAAGGCGCGAAATTTGTTTCGTTGTTCTTCCTTTGGAGCTATATATTCAAGTGCCCTGCCATTCGACTTGATGGGCGTTTCGAGCTTTCAGCGTATAAAGCGATGCAGGAAAAGGCCAGCCGTACTGTTGTCGAAATCGCATCCCTGCACAGAACATACTTTCTTTGGAGGCCGACGAAAGCTTTAGGTGTAGAGTGCTGATCCTATTGTTGGATGCCAAGCCCGTCGGCCAGCGCGGTCGCACGAAAACAACTACGCAATTATCTGGCGGTCGTAACTCACTACATTTGACTGAACAGATTAAGAAGCAATGAAGCTACCCGCGTCACCAAATTCAGACAAACTTTGACAAGCAAGAAAGCACAAACTGTGAGGGGGGCGTATTTCAACAGGTGATACGAGTGCGCCTTTCTGCCCATTTCAAGACGTGCATTGCATTGCGAGTGATAGTGGCGGCAACGCCCCCTGTAGCGATGAGCGCTTAAAAGAAATGCATTTATTAATAATAATAAATTTTAACTTGCATTTTCTTAACTCGTCAAGAATGTATAAAATTGTCTAGGAATTTTATTTTCGTTGAATGAATCTAACTGTGTCTCGTTTGAATTAAAGAACGCGTTTTTCTTTCCTAATGTTTGTTCCCTCCAAACATAGTCACGCTCCGATCGCTGCTCCCATAACCCCCCATGCTGATGTCGGTGACAATCTGTACTGAACCGCTTTTCGCCCGAAGCTTCGCGACCTATTTGAATCGACCTTGGGACAACTGCGAAAGGAGGCGAATGAGTTAGAGCAGTACAGCAGGTTGCCGAATTTGGAAATTCATGGTTTACCGCAGAAACCCAGGGAAGTACTTTTTTTCCTAATTGGTGACTTGACACAAAAGCTGGAAGTGCCTTTTGATGATTCTGATGTGGAAGCCATCCATCGAATGCCAGCAAAGCGTGAACGGGCACCTGTCGTGCTGGTTAGGTTTGTAAGTAGAATTTTAAAAGAGATATGGATGAGTTCACGTGCGAAATTACGGTCCCTAGTTGAAAGCAAAGATATCCCTCCCTTGTTTTTCTGCGACAATCTAACGGGCTTTAACAAACAGTTGTTTTGGGTTGCGCGACAAAAGGAAAAGAAATGGAGTACAAATTTGTGTGGTCAAGAAATGGAAAAATTTTTGTCAGAAGATCGGAAGGCACCCCTCTAATACGTATCAATGGTTTTGCCGACCTTGATAGGCTTGTTCGGCAATGAACACCGTCTTTCACGAGTGCAATGATTTAGCTGCCTTCTGCAGCTTATTGCTTCAAGGGGACAGAGCTTTTTCGGTTGTACACATGAACATTCGTAGCATTCGTCGTCACTGGAACGAGTTTCTTGCTCTTTTCCATAACACTGACCACATACTAGATGTAATCGTCCTAACGGAAATCAACATCCATGCCGATTTGGTTCACCTATTCCCGCTTAAGCAATATTCCAGCTATTCTTTCACACGACAGATAGGGAGAGGAGGTGGCATCATGGTGTTTGTGCATGAAAGGTTAAGTTTTATCGTTCGCCACAAAATTCATCTCTGCCGAGTGTGTTGCGCTAAAGATTGTAGTGTCTGATGCTGATATCAGCCTATTTTCTATTTACAGGCCTCCTTCAGAAAATGCAAATTTATTTTTAACAGAAATAAATGATCTTCTTCACTCGTTATCACCAAATAGTCTACTTTGTCTGATTGGGGACATCAATATTGACACTCTATCGCCATCAAGGCCAGTGGTTTGCGCGTACCTTAACATTCTGTCAAAATGGGGAGTCAGTCCAACCATTAGCGCCTACACGCGAGAGGAATACAGTGGAAGCAAAATGGTGTCATCTTGCCTTGACCATGTGAATGTAAGAGCCCCATTGGCTAGCACTGTTTCAGCGGTAGTAAAGTGTAAACTGGCCGATCATTATATTGTAGGCTGTCATCTTGCGTTTCAAGTTCCCTTTAGATCCCGCCCTAACCTTCAACGCCTAAACATCCTTGATATCGCTAAATTTGACAGTCTTGTGGCCAATTATGACTGGACCAAATTTTTACGTAATGTCACGACGTCCACCGCTTATACGCATTTTGTTGATGCAATCCGTTCTTTAAAAATTACCGCCCAGAAAACAATCACCGTGAAAGAACGCAACCCCAAACTTCCATGGCTAACGTGCGATATACTGACGGCTATTAAAGAAAAAGATGCCCTTTGTCACGTTGTAAGCGTTGCCCGAACAATGCACACCTTAGAGATCTGTACAGATCGCTCCGGAACAGGGTAAATGCCATGATTCGGTCGGCAAGGCGTCAGTATTACACCAAGACCTTTTATGAAAGCAAACACTCCCCCAAAAAGACATGGTCAGCTATTAATAAAGTATTCGGACGAAACACCAATCAACCTTTAGAAAAAGTATTCGCAAAACATTTCAGCAACCTTACGTCAGCCGTTCAAGAATTTAATTACTCTTTTTCTGTAGTGTCTTCACATCTTCAGCCTTTTGCTCTAGATGCATCCAGCGCTGTTCCTAATACTGTACGATCGGCATTCTTGCCACCGGTTACTGCAGCATACTTGCACAGCATCTTATTTAGCTTTAGACCTTAGAAACCACCTGGTATAGACGGTATCTCAATTCATGATATTCAACGTAAATTTTCTGTACTTGAATCCGTCCTTCTCTTCATTATTAATGGGTATATGGATCATTGCGTTATTCCCGACGATTTAAATGTGGCTGTGGTTAAGCCGCTCTATAAGAGTGGTTCTCATAGCAAAGTAGAGAACTACAGACCAATTTCCATTCTTCCTGCAATAAGTCAAATCATTGAAAAACACCTGCTCGTAACGATGACCAATTTCCTGAATAAGCACAGTTTGGTTTCATCCAGGGAAAAAGCACTATTTCACTACTAGAAGAATTTACGGACGCTATCTATTCAGCTTTTGATAATAATGAATTCGTATGCGCTCTTTTTTTAGATGCAAGTAAGGCTTTCGATTCCGTTATTCACACATTACTTCTTGATAAGCTAGAATAAATTGGCTTCAGGGGCCCATTTATAAAGTTATTGTCTAGTTATTTTAGCAATCGCTCTCAGGTGGTGCGCATAGGTGACTATTCCAGTACAAAAATAATGTTAAAATCGGGTGTTCCCCAGGGGTCTGTTTTGTCTCCACTTTTATTTAACCTATACGTCAATGATTTGCCTCAAATTGTATCAAAATGCCGCATATTCCAGTACGCCGACGACACTGTCCTTCTATCAACTCATGCATCATTTAATACATGCGTTTATAACCTTCAAGCAGATACCACGTCTGTAATGGATTGGTGTACAAGTAAAGGGATTGGAATTAATATACAAAAGACAAAACTAGTTTGCTTTCATAATCCCCATAAAAAAATTGATCGTCCTGTGCCATTTTTTGTTCACAACTCTAATTGTATAAACTGCAAATGCATACCATTAGAGTTCGCAACTAATGTAAAATATTTAGGCATCACGTTTGATTCTCATATGACATGGAACACTCATTTTACAGGTATTAGCAAAAAGCTACGCTCAGTATCCTGTCTTCTGTATAACTCTAGATACCTGTTCCCGTTTTATGTCCGGAAAGTCATTGTTCACGCACTTGTGTACAGCTATCTTAGATACGGAATTACCATATTTTATCACTGTTCATTTACATGGCGCGCAAAATTGAATTCTATTCTGAAATCTGTTCTTCGCAACGTTGCATACAATGAGACCATTCCTCCTAATACTAACCTATTTTTCTTTTTGCAGTTACCCTCATTTGAAGCATTATTTTTTCAAACTGTGGTGATAAAACATTTTTGGAACAGTGATTTTCTTTTTCCGTTGATTCCTGCCAGACCACTGAGGCACCATAATACGTTCACTACCCCGCGGTGTTATACCCGTTTTTGTCGTTATACCAGAAAATATTATGTTCCTAACGTTTTTAATTCTTTACCCACTGAACTGTATTCTATCTCATCAAAACGGACACTCAAGCTGTACCTCAAAACTAATTATTCTTCTGTTTAGTTGTCATTCACTAGAGCCCGTCCTATAGTTTCGATTAGTCTCGTTTGGTCTAGATTGGTGTGTATCCTTGTCTGTTTCACTTTGTATCTTTTCTAGCTTGCGTTTGCTCGTAGCTAACGTTTTGTTTGCGGTACTTTGCTTTTGTGTTGTAGCCTCCTTTTTCGTTGTAGTTTGCTTTTTGTAAATTGCTTCAGTTTATGGCTTGCTAACCATGCTTTATTTCATTTCTTTTAGTACTTGTCGCTGACTGCCGAGTACAGCCTGACAAGCCTCCATTGCTTGGGCTGACCGGTTTTTTGGATGTGTACTATTTTCATGAAATAAAGGATATTATTGTTATTGTTATTATATGAGCACTGAGTGCTGCACCATGAACGTTATTCCCTGGCTGGATCGATCCGTGTTTGTACTATCCTCTTTTGTTAGAAATTTGTCCCTGCGGACCAGAAAGAAGTCGTATTTATCAGGTCTTTTTCATTTCCACGCACACTACAGGTAAGAAAGAAAGCGCCACAGCGCGCACGTCAGCCAGTCACCCGAAGTAGCACAGTCGCTCAAATATCCAAATGACCTGGAGATTTTCAACTTTCACATTGAGAACCTCCACGTACTTATTGGTAGGAAGAAGTGGAAAACGTGCACAGGGTTCCCCGGTATTCTGAGCCACTAGCTGCTATGCAGTTTCTTACGGTTTTGCCAATTTCGTGAAAGTACACCATAGCATGAGCAGCCGTATGAAGAAGATTCGCCGGATGTCAAGTGAGCCGACTTCATCTAACCAGAGGGAAGAGACCTTTCATGGTATTTTTCGTGCTCGCTTTCGGAGTCACGCAATCTGAACTCCCTAAGCAGGCAATTTTTAACAGGATATTGTGAAAATATGGCGCCTGACTAAACCAATAAAATTTAGATCAACGCTCGAAAGAACATCCTGATGGTAGATACGAGAAATTCAGCTGTACTGGACAAGTTAGACTATTCCGACATTAAGGAAGATCACGCTCTCTTCCTATATCATATACTTACGTAAAGAAATCGATGACTGGTGTAATTTTCGACGTTAACCTTTAAATCAAGTATGAGGGCCTCAGGAATTTGGTTAATTCAACGGTATGCATTCTTTTGATTCGCCGCTTGGAGAACTCCTTGTGCGTCAAGTTAATAGTTGTCTCTTCGACTTTACCAGCGTGAATCAAAGTGGATTACGTGATACACCATGGCCCTTGACGATTGCCTGTTTCCGAGAGGGAGTGCTACTCAACGCGACCGAGCCCATAGAGCGTTGCTAAGTTTCATGCAGAAAACTGATTTGGCCTCTCGTTTATAGACATTTTTTCCGTGTTCCTACTTTCGTTTGTCCGCGTATCTGCCATTTTCTTTATTTCCTATTTTCTTTCCTGCTACTTTGTTTCCTATCTTCTTCTCCTATTCTTTTTTCATTTCCTCCTCCCGACAGAATAGGCAGGCTTTGTGCCCCTCTCGGTAGCAGTTGTCAGCTTGCTCCCTCCGTTTTCTTTGTGTGTTTGTATGTTTCCATATTTAATAGTAATAATAATAATAATAATAATAATAATAATAATAAGAATAATAATAATAATTGGTTCGGTGTTCGAAATGTCTCAGTCTAAGCCACGTAAGCACAGAGCGATTATACCTCACCCCTTGCTGGTAGAGACATGAAGAGGCCTTTGCTACGCCGTAGGCCCACGGGTACCACACCATGCCGTAGTGTTCCTCTACGCCAAGAAGCGGAGGCTAGGTCTAGGAAAGCTGGCAACACTATAGGCAAGCAAGGAACCGACAATAATGACAAGGACAACGTTGAGAAAATGCTGAAGAAGCTCCTAGAATTGACGAGTGTAATTACCTGCGGTCTCCAGACCTATCGCAGCTCCTTAGATAACGTAAAGATTTTTCTTGGTACCTGTGCTGCTCACGTAGGAGAAACCCGCGCACTAGCTCGTCCTTTGCGCCTTTTTGTGAAATTTTAATCTAGTTAGTGATTTCAGCGAAGCTTTTGAAGCCGAAGAACACTTCTGAATGGCATTTTTTTTACTTTCTTGATGATAATCAGAATGATAAACTTGCCTTCGCCCTTGTGCATCCCTCTTCTATGTCATCGTCATCGTCGTCATCATCATCATCCCCCATAATGCCTTTACGTCCCCCTCCTCCTGCGCAGAGAAGCAGGTTAGAGCGCGCTAGCTCAGGTAACCTATCTGCCTTCCCTTCAATAAATTACTTATCTCCTTCCATGTACCTTATTACATAACATAGCGTTCGGTACTAATCATTTCCTCGACAGTCTCCAAACAGGCAGGGAACTTCAAATACAGTTCGAACCCACAGAACTAATACTATGCTGCATGTAACCGTGCATAACACGAACGGTTGCAAAGGGCTAACTAAAGCTGTCATCCCGAAGAGGAGAGAATCCTTATTCCTTGAAATCAAAAGAAAACACGATCTATTGAGTGCTCTGATGCTCACATACTTCCCTTTAGAGCTACGGGCCTGGTTTTATCCATTAGCAGATTTGTTGGTGCACCTGAGATTTACATGCCATATAAAATCTTGGATGAAGTAACTCCTGACTGTTACACCTTTATTCTTGGGCTTGTAAGGCGCTAGTCCTTTCCTGCCAGGCGAATATCCATAAAAAGCAATTCCTTCCATTCAAGAAAAAAACTCGCCCTATTATTACGGTTCCTACATATATTTTTGGCGTCGCAGCATACAACCTTATCTTAGACAAACAAGCCTGTCTGCTTTTCGACTGCGCTTTCATTTGTTTAAGCTGGTTGAGCTGAGTATTATGTATTTTTTCTTATCTATATAGTGCCCCCTCTCCCACCACAAGAAAATGTGGTCATGTTAGAAAAGGAGGCATAATGAGGTTATATGAAATTCGTCAACAAAATACTTTACCAAAAATATAAACTAATCTAAATGGTTGTGATGCTTAAACAAAGGTAAGCACTACCCTACAGGGTCCCAAATACTGCGAGCTTTGGCACTCATCGGGCCAAATCGCCATTCAAGAGCGCGAAAGAAGAACAAGGCCAAGGGGACACAATTTGCAAAAAAATCACTTCATTCGTTTCTATCCTTGCCGTACTATGTGCATCATCTAGGCCCCGATCTCGGCCATAAATACGTTGTGGTTAAAACATAGTTAAACATACATAGTTAAAAAAATTATTGCAAAATCTGGGCCTTGGATAGCACATTCTCATTACCAAGTTCAAAATGTATTTCATATTTGAACACATGTTTCGCGACGCTCGTTATATCCCAAGCTGCGGCAACACCTTCAGAGGAAATAAATGTTAATATATATATGTGAAATCCGACCTTCACCACACGTTAACCTTATAAAGTACAGTGATAGCTCCGCATGAAAGAAGATTAGAACAACTTGTTCACTTGGGGCGATATGCGAAAACACCGGTGTACTGAGATTTAGGTGCACGTTAAAGAACTCCAGGTAGTCGAAATTTCCGGAGTCCTCCACTACGGCGTGCCTCATCATTAGAAAGTGGTTTGGGCATGTAAAACCCTATAATTTAGTTTGAATTTTTAACTTGTTCACTTTCACTGCAGGCCACGAATAGTAAATTTGTACAAAAGAAAAATGAAATGCTTTTTCATTAAGAACTTAATTACTATACTAATTAAATAACAAGTAGTTAGTTTGCTGAACAATATACAACTGGGCGAAAAGGTCCCTCCTTCGTATCGGAAATGCCACTGAAGGCCGAGCATATAGTTTGCAGCGTTAAGATCAACATTTTGATGCATCAAACTCAGTGCATCAAAACTAATCCGTTGTGTACAGAGCTCAATTATGTCGGCCAACCAACACTAAGACGTCGCCCAAGGGGCAGTCTTGAAAATCAAACCTAGGCGGTCTGCAAGGAAGCAGTAAACAGGCGCGTTACAGCGATTAGTTGAGCCCTCATGAAGCATGTTAATTACTGTTAACTTTGGTGAACCTACGCGTGCAAAGTATTCTACGTCAAAACGACTCAAATGTAGCAGTTAGTAGTAGTAGTAGTCGCATCAGTGGTGGTTGTAGTTAGTAGCAGTAGTAGTAGTAGTAGCAATAGTGATGATAGTAGTAATGGCAGTAGTAGTTGCAGCTGGGAAATTGATGCTGACGTCGCCCTGTAGTCACTGAAATATCTCCACGTAACAGCAGTCAGTGGATAAGGCTCGCTAAGTGTTCAGTGCCGATAGTCTTACATCGCCTTCGAAAATAGAAGAATATTTAACATGGCAACGTCGGCAGGGCTCTCCTGCTGAACAAAAGCCTGTAAACTATCATAAAACCACGATATCTCTGACTTCATGCGATTGCTTGATCCCTCTAGCTATACTGATGGCAGATAAGTGGAATGCAATATTCAAGAAAGATTTCTTTACAGCGACAGTAATGAGAAGCTCACTGGACTACAGTGTCATAGTTCCTCAATTTCTACGCTGAATCAACATTTAAACAGCCCAGTCAAGCGAATCAATGGAACGTAAGCCTAAATGTTGTTTTTATGTGGACCTGAGGGGAAGATAGTGTAAAGGAAGCCTTGAAAATCGATGAAGCACGACTCATGGGCATTACGGTGATACCGGATACAGCACATGGGTAGGTCGGGCAGGCCTGCATGGCGTTGGGCTAGTCCCATCGCCCACCACACACGATGATGTGTGGTGCCTTGATTTTAATGCGCAAATGTCAACGATACACCACCAAAAGTAAATACAAGTGGCAGGGACTTCATCAACAAGCCAACAAACACTCTGCAAGAAAGAGAAGCAAGGCAGCTGAAGCCTCGAACTTGTATGGGCAGCCCATACAAGTTGATATTTTATGGCTCCCAGGATTATGCCTATAGCCTTCTCAGGTATAGTTACCGCCCTGAGTGAGGCTCTTGTTTTCCATCATTATTCTTTGTAAGAAGCGGATGAATGTATTTAAATATGCCTGCCGGCGCGAGAAAATTCGCCCTGTTCATGCTGAGCAGGTAAAGAAGGACCGTATTCTGCCCTGCGCGGGCCCTGCCGCGGGCGCCACATTCAGTCTCAGGGCATCGAACCGAACCGGAACAGACGGAAAGGATGCCAATGGGGGGCGCCGCGACCGCGTTCCCCAGGCGAAAGCTGCGCTGGTTATCGAGGCAGCCTAGAAAAGAAGACTGATCTCGCCGCGCGATGTGCGTGCTGCTCCATTTTGGGACCTTCCCAGGGCTGGGCGGGCTACCGTCTGGTGAGGAGGAGGCCGCGCACAATGAGACCTGCCGGCCCACGCGCCTCCTGCAGGAAGTGTCCCGCTGCGCGTGTCCCAAAATTGTTAATGGCGACCTGATGAAGCCACGAAAGTACACGCAGTCCGATTGACGAGACGAAAGCATGTTCTCTGTGCCTTGACGCGCAAATCCAGCACTTCCCGTTATTTTCGTGGCATCTCTATGCTACAGTTGCTACAAGGGGGTCATATTGAACTTCGTGTGGTCGGCAAATGCATAGGAGAGCGGATTTCTTTCTTTTTTGAGATGTTTTAGGACATTGTCTATTTCGTGGCTTTGTCACCTATACATATATATGACTTTTGTAGCGAAGGACATAATTAGATCTGTTCTGACGAGTGCGTGAGGCACAGAGAAACGGTCTTACCACTATTTCCGCTACGTTTCTTTGTCTGGTTATGTAAAATGCTTCTTTCGTTTGCAGCAAAACTTTGAGTTCTACCTTTAGCTCGCAGCATCGTTTGAGATCAGATTGCTTCCAGCATCATTATATGTGAATAGTTTTCCTATGGGATAGTGCGGCTGCTTTTATAAGATAACAGAAATTTTTCTTTGGAGTTACCAGAAAACAAAATATATGACAATTGTAAATAAGTTTACCCACAACCTTATCAGCGAAGAATACTATTTTTTCCGAGCCAGAGTTGCAACAGATTGTGAGATTGCCCCAAGCCACTTCGAAAACGGGGCAGGCCTCTTAAGTTCCGCGGGCTCAGCAAGTGTCCCACAGTACTCCTACACGAAATATAGAAAAAGAAAACAACGCTGGTTTTCTATCCTACGGAGTAGTAGTCAAGTTTTGTTGTCTTCCTAAGTAATTATTATTTTATTACCCTTCACATATATGCAAACATTCTTATCTTTCTACTTCCCTCTCCCCTGTTTCCTAGAGTAGGAGAGCAAAACGAATTTTTCGCTTTGCTTAACCTCCCTGCCTTTCAGCCTTCTTTCGTCAACATTTACAAATGCACTAATATATCCCTTGAACAACTGAAAACAAATAACTACATTTACGTAGAAGAATGTAAAGCAACGTTGGGAAACTGCGCTGGTATGAACAGGTTTGGCTGTATAGTTCTGAAAGAATCAATGCTTCCCTCGCATTTTGTCATAAAAATGTTTCAACTATACTTCCCACTACAAGTTTCTTCTTTCTTATTTTTGAGCCATTTCACTAGTCGTACGCGAGATAGCTCCTCGCTTCATTTTACCGAAAATTTTGCCTTTTTGGCACGCCTGTATATTCGCCTCGTTCGCCTAATATACTATACTAAGTTTTAATAGACAAACTAGAAAGAATTCAGAGAATGGCCGGCTGCTCGTTTTATTGCTTCAAGGTACCGAAGGACGGACTCGGTCACAACAATTCTGCGTTCGTGTGGGCTTGAGTTGCTGGAAACCCGAAATTTTTCTTGAATGCTGTATATTTTCCGCTGAAATGGAGACTGAAGAACAACACGTAAGTAGCTCGCATATTAATTTGCCCAAACGAAGATACATTTATGTCACTTCGCCTATGATTGTCGTCCTGCGTATCGTCGACGCGCTGTTTGATTTGTGCAACACGTAAGGCTTTATTTTATTAGAAATCCTGTTCAAGGAATTTCGCAATCCATGTTTCGTGAATCACGTAGCATACGCGAGCGGCGAAACACTATAGTGTGTAACAGGATATTTGGAGTGCTGCTGGGTTAATTTCTAACGTGTTTTTGTTTTGCAGACTAATGATAAAAAGGTACTCGCAGGAACTTCTATAATTCTTGATTAAGAAATGTAAGTGTGGGCGGGGTTTACGCAATATATATGCACTAACAACAAGGCTGTGCAATATCTATGTGTAAGTACACTTTGCCTCTTTTTTCGCGCCCCGTCGAGTGCTACAAGAAATATGTGAAATACTTGATTAGCAAAGGTCCCTGTTGTAAAGAACTTTCTTATTGCCCCCCCCCCCCCCCCGTTGTTCTTATATCTTTACTTGTCTGTTCGACTAGCGCCTGTCCATTTAAAGCTCATTTACTTACCGACTCGTCTCTGTATCAGAGGGCATATTGGTGATTTGTATGCCACTCAACCCATACCGTGCTTTCACGCGCGTTCATTTGTTTTTCAGTGGCTTCAAACGCGTGATTCGGAAGGAAACCTCTCATGAGGATGTAATGGTGTCGGGTAGCTTTTTTGACGTCACGCAACAATTCGTGAAAATAATTTTCCCGCAATAGAAAAGTGTAACACTAAAAAATATACCTTAAACATGCCTTTGCTATAGGAAAGTATACGTGTATACATAATAATTAAACGATGGCCTTGACAAAGAAAAAACACCTATTTTTAATATTAGGTGAATATATAAAAGCAACTTAACACACATTGGAAACAGTGAGTTTTGTCGTTGTTTTTATTTCACATTATTTGTTAAATATAAGGAATTTATTTACAACAGAGAGGTACAACACACTTCACGGAGCGTCGCCAACGGGTTGGTTGATAGTGCTTGCTGTATTGCACGGGAAGAGGTAGATTCTGGTTGAAGTTCGAGTACAAGCAGGACCAGAGAGTCTGCGTCACCTTCTCTTGTCCGGTACGCACCATCTTCCCGAGCCGCTGTGGGGCGCTATTAAGTGGTGGAGATAAGAAAAGCGTCAGTTCGAAAGTCTGTGTTATGTTTGGTGGGCAACCGACAAGTGGCTATCGAAGTAGTGTAGCAGAGGGAGTTCAGTGGATGATCACGACTTAGCCACCCCACCAGTGTCTGCGGTGAATTGTGCCGTTAAGCGATGCGCATTGTCGGGGTTCCGGTATGCTTGAACGTATAAGCCTCGATGCATGTACAGCTACCTAGAACTTTAGCTAGTGGCTGCCCTTGTAATTTTTTTAGCAATGTGCGTTTCTGTGGGTTTCTGTATGTCTCATCTGAAAGCTTTGTCTCAATACTTAATTTATGACTTTCGCGTATACAGAGCCAGACATACTGATGCAAGACATTTTTAAACAAAACAGAAAATGAGCAAGCAAGCAGGCTATAGCTAGATAACTTTTTGTCAGCTAACACTCGGTCAACATTCATAAATGACAACGCAAATGTCGCAAGAAGCCTGCATGGTTCCAGCTTCAAATACACGTTAACTCGCAAAAAATTCATTTGAAATCAGCGTATGAGCTGCGAAAGTGGTTGCTTCGTAATTTTCTTCATCAAGCATTCGTTATCTGTTAGGCATTCCACAAAGCTAGTGAGCGTTTCGTTTGAGAGCAGAATATCAAATTTGCGTTATTACCTTTTTTTTTGTACAACGTAGTTTCGATGCATCGCATCGCATCACTTTGCGGCGTCCTTCAGTGTCGATGGCGGCCTTTTTCCTTAATCATGATGGCTTTTCGCACGTAGGGTTTGCTACCCCGGTGGCTTTTGCTCGAGTAGGACTTGTGACTGCTGTGGTAGGCATCCCTCTCGGGGCCGAAAGTATGAACCAGGTAGGTTGGCCCGTGAATCACTTTGCTTTCGCCTAAGGAAAAATCGTCGTGTACGCTACTCGTGAATGTCGGATTTGGGTACGAGCTGCCGTAATCGGGCTGGAACGCTCGGACGAGGCCGGGATTTGATCCGTATCTTGAGCTCGAAACAAGACTTCCAGCCGGTGCCATGGCGTGTACCACCTGTCGGCCTAGTGTGCGCTGTGGCGTGTGAGCTTTTGTGCGGGTCATCCCTTGTATGACGGTGGGGTTTACACCGCGCGCGGCGCCGATAGCGATGCCCTGGGACAGCCCACGAGCGCCACCCTGCGTTAGCTGTGGTGTAAAACTGGGCACCACGGCACGCTGCAGGCCCTTGCCGACGTTACCATTGAATCCCTGTCCCACGCCTTGTATCCCAGAGAAAGTCATGCCATGTAGTGCTTCTGGTAAAAACGCCTGTTGAAGGCCGTGCACACCTGTGTGACCGATGATAGGACGTCCGCTGGGCTCAAAGCCATGGCCTATTTCTTGAACAATTGCGCGCTGCCCGCCACTTCCGGTGATTATGCCCTGTTCTAGGCTATGGCCAATGCTCTGAGACAACATTCTTTCTAACGCATTCGGGCCAGTGAATACAAACTTTGAAGAGGTGCTACTGGGTCCGAAGTCAAACGCATTGCTCCGAAAACCCGTCACGTGTTGTCGACGTCCATTGTTGACCTCGTACGCACCAACGCAGGTGGCCGTCACTAGGACGATGAATCTGGCATTCTGCAAGCAACAATAAATAAAACAAAATGATGTTTGATTGTGCTCTGTCTTTTAGAGACTTGAGAGAGAGAGAGAGAAATACAACAAGGAGCAAGGAGAGAGGCAAAACCAAAAAAGATATTGGGAGCAGTAGTTCTTTTTTTTCACACTTACTTTCATCTTATGTATCAAGATAGTAGATAATGTCCTCCATTCATTAAGCGTTACTGAGCTCACCGTCGGCCTCAAACTCATAACCTCACATCACTGAAGAAATGTAGATGGCCAACCTAACCAAACCCTAGCTTTTGGAAATAATTTATTGCGAGATTACGGCATATGATGAATCTCCAGCCAAATTATAGCACACACTTGTTTTACCGTTTCATCATACATGCTGTTGTTTTTGGTAATTAGCCAGCCCCGATACTTGCACTTTTTTGCGGCAAACACGATATGCAAAGTGTAAGAACTGAAATGGGAACTTTTAAGGCACGATTTATCCTTAGAATATGCCATATATAAAGTAATGAAAAGTAATTTATCGAAGCAAACAAAAAACTCATAAGAAGGCGAGGGTTTTGTAACTGGGTTAATTAGAGCATGTATTTGCACCTATAGGTTTTCTGCCAGGTGGTTACATAACATTTTCTAGACTTCTCCTTCAGCCAGCACCTTCCAGGTTGTATGTGAATAGTGTGGTATCAGTTGCATGGGTGTTCAGAAAGCAGCAAAGAACTTGGAAACATACTGTGACGCAACTTCAGAAAACCTACAGTATTTGTTGACGTATCCATGAATCGCAAGTGTCTGAGTAAGCTTAATGCACTGGCAAGGCAGCGAGACCATTGTACTGGGTTAAGTCTGCAAGACTGTCATTTCAATGGTGGAATGATTATCATTTGGTCCAAAGAAATTAAGTGGTACAACAGTGGCAGCGGTATTCATTTACCTTCTTCGATAAAGTGGCGTCACAAGCGTCAAACAGGCTTCATTGCCATGGTGCGCGCAAGAAACAAAAGCGGAAGTAAACACAGCAAACATGAGGAGTGCGATATTTTGTCTAGACAATGAAACAACACCAACACGCACAACCCAACCCTTTATTGGACACTTTAGACCATGCCGTTTCTGCGCTGTGAAAATTGACCACACTATTTAAAAAAAAGAAAGTTTTTTTTTCATAATATCCGCGTGTCAAAACATGCTTGTAGTCGTACTTAGAAGCGCTGTGACAATGTTGCATGAAAACGAATAAGGCATGGAAACCACATTTGAAATTTCTGCGTTCAGTAACTGCGATCTCAAGAATAGACGTTGGTGGTTGACTCAAGGGCATGCATTTCTGCAAGTCTAGCATCTCCGTTTTATCGAAAGTATGTGAATCCAACACATTTTAACGTATAAATCTCAAAAATGCTATATGTTACAGTTTGGCTTAGAAACGTGGAAATTGTTAAGTTCATATTGTGACCTTGCGCTCGCAAGTTTATCTGATCTGGCTGCCGGATCAAAGGAATGTTTTTCTTTGTAAAGCTCTACAATCTGCACGTCGTTGTCGGTTCTTTGCCTCATGTTTTCGTTATCATTTGCGTTTCATTAATGCGCTAAAAGGAGAGCATTTCTATTTCTTTTAGCGAAGATCAGAAGTCGTGTTGTGAAATAAATCACGAGTTTTTAGTCTTTCGAGATAATTTTCTCACCTAAAGATTACTGCCCTACAGGTGGGTTTTCTCCATGGTATGATCAAACAAACTCGTATGCTTTTTATTGCATACAAATGAAACTATCAACACATTCGCGACGTCCCTTCTGTGTCGTATGCAGTTTTTATGTGAGCAAACGAGCTTGTCTTTCTTGTCGCTGAGACAAGGTCGTCTGTTGAGACTTGCCGCCATACAGAAGCTTTCTTGGCACTGTCACAGGCATTATATAATTTCAAGCTCCTATAAGGTGCAGTGACACCGAGGACATCAGTTTCTCCACGTTTTTTCAATGGCACGACGAGAAACTGAGTGCACCGGCTTGAAGGCACCAGCGCTGCGCGAACCATGAAGCCGTCACCTGTTTTGAATGCTGCCCACTGATCAATCTGCGCCTACAATGCAAGGGGAAACTGTAGCCAGCCACTCTCTACACACTACCGGAGACGCCCCAAGTGCACGCTTATCTGGCCCAGTACCGCACTGGGCTCACAGAGAGGACACCAGCGCACACAGTTGACGGTGGCTCCGCAACGAGCTTACCAATTTCATGTCAGCCGCTTTCACACCCGGTGCCGCCGACGCCCGCCGGAGTGACGGCAAGGCCTGTTTGGCGCGTCCCTCTTATAACCACGGTCACGGCCGACATTCTACGAGGCGGCCCACCCGTGTTCCTCCTTCCACACTAACGCTTAATTGTCCCCTCACTCTGTTTTCTCCCGGGAGTCAGCTGCGTCCCCTTCCACCCAGCGCCCTCTCTTCAGACTGCAAGACGTAACAACTAGTCCGACGCCAAAAGCCTCCGCCCGAAAAAGTGGAGCGCGCTCTCCTTTTTCTGGAGGAACTCAAATGCTTATTTCTTCTTTCGCAATCGCTGGTTTGCGTAGTTCTCCTCTTCACTTACTTTTTTTTTCATCTGTTTGTCTTTCTCTTTTCCTCTGCACTTGTTTTCAAAATGACGACTCGCTTACCTTTTTCTTTGAATTCTTGGTAGCAGTCATTCGCGCATGTATGTTTATTTACTTTGGAAGGGCAGCTAGACCTACTATGTCCTCTTCGAGTGCGGGGAACCTTGAGGGAAAACGTCTCCGTCTGCTTGCACTAGACGCCGTTCTAGATTCCTTGTTTATTTCTCATTTGTCGCTATCTTTTTTTTTCTCTACTTCTTGCTTTCAGGGATTCTGTCCTCCACTCTCCTTGGGCGCGCTTCTGGGCGTGTCATCAATTTGTAAAATTCGCAAGTTGTTTGCTTTATTTCCTTCCACTCATATTCAAGTCTTCTCACCTTTTGCTGGCGACAGCACTGAACACGGCCTTTATTTATTGCCACTAGGCTTTTTTTCTTTTTTTTTTGCAGTTCGAGTGCTCGGCAAAAAAGAAATATTTAAATTTAAGGAGAGGGCCGCTTCGTCGTCTTCATTTCTCGAGCTGAGACTTTTTTTTTCTTCAAACCCATAGCTGTTCTCGCCTGCCCTATCTTCTTCTGCCAGCGTTGAAGCCAATGTTTTTCTGTTTTGAAGCACACAGAGCGTGAGTAGTTTGTGTTTCACGAAAGCAGACATAATCCCATCTTCCACTTCTAAACACACCGACAAACTAGTTTAGTTAGTGGTTCCGATAACCACTTCCTTGCCATTATAGTTCTGCGGCGGCAATTCAGGAAAAGTGAAACTAGATGGAGGGACGGGCGGACTATTTTCGTAGAGGCCAAGTAGGATAAATGAACGAGCTATAAACGGTAGCCACGTGCCTCATTGAAAACATCGCGACTTCCTATGGTTCTTTTACTTTTGGTTTGTCTACAGCCTAACAGATACTCGAGAGGCGTAGCGGTCGTTCAGGAAGCCTAGGGCACACAACCGGTCACCTAACAAAAACTAGCACTTTGACAACGTCCCAAGACCTTGTACTTACATGTTGGGCTTCGTTCGCCTCTTCGACTTCCTTTCAGGAGACTTTCATACCTTGATTGAAGTGTTTTATTTTCCTGTCTTTATATATTGTTCAGATACGTATAAATCAACGTAACCCACAGCCATTCCAATAGCGAGCGCGTATAGAGAATCTGAAGACCATAACGAGCACCTCGTAACTGAACGCTAAATAACATCAAATGTCAGCTCACTAACGGCCTAAATGAAATGCTGAAGCTGAACTAAACTCGTCAACAGGAAAACAGCGCACGAAGATAGTCATCACTTTATAGGTGAACAATGGTAAATCACGACATTGACTAATCATACAAGTTCTTAGGGTTTAATAGGGAAGCAGCCATGTTGTTTTGTAATTACAATAATGATTTGTTCTGTTTTTTTTTCCCTCAGCATATGGGCTATGCAAGATAGAGACACCGAAGAGACTAAATGCAGAAATGTTTATTATACCATGCGCGATCATCTGAACACTGATAGTTATTCTTCATATTGTACAAAAGGCACCAAGCCAGAGCAGAGTGAAACGAGCATTAAGCAATATGCAGTCGTTAGGACATGTTGAATCCTAGCCTGTCTCACTCCAACTGCTGCATCTAAGTGTTTTTGGTTGTGTGCAAGCAACGTCAATCCTTGACTAGCAAGACCACCTTGTGATGTTTTTATTTATTTATTTATTTATTTATTTATTTATTTATTTATTTATTCACAGCACTCTTAAAGGCCCTCAGTTCAGGGTGTTACATGAGGGGGGGGGGGGCGTACAAACATAAGTGATTCCAGAGTAGTAGCGGCAAAAAAACAATGACATGAAGTACAGAACAAGAATGAAAATGCTAAAAACTACATAAAAAGGTAATGCACGTAGCGCAGTCATATAGATGAAAAATATGAACTCTTGCATAGTCTATGGTACCAATACAAGTATTTAATTGTAACTCAGAACAAACAAAACAGTAAAAAAAAGGCAACTAGTTTACAGAGGGTAGCACGTCATGAAATTTTGCAGGGTCGCTTTCAGTGGCAATAACTGAGGGCAAGCTGTTGCACTCTATGATGGTGCAGGGTATAAAAGAGCGTCTATTATCTAACGTGCGACATGGTATGCGCTTGACCTTGAAATGGTGATCCCGGCCTGGAAGGACGACAGCTGATGACTGAAAGAAATCAGCACGAAGAGAAGTATGATGATAAAGTTTGTGAAGCAGGCAAAGAAGCATTGATTTGCGGCGAAGGGATAGCGCTTGTAAATCGGAGCGTGCTTGTTGGGGTGAAACGCTACAGTGTAAGATCAATAGTCGGGTAAGATCAAGCAAGCAGCCCTGTTTTGAGCATATTCAATGCAGTTGACGATGTATGTCCAAAGCTGATCCCGTACTGCCGATGCGTATTCGAGCTTCGGGCCGATTAGTGCGGCGTAAATAAGTTTACGTATGTTAACAGGAGGGTGCTTTAGGTTGCGTTTGATCACGCCAAGAGTGCGATTAGCAGCTGCAAGGGTGGAGTAAATGTGATGGTTCCATGTTAAAACCCAGATACTTATAGCTTAGGACGCATTCCTCACTACTGCCACCTATATCATACGAAGTGGAGACTCGGGTGACTCGGTTGGTAAACGACATAAATTTAGTTTTAGTAAGATTTAGGGACATTAATCATCACTTACACCACGTGTTAACGGCGTTTAAATCATTTTAGAGAGTTACATGATCGTTATCACAAGATATATTGCAATGAAGTGCACAATAATCGGCAAAAAGTCTAATTCGGTACGAAACACAGTTAGGCAAGGCATTAATATACACAAGGAATAGTAACAGCACAAGCCTTCTCCCCTGAGGGACTCCGGGCATGACGGGACTAACGGTTGTGTAAGAGTGGATAGGAAGACAGAGTGAGATTGCAAAGAGAGGAAAGGCAGGGAGGTCAACCAGACGAGCGTCCCATTTGATACCCTACCATAGGCGTATGTAACGGGGGGGGGGGGGGGGGCACAAATGCCATTTGCCCCCGCCCTCCTCTTCTCCATTTAAATCCACTTTCGGCGTTCACTTTCGGCTGCATGCTGGAAAGTCCACCAAAACTACCCAGCTGAAGTTAACTTTTCTTTCTTAATAGGGAGAGGGAGAGAAAGAGAGAAGGGAAAGGCAGAGTCACCACATAAGTATACTGCTTTCCTTTACTACGCATCCTCTGCTTGGACAGCGAGGATTGTGTTTTGTGCCTTATCGGGACACCATGTAGCGGACGACGGGCGGGATTGACCACACACGTTTGCGTTGCGCGTAATGCCTGGCGCTGGGCAGTTCCCGCAGCAACAAATGTCAGCTTGCGCAACTTGCATAGTGTCCAGTTTTTTGCGACCGCTATATCAGTATTCGAATCAACTTGCTACATTTAATTTGCGGGCGAGAGGGAGGTTCGGATAAAGCACTTTAGCTAGCCGCGCCTAGTCATTGTGTGCCTTACGGCACGAAATCATGGGATTATCAAATGCCAGAAATAATTATCTCGGTCCAGAGATAGCCTACAAAGCGTTGCAGTCTCAGTATGTTATCATCATGAAAAGTGTAATCAATCTTGTACAGGCATAACGGCCGAATTTAATTGTGTTTTCACAACTTATCGTAGATAGGCTCGTGAAATGACATTGGTCTAACGTGCGAAGCCATTTCAGTACCCATTTTTTGCTAAGGCAACTGTCACTTTTTACATTGACAATTTCATTTTGAGGCTGTTTTTAAATAAGAGCTACAATATTACATGTTTCCCGAAAGGAGGAAAAAAAGTCGATATTTAGTATTTTGAAAAATAAAGGCCACTTTTTGGTGGCATGTACTGAAAACTTACACAGGTGTAGGTTGCTTATGTGCTTTGAAAACAGTTACCAAATAATCGTTTTCTAGCAATTTTTATGCGTTATTCATATTATTTAGTTTTTCCCCATGGTATCCTCAGTAAAATATGCGGGGCACAGTGTATTTGAAGAACGGAGCAATATTCTGATAGACAAGCGATATACCTTTTTTTGTGTAGGTTCATTGCAGCCTTTGTAGAAAGTTACTCATTGAAGCGTTCCAAGGTGTCGTACTATCGCTAATAGAAATGTTTCCCAGACTCCTAAAACAACAGCACGAAAGCCGGTTGAATCCCCGTGAAAGTATAAAAAAATTTAAGCTCAATGCGTTGCGAAACTTTCACTTTCCTGCTTTAAATGCAAGTGTTGCAGATAATTACTAATCCCTCATTTTCTTCATGCATTTTACGAGATTCGTAGTTTGTTTCTTCGGTGTCCTCGGTGAGCTAAACAAAACATCTCGTTTATATCTAGGAAAAACGAGGAGCATGGTATGGCCAGTGTGTAGGCAATGTTCCAAATGGGTGGGTGTTAAATGCGCATTTTCTAGCAGAATATGTACGCAAGTGGTCCATAGCGTTGTTAGTCTGTTTTACGATAGCTGTAAAGGGTTGACGGCTGCGATGCCTAATTACAACCACAACTGAGGTGAAATTTTGCGAACACACGGCGAACAATATGCCAACTTCATTTACGATGGTAAATGAGTGTTCATCGAATACAAGGTTAAAAAATTGTAAGCAAGTCTACAAAACTATCATGCTGCTGCTATTAGCTAGGTTTCACAATGTTCCCAGAGAACTCTGCGTTTCGGATATTTTCTGCTTTGAAGGAATAGGCAGCACTTTAGGTGTAATGTGACGCGTAGCTTTAATGTTTCTAGCTCATTTAGAAGCATTACGAATAATTATTGTACTCTCCACTTTTTCTTTTTTTTTACTTTTTCATGCATGATACATTAGTTTCGCCTGGTGTCCTCAGTAAACAAAAAAAAAAAGCCGTTTCGTTATGTTTGGTGACTACGAATAAGTTAATGGGTGATGTTCAGGTGAGGCTCAAAATAGATAAGGAATTGGGGCTTTCGCAATAAATTACGTATGCAAGCAGTCTAGGGTGTTATGAGCGTGTCTAACGAGCCGGGAACAGTTGAGCCCACTGCACTGGCAGAACTACCAAAACCACAAAGATAAAATTCAGCGAAAATTGGTGCTATGCTGCGAAAGCTATCTGTGCGAAGAGAAATGTGATTCTATCAAACACAGCCTTTGTAAAAACTTCTTATTCAAGTGTTAGAGCGTGGGATATGGCCGCTACCAGCTATGCTGCCTAACATCCGGGCATAGCTGTTGGGTACAACAGGTTTATATATTGTGGAAAAGCGATGGGGGGCATGATAACTGCAATATGTGACAAACTTTTTACGTTCCCGGACGTCTTAGAACCGTTGCAAATAATTACTAAGCCATCGTTTTTATTTCCCTGTATTCAGGCGTCATAACACCTTCCGTCTTGGTTTGAGCAATGACATCGTTGAACTCAACAAGGAATTTTGCTTATATTTGGCGAAAATAAAGGCCACGCTCTAGGTAATATGTAGGTAAACTTCAAAAGCAGGGGGCTAAATATCACATTTGCAGTTAATTACGCATTCAAGCAATGTGGAACTTTATGAATGTGTATGGCGAACAAAGCATTTATACCATTGACTTGAGGAACTGTGAACGGATATCCTCTAACTGTAACGGATATCAAATCTAGCTGGAATTGAGTCGGGTGGGGGCAAGGATGGAGGAAGGACACCATGGTAAATCATCCAGCGAGCAACTAACTAGCCCTTCTAAGTCTCTTAACCATGGTGAGTGTCATGGTGATGTAACATATGTGTTGATGACTTACTGGCTTTTTAAACATTCCCAAAAAGTGCTCCAAAGCATTACATGCGGGCAAGTTTTCAAGCGGGACCGTCACATAATATGCGGGCAACCTTTAAAGTATGCCGTATAAATACAAGAAACTCAAATTTTATTGTGGCTGGTCGAAAGAAACAGCTTCACTGGAAATCGGGTTGTAATTATTCAAGGTCGCACACATCTGGCTGTCTGTTTTTGTTTGTGAATATTGCTAGTAATTTATGTTTATAGTACTTCGTTGCGTATAACCTATACAATAGCATTACCGAAACGACCGATGCATTTATGCTGTAGACTTAAACGCCAAGTGCAATCCCTTGTTTAATTATTAAATTTGTATGCCGCAAATGTCCATTTCTTATGTGTGCTGTACTGCTGCTACTGGGTGGGATCCGGGGCCTCTCTGAGGCGCTCATTGCCTTTTGTTCCTGCATCTTCTTCAGACTTTATATATATGCAAGAAATAAATGCAAATTCAAATAATTTTTCCGTCCCTCGTGGTTCACCACGTGTGATTGATACATAGGTCTATATCTGTTAAATATAAATATAACTGACAGAAGCATTTCCAGGCTGTTTCACTTATGTTTCTGATAACAATTATATGGACACTCCAGGCGCCTTTTTGTTGTCGTCGCCGTCGAGGTTGTGTTCCGTATGAAGTCCAAGGGCGATAAAACCATCGGCGCACGTCGTATGCTGCATGTGCAAGTGAAAATGTGCGAGGCTGAGCCTGCTATCGCCGCTCAATCTCACGTGCGCAAGAGCGGAATGCGGGGAGGAAGCGCGCCATCTTCCGTCGCGCTCAAGGAACCGGTGGGACGGGAGGTAGGGGATGCGTTGTACTTCAGCAGCAACTGCCATGGGGGCGGCTGCGGGCGCTTGCGCGGGGTTTGTTTTGAAAGCGATCAGTTTTGAGGGCACAGTCTAGGTGGACCGACGGCTCCTACCTTTTCCTGCACTGTGTTTTCACCGCTCAGTTGTCGTTGAAGAAATAGACAGCACGAAGGTCACTTCGCTCACTGCTGCTGCCGCACTTCCTCACGCTAGCGTTTTGACAGCGAGCGCTTGGCGAGTGTCCGTGGTCATACAGCGATGTGTGAATGTTTGCCTGTCCACGCTGTCACCATGCTTGGTAATTTAGTTACTAATGGATTGCTTGCCAGTTTATACCACCAATAACGCTACTGGCCTAGTTATTATGGCTGTCTACTAATTTGCAACTTGCTATAGCAATCGATGCTTCGCCGTTTGGGCAAAACTACGACATTTTGCAATAGTAATTCGCTATATACAGTGAAAGCTCGTTAATTCGAACTTCAATAATTCGAATTTATGTATAATTCGAACTGTACGATTTGGTCCGGCCAAGCTCCATAGAAGTCTATGTATAAAAAATCCGTTAATTCGAACGCGAGAAGGTTCCCTCACGGATAATTCGAACTACGCTCGCCTGGCACACGGCCAGAGAAGCGCGCCTACTGCCTACACACAAGGCTGTATTGCCTCCGAAACGGAGAGAACGGCGAGAGAAGGCAAAATCGGCCAAAAATCTAACCGACGCGGGGTCAGCCAGAAGGCAGCGGCGGCTGCCGCCTCTCCGTTCTACGTAACCTCGGAGACTTCTTGCCCGTTGCGAATCTCGGAGGCTTTGCAAATCTTGTACAGCTGCTAATGTTGTGCGGAGATGGCACGGCAAGCTCCAAAACACAGCGAATCAAGTACGTCGCAGCTGCGGTTGCAATCAAGAACCAACGAATCAGGGCCTTCGCCACCTTCACATGTTCAGCGTCTTTGTCTCGGCAGTCTTCATCGGTTGTGCACCTCTGTTTTCAGCTTAGGAGGTATCGGCCGTCGCGATTCATTGGGATGGTGTTAAGCCTCGGCTAACGTTCGTTTCGGTGGACATCGGTGGCGTGGCACAGTCGGACCCAGAGCTTCGACTTGAAGATGGCGTGTGCCCGCGGCACACGCCATCACTTTCTGACACGCCAAATTTCTGTCATGCCCTACTGCTTCCAAATCGCAGTGTACTGTTGCCCTCCTTCACTTTCGTTAATTCGTTAATTCGTTAATTCGAACTTTCGTTAATTCGAACTGAAGCGGCTTCGCCTTGCGGTTCGAATTAACGAGCTTTTACTGTATATATATGAAAGACAGAGAGAGAGAGATCAGAGAGGTCAGATCGTTTGCGGTGTGCCCTCCCCCCCCCCCCCCACCCCAACCGAGAAATAGTTGGTACGCCTCTGTATCCTACGCTGGGGGATGGGGGAATAGAAAGAAAAAAGCGGGATAGAGGGACGCAGAAAAGCGCATTAAAATCAGTGAAGTCTAAGCAAGTGCCCCGCCGATACATTGGTCGGCGTCATTATGCTGTCTGAAGCTAATCTTGATACTTAATTAGAGCATCCAGCACTTGCATTGCACTTCGGGCTGACAGAGTGTGCAGGTTATTCAAGAACATTTGAAAAGTATTCATCAGAGACCGGAGCATCATAACCACTTGCCGGTCTTCTTCGGGCAATTGGTCAGGAACCCGCGCTGTGCACTCTACAGCGGCGCGCAGCTGTATCACTTGACGTGGCTCCGGCTCCGGCATCGGCTGTGGCATCGGCCGTTGCATCGACTGTGGTATCGGCTGCGGCTTCGGTTGTAACTTGCGCTGTGCCTCTGGCTTTGGTTGTAGCTTCAATGAAGCATTTTGCTTTCTTGTAAAAATTGTGGCCGCCTCATCGAGTAACTTGGTTCGATCGAGGGTTAGAAATGTGCCGTCTGCCACGGGCAATGTTTAAAAATGTTTGTGCAGCTACAATAATGTACCGTGTATAAGAAATGGAAACCACTTCATCTGCGCAGGTGCCCTAAAATCCTGCCGTGGCAAAACGTAATGGCAAGAGTGGTAGACAAGGAAAACCTAAGAATAACAGAACATATTATCAAAAAACTTATCTTTTGATGTCTAATTTTGAATAAACCCTCGTATACTACCTCATAGCATCTATACTGTAAGATTACATGCGCCGGCTGTGCAATGAGCGAGAAGGATGGGATAGATAGATAGAATAAACTTTATTGTCCAACGGATAAGGTGATCTAGCCAGCCCCCGACACGCAGGTCAGGAGGCGTGAGCCGCTGCCTCAGATGCAGGCTGGGAGGTCTTGGGTCCCAGCAGCCTCTTCAGCCAGTTGGACAAGCAGGAGCTGGAGCTCCGAATCTGAGCTGCGCAGCAGGGTCTCCCAGGTGTCTCTACTACCTATATTTTGCGTCCCCCCCGCGAGAGTACGGGCATTCCCATAGTATGTGGTCGAGGGTCCCTCTTACCCCACAAAGATTACACCTATCGCTCCTGGCGTCGGGGAACATATGGTTTGCCGTAACCGGGTGCGGATACGTATAAGTTTTCGGTCGTCTCCAGGTGACTGCTTGTCTGTTGTTTAATTTCGGGTCTGGCGGGGATTCCAGTCTGCGATGCAATTTATAATGCTGCATGATCTCCCCATATTTTAGCATACGCTCTCCGCTCCTCGGTAGAGATCTCGAGCCAGCTCGTGGACGGCTTCGTGCGCAGGAGTCCAAATTATTCGAATCTAATTTTCTCTGGCCTAGGATTCTGGCTGCTAAGCGCGAGATCCTTCCCTGGCTAAAATTTTGTATAGCAGTTTTACTGTCACTGATCACTAATTTCGCGTCCGTTCTAACGCCGGCTAACGCGATCGCAATTTCCTCGGCAACTTCTATGCTCCGCCAACGCAGAGTGGCAGCTGTCACGGGATTCCCCCGGCCGCGGACGGCCGTTGCCACCGTACAACCGCCGCCACCTCACGCCGCGTCTACATAGGCCACCTCATGTTCCGAAATTTCGCCGAATCTAATTTGTAATGCTTCGGCTCGTTATTGCCTCCTGTCTTTGTTATGTTACGGGTTTATTGGCAGGGGGGGGGGGGAGGATAATCAGATTTTTTCTGACTTCCCTAACTACCTGCACCTTTTGGGTGGGGCCTCTAAAGGATAGGGGGAATCGAGGAGCTCAATTTTTGTGTGTCACAATGATACGACGACACAGACAGTGAAGGCAGATAAAGCATAGGGGAAGTTATATGTCTAATTGAAACGTATAAATAATAAGGTATATTGAAATGAAAGTTGAGAGCCCCACACGCGTAATTCGGGAGATGTACGCTTGGTCCCCACCTGCTGCAAGTCACCTTTTCGTCTTTTACATCAGTATTTCCACTTTCTAATTAAACATGACAGTTATCTTCTCTTGTGCTTATTATGGCTTCATTGTCTTTTCATATGTTTGTGACTGACCAAAATAGAGCCATTTCATTCCCCCCTATTCTCCTCGTTCATCCGTCCTGTAACTTATAATCAACGCTGTATTACTGTAACCACCCTGTTTAAGAAGGAACAAAGGACGCAACTAAATTGTGATGTCCGGTACTTCCAGATACAGCTTACGGGCGGCTCTTAGTGGCCATTATGAAATGGGTCATGCATAAGAAGCGATGTTGCGGAATGATCTGCCTCTTGTTCCGTTGCTCTCCTTTGTACTTGAAGTACAAAGACCCCGATAGTACTCAACTTAAACCACGCAAACGAAACATTTACGCAGCTGAAGCTTGCCATTGCCATCAGTTGAAATTCAATTGACTTTACAACATAGCTAGATAAGAACAAAGAAAGATAGATGGGGTAAGAAAATAGCGGGAGGTTAACCAGGCGGGCACCCGGTTTGCTACCTTTCCCTGGGAGCCGAGGCTGATGTTGCGAAAAGAAATAAAGAAGCGAAGGGAGGTAGAAACTAGTCACGGGCACACTTGAACGAGCACACCAAGTCTACAAATGGTGGCAGAGGCCTGTCGACTTCAAATAGCGTGACTTTGTTACTTGCTGCACTAGCGACGCGCGTGGCGAAATACCAAGATTCTTGGCGTTCCAAAAAGGTCTTTAGTCTAGCCGATTTAATGCTGTCCGGTGCGGGTGGCGCTGGACGTCTTAAAGAGAACTAATGCACAGGAGGTAGTCAATATTCAATCCCGCAGGAGTCGTACCCAGGTGTGTCGGACATCACTATGCGGAACGAGTGCGCTTTCGCAAATGCAACCCATAGCCAGAGGTGGCATAACAACGTTGCATTATAGCGGCAAAATCGTGATGGCAGTTAAAGCTTTAACGCCCATATAGGCGGCACTTCAGCAAACCTGGAGATGACCGATAAGTGTACGTAATAGTCCGAACAAGGAACTAAAGTTGCCTTGCAGCGTCGGTTCTTGATAATGGGATCGGGACCACACGGGGTTACTTCATGGCCGAATAAGGCCTCGCCGTAGGGGAAGTCATTATCACTAATGCCGGTATGTCGTGACAGCCACTGAAATATTATGTCAAGTCCTTTCTCGCGAGCTTGGTGGTGAGCCTTTCTTATCTCCTGTACCGATTGTTCGTGAGTCCTCGGGCTTATACATATATATAGGGCAAACTACAAACTATGAACTGCAAACTATGAACCCGCCAAGCTCTGCTACCGCAGATGTTTTCTGCAACTATATATATTCTATTATAACTAGCACAGCGGCCATGACAAAGGCACCTGTTTTTTCAGCCGGTAACGAGACCGACCCACCAACATAGATGCGCATTCGATCCCCGTGTGTCTCAGTCAGTGGTAGTAGCATCGCTTATTTAAAACAATTTTTGGGTGGCGGGCCTTTTTTAGTTGTCTCCAAAATTGTAAGGCACTCCTGTGCCTTGTGGAGGCAACACAAGGGAGACGAAGGTATTACTGCCTGTGTATATCCTAATGAAATATTGTCATGATAAGTGGCGACAACTTTAAACAAAAAATGTCACTAGAAGTCTTTTGAAGGGCAAGAAGGCCATGCGGCTATCAGTAATACGGGAACTATGTCGAATGTGCGGCCTGAGACAATCAATAGTGATGTATGTTGTAAGTGGATATCTCTCGCAAGTACGATTGTTGCACAAGTTGAACCACTTCGATATAGCCCCAGACAAGTGCACAGTCCCTGTCCCTGTAAGCTATTCAATGAGCGGACATTGGACAATTGGCCAGCACTATGGTCTGATATGACCTTCCTAGACGGAATTTTGCCCTGCGGAGGGCCTTCTCTGATATAATCAAAATCGCAGAATAAAGTTTCGTTTTCAGTGCTTAGGGCAGTAGTTATTTCAAGCACGGCAAAAAAGGCACAGAATTTGCTATACTCGGGTCAGTGAGTTGAAGTTCACTGATTAATAAAATTTTTTTGGTTTGAAAACCTATATGCACTTCAAAGAGAGAAAAAGCAAGCAATATTAAGGCTAGGAACTGCCACCGGAAGGGGCGCGACTTCCTGTATGTCAGGAAGGAGGGGATAGGAAGAAAGAAAGAAAATAGGAAAGAAACGAGAAGATGGTCAAATCACAAAGACTCAAGTAAGACAACGACAAAGAATATAGTATGACAGGGGGAGTAGATACAGAGTGCAACAAGTCGCGCTACTAAATATTGTTAAAAAACGTAGAAGAAATAATATCCGAGGTCTCGTTGATGATAAACACTTTAGAGCAGGTCACATGCTCCTGAATAGGATAGTATATACATGCGTTGCACTTCTGCAACAAACACGCAGACATGTCAATGTGCACCTCACCTAGATTAGGAATACCAACTGTACTTGAATCCTTGACGTGCACTACACCTTCTCATTCGTTCTTTCGCTGTGATTGCACCTGTTGCGGTCCCACTTTCGGTAACACCAAGAATATTTACCCGCACTAGGAATATATGAAGGCTAGTGATAGATTTAATATGTTTGCTTTCCTGTGCAGCAAATTCTACCCTTTCTTTTTCTCTTGCTTTCACATACCATGGAAAACGCATACAACCATTTCTTTATCATTCTGATATTTTAAAGTATTCATTTTTGCATGATCTGTGGAGAACTAGAACATGTTACCAGGTAGTGACGTCATTTCTGAGTCGTTTGACACATTTAAGATGATAGAGCGGCTGCCCCGGAAAGGCGTTGGTCTCGGATTTGGTGCCCAGATCCGGACGAATTTTTCTTCGACTGCAACGCTTTCTTTCTTCAGAAAGCTGTACCGGGTTTCCTTTGCAGACTCGTGCTACGATCGTGTGGATCACGTTTCTCCCTTTCATATTAATATTTTGTATATTACCACAAACATACAGCATGCAGAAATAAAGCATCTCGTTGAAACTAGTGTGAATTTGTCAACGCTAATATGGCTGTGTTTTACCTGGGGCTATTTGTTTCTTATTGGCGCTTCGCCTAATGATTCATTGCAGTCAAAAGTCCTTGCACAAGCGCGTAATTTTATTATTGAAATTGCTTAGGAATATTGCTATATCAACTATATGAATTTAAGCTCGCTATATACAATATTATTATTATTATTATTATTATTATTATTATTATTATTATTATTATTATTATTATTATTATTATTATTATTATTATTATTATTATTATTATTATTATTATTATTATTATTATTATTACAGTAAAAGCTCGTTAATTCGAACCGCAAGGGGAAGCCGCTTCAGTTCGAATTAACGAAAGTTCGAACTAACGAAAGTGAAGGAGGGCAACAGTACACTGCGATTTGGAAGCAGTAGGGCATGTCAGAAATTTGGCGTGTCAGAAAGTGATGGCGTGTGCCGCGGGCACACGCCATCTTCAAGTCGAAGCTCTGGGTCCGACTGTGCCACACCACCGATGTCCACCGAAACGAACGTTAGCCGGGGCTTAACACCATCACAATGAATCGCGACGGCCGATACCTCCTAAGCTGAAAACAGAGGTGCACAACCGATGAAGACTGCCGAGACAAAGACGCTGAACATGTGAAGGTGGCGAAGGCCCTGATTCGTTGGTTCTTGATTGCAAGCGCAGCTGCGACGTACTTGATTCGCCGTGTTTTGGATCTTACCGTGCCATCTCCGCACAACATTAGCAGCTGTACAAGATTTGCAAAGCCTCCGAGATTCGCAACGGGCAAGAAGTCTCGGAGGTTACCTAGAACGGAGAGGCGGCAGCCGCGGCTGCCTTCTGGCTGACCCCGCGTCGGTTAGATTTTATTCCGATTTTGCCTTCTCTCGCCGTTCTCTCCGTTTCGGAGGCTATACAGCCTTGTGTGTAGGCAGTAGGCGCGTTTCTCTGGCCGTGTGCCAGGCGAGCGTAGTTCGAATTATCCGTGAGGGAACCTTCTCGCGTTCGAATTAACGGACTTTTTTATACATAGACTTCTGTGGAGCTTGGCCGGTCCAAATCGTACAGTTCGAATTATCCATAAATTCGAATTATTGAAGTTCGAATTAACGAGCTTTCACTGTATTATTATTATTATTATTATTATTATTATTATTATTATTATTATTATTATTATTATTATTATTATTATTATTATTATTACTGGGAGCAAGCTGACGACTGCCACCGAGAGGGGCATGACGCCTGCCTACTCTTACTGGAGAAGGGAATGACAAGAGAAGAGGAGAAGATAGAAAACAAAAGAATAGGAAAGAAAATACGAAATAAACAAATCACAGAGACACGGACAAAAGAAAGTAGGAACACGTAAAAAATCAGTTTTCAGCATGAAACTTAGCAAGGCTCTATGGGCCTCGTCACGTTGAGCAACACTCCCTTTTGGCAGCAGGCAATCATGAAGGGTCGTACACTTGAGTCCAATGAGTCCATATTCCTTAATTAGCAGTGCACGTTGTGTGACGAATGCGGGACACTCCAATATAAGGTGCTCAAGTGTCTTACAGGAGCCACAGGACGTACACGACGGACTCTCCACACGTGCCTGACGATACAAACGTTCGCGCACCAACACAGAGCAAACTCTTAATTTCACTAACAGTGCTCGGGCACAACGGGGTAAGCCACTACCACGAACAAGGGGAGGGAACGAGCCGTTTACAACACGCTGGTCTGGGAGTTGCTTTAGCAGGGATCGACGGATTAACACACGGGCGTTGTCAATGATACAAGAAATTTCTGGCCAGTCACTCCGGTTGTGAGCACAGGTTGAAGCGAGGCCATCAACCTCCTCCATACATAAGAAGTGAACTCAAGGAAAAGGCCCCCTCATACTTAATCAAAAATCCCTCTCAAGTAACGACCAATACAATTTCAGGCATCATCATATCAGAGTTCCATTTTGCAGGACCAGCTACGCTACAAAACAATCCTAACAGGTTTACCATTACCCAAAGCTTGAGATCATTGAAGTGCTTTAAAATTGCCAAGAAATAATATTTGCTTTCGTTTCTGATTAAGGCGGTGCCAATTAGTTTTTTGTGTGCTTTAAGCATAATTATTTGTGTAAAGTCAGTGTCATACTATGCTTGTATATATTTATCAATTTCTTCGTATGCATATTACTCTGTTGAATCTAAACTGTTCCTACCTAGAAGGTTGTATAGTAATATAGGTATTTAACGCACCCTTGTTTGTAATGTATGCCATGTATGTGTAATGCATGTTATTTATATGTACGTATGCTATATTCTATGCAGTGCTACCTCACCGTTGAGCAATATACGGATGAAAGAACTTAGTCCGGTAAGCAATGTTCCACCTATAGCCTTGCCATTCAAGACTTTCACTGCGTTGGAACCAATGATAAATAAGAAAAAAATGTTCCCACCTGTAAACTTCGTCGGCTGTTGCTCGTTTTTGAAACTAATTACGTGCAGATTAGGTTCTGGCTTGGGCTATAGTTCAATAGATTCCATATTGAAAACAGTGCAAAAGACATCAACAAGTGAGTAAATGCCACAAGTTCTGATATATACGCGCGCTTCCGTGTTTTTTCCGCTCTTTTCAATAATAAATTTGATTGTGCATAAATGTAGTGCAAAAGATATATAATAATATGAATGGGGAAGTTCCATCGAAAATAAATTCTCCCGTGAGGTGGATGTAATCAACGTCCCTCGATTATGTGTAGCACGCCACATCACAAAAATGACTAACTCGAAAGCTAGGTCCACATTTTTGTCAGACCCCATACATTGTTCGCATACACGAAAGGTTCTTAACATTTTTATACTCCTCCAAATCGATCAAATAGAGTTACATTTATAACACATCCATGATAATCGCAAAGTCGAGATTCTGATGTCTCACTCTCATCCCTCTTACAATGCGTCAATTAAACAATCCGGCCCATCAGTACACACACACACATTCATTTATATATATATATATATATATATATATATATATATATATATATATATATATATATATATATATATATATATATATATATATATATATATATATATATATATATATATATATATATATTGTTTTTGTTTGCATCCTTTGCATCCAATTTACCGTCTCTGTTTCCGTCGCTTTCATTTTTATGACTCCTGCTTGTCTATTTACACTTGCATTTGCCCTGTACTTCAGTGCCAACTTTCTTGACCTGTTCCCCCATTCCGTGTCCACGCTTTTGAGGTACAGATATTTGCGCACTTAAGCCGGCCATTCTTTTTTTCATCCATGTTTCTTAGTGTCTATGCGAAACTAGTTTTGTTTTGCGCGTCTCTGACTTCATAAGAAGCCCCACCCATTTGCCTATATATATATATGCCTATATATATTTATTTCCTATATATATATATATATATATATATATATATATATATATATATATATATATATATATATATATATATATAGTATGGCCCCACGCCACGCCATCGACCCCGAAGTTACTCGTGGATATGGCAGGAAGAAACACCAGAGTATGAAAGCGTCTACCCCTACAGCTAGAATAGAACTGGCAGAACTGTCGAAGTTGATCGGCAAGCGTAAGACACCTGAAATAAGGAAGTATAATATGCATAGAATTGAACATGCTCTCAGGAACGGAGGAAGCCTAAAGGCAGTGAAGAAGAAACTAGGAATAGGCAAGAATCAGATGTATGCGTTAAGAGACAAAGCTGGCAATATCATTACTAATATGGATGAGATAGTTCTAGTGGCGGAGGAGTTCTATAGAGATTTATACAGTACCAGTGGCACCCACGATGATAATGGAAGAGAGAATAGTCTAGAGGAATTTGAAATCCCACAAGTAACGCCGGAAGAAGTAAAGAAAGCCTTGGGAGCTATGCAAAGAGGGAAGGGAGCTGGGGAGGATCAAGAGACAGCAGATTTGTTGAAGGATGGTGGGCAGATTGTTCAAGAAAAACTGGCCACCCCGTATACGCAATGCCTCACGACCTCGAACGTACCGGAATCTTGGAAAACCGCTAACATAATCCTAATCCATAAAAAAGAGGAGGCCGAGGACTTGAAAAATTATAAACCGATAAGCTTACTGTCCGCTTCCTACAAAGTATTTACTAAGGTAATCGCAAACTGAATCACGAACACCTTATACTTCTGTCAACCAAAGGACCAGGCGGGATTCCGTAAAGCCTACTCAACAATAGACCATATTCACACTATCAATCATGTGATAGAGAAATCTGCGGAATATAGCCACCCCTTATATATAGCTCTCATTGATTACGAGAAAGCTTTTGTTGCAGTCGAAACCTCAGCAGTCATGGAGGCATTACGGAATCAGGGTGTAGACGAGTCGTATGTAAAAATACTGAAATATATCTATAGCTGCTCCACAGCCACCGCAGTCCTCCATAAAGAAAGCAACAAAATCCCAATATAGAAAGGCGTCAGGCAGGGAGATACGATCTCTCCAATGCTATTCACACCCTGTTTACAGGAGGTATTCAGAGACCTGGATTGGGAAGAATTGGGTATAAGAGTTAATGGAGAACACCTTAGTAGCTTGCGATTCGCTGATGATATGGCCCTGCTTAGTGACTCAGGGGTCCAGTTGCAATGCATGCTCACTGACCTGGAGAGGTAAAGCAGAAGGGTGGGTCTAAAAATTAATCTGCGATAAACTAAAGTAATTTTTAACAGTTTTGGAAGAGAACAGCAGTTAACGATTGGTAGCGAGGCACTGGAAGTGGTAAGGGAATACATCTACTTAGGGGAGGTAGTTACCGCGGATCCGGATCTTGACACTGACATAATCAGACGAATATGAATCGGCTGGTGTGCGTTTGGCAGGCATTCTCAGATCATGAACAGCAGGTTGCCATTATCCCTCAAACGAAAAGTGTATAACATCTGTGGTCTTTGCAGTACTCACGTACGGGGAAGAAACCTGGAGGCTTACGAAAAGGGTTCTACTTACATTGAGGATGACGCAACGAGCTATGGAAAGAAGAATGATGGTTGTAACGTTAAGGGATAAGAAAAGAGCAGATTGGGTGAGAGGACAAACACGAGTGAATAACATCTTAGTTGAAATCAAGAAAAGGAAATGGGCACGGGCAGGATACGTAATGAGGAGGGAAGATAACCGATGGTCATTAAGGGTTACGCAATGGATTCCAAGGGAAGGGAAGCGTGGCAGGGGGCGGCAGAAAGCTAGGTGGGCGGATGAGATAAAGAAGTTTGCAGGGACAACAAGGCGACAATTAGTACAGGACAGGGGTAGTTGGAGAAGTATGGGAGAGGCCTTTGCCGTGCAGTGGGCGTAACCAGGATGAGTATGATGATGATGATGATGAGGATGATGATGGCGGGAAGAATTCTGCGGCCATTTTGTGCCTAATGCGCCTAAATAATGAGAATAATTTCATGTTCAGGCCTTAATCGTTCTCCCGCCAGTGACACCTCTGCCACCAACTTGTCCCGCGATGTAGATGAAGCAATCGTTCAATTGGGAAGGAAAACATTGCGTATTCAACCAACCAATTATCTGTCTCAGAGTTGCTTAAGTAGACGCTTATTGATGATAGATGATTGGTTATCGGTCTTGACCGGTCTGGTTTTCTTAGTTGGAGAGAATGAGATCTTATTCCAATCTCCACTTTCTATTGTTCTTCAACTCTCACTCATTCTGACCCTGGTGTGGCTTATCTGGACAAATAATTTCATCTATTACGAAAGAGTGTTTGTTCTGCCAGGAATGACTGCATGCAAACTGAACGTCTCTTTATTTAACTAAAAAATTTGACTTCCTCTTGTAAATGGTTTAACTACTAGGCAGTGGTCGGGCTGTACTGACGTGATTTAAACCTATGGTTTCACCATGCGTGCTCTCCCTCTTCGTTCCTACCAGGGGCCAAACTAATGTCTCTTTCCCCAGCACATTTCTTCTCGCTAGGCCGAACAGCCTTCACATCGTACTTTGGGGCGTCGCCAAATTGGCTGTATTTGATTCCAAACTTTCAGGAAATTCCTGAGGTTAAACTCAGATTTTACTCCCGCCACTCAAACGGCTCCTTGAAATAAAATTTGAGACAAGTTTTGACATGACATGTAAGCTCTACTTCCTCTCTAGTCTAGCATTTTCTTGACCTTTTTAGGATGTCATTTTCATGTTGCGTAGAGGCCAATGTTGACCTGTTTCGAGGTTCTTTATTGATGTAGCATATTATATGGTTTCTCATGATGTAAAATTAGCTGATTGATAATTAGTATTTATGTGTAGCAATTATTTATTGTTATTACCGGTAAGAGTTTGTACAAGACTGCTAATCAGTTTTTGTATTGCAGTGGTAAGTAAGCAGGTAGGCTATCGGTCCAAATAGCTTAGTAATAACTTTCTTTTTAAATAACTTTCTAATAATAGTTTTCTTTTTTATTGATTGATTGATTGATTGAACACTCGTGAACTTCGATATAAATAGTCCAGGTGGCGAACATTAATCCGAAGCCCTTTACTATGGCGTGTCTAGGGATCAAATCGCTGTTTTGACGCGTAAAACCCCAGAATCAATTTTGTCCCCGCAAATTTTGCCGCTGCCACCGATGACGCTCGCCAAACGCATTCGTCGGCAAAATGCGCTGCGTGAGATGCTACAAAAGACCATGGTGCAGTTTTTATTGTTTTGGGCTGCCTTTTTCTTACCTACTGAGCACTTGTGTTGCGCTTGAAGAAATTTGCATCGCCCCTTCTATTTTGCGTTTGCCACGCACCGTGGTTGCACGTCATCAGAGTGTCAAAGTCAGAGTCATCAGAGTCATCAAAGCTTTTATTGGCCCTTCTCAGCCATGGACGCTCGCTTAGAACCATTCGTCGGCCCTAACTCACGTTCCCACTGACACCTACTCATACTCACCGAGACTAGCTCACACGCGTTCATAGTAACTGTCATTCGCGCGTACCGGCATGCGCACACACTCATGCTGGTGTCCACTCCCACACATACGCGCTCGCTACTTACACATACTCACTTCGACTCCCACTCGCCGACAGCGGCACATTCATGCTGATGTCCTCTCAAAATTGTTGTCGCAGACTTTTGTTCGTATTCTCGTTCACCGGCCACTAACTCCCCTCCTTACTCGTGCAAACTCACGGCACTCACTACTGTTCGTAATCACGTCCAATTTTACCTTTTCTCACTTACTAACACTCTATCCCATCTCTTTGGATGAGCGTGGGGCAGAGCGGCAGATTTTGGCCCTTAATTCCATTCCCACTCCATTCCATAGAGTGAAGATCCACGTAATTACACTTCTTTTAACTTCACAGAGTGGTGACAATTTTACCATTCCCTCTAGGATCGGGATATATGCCTATTTGTTCAGATAAATTCGCAGGGAACCCCCCTATCACGGCTAGGAGAACATACAGAAGGCTACGAATACGAGGGCTGAGGGACTTAAAAGGTGAAAATGGCATTCAGAAGAAAAATTCACTAGGATAATTTTTTTTGCTTTCTGTATTCTCTTTTTTTACATCCTTCTCACCAATGTTGCTAAAATTTTCGGAATCTATGCAGGCTTAAAGTATTTATCGAAATATGATGGACACTTCAAAGTCTAAATTTAATTGGTTGAGCGAATTGTGTGACAAATTATGAGAATCTTATTCACAATTGAATGTACACCTATAATGACACTTGCACAGAGCGACGTAGCTCAGTTGGTATAAACTTGGAACTGGACTAATGTGCAAAGTGTTATGTGAACTGCTCAATAATTATCCCATATCTTAATGTGGCCAGTGATTTTTCAGTGATGTCCGCAAGACCAGAAAATTGGGATTGTGGTTTACTAGCGTGCAAACATCCGAACTAACCTTCGTATTTTCATCAGCATCATCACCATTATTATTATTATTATTATTATTATTATTATTATTAGTAGTAGTAGTAGTAGTAGTAGTAGTAGTAGTAGTAGTAGTAGTAGTATTGAAACTTGGCCCTGCAGTGAAATTTTCTCTTCAGACTTTTTTCTATCCCACTACAACGTCATCCGCAGTGACCGAGACTTCAATGAATCTAAAGAAAAAGGTGGTGGCGTACTGGTTGCTGTTGGCAACGCTTCTTGTCAAACACTGTGGACAAGTCAATTTGGCTAGATCTCAGCCTAGCGCGCTGTGAAAAACTGCTGATTGGATCTTTCTATGTACAGCTGAATGTTTCCCTGTTTTGTGTGATGAGGTCATCTCTTCTATTGAAAGCTTCACAATATAATCTGTCTTCGTATTATCGTAATAACTTCCCATAGCAAGCACAAAGTAATGCTGCTTGGTGATTTTAATGCACTTGTAATTGACTGGAACGCGCTTAGGTATTCTTGTAACAATCATTATATATAGAAAAAATGCATCCTTTTGTTCGGCTTTTTGTCCTTCTGTTCCCTTCAGCAGCATAACTTGATCGCCAATTCCGGTGGCAATGTTTTAGATCTTTGCATCTCGGATGCTCAAGTTTCATTTATCTCGTTCTAACCTGTCCCCTGTGCGTCCCGATAAGTTTCATCCATCACTTAAGACGACGTCCTGTCTCAGCCCTGAGGCAGAGCTCCTCCAGTGGCATAAATGAATCATAGCGCTTTGCTTTCAAGCGTTGTGGTTATCTAAGTTTATATAATTTCTTGTCCACCACCGATTGGTCATTGGTTGCCGACAAAACCTATTTTGATGACCAAGTAGCTTGTAATAAAACTTAGATAACTCAGTATGACAAGGTAGCCATCCTTGTTTATTCGCATTTCTGACTCTCCTTCTCTCTCAACCTTTTCTCTTCTTCTGCCTTACATTACCGCTCTTTTAATTTTTACCACTCTTTGGACGATACGGAATGATGTTGCTCAAAGCTGCAACCTCTAACTGCCCAATATTCATATACCCAACAGTCTTCAGTACGCCTTGCTGCACACACGTTTTCACGACCTGGAAGGAACCAATACTTTCGATGTCGGTTACTGGTAATCCCTTTCGGACAAGAACAAAATCGTTTAACTTGATATCAGGTATAAGCCCACGGTGTCTCTTATCAAACTGGCCTTTCATCGCTTGGCGATACTTGCTGCGCTCCTCGATGGTTTTTGTTCGTTCAATTAGCTGAAGTTTGTCGAAAATTCCAAGCTCCTGGTTGGCGGACCGTTTCGGCACTTCACCATACGCGGCGAAATGGAGGCTACATCCAAGTCTTGTGATATGTGTCCCGTTATGGTGTGCAACGGCTGCTTCTAGGCAGCACTTCCATCCTCCTCGGCAATTTGGGTACATTGAAATAAACTGCTTTATGTCGCGGATAACACTCTCCGCTAATCAATTGGTTTGAGGGTGATATGGAGAGCACCGCAGCAGCACAACCCTATGACTGTCTGCCCACTACTGAAACCTCTTGCTCATGAAAGCGTGCCCATTGTCAGAGACTACGGTCTTCAAATTCAAAAACATCGCTCGGTCAAGATGGGGCAATACCACTATTTGTATCGTTTTTTCCAGGTCGCGAAGCTAGCATTATTCCGCATTGGTCGATTGTCACTAGAAATGGCCACTAGAAATGCCACTAGAAACTACTTCAAAAGGTCCGTCTGCGTCAGGCGGTAATACGAGCTCGTCAGACCATGGCCGGTACTTTGCCTTATTGACCTTGTACAAATGGCACGACCGAACATAGTTGTCTGAATCTCTTTTCATATTCTTCCGCGTGAACCTGTGTAGAAGTTTATTATAGATTTGCCAGAACCCATCATGACCATCAGAGTCGCGAGTATCATATGGTACATGTGGAGCACTATTTGAACGAGGGTCTCCGGCACCACGAACCTTCCATTTGGCAAACTGTATACATTGGCATCCTTCCCATAGATTCGTCACATTTAACACTTCATGTGTAACTTCGACCGCCAGTCTAGATAAGGCATATGCATCCGTCAACACGCTGCCTGTCCGGTGAATAACCTCTCGATCATGGTAGAGTGTATAAGCGCGACTGGACGAGGACGAAGAAAGAAACAGATACACAGACACAGCGCTTCACTTTCAACTATATATTTTATTTTCGCACGCATCGATAAATATATACCGTGCGAGCGGAAACAAACGTGACAGCAAAAAAGAATATTGAGTGGTACATTTCGTTGAACCGGACACGTGTGCAAGGCAAGGGAAAAAAAAGAGAAAAAAACATCTACTACAATTGTCACGAAGACAAACCAAGGAATCGTATCTCCTTTTCCGAAAGTGATACCGAAGGCTTGCTTACGCACTTTTGCTGTAATTTTGCTATCTCGTATGCCTCTACAATCTCCCTCGTCATCCTGCTATGAGCCTTATACAGAACGGAAGTGCTTTCAAACATGGGCGTGCAGGAACAATCTCGGCAGTGAATGCCCAAGTGACCCGAGATTACCTTATTGACATTGTATTGATGCTCCCTTAATCTATCGTTGATGCATCTGCCGGTTTGACCAATATACGTATTTCCGCATGAAAGTGGGATGGCATAGACAACGTTATGAGTACAGGTTACAAATTGTTGGCGATGTTGGGTAGAACATGAGGGCCTTTTGTTATTTTCTGTGTTAACCTGTTTGCATAGCTTCTGTAGACGCTCAGGGGCAGAGAAAACTACGTCAACTCCCGATTTCGCCGCTATTCTTCTGAGATTATGAGAAATGCAATGAATGTATGGCACCACAGCAACTTTCTTTGCTCTAGCATTCGTACTACTTGTATTCGACGCGTTTTTGCATTTTTTGCTTAAGCCCTCCGCGACAGAAGTTAGCATGCGCATCGGGTAACCAGAATCTGCCAGGCGCTTGGCCTGCTCTTTGAGACTGGCTTCCATTTTGTGGTCACATGACTTCGTCAAAGAATTGCAGGCCAAGCGCCTGGCAGATTCTGGTTACCCGATGCGCATGCTAACTTCTGTCGCGGAGGGCTTAAGCAAAAAATGCAAAAACGCGTCGAATGCAAGTAGTACGAATGCTAGAGCAAAGAAAGTTGCTGTGGTGCCATACATTCATTGCATTTCTCATAATCTCAGAAGAATAGCGGCGAAATCGGGAGTTGACGTAGTTTTCTCTGCCCCTGAGCGTCTACAGAAGCTATGCAAACAGGTTAACACAGAAAATAACAAAAGGCCCTCATGTTCTACCCAACATCGCCAACAATTTGTAACCTGTACTCATAACGTTGTCTATGCCATCCCACTTTCATGCGGAAATACGTATATTGGTCAAACCGGCAGATGCATCAACGATAGATTAAGGGAGCATCAATACAATGTCAATAAGGTAATCTCGGGTCACTTGGGCATTCACTGCCGAGATTGTTCCTGCACGCCCATGTTTGAAAGCACTTCCGTTCTGTATAAGGCTCATAGCAGGATGACGAGGGAGATTGTAGAGGCATACGAGATAGCAAAATTACAGCAAAAGTGCGTAAGCAAGCCTTCGGTATCACTTTCGGAAAAGGAGATACGATTCCTTGGTTTGTCTTCGTGACAATTGTAGTAGATGTTTTTTTCTCTTTTTTTTTCCCTTGCCTTGCACACGTGTCCGGTTCAACGAAATGTACCACTCAATATTCTTTTTTGCTGTCACGTTTGTTTCCGCTCGCACGGTATATATTTATCGATGCGTGCGAAAATAAAATATATAGTTGAAAGTGAAGCGCTGTGTCTGTGTATCTGTTTCTTTCTTCGTCCTCGTCCAGTCGCGCTTATACACTCTACCATGGATTCTAACCAACTAGCCCGCCAGCGTGTTTTAACCAAGTTCATCTCTCGATCATACTGATTGAGTTCGTTTATCCAGCGCGCCAGCTTTCCACTTGGCTCCGACTGACTGAGGAGATTCGTCAGAGCCTGATGTTCCCTATACAGTTTAAATTTTCTGTCATCTACGTACGATATAAAGTATCACACTGCAATGAGGACGGTAAGGCCTCTTTCTCCGTCGTAGAGTACTTGAGTTCAGTTAAAGCTGTAGGAATAGTACCCTACGACTCGAAGTTGTCGATTTAGGGGAGAACTCCAGTTCCTGCGATACAGCACTGCCCCTGTACCATAATGTTATGCATCTGTGTGAATTTAGAACGGCGGGCAGAAGTCAGGTAAAGTTAGTACTGGGTCAGACGAATTGCGGCGCACTAGTTCTTGATAGATTACTTCACAATCATCGAACCAAATAAAAGGAACATCCTTCGTTGTCAGCTTGGTCAGGCACTTTGTCATACTTGCAATATCCGTAATGAAAGCCCTGAAGTGGCCTGCTACTCCAAGGAAAATTCGCAGCGAATCAAGGTCATGCGGCTTCGTAAATATGGAAATCCGGTGTGCACACTCTTGTTTGGTACTCTTGTTAGCACTGTCGAATACTCTACCGAGAAAAAGGACCTTTGGCTGAAAGAAATCAATCTTTTTTTCATTTGTCTTGTCTTTTTTCATTTCATCGGCATTGCTGAGTGCTTGGAAGACCTTCGGCAGGTGTTCAGTGTGTTCCTGCTCAGACCTCCAATACACAATGATGTCATCAATGTAAAAATTGCAAAAAAATCCGATATATGACTTTAGAACATTGTTCATCATCTTCTGAAACCCTGCGGGTGAGTTCTTCCAGCCACAAGGCAGTCTGTTATATTTGTATATGTCGAATGGTGTCACGAAGGCGGAAAAAATTGTAGTCTCCTCTGGCAGTGGTACTTGCCAGAAGCCTTTGCATAGGTGCAAGCGAGGCAAGATCTTACAGCCACCGGTTTCATTGATGATTTCGTCGATAAGTGGCACTGGAAATGGAAATAAGTCAGTCTGTTTGTTTAACTGCCTGTAATCAGTACAGAGACGAAATGTGTCATCTCCTTTAGGAGCAATGGTGATCGGAGAAGCGAAAGCTGAGGTTGACTGGCGGATTACACTGGCGTCGAGCATCTTCTGTATTTCTTTCTTCAACCAATGTTCCTTCTCTCGCGACATATTGTAGGCCTTGCGTTTCACTACAGTTTTGTCGCGAAGTTCAAACGGTACTTCTAACTTTAATGGGGCCTTCGGATAGCGCCCGAGCTTGATAATGTCTACCGCTGTAGTGGGCTTTTGTTGATGTTCAGCAAGTGAAAGCTAAGATATTTGACGGTCATCTCGAGTAGTGACTTCCCCATCCCAGTAGAGGTTAAGTCGCAGCTGTTGGGTGACTGGGCAAGACAAGAGCAACTGATATTTTACTTCACTCCATCGAGTACGAGAGCCTTAGTTAAGGAGCTTTTTCCTTTGTACGTGATCAACACTTCGGCCCACTCATTATACGTATGTTTCTTGTCGTCGTAACAATGCACCATCACAGGATAATCTACACGACGCTTAGGTCCAGAATTTCGCTCTTGTTTACAACTTTTATCAAAGCTCCACTATCTAGTAAAGCCTTGACGTCCCTCCCATTTGCTTGCACAGGAATGTACACAAGTTTCGCACGATTGCCAAGGAAGATGGTCTGTTGAAATGACAGAGGCTGACCTCTCGATGTCAAATTGGTCACGTTTTTACACTGCAGTGTGTGATCTTCATTGGATGAAGTACTGTAGTCGTTAGAAGCACTCGCTTGATGCGGCAGAGTACATATCTCTTTCATATATTTAAGCAAGTCATCAACAGTATGCGGCATTTGTAGTTGGACATCGTGCTGCATGCTCTTTGGCAATCCCAATATAATCAGAGGTACGAGCGAAGAGTCCAATAACGTGGAGTCAGCAACATGTAGCAGCTTTCTCTTCTCAAAAAAGGATACTATCAGAGTGCCTGAATTATATTTGAAGGATATAGATCTGTCCCAGTTCTGTAGCTTATTCTCGGAGAAATACGTCAGAAAACTGCCTCTGCACTGAGCCCACGGTCGGCTGGCTGTGTGCGAGCCTCAAGTGATCCCAGGTTTTTGGTATGCCTCGTAGGTACAAGCGCATATTCATAACCTTATCAAAGTCTTGTCGCCAACTATTTTGGTCATACGCGTAGTCATAAAAATTCAGCCGAGCTTGAGTGTGTGCAGGTGACGAACCGGCATAAACATCCAGTTTTACTGGTTCCAACGACGGCCTCCGAGAATGCTGGAGGACGTTTTTCGTCACGAGCTCTATTATTTGTTGCTGGTGTTCACTGTTTCTTTGCTAGAGTTCCATTATATAATGAAAAATGTCCTGCGCACTCTCATATATTCGGCCTTGTTCAGCCATGCTGGTTGTATACGGTTACGTTGTACCACCAATAGCAAAACGTCGTTTGTGAGCGTTCTGAACAAAGGATCAGTGCTCACCCGCAACAGCGAGCGGTCTTCCGGGAAAAAGCTTGCCACGTTCGCGTACCTGTCGGCATCCGCGAAGTTTCAATAACGCCCAAGCGCATGGTCCTTGGTAAAACGAAGTGGATGAAGTACACAACACAGGTTTTAGTCTGTCCTTGACTGCGCCACATTTGTAGTAAAACTGAGATAAGTGAGCATGGCAAGGTAACCATGCCTATTTATTCTCACTTCTTCTTCTCTCTCAACCTTTTCTCTTCCTCTTCTCCCTTACATAGCTCAGCATACGGAGGTTTCGAGCAGCATGCGCAAATATGTTCCACACTACTGACCTAATTGCGTTGAATATCTCCATTTGTTCTCGTCTGAACTCATAATTTACCTAAAACATAAAGTTCGCGAGCACAGGATGTGTATAATTCCTCTGCCTAATGAGTGGAGAAAAGAATTCCGCTTTTTTTTCGGGCTCTATGTAAATGCCTCTAAAAACAGGATCGAGACTCATATTTTCCATTCTTAGAAGAGAGCACCTCCAACTAGCCGGCACCATTTTGGAAGTACATCCGTAAGCACTCTAATAAACGTGGAGAGTGCTTCCGCCTGTTTTACTCTAAAGGTGTAAAAGTCCGAGCAGTCACGTATTGCATTGCTGCCCATTTCTCGTCATGATATAAAGCTGCAAGTTTCAAGGTTGGACTCAGTCAGCAGCACACAACGGTTCCTACATCTAGTGCTGTGTCGTTTGATGAAAAGCTCATGTACGAATGCCTTAAGCGCTTGAAGCTTTCCCTATTCTGTGGCCCCGATGTCGTCCCCTCGGCAGTTCTAAAAGCTTACGGCAGTATGTTTGCTCTAGTATTGACATCTATATTTAACAAGCCGCCACACCTTCTCTTACATTTAGAAAGCTGCTCGTGTTTTTCCTGTATTGAAGTCTGGCTATAAAACCGATGTTCCGAAGTATCACCCGATTTCTCTTCTCTTTGCCTTCTCTAAGATTTATGAGCTGCTCTTCACATCATATTGTATTTTACTGTGGAGAAATGACTCATTCCGAATCAGCATGGATTTCTCACGGGCCGTTCCCCTGTCGCAAATCTTGCAAGTTTCATGACGCAGATCTGCGCGCCAGTAATTCAAAGAGAGCAAGTTGACACCGTTTACTGTGACCTGAGCAAAACCTTTGATGTAGTCTGCCACTCACTGCTGGATTAAGCTTACCCACAATGTTGACTCATCAATTGTCAATCTGTTGCGTAGTTACCCGCCACGGTGGCCAAGCAGCTGTGGTGATTCACTGCTAAGCACGAGGTCGCAGGATCAAATCCGGCCGCGGCGACCGCATTTCGATCAAGGGGAAATGAACAAATACCCGTGTCCCGTACGTTGGCGACACGTTAAAGACTCCCTGGTGGTCACAATTAATCCGGAGTTTCCTACTACGGCGTGCCTCGTAATCATACCGTGGTTCTCGCACGTAAAACCCCAGAATTCAATTTGCGTAGTTATCTTCATGATATATAAAGTTAACAATGGCCAAACATTTTTTTACATGACAAGAAGCGGCGTCCCTCAACGACGAGTATTAGCACCGCTCCTTTTTATATTTGTAATAATGACATCTATTCTGTTATTCTGGACTCTTCCTTCCTTCTATATGCCGGTGACATCAAGATTTTAAAGGAAACTCACACTGTTGCCGACTGTCGCATCCTGCACTCGGGCCTGCTTTTTTTTCTAAACGGTGCAAAGATAATAATAACATCACCATTTAAGCTGCTAAGACCAGAGTAATCACTTTCACGTGCATAACAGCAGTCATTTCTTTTTCTTATTATGTGGATTCTTGACCATTGCGTAAGGTCTGCGAGATCAATGATCTCAGTGTGCTTTTTGATGCGACCTCACACTTTTCTGGTCACACTAAACGTATTGCAATGCGCGGCATGCGCTCTCTTGGCTCTGTTCACAGACTATCGAGGGAATTCAAGTCTCCTGCACTGTTCCGCAGGTTGTACAGAACTATGTCTTCCTCAACTCGAGTGTGCGTCGGTCGTCTGCAATGACTTTTCCAGATCCAACAGTCATAATATATACCTGGTCCAGAAAAAAAGTTCCTAAGCATATATCATCACCGCTTTGCAAACATGGAGATTGGAACTTGTTCTAACACTGTTAGATTGTTGTCGTTGCCCTTACTTCGCTACCGTCGTAATCGAGCTGACCCCTTTTTCTTCAAACTCCTTCACGGTATCCTCACCTGCCCCGAACTCCTCAGTTGTATCATATTTTGTATTCAGCACAGGAGCATTAGAGGACATAGACTTTCCCATGTTCCTGCCTGTCATCACCAACAAACAACCGTCCACAGAATTATGTGTATGTATTACGCTTATTTTCATGATCTTGATATTTTGCATAACTGGCGGTTATCGTTCCTTGACAAGCTTTTCCCTGGTCTGTCACAGTTTGAAGCATTGTTAAACTGCCCTGCTCCTCCTTTTCCTTATGTATTTACATTGCGCTTTGTTATACGTAATCTCTTCTTTTCACAATTGTTTTTATTCATTGCTTGTTTGTTTTTAGTTGTATTCCCCTGCAGGTTTTTTTTGGGGGGGGGTGGTAAATGCAATGTATGCGTGCGGTAGCACTCGGGGCACGTTAAATAAACATGATTTATTTATTTATTTATTTGATTAATTCATTCATTCATGTAATGTTCATATAAACATAAAAACACCACAAAAAAAGAAATAATAGAAGGAAAAAAGGGAGTGAGTAGAACATCACAACACATCACAATGTCACACACAGACTCTGAGCATCACAGACCAGTCTAGTCGCGTGGTTGACAAGAATTGCAGTGCACCTTTGTCAGCCTCAAATCAAATTGAAGTACGACCTTTTAGAAACAACATATCCCTAAGTGCAGTAATAGCAAGATTAGGCTGTTAGAACGTGCTCAGCAGCACACATCCTAAAATGCTGGACATTCTAACAACAATTGCTCAAGCGTTTTCGTGTAGTGTACACAGGCAAGACACTAACGGCCCGGCGCGCGTCCCTGTTTGCGGAGGCGGTGTGTGACATTAACACACCTAATGCGTAAATGCGTAACTTTAGCAGTAGAGACCTACTGCAGCGGGTTAAAGCACGGCCAGAGATTGCTGTGGGGCACTATCTTTTGGCGACACGTGAGCGCTGTAGGTAGTGGCGTAAAAGCACTCTAGTATCGTCGATTTTGCATATGTTACCATTAGTGAAGTCAAGGCTGCGCACTGACACTTAAAATAAAAGCCTATTGGATAATATTGGATAATATACTTTAGTGCCATATTAATACTTGCTAGTTGTGCAGATCCTTAAGATACTGTCCTTCAGGCTCTGCGCAATAAAACGCTGCAGTTGTGCTGTTTTCTTGAACAGAGGTATTTGTGTAAACTTTAGTAAGATTTGTATATGTGTCTTTTAGAAAAGACACTGTTATTTGGCGTAGACCTACAACACATACTTCTGTTTTCTTTCGAACTGCTGAAACACTTAGGTGTACGAGCATCCTGGGACGGTTGTATTCTTTCTCAAGAGCCACGTCTTCTCCGACATTTACAATCTCAAGGAAGGCAGGCGTCATTGTCCCGATTAGCGACTCCGGTTTGCTGAGTAGTCACTCAAAAGGCTTCCGGTCGTCATGGCGCCGACAGAGGCGATCTATGTGGTGTAAGTCCCTTTGATCAGCTTGTAATCTCAGTGGTAGTCGTCTGGCTTCCACAAGTATAGCGTTTGATTGTGCGGATCGTGGAAGGCCTACTATTGCTCGAACAACTATTCTATGAGCTTTCTATAGCTGGTCTGATCTTTCTGATCTTTCTATAGCCATAAATCGAGCGGGAACATTGACCAAAGGCAAAGCAAAAAGTACTCTCGAAAACATTATTGGTTAATAAACTCGTAGAGTGGTATATTTATTTTCATTCTAGTTGATCTAACTGACACAAATTATCCGCGTGACCACATCATTGTTAAAAGATTACTGTTTTTTTTTTCAAAGTTGCCTGTGAATGAGCAGTTACCTTTCTTATCATTTCATCTTTATGTACAGTCTTTCATCATTATTCTCACAGTATTCTTCACGTTTGTGAACTGCACTTCCTCGCAATTGTTTCCAAGAGTCCCGTAATTTGCTTGTACGGAGAAGGAAACATTCGGACTACACATTGCATGGGTTTCGCACGCGCGGGAAAAAGGTTTACAATAGACCTAGAGGAAGCAGCGATAATATTTTCCTCTCCGAGGAAATAATTAGAGAGCCCGAACGGGCGCCTATAGTTAAAGTCGGTAGAAGAGCAAAGGTATAGCAGGGCAAGCGAACACAAGCCCGCATAGTAAAGTGGTCATGGCTAAACGCGTAGTTCTCTTGGCCTCAATGTGCTTTCCGCGCGACGAAAGCAGGAAAAGTGTCGAGGAGAACTCGAAGGGAGTCTGAGTAACTCCGGCAGGGCAGCTTCCGCGCCTGGCACTCGTCTGGTCTCTTGGTTCTATGTAGCCGGAATGGGCGGGGCCCAGCTGCTACAACCGCACGCGCTGCGCCGGCTTGACTGCAGTACGGGGGCTGGATGCAAGCCTGCATCTGGGCGCGTGCACAGCGTGGAAACGAGCGTGAGTGCGAGAGGAGTATGTCGTGGTATGCTTGCTTGTCGGGTGCCTCGGTATGCAAAGCCCGACAGCCACGTAAGAGAGGCGAGGAAATCTGGCACGGGGCACGCTCGGGGGAAAAGTGCCAGGGGAGGAGGGGGGCACTGGTCTATGGCGCGTGCACTGGGACTGAGTGCCAGTGAGCTTTGGATGCGATGCAGATGAGCGAAAAAGGGGGCGGGGCAGCGTCCTTTCACCTGTCGCTTCTATGAGTGCAACGGGCCGCGGAGGATGAGTGCATGCTTGCGACAAAGTAATCCGTGGTGATGGAAAGCGTGTATTGTTTTGCTGTGCTACAACTTTATAGGGACTGATTTATATTGCGCGAAAATTTGGGAAAAGAGCTAAAGAAAACGTTTCCATTCAGGCAATCTTCTTTTAGAAATCAACGCTCATATCTTCCTGGCCATAACTTTTTGCCCCGTCAATGAAGTACAGTGGCATCATGTATTTTAGCAAATAACATTTTGTATAGCACTAAAAAATTTTCTGGAGTGAGAGAGAGTACAACCTTCATTCTACAAATGGCCAGTCCGTAGCTGTCTTTGTTCGCGTTTACTGCAACAGAAGATAAAAGCTCGAAACTTGGTTTTCTGTGTCCGTCCCATCTTTCTGTTGCGCCAAAGATGACAGCGGCTGCCGTCGTCATCGTGTCATCGTCGTCATGATCGAGTCGCTGTCAGGCCAGTTCGTCGTTCTCTAGCTTCCTCCTCGCCATAAGGAGGATGAAAAAAAAAACGCTGCCAACCACTGCATCAATTGCACTGCAGATGATCCAAACCCCCAGCAAGTTGGCTTACCTTATAGCAAGCCTACAGAACCTTCTCCTAATACTGTAAAGCAGTGATTTGGCCTTGTTGGTAAGACATCGTGAGGCTTATAGCGCGTTAAAAAGACAAGGACGAAGGTGAGACGTGACACACACAGGCGCTAACTTGCAACACTTGCCCTTTCTAAGGGCAAGTGTTGTATGTGTTGTAGGTCTACGCCAAATAACAGGGTCTTTTCTAAAAGACACATATACAAATCTTACTAAAGTTTACACAAATACCTCTGTTCAAGAAAACAGCACAACTGCAGCGTTTCATTGCGCAGAGCTTGAAGGACAGTATCTTAAGGATCTGCACAACTAGCAAGTATTAATATGGCACTAAAGTATATTATGCAATATTATCCAATAGGCTTTTATTTTAAGTGTCAGTGCGCAGCCTTGACTTCCAACTTGCAACTTGCCCTTTCCCACAAAGAGTTATCGTACCTGCGCAATAGTGTGTAAAGGTTTTTTTGTAAACAGCGCATGTATGATGTACGCGAAAAAGTTGTATATATGTATGGGTCCCTTGCTCGAAATAAACATTGTTGCAAGTTAGCGCCTGTGTGTGTCACGTCTCACCTTCGTCCTTGTCTTTTTAACGCGCTATAAGCCTCACGACGTTCTCCTAATAATTGTGTCCTGAAAATATACCCCCAGTGGACCGTTGGCTGTTATATATTTTTGTCTCTTAGTTGTTCACAAGCAGGAAGCTTCAGTGAAATGTTACGCTGTCTGCATTTCTTCTTATATGTTGATCAAGATGTATAAATTGTTGTTTCTCCCCCTACAATAATGTCTTGTCTTCTGTTGCGCTGTAACGAACCATACTCTGAATCCCAGCCAACTGGTCCAACATGCCATCTTGATGCAATAATGCCCTATCGGCGCGGTAGGAGCTCAAATAAAAATAAATAAATACATACATACATACATAAATAAAAATATTGTAATTCTGCCACGTCTCTGTATTACTTGAAGAGGCAGACACTACTTACAAGTTAAAATGCTGAATAATAGTAGAAGCCAGAAAAATTTTCTAATTACCTTTACAATTGTCAACCTCAGGGCACACACCCAAGTTGCACACTTGAAGCGGAATGGTAATTAAGTAATACCCCGTTAGCAACACTCTGCTGAACAGCAGTTTCGAGAAATATGTTCTCCAAATCTGTGGTGCGATGCATTGATGTTCAAGTTAACACGTATCAGCACTATGAAAATGGAGTGCAAAGGGTGCCTGTTTCCATTAAAATAGATAACTTGTTATCGAGTCACATCATACGCACATCTCGAGAACACACCTGCTAATACGCGAGCCCTTAATATTGAACGGTTTCATTTTTTCAACACACACACAAATACATCATACATGGCGAGTCTTTACTCATATTTAAATAGCTTAGTTCAATGCAAAGCGCATAAAAATGCGGTAAGGCAGAAAGTTATTATGGTATTAAATTGAGATAAAACCAAGAGTGCACCAAACCACATAAATTGACAATAACATAACGATGTCATCGTAAGGTTACCATGAGTAAATATCGTAAGGTTCACAAGTAAATAAGGGAGCTAAACACTGTCCACACAGGAAAAAAACTGTACTTTACTATCGGTTAAGTCATAATAAATGGTTATCTTGCGTCAATGTGCATTTCGGAGCGGGACACCCTAACATTCGTGCTTAGTAACTCCGCCAGTGTATGGCTCCCCACACCGACTCTCACAGTGATGGTATTTCTGTGTTCAGAGACCACAGCAGGCAATGCTGCAGTGGAAGAGAACGGCGTTGTGCGCACCAGAAGTTGCTAAAAAGGTAGTGTTCGCTGTGAGAATGAGCTTGTCGCAATACGTGATCCCATCATGGGAGAAGCTTAAGTTATCTATGCAACTGATCGCGCGACCAATATTGGTGAGGAGTAGTCGTTCTTTAATCCTTGGTCACATAAGCCCTTGCTCTCACCTTTTAGGACTCCCATCGATAGGCCAGACACTTGGCGCTTCTCTGGTCTAATGCAGCACGCCGAGGAAAGTCCGCCCTGTGTGCTTGCAATCCGGATATTCTTTCCAGTGAATGCAGAGGGTCGTCTCTCTTTTGCCGCTTATGTGGTGTACCTAGTGTTTTGGAAGTGTAGCGCCTTTGTTCTTCGAATATTGTTAGCGTCTTCTGTTCTTGTTAGGTGTGGTGAACTACGCAAAAATTCAGTGTCTGCCTTGAGGTTCATTAGCAGATTCGGGCTTGCTTTGTGACCCTATCTTTTACTGCCAGTGTGGGTCCCATTCTTCTGCCAATTATTTTGGTGTCCCATTCGTTCCTTTTTTTATAGTGCAACGTTCCTGTAGCAATGTTGTTGCTTATGCCCTGCTGACGCAGTATCGATTTCAGCGTGTGTTTAAGTACGTGTGACGAGAATAATGCCACTGATAATACGAGGAAGAAGGAGGCTGACTGCACACTGTGCGTACCATGAAAGGAGAACATTCCGTTTAGTAATAAGATTCATGGCATCTTTAGGCAGTGGGAAGCAGTCGCCTCTGAAGTAGGCAGGAAAGCGGCGGCTTTCAGTCCGATGATGCATTGAATACTGACATTTTGTAGCGCTTGAACTCACCGCACTTTATCGTTAATAAACAAGAAACTACGTAATAGAGAAAGGTGTCTCGCGTCAGTACACATAGATGGTGATAGTAACTGCGTCCTAAACATGCAATAGTGTCACGTTGGAGGGACAATAAATAAAATACAGCCCCAAAGCTGGAGGCCGCGAATTTAACTCTTTATTGTGTTAAGTTGTCTCACAATAACAAATGACACTCAAAGCACAACAATAGCGGCAAGCACAGTCGTCGATTGTCCAAATCTGATCAACCAGTCGGACGCGTCAGCTACTTATGCATTATAGGGCGTAGATTCCAGCGTAATCGTAGGGGCTCACTTGTATTCTAGAATGTACGTACAAAACTATTCCCGTCGTACATGCAATATGTTTACACTTGGTTCGGGTCACACACAGGCGACAAATATAGAACGAGCGATAACATTCGCGCAACTCCTCATGTAGGAGAACGCCTCCTGTGCTGGGCCATAACTTTCAACATTTGTTAGCTGGTGAAAACTGGTGACCTGAAAAGATATATAAACACGCGTGTCATAGATCTTCAAGTCTTCGCTCATCCCCATTGAATGCAACAAGATGAAGTAAGCCCTACATTCTAGAACTTACGTGAATCTACTGCCGGGAGAGACAGCATTGAACTATGCTTATTTGACACATCCTCATTTACCATCACTGGCATGAGGATAATGTTCATGGTGTCATTGTCAGCGAGTTAATAAGTAGAAACTAGCAAGGTAGCTCCGCATTGCATCGTCTACAAGTGACTACACCAGACAGTAATCACTTGTTACTACCCCCAATAAGTGTAAACACTATAGCTAGTGTACAGCGACAATACTACAGCCGTAATCAATTTGGTTATATATATAGATATATGAAAACGGTGCTTACCAAAATAATCACTCTATTAGCCGTAAATGACAGGTCTTGTTTTTATCCAAAATTTTACCGTGATCCTTAGCTGGTAAACCTAATTTGTAGAAATTCTGACCAATGCATTCTTCCAAATATTGGACGTAAAATATTACGCTCAATCCACTTTTGTTTATAAACTGGCGAGCACGTGCCAGACACAGGTGGCACTTTAGTAGAACAGACGGTCACCGACTCCGCAACGCTTCGAAAGGCAATTACTATTTGGTGACTTAAGAAACTCCAAAAATGAAAACAACGAATCACTAGATCATCGAATAAGTCGAAATAGGTGTGTTTACCGCATGACCCCCGCTTGCAACTACATAGTGAAGCTAACTGAGTTCCAAATTCTGCACGTAATATTTCGAAGCGCCGTGCTCAGGATAATTCTTCCAATTCTGTTTGCCTCCGACAATAATCCGTTTAAGTTTTGTGATGAAAGCGAAATAGTCGAATTTGATAAATATGAAGGACAGTTAGTGATCTCGTGCAAATTGGTTCTATTTGTACATTTCTTCTGTCAAGTTTTACTTCGCGAATCATCATGGAATTGTAGCGGAACTGCACTGCCGTAGGTTCTCATCACTCCCATCTCTTGCTGAAACGCTTGCATTGAGTCAACTATCTTGCTTTTTGCAACAGTTTTGAATCACCGCCTTTACCTCTTCCTGTTTGTTATAATCGCTACCGTTTCGTGTCCAGAAAAACGCATGCATTTATCGAGAGGCGCTGAGAACTGGTTGACTAGTTGGCTCAGTTGTTGTTGCCTCAAAACATGGATTGTACCCACAAGGGGGATTGGCCACACTCGGCTCAGTTCAGCACCAGCCAAGCCATTCTGTTCCTCTTCTTCCACTTTCCGGCTGCTGGTTGCAGTTTTGCACGATGGGTCACGTAGGGTTTGTTTTACCCGATGTGTCACAAAAGGTGCGGGCTCGAACTATTCTCACTGGTGATGAAATAGTGGCGCTTGCCTGGTAGTCTCGGTTAACACAATAACACATTTAACGAGAAGCTTTCTTTGCCTCTTCCCCCAATTTGTAGCTACTGGCCACTCTTAGCTAGGCAGTTGTCTAGTCTATACTTGAAAACGCCGCAAGAAGGTGTCGGCTCATAGAAGACTAACATTCCATCTCAGCAGTGCTGAAACCCAGTATTGTTGGGCTCAGCAACGTTACGCAGTGCAGGGAACCAACAAAGCGTTTATTGTTTAACTTACCGCTATAAGGTGTTGCTGGTTTTTCTGGGTGACGTCGACAGTGTTTCGATCTCATGAGCACAAGAACACAACCGTGGGATAATATCGTCCAGACGATGTGTGGCTTGCCGTTTCCTTTTCCTATTTTTCTTTACTAATTCATTCGAACGCTTGGTGCATTGCCACCAGCTAGGCGCCCCCATAGCTCGATGCTAGCGTTGAGAGTACCGAATGCCTTTAGCTCATTGAACTGTTTGCAGGGCAGTTTGCACGTGCCGATAACTTTAAGGCTATAACCAAATTGCAGTGGCTGGATCTATGAGTCTCAAATTTGTCGTGGTGACGACAAAGAAAGATGTCCGCGTCAGCGCCACCATACGAGATGCAGGAACACAGGAATCAAAGGAAGTAGCCATGGCATTAGCTCTCACACAGATTACGGCAACAGTCATAACTGATTCTCAAGCAGTGTGCAGGAGCGTTATGTCAGGCTGGCTGGTACCAGCGACTCAACGCATACTAACAGCCAAGCTGCCAGAAAAAAGTGTTAGAATTGTGTGCCGACCCACGCACTCCTCCCTGGAGGGCAACGAACTCGCCCACTTCAAGGCCCGAGAACTCATTGGCCAGGCCTCGAAGGACTCAGAAGAGGCTCATTAGACTGAAAACATGCCAAGAAATCACTCGACACAACAGACTCGACTGCAAAACGCTACCACCACCGCATCCACAGGTCACCAAGAAGCATACTACAACATTCAGATTGTTTGAAACCAACACGTTCCCGCACTCATGGAGGCGTGATCACATGCTCCCTACTCAATATGACGAACAATGTAAATACTGCGAACAGCTAGGAATCCTCCGGCACATTATCATAGATTGCAAACAAACTGTTTGTCTGGGATGATGAAAGAAATGTGAGAGTCGCAGTTCAAAAAAACGCCGAAAGAAGTCGACCAGTAACCCGAAGCCACAAACATTCACAGAAATAACACTGCTAAATGTGAACGCGAGAAGTATAGTAAATAAAACTGAAGCATTAGAAAACCTGTTACTCGAGCACAGCCCTGACATTGTTGCTATTACTGAAACATGGCTTTCGCCAGAAATATTCAGCCACGAAATAGCACCCCCAAATTACTCAGTTATCCGTAAAGATCGACTAACTAGAGGCGGTGGCGTAGCTCTGCTTATTAAGAAGCACTTACCCTTTGTATTGATGCCCGACGTTCCAGATGTCGAGGCTGTGTTCTGCAAGATTATGTGCGATGATTTTGCTATACTTACTGGTTGCTTCTACAGAAGTCCTCTTTCTGGTCACGAAAGTGTTATTGCTGTACAGGAGTTTATGCAGAAGCATGCTAGCAACCGAGTTATTCTTATGGGAGACCTCAATTTACCTGACATTGACTGGAATACCATGCACCACACTTCACTCTCATCAAATTCGCTCATTGATTTGATGCTAAATTTCGGGCTTCATCAAGTAGTAACCTCTCCTACGCGAACACAAGGAACAAGCGCTAACATCCTAGACTTAATACTGATTAGTGACAACTTCCCCCTTGATCTACTGAACTCGGAGATCATAAATGGTATCTCAGACCACAACATACCAAAATGCCTGCTGCCCCTCGGATGCACTGCAACAGCCAAAACTAGTGAAATCATTGTCCCTAATTTTGAAAAAGCAGATGATTCCGCTATACTAACCTATTTAGCGCATGAATACCAAGAATTTTACGAAACTTGCAACGAAAGTTCTGTCCACGTCAATGATCTCTGGCTTCATTTCAAGCGTATAGTATCGCACTGCATGCATCACTACATCCCGAAAAAAAGTAAAAAATCGAACAAAAAGAATCCTTGGAAAACACGCGATATAATTCATGTCAAGCGCAGAATAAAACGTTTGCGGCGTAAGATGAAAATGACCGGTGCAAGTACACAAACGAAATCGCAACTCTCCCGCGCTGCCGACGAGCTCAAGTTAAAGACGAAGCTTGCGAAGCATATATATTTCAATGAAACTTTGCCTAACCTTATCAATCACAACCCTAATCGCTTCTGGAACTTTTTTCGCACACGCCCCGCAACGACACCACATCGTCCACGCGAGGAAAAACTGGCACTCGCTGATAAATTTAACCAACACTTTCAATCAGTCTTTACTAAAGATAACAACGCAATTCCATATTTGCCACCGTCATCATTTCACACTATTGACACATTAACAATAAATGACTCCGGAATATTTAAGCAGTTACTTGAGTTAGACGTGAAGAAATCAAACGGTCCAGATAACATCCCCAACGAGTTCTTGAAAAGATATGCTGAATATAATAGTAAATATCTTGGCCTTATTTACCGCAAGTCACTTTCGACGTCAGAGCTACCTGAAGACTGGAAAATTGCCAAAATTGTACCCATTCATAAGTCAGGCGATACTAACCTGCCATCTAACTACAGACCAATTTCGCTTACCAGCACATCATGTAAAATTTTGGAACACATTATTCTCAAACACTTAACCGCATATTTCGAAGAACATATTCTAGTAGATGTTCAACACGGTTTTAGAAGAGGCTTATCGACAGTCACTCAGCTAACAGAGGTCGTACACGATCCTGCTTTAAGTATTAATAATCATAATCAAACTGACCTACTTTTACTAGATTTCAGTAAAGCGTTTGATTGTGTGTGCCATACTAAACTAACTGCCAAAATTACAGCTGCGATTGGCAATGGACCTATTACTGCATGGATAAAAAACTTTTTATCTCACCGATCCCAATTTGTCGTCATTGAAAACACCCCATCTGCTCCGGTGCCTGTCACATCAGGGGTACCACAGGGCTCAGTAATAGGTCCGCTCTTATTTTTACTTTTTATCAATGACATTACAAATAATATTGATTGTAAAATCAAACTGTTTGCAGACGACTGCATAATATACAGAGAAATACACAATCACCAAGATCAAGTTCAGCTCAATAACGCACTAGCAAAAATAACCGAATGGTGTGATAACTGGCAAATGACTATTAATACAAACAAAACGGTTTGCATGACAGTAACGAGAAAAAAGCACCCATCGTTTTTCCACTACACACTTAACGGCAGCCTCGTAACTAGAGTTCAACAGCATAAATATCTCGGTTTAACAATAACATCCGACCTTAACTGGACAACACATATTAACAACATTACTTCCTGTGCATTACGGAAACTCTTCTTTCTCAAAAGGTGCCTGCGGTTGGCACCAACTAACGTCAAACTTCTAACTTACATTACATTTGTGAGACCCGTCCTTGAGTATGCTAATGTCGTATGGTTCCCGCACACTAAAACAAACATATCTAAACTGGAAAGAATCCAGAGAAAGGCAATTAGGTTTATCCACCGAAAATACCGGCGCAGTGTTTCCCCTACTCTTCTTCTAAGACAGTCAGGGCTTGCAACTTTGGCTGTACGAGCAAAACGAGCTCGTCTCAAATTTCTGCATCAAATATTACACAGCCGCCTAAAAATAAATGCCTCTGCATACGTTACCTTTTCTAAATCCCGCGTACTTCGTCATAATCATGCATATACACTAAACGAGTTCCTTTGTAATAACGATACTTTTCAGTCTTCCTTTTTCCCCCGTGTTGTCCGCGAGTGGAATAACCTAGATCCATCTGTAACTAACACAGTATCGCAGTCTGATCTTGTTAAGTTATTAGAAACCGAAATAATTAATTAGGAAATAATAGAGCTTATGCATATATAATTGTCAGAACCCCCATTTTTTTAAAACTGTAGCTAAACATTTACCCCCTTTGTTTCTTTCTTTGTTTTTATAACACTGTATTAATCCTAACGTGTATGTAACCTGAAGTGCACTATTTCTGTGAGTTTCTCTTGTTATTCATATTATTAGTGTTGTAAAATTGTGCATTGAACCTGTTTTATGTATTTCCATATACATGTTTTTCATGTTCTTACCATTCGGTATATAAACCATGAAATGTATGTATAATCATATGCCCACCTGCTATGGTCTCGATATGAGACTGGCAGTATTGTAAATAAAATAAATACTGCGAACAGCTAGGAATCCTCCGGCACATTATCATAGATTGCAAACAAAATCCAGTCCTGCTTTTTCTACCACCTCCTCCCACCCCTAACAGCGATGCACAAATTGTAAATTTAGGTTGGCTAGATATTTGAAACACAGGTATTTCTGAGTAATTTAGTTTTACGTTTTGCTTCTTTATAGAAGGTGGGGTCATTTAAAGATGTCATGCAAAGCAAACAATTTGCGCTTAGCAATGAGTATTGAAACTGAGAACCAGAGCATTGCGGAGTATTTAGCAAATAAAAAAATAATTGTTTGGTGAGTATGTAAAAAAATGTTGCACTGAAAATCGTCTAGTATATTTCAGTACAGAGAACGAAAGAAAAAGCACTTGCGTGATAATGCGCTCGCATTCCTTCATTTCTTTTTTTTTTTACTTTTTTCTCGTGAATGAAAATGCTAATGAACTTCTGTCATACGTCCATCAATTTGTGCTGATTAGAAACTGTGCGACCTGCATGGAAAATTTCTTTTTTCTGTGTTGGGATGAGTGGTGCCGGCGTGAGCGTCTTGAAACGGTGTATATGTGCGCTGCAATGAAAACAGCTGTAATAAGCTCCGATTGATGTTGAATCTCTTGTAAGCAGTTTTCGTAACCTGTTGGATGGATAAGGATCAAAGGCTACGCTCGACTCAAGGCTCAGCAGTGGTCGAACAAGGGTAGCCATTGTAGTCAACGCTTCGACAATGAGACTTGTCTCTGTCAGGCGAATAGCTGCTTTCCTTGAAAAAGTTTACTTAACACACCCCCTCCCTCCTACACACCGAATGGGAGTGTAATAAAGAGGTTCCTCGAGAAGGGCGAGGAACGGGGAACTGTTAAATTAAGGAAGAGGGTAGGCTATGTTTTGATAGAGCCGGGTCGGGGTTGTGCTGCCGATCGGGGTCGTGCTACCAGTTTCTTGCAAAAACAACGTCAACCCGGTGGGCTGACGTTGCCTTGGCAAAAAACTGGCCGGTATTGCAGATACGCGTCGGAGAGCTCAAAAACGAGCAATAAATAAAAAAGGGAGCCTGAGGAAAAGATAGAATAGAACAGAGGGGGTTAAAAGAAACCGAGTTTTATCAAGAGGATCAAGAGGTATCTGGTTAAATACAAAAAGTGAAGATATGAAATGAAAGTGCCGATACAAATTTTCCATGTCTTCTCACAAGTATGGCCAGAGTGAGAAAAAAATAACTTCAAAATACAAAGTAAGTAAACAAAGGAAAACAGGACATTAAAGTTCAACTATAGGGATACAAATAAACTACAAACAAATTAGTAAGGAATGGCTTCGTAGTTTTGACCTGGCCAGTTAACATGCTCAGCGACTGCTTCGGGAAGGTTTGTTGGCTGTGTCCGTAGGATGGCCGCTTAATCTAAAAAACATTAGCTGTCCTGTTTCGCTGATATAATTTTGGGGGCCGAACTAACATTCCATCATATAAGTTGACATAAGAGCTAGAACAGGAAAACCTGTTCTTAATTTCTTGCTAATAATCAGTTGCAGAGTTTTTACTTTTTGGGCTATCTTGAAACTATTTTTCAGGTTTTACATCTGGGGAGAAAAAGTGCGGTTATGCTGACTTTTGGCTGTGCTAAGACGTCTTAATGCGAAAACATTATACATCCCATTTAGCGAAAATCCGTCGTAGTCGGCGTGACCGGAACATGGTACCAAAGATGGCTGATGGAGCAAGGATAAAAAACACATTAAAAATTATCGCATTGACGTCAACTTTCCCAGGCAGGTTCCTGTAAAGGAAGTAATATAATGACGTTAAGAATATTTGGTAACTTTCGGTCTCCGTGGGAATCAAACACGGGCCACCGGGGTGCGTACTTCCGCACTTCTGACTGACTAAAGGTGTGCCCAGTGCTTGCGTCATTGGGCACATGCAAGTGCAGCCAGTGGGGAGGAGGTGGCGCGACGTCATGAGTGTATAAGATGAGCAGGGTGATTCTTCGCCCCGGTGAGGCCAAATCAAAACACGCCAAGCGTCTGAACGCGCTCGCTTGATCGTGAGGAGTTGATAACTCGAAGCATCGCTCAGCGGCGCTAAATAGGACATTAATGCTTTCGCATTCACGATTGATCAGTGCTTAGGTATCTTTGGTTTTCTATTTTATATTTCTATTGGTAGAACAGGTGACCCTTGGTATACATCTGTCAATGCTTTTCGAAGGCACTTATTGCTTAGAAATATTTCATGTTGTGTTGTAATTCCGTAAATATTGTATATGCTTAGGAGCGCATTGGCATACTTGTGGCTAGCCGCTGCTTGGAGTATGTTTTACGTGTTTTATAACTAACGGCCAAGTTCCTTGCTAACTTAGACGAGTCCTCGTAGAGCTCATCCAGGGTGTTTTGTGGATAATTCCTTTCAGTTAGTGTAAGTGAGGAACCTAATCGTCTTCGTAGCTGGAGATACTTTTTATACGTTTTGCCCGTTCGACAAAGATTTCTCGCTTACAGATTCGCGAGCGACGACCAGTATTAACAAAATTTTGCTGGCTATTCGCAGGCTTCCTGTGTTGCCTTCAGCTCTCCCTGCTCAATATAAGGTGTCGTAGAGACTTGCAACATAGAGCGGCTGCGAACAAAGATGAAAGAATACGAAGACACAAGGCGAGGGCTAAATCACAACTGGTTTTATTGCACTCCCGGCCTGCCTTTTTACGTGCAGAAGACTGCCATAAGGTCCGAGTGCTGGCGTATGCACACCCTAAAACAGCAACAACAACAACAACAACAACAACAACAACAACAACAACAATAATAAAGATAATAATAATAATAATAATAATAATAATAATAATAATAATAATAATAATAATAATAATAATAATAATAATAATAATAATAATAATAATAATATACAGTATTATATTTCACATTATCGAACGATACGAACAAACGCAAGAACGGAGATGTTCAATTATGAACCATTTAGACTAGAATTAAATGCTACTGAAACAATCATTAACGGTTTTATGCATGATCCTGTCCTCGTAAATCGAGACGACAGAGAAATAGCGCAAAAATGACACAAGGACCCAGAAGGCAAAACACACAGACGTTAACTTGAAACAACTGTTTACTGCAAAAATGACAAGAAGTGTATAGGCCGTTCTAGCTATCGTTAGTCAAACTGTCCAACGCAAAAAACAAGATTAAATAAACACGGTGCAATATATGATTTTAACGCCTATGCTGTTCAGTTATTCGAACGTTCACGAGAGAACACCGTAGGTCTTATAATTGTAACTTGCACCATGTTTTATAAATATTTTCATTTTGTTTTCGTTTATGAGCTTTGCTAACGTTAACTGGTGCACACGGTATATGTATAGTATTACTGGAAACACGTGCGCATGTCACGCATTCATGGCTTTAGGAACTGCCTAAAAGGTGCCCGAAAGAACGAAAGTTTTTCAGATAACCCGACCGATGGCGATCCGACGTATCCTGTGTCCAGTCTGCCAATTATTTCAGCCTCAATAATATTTCTTATGCTAGGCTTTAGTCTGATCTTGAAACTACACCAGCTTCTTGAAAATGTGGCTCTTCACCCGCACTTGCTGCAATGTCTAGGGAGAAAACCGTCCTCCAGTTTGAGCAGATTATAGTTGAAAAGGGGGATAAAATTTCTAAGAAAGCCTAAGAAATTTCTCAGTGAAATGAGCAATTGCTGCGAAATCATGCCTATATATTTTCTGTCCCGTTTACAATAGAAGTTGCAAGTTGATGCTTATGCGTCTTGTCTTCTCTCTCCATGCGTCGTTCTCGCTCTATCACTCCGTTGTCAGGTATCAACAAGCTCAAACTGCTTTTTAAATTAGGAGTCCTTCAAAAACCTGCATATGAGAGAAACATTACATCCTTTCCAACCGCCCCCCGCCTCGGCCCTTGCCAGTCGCATAAACAAAAAGACACATTCAAATAATTTTTTTTTTCAAGTTTGAGATGATAGAACAGCCTTCCTGAGACACTATATATATATAGTGGAATAACCATCCGGATATCGGAATATCTTCATCCTACCTTGGAAATTGCACGAGTGGTTCCGATACTAAAACCGGGCAAAACTCCTTTACCGCTACATTCTTTCCGCCCTGTCAGTCTGACAAGTTCCCTATGTAAACTTATGAAAAAAATGATATACGCTAGGCTACAGTGGTGGACAGAATGCACCAACGCACTACCTGAAAATATGGCGGGCTTCCCCAAGTGCCGGTGTACGATGGATGCTATTTTAGATCTTCTTACATACCTAGATCATGAGAGGAGCTGTGGAAGAATCACCATTGCAGTGTTTCTAGACATAAAGCATGCATTTGACACAGCCCGCCACACTCACATACTACATGGGATAATTCAATTAGCCATAGCTGGACGAACACTGAGATGGATTGCGGATTTTTTGAGAGACAGGAATATCTTTGTTGAAACTGCTGATGCCAAAAGCACAAGGAATAAAGTGAATGAAGGCGTTCCCCGGGTAGTATACTCAGTTCAAGTGTTTTACGGCTGAATAATCTCATATCCTGCATGCTACTTTGAATTATTGGCTATATGCAGATGACTTGTAGATATGGGCATCACACTCGAGTACTCAAGCCGTTCAGTAAAAACTACAAGCTGGCCTAACACTAATTAATCATTTTTTGAAAAGTAGAGGTATGAATATTTCACATGAGAAAAGTGCTGTACTTCGGTTTACAAGGAAATGCCTCAAGAGATTCCAGCTCGTACTAACTTGTGCGAAAACACATGTTCTTGGGTATTCTCAAAGACAGACAGCTATCATAGGCTCCCCAAATAAAAGCATTAGAAGAGAAAGTCACCTCCCTAATCAACATTCTCCGTCGATTTGCTGGAGTGAGATGGGGTAGTCCAACTTCGTCCTTATTACGCATTCAATCGGAAATCATTAGACAAAGAATAGCATACTCTGCTCCTGTGCTACATGGAATATCCTCTAATCTAGAGGAAACAATTCAAAGATCCCTGGCCAGAAGCCTTCGCATATGTCTTGGTGTTCCGCGTGCATCTGCCAGTGCTTCGGTAATTGCGGATTCCCGCCAACCACCTTTTCATGCACTAAGATTTACGGAAACTTGTTACTTTTTTCGTTTAACGCAACACGCTAATTATACACTATGCCGAAACCTTCAGGATACATCCGCTGCACGCATACATGAATAAATACGGCGGTGCAATACTATTGCCTGCTTACGAATACTGGCCTACGTGCGCAACTCATCCCCTATGGCGACTAGCAATTCCAGAAATAGTCACTTTAATTTCTGAGCTAGGTCGCAAACGTAGTATGCCGGCCATAGTTGCGATAAAGCAATTAGCACATGTTTACACTAAGCAAACCGATGGATTACCGATGGAGTATACCGATAGATCATCCCGGAAACAAAGCTCTACATCTGCGCTTTATATAGCTGCATACCGAGAAAAAAGAGCTTATAACCTTTGCAATTTACAACGTCCACAACGACAGGACTCTACGCAATACTTTCTATTTACGTTACATATGTCAGCTGTCGGAACCACTTCGCTGGGTAATCCTGAGTGACTCACAAGCCTCATTACTGTGCTTAAATGAAATCAGCTTAAGAAAAGCAAACAGCTTATTGACGTACGAAATACAGAAGACATACGCTATGGCGAAAGATCTACAACACGACATACCTTTGCAGACGATCCCAAGTGACTATGAAATCATAAGAAATGTAACGGCCGGTCATATGGCACGTGCAGCACAAGAGAATGGAATAACAATAATTCCTCTAGCGGTGAGTGAACCGCGATGTCTATCCTGAACAAACTATGCCGTATATTGTCCAAGGAAACTTGGTTCATAAAGTGATGCGCAGAGCTTTCCATTTCATAATATAGATCCTGGAATAGGATTCAATATTCCATTTAGAATTAGTCGATCTGTTGAAACAACAGTTCATAGGCTTCGACTAGGCACTGCCTATAGAGCTTCCTGTGTAGAATAAGAAAATCTGACACGGCCACATGCTCATGTGAAGAGGCTGAAGAAAACATAGAACACCTTCTTCTATACTGTAAAAATCATTTGCTCCCCGCAAGAACCTTTCGAAAAAAACTACCTGGCTTGGATAGACGGCCGCTACCCTTAGGAAAGATTTCAGGTCCGTGGCCAACAGGAAAACTTCAAGCCATCGCTGCTCGCACCTTAGTACAATTCTTGGAGGTAGCAAAAATATAAAAAATACTAAGTCATGCAATAGTTATTGCTCGCGTTGTTATTATCAACAGGTACCCTTAATTACTTGTTCATTGTGGCTTCGCGTGTTCATGTAGCATTTGTATTTGTTGCATTTAGAAGGCGGTATACAAGTGCCCAACTTTCTCTGTGTGAACATCTTGGTTTTGTGAACATTATGCTGTATGTACCCCTGTGTCGCGTGTGAACACTTTAGTTTTGTGAGTATTTATGCTATGTGAACTCCTCCGTTGCGCGAATATTTATTTATGTTGCTGTACTGAGACTTGGTGCGTGAATATTCGTTTATGTGTTTATTATTTTAATGATGTGATTGTTGAAAACTTTCCGACGATAACAATCATGTAAGAGGAGTAACCGGCGCCACACACAGCCATCAACCTCTCCTTAAATACATTTATTAAAAAAAAACAATTCACAAAAGAGATTGATGTAGGAATGCTGCTTTGTGGATGTGTGCAGTTCAAAATTTCGGTCTGATATATAGAAAGAAGGCAATGGCATAAGAAAACAAACACTATTCATTTATGCGATCTAACCACACTGACTGAAAATGCAATCGACAGAGATGTCGCTGTTTCATTGATCAACCCCCAAGCACGATTGCTACACTACCGCCATCACACGGCAACGTCAAGAATACTATTTTGTTCGCAGTTAGCGCACCTCCCTGCAGATGGCGCGACTATGCGTAAATGCAGTTGTCTGGTTTCTTTTTCGATAACAAGGGGACGGCAAGCAATTGATGCAACAAAAGCGCATCTCTTAAGTTTGCCTGTCAAGGTTGTCCCCCCAGCGATGAAAGAAATACCAGTAAACTCGTCCCATGGATTTTCTTCTAATGCATGAAAACTGAGAGGTCATAAATATTTACTTACGCTTTAAAAGAAGTTGCCATTCTAGTAGGCATACATACGGGGTGATCATTATTAAGTACCTGTTAGGGAATTTTTAAATATCACCGGTGGCCCTGAGCATAATTTTAGTTCTTGAAGTGGATTATTCAAAGAGGCGGACATGACTAGCACAAGAAATCGGCATACATCACGAACTAACTGTCAAAAATATAATAATTAACTTCTTGATTAAATACATTGCGGCACATTTTTAAAATTTACGAATTGTAGCCGGTGAGCTTGCAAGGCATAATCACTTGGAACGAATTTTGAGGATGGCACAGGTTTCAAGATATGTGCCATCAAATTAGCGGCAAAAGGCACTGTTGTTCCACTTGCTTTTTTAACAAATTGTTCTTTTAAACAATGAGGCACAAAAGTAAATAGAACGTCCATGTAATTTTTCACGCGTTTCGGACAACGAATATTGGTAAACTGGTGTCATCTCGAACATACGTTGTAAGTGCATACTCCTTGCAGGCTTGCAGGTTACATTTCGTAATCTGTAATATGTGCCATAAAGCGATTGATTAGGGAGTTAATTAGCTACTTTTCTAATTAGTTGAATCTGTGTTTTGATTTCTCGCGCAAATAATATCTGCCGCTTTGAATATTCCAGCTCAAGGAATGTTGTTATATCTGTCTGGCGATTCTCAAAAATTCTGGAAAACTTAAAATTTATCAACCGGTATATTAGATTTCTTGTTTCAGCTATTTTTGCGTACAGACGCCATAAATTCGTCACATCATATTTAAAATTTGCGCGCATGCGTTGCTATGTAGGCGTACTCGTGTGTTTTTTACAGTGTCTTAGAAGCGTGAATATCTAGGCTAATTGGTTCATATTTAACACGAAAAAAAGAACGAGCGAAAACTAAGACGCAGGTGGGCGATTCTGCGCGTGCGTGCGTATGTGCGGGGGGGGGGGGGGGGCAAACACGTATAATTCCTGGTATAACGCCTGGTAAAATTTTCAGTACGATTTCTGTCAATAAGGATCTCTCGCATTTATTGAGCCTATGAGCATGTTGTTTCGATTTAATCAAAGCAACTGATTGTTCAAACCGTGCTTGCTTTGAATCAAAACAATGTGGAGTGGTGTAGTATCTCTTTCAACGAACACAAAACTTACTTCCGTCAACGAACACATCACTCTACGTGCAACTATTAAGCAACGAACACAAAACTTCCTTCCTTCAAGGAACACATCACTCTACGTGCAACTATTGAAAGCACCCTAATTGTCATTTATGGTCACTAGATAACAAAAACCAGTTGTTTATCATTTACACACACCTCATTAGATCATACGTCCAGTTGTAAACCGCTTACATGCATGCCCAAAAATTAGTATATGAGCTTTTCTTTACCCAACTGACGCCATGTAGTATTTATATTTCAAATTATTTATTACAAGAAAGATATTCAGTATTTTATTCAATATTCGAAGGTGTTTATTCCGGGATATGTGTGTTCTACTCTATTCAAAGGCCCTAGGAAATATATTTAGCGACTTGTTAAAATGATTTTACGCAAAATGTTTCAATCAATATGGCTTTTTAGCGAAATACATTAGTCCTTTGTTGTCTTGATTATTTTGCTGTATGAGGGCAGAACCGAAAATTTTCTCCTCCCGTATGAAGAAAACTACCCCGAGTATGAAAATTGTTTATTTTTCAACATTACCGCCTTGACCTCCCCTCCCCCATTCCCCTCAAAATTATCCCCTTTGTAAGAAAGAAAACTTTCGTTCTCCTCAACACGATGCTTCTCTGTGGCAGTTTGTCAGTTCTCAGACCTTGTTCTCTTGAGGTGTCTTCTCAGATTTGGGAATAAGAAATAGTCACCCGGGTCAGATTGGGATTGTAGGGTGGATGGCCGAGCTTTTAGAACGCACAATCTCGAATGGCAGCCCATAGACCATACGAGATTTCTTAACTTTCTTTCTCAGCCAGCCTAGACCAACTGGACAAGCGCCTACTAACAGAAAACAACATCCTTGCGAATTGGCTTACGCGAACATCAGCACAGTCCGCTATGAAGGCACTGCTGCGGTACTTAAAAGACACAGAACTTTGTGACAAATTGTGACTTCACACTGTGTGGCGCAGAGTTGGGCGGCGACACTGCGTCACACTAGAAACGCCTTCGCAGACTGCGTGACAGTGCCCACAGAAACAGTCCTGTAGCGTGTGTATGTGTGTGTGTATGTGTGTATTTTTCTCTCGTTCCCCTATCACATCCATTTGCCCTCTCTCAGTACAGGGTAGCGAACCGGAGATAATCTCGTCTTTCCTTTGCCTTTCTTTCGCTCTCTCTTAACTGGGACTTTGTTGTGCTAGCGAAGGACGCCTTTTGACTCCGATCTTCATTGTTTCTTTACTATGGTGGCTCACAGTTTTCGGAGAACGTTGTTACAATATTGTCCTGTTACTCTCCTAATAATTTCTAATTGCAGTAAATCAGCACGATACCCTTCGCGTTCTATACGCAAAATAGTTTCTGGCCGACCATTGTGCCTTGAATACTGCGGGAGATCGGGGTCCGGAAGGCCTCCATGGCATAGATTATTGCGTTCTCTTTTTATTCTTTATCGCAATGGCCGAGACCACACCTCATACCAACTTTCAAGACTGACGAGAAAAATCTTCTGTATGTATTCATTTTACAGAGGGTAAATAGCTATGTTGATGAATGCAAACGGTGGCGTATCGATAATGCGCAAAGAGGCTTCGTGGCACCCATCGTGCCTAAACCGTTGACATGCCGAAAACGTCATGAATTATTGTGTACGCACTGTCATGTGAAATGTTCAATTCCGCATGACAATCTCATACACCTTAATTTGATTATTAATCTTGATAAGCCTGTCAGCTCGGAGTGAATAGTACAAATCGCTCGTAATGACGGGTCGATCTTACCAAAGGTAAGGTCAACCCACGTCCACATGGCCGCGTCTAAACTCGGTAAACCACTGAATTACTGTAGCATGACGAGGCACATTCACTAGAGTATACACTAATCATTCTGCTGCGAATTCCCTCAGCAGAACTGCCTTCGTTGCTCAACAAATTTATCACGTTCTGACGCTCAGCGTCAAAATCGAGGAAGCCTTACGGCTGTGTTCACATTCTCGCCGTAGACGGCAAAGTAGACGGCTAAGCGGACAGCGGCCATCTTAAGGCTCGTTCCAATTCTCGCGAAGACGTCAAAGTCGACATTTTCGAGAACACAGCATCAAAGTCAGAAACGATGCAGGATACTTGCTTGTCCAAACAACATGGCTGCTGAGCAGGACGCTTGAAAAGCCGACAGGAAGGTTGCGTGCGCACAAGGAAGCGTATACACGCGATCCTGCTCCCTTAATGTAAGTCACCTCCTCTTTTTCATAGGTTCACAGGCGCAAAGTCTTAAAATACTTAAATAATGCGTGCTTTTCTCAACTTTTTCTTGCGGCCGCGAGGTGGCGTCACGTCGCAGATGCGTCTTCCATGAGTATTCGAGATGGCTCAAAACGCATTCCATTACGTGGCCTCGAAGCTGTCTCCCCGGTTATCTCCTTAGCTGTCTTCGTAGACTGTCTCCGATGCTGACTAGAATTGGAACACACCCTATGCTTAAACGGCTGATGTCGAACAACGGCGGAACGGGAAGTCAGTATACTGCGACCATGCTAGGCTGGATAGATGAACTGACCAAAGCACATAAAGGAAACAAGTGCCCAACTTTTTTTTGTTGCAATATCATTTTCATTGCCCCGGGTACCCGGAGGAACTAGACTGCTTTCAGCTGATTGTACTTTGTCATGAAACACATTATAACCAAGAAAACTCAAGAGCTTTATTCCTGCCTATGTACAGTCCTGTTTCAACGATAAAAATGTTTGTGAACAGCGTCGATGCTTGTGCATCGTCTTCAGATGCCTGGCGATGGTGTATTCGCAGCGTAGATAATTTCAGCGAGTTCTATCACCTGGAAAAGATAAAACAATATTAGTCTATGTTCTGAGTAAAAAAAAAATTTAAATGTGGAGTGGCTTAACTCGCCAGTAGCTGTGGTCGAGAATGAGATAAAGAGAACTGAGGAAGGCTAGCAAGAAGAGGCTTCTACCCTAGACAGGACGAAGTTGTCAATAAAGCATTAATACACAACAATAACTGATGCAGAAATACGTCGGTAGGTGCGCCTCTGAAGACTCCTTCCCCCATCTTTGTAACGAACCTCAAAGACGTCTTCTCAGCACTCTTATCTCTTGGGCGTTACATGCAATACACTTTCATGTCAGGACCACTGTGTTGCGCTCATACGCGCATGCCGTTTGTGACCTGAAAGTGCTGGGCGCGCAATGTTAAGGAAAGGAAGTGTACGAAAGTTAGATGTCGATCCCTAATGGGGGACAATATCTGCCCCAATGGGTGCAAATGTGTTTTAGAGCGATCACTACCATTGCTATCGATCACGCGAAACACGTTACCTTTTTGTGAAAAGAAAATTAGTTTCCCTTAACGGATCAAAATACTTTCATAACAGCCAGCTCGCGCATCTTACAATTTCCAAAGAGCGGATTTCCTCAGTGCCCTCGAAGCTACTAGCTTCTAGAGTGACACTTTCTTAAACTTTTCGCGCAACAGCAGAATGTTTTCATGCTGACAAGGTATGCAAGATACCATATGGTACTTGTAACGAAAAAACAACAGCTCATGTTTACACGTGCTTGACTTCAATGCTGAGCAACAGTCAAATGGGTGATTTTCACTGGGAACAGTTGTCTCTTTCGGTCTCCAAATGGTTATCGCGGTGCAATCTGTCTCACGATACAGCTTACCATTCTATCATGTCACGCTATTACGGTGCTATTAGACTACTATTTGACTGGCCAATCTCAGGTTATGCTAGTTGTAACTACTTCACCTAAGATTGATAGTTTAGACATTCAAATTCTCAGTTCACCTTGCTCATTTTTGAAAGAATGGTATGCTGCGCTGTAATATTGAAATTTTTTTTCCATTTCTCGTCATGACGACCTATCGTCATGATGACGACCCTATCATTTCTCTTGCTTCTTTGGAACTGTTTACTTAGCACTTCGTTTATGGGCAACTTCTCAACCTGAATCTAGACTCGTCGAAAGAAATCGAACCTCGAAAATTAAAGCAAAATTAAATTATAGGGTTTCATGTGCCACAACCAAAATCTGATTATGAGGTACACTGCAGTGGGGGACTCAGGATGAATTTTTACACCTAGGGTTCTTTACCGTGCACATAAATCTAAGTATACGGATGCGTTCGTAGTTCGCCCCCATTGAAATGCGGCCGCCATGGCCGGAATTCGATCCCGCGACCCCGTGCTTAGCAGCGCAACACCAAAGCCACTAAGCAACCACGGCGGGTGAAATCAAACTTCAACGAGATACACCAGATGCCCTATGTCCCATGACGTATGAAGGTCAAATTCTCAAACGCGTCCATTTAATACCCAAGGCTAGTGAACAGACCAAGCTACATTCTTTAAATAGACCACTTGCTTCATCTTATTCTGTCAAGAAATAAAGGTCCACTGTTTTTTTAGAGTGGCACCCTGAATGCGCCACAAACTGTGTTTGAAGTTAAGTTGGAAGACAGGCCGCATTGAGATAATTTATTTTCTATGGGATTGCCGACAGTGCTTCCGAAAAAATGGGCAGAGAGTGAACAAAATAATCAGAGACATTATATCTCAAAAGGTTGATGTTAACCTATCAGATGGAGCAATACAACGCGCCCACAGGCTCAGGTCCTATGTTCAAACAAGTGCCGACCTATCATTCTTAAGTCTGCATCTTCGAAGCTAAAAGATTACATTTTTTTTTCAGAAAAGAAGTTTCAGTCTTCAAAGGTTTCCGTTAGCGAAGACTTCTCGAGGGCAACTCCCGGAAATGCTGCTTGGCAAAAGCTCTGGACAGCCATTCTCGCTACGCGTAAACATGTTAACAAAATTGCATGTCTGTGTTCCCATGTTTCTGACCGTGTGTGCGAACTTGACACTCGCGAGGAGCGCAACACCGGTGGCATTGATAATGATCCCTGCGTCCCTGCCTCAAATGCCGGCAGCTCACGCGCACTATCAACGTAGCTACCGCGAACGCACCCATCCAGTCAGCTGTGCCTTTTATATTCCAATGTTCTTAGTCTGTGTAAGAAACGCGATGGTTTATCATCGATAATCGACACATGTTCCGCGGATGTTGTACTACTAACTGAAACGTGGCTTTCCTCGGCAATCGCCGACCATGAAATACTCCATTCCGAATCAGAGTACACATTCTATCATTCTGACCGCACGGGTCGTCAAGGTGGTGGTGTATTAATAGCTGTCCGGGATACCCTTCTTTCCACTGTTATTATTGCTGACAGTAATTTTGAATTCATTAGTGCATGTATATTTATAGGGCATAAAAGGTTTGTCTTCAGCGTATGTTACAGACCGCCAATGCCTTCTAGAACATTTTGTCGCGAATTACATGATGTCCTAAATAAGCTAACAGTGCAATTTCCCAATTGCCCTTTATTTCTTATCGCGGGCATTAATTTACCTGCTAGTAACTGGACTACTGGCCCGCCAAGCCTCGCGGCAAACTCGTTGGAAAGTTTGTCATTTTGAAATATTTGTCTGGATTTCAACCTTAGGCAACTTGTCCTTCAGCCTACCCGGTCCTCACCACATTCTCCTAATGTAATATATTTGCTGCTTACGACAACTCCAGAAGTCGTTTCACCCCTAGTTTTTTTTTGCCTGACCTAAGCGATCATTGCTTTATTAACTGCAGTATTCAGGCCTGTAATCCTAACAAGAAACAGATCAAATTTATGGAAGATTACAAAAAACGCCAATTTTTCTGCCATCACTATTGAACTTGCAGAATTCATCACTGACTTTATGCCAAGCTTTTACAGCCTTACCGTTCAAGAAAATTGATCTCTCTTTAAAGAAACAGTTGCCTACTTGGTCGACCACTACATTAAAAAATAAAATCCATTGTTTCTCCTTCGAAAGCTCCTTGGTTCAACGCCCATCAGAAGCGCTTGTTAAACGAAAGGAAAATTATATTCCGCCGAGTGAAAGTGGCGATGACGTCCGAACGATGGCACGCGTGCAACTGCGCTGATCACGAGTACAAAAATGCCATTGCGCAGCCAAAAGACGTGTTCCACAATCGTACCTTGCCCGCTATGCTTAAAGATAACCGTCAGCTGTTTTGGAATGTAGTTCTTGGCAGCAAATCCAATACGATTCACTTGCTCGACAGCAATTGTGATGTTGTTCGTAATTGCGACTGCTGCAATGTGCTAAACGACGTTTTTGTTTCTTGCTTTTCTGGCTTAATGGCCTTGTTTATCTATGCCAATAGTTGCCGACTCTAGTTTTGTTCCAATGGATTTCATCTCTGCAGATTCAGCTGGGGTGTGCCGTCCAATAGAAAATTTAAGGTTGTCTATCTCTGCAGCTACTGACAGCATAAACTCAAAGTTCATAAAAATGCAAAAGTTTTCTCTTCCATTATACTTGCTGAACTCTATTCGTAGTCTTTACAGACTTCTACTTTGCCAGATGATTGGAAGCTGGGTAAGGTGGTTCCACTTCACAAATAAGGTAACACCCATTCTCCTCTAAACTACAGGTCAATATCTTTAACTAGTGTACCCCGTAAACTTCTCGAACACATCATTTATGCAAACTTGGTATCTTTCCTTGAATCAGTTATGTTTTTTTTCTCGTTGTCAACACGGTTTCAGGAAGCACTTGTCTTGTGAAACGCAGTTATTCTCTTCTACTAACGGTCTTTTTGGAGGTTTTGTCAAAAATTTGATAACCGATTGCATCTTTTTAGATTACGCTAAAGCCTTCGATACTGTATCGCACAAACTACTGCTACTAAAAATCAGCAAGGTCAATATAGATCCTAATATCCTAGGCGGGATTCAAGTATTTCTGACTAACCGCTTACAGTACGTTCACGCCAATGCTTATGATTCTCCTTCGGTTCTTGTTATTTCAGGCGTACCACCAGGATCAGTTTTGGGCCCATTACTATTTCTTATTTGTATTAATGACTTACCTATCGGTGCTAACTCTGGCATTAAACTCTTTGCTTATGATTGTGTTCTTTATTGTGTAATTAATGACCCTAAGGACGTTTATATTTTGCAATCCGACATTGAGGCCATTTTTAACTGATGCGACAAAGGGCTTATCAAGCTAAATACTTCAAAATGTAAGGTCACGAGGATAAAGCATCACAATAAAGTTAATGACAACTTTGCTTATACCCTTGATAACTCCACTTTAACCTCCGTTACTGGTTACCGCCATATTGGAGTGCATGTAATTCACAACCTCTCATAGAATATACACATTTACCATGCAATTAACAACGCTAATCGCATGCTTGAATTTCTACGGGGAAATTTTTCCTCCGCTCCCTCCCATTTAGGGAGTAAATTGTACGCAAATCTAGTTAGATCAAAATTAGAATGTGCTTGCTCTATTTGGTGGGGGGGGGGGGGGGGGGTAGGGACCCTTTTACCTCTGCATTAATCACCGCCCTCGAATACGTTCAGAACCGGGCTGCCCGATATGTACTCTCTAATTACTCTCGCTACGCCACCGTTTCTTCAATGAAACCTAATTTATGTCAACCGACACTTCGGTCATGCCGCATGTGCTTCCGCTTAAGCTTTTATGAAATTTTTTTTTTCACAATAACCCAACACTTAAAAACGAGCCTTTCATCTCTCCAGATTACGTGTTCTCTCAAATCAATCATAAACACAAGGTTTAAATTCCTTTATGTCGAACTAACCCTTGCCTTGCCTCCTTTTTGCCACAAACAAGCGCTGACTGGAACCACCTTCTCGCCTCCTTCGCTGCATTCGAAGACCCTGCCGCCTTGCTGTACGGCAGCGCACATTCATTTTGCTTTTGCCGCTTTAAGAACTTCCACCCCTAAACGCGAATGTACCATGTACGCAATCTCCGTGGTATCACCAATTAATACGAACATTTTTCTAACGACTAATGAAGGCAGTGCCATTAAACAGCGTGCTGTGCTTTCTCGCGGAGGTTTCCGATATATATATATATATATATATATATATATATATATATATATATATATATATATATATATATATATATATATATATATATTGGTAACGGAGAAGCGTCAGCTTCGACCACTTGTCCGTGGCGTGTGCTCTGCACAAAACTCTGATCACTTCCTTCTTTTACGGTTGTTTATCCTTGATTTGCACAGACGCCTCAGCGTTTTCATTTTTCGACATTTCCCTTGTGTGCGCGGCACCCGGACTTATTTTGTGGCCTCGCGCAGCTGTGAAGCGAGGCTTCCGATAAACGGACTTCCGGGAGTAAAAATTAACGATTCAGTCTTACTTGGGAGATCTTACTTGCATGCAGACAAGGAATGCACGGAAAAATTTCAACAATGGGGCTATAATGCTATAATGCACGCAAGCAGTCTTAAGTGTCTCTGCCGATCTATATATTTATACATCTCCTTAATCGTTTGTTTTTCTCTTCCTTAGAACTTCTATGTCTACATTTTAAAGCTACCTACGCCTTTACGGGAGCCGGTCCTATCAATCTCTTCCTAACTTATTTTTTTCAGCAATACTCCAAACGTCTCTCGCTTATCTCGACTGCTGACCGGTTGAGGTTTTCATCCACTGTAAGTCCAAGCGTTTCTGGAAGCTGTAGGTTACCCACGGGTCTCACTGGGTGAACACCTTCGCATTGCGTTAAGATCTGCTGAGTGGCTTCCAAATGTTTGCTGCAGCAGACACAGTGCAAGACCGCCACCGTGTTTATTCGAGATCACCCCATGCCATAGACCCCCCCTCGTGGACAGTGCCTCGTCGTACAGCGCACTGCTGAGACTCTCTCCCGCCGCAGTTGCCACGGGGTGAAGGGACTCGGTGTGTGGTATCCTGTTTTACTTGGTGCTCCCCTCAACAAGCCGAGAAACGATGTGTATTCTTTACGTTCATGAATGAAGGTTCTCTTGGTTGTCTTGAGCACTGGAAACGTGCAAATCTGGAGCCAAAATCATAAAATTCATAATTCTGAGTAACTCTTTCAAGAAGCCGGCCGCGTTCGCTAACAGGTACGCTTATGATGATTGGCACACTCTTGTCAATAACTGCCCTAGCGTGCGATCTTATATAACACTTGGAGAATTACCGCAAATTACTGCCCACCTTACCATCCGTGTCCACCATATCCGCCGTAGCCCCCTCCATAGCCTCCTCCATGTCCTCCGCCGTGGGGTACCAAGTCGTATCCGCCGATGATGGCCCCGCCGTGGCTGATCTTGTGCACGTGGTGCACAGTGCTCACGAGGAATGAAGGTCCAGGCACCACTTTGCTGTAACCGCCATGGCCGCCTCCTCCATAACCACCACCGTGTCCAGCCAAGATGATCGCTCCATGGCCACCACCGTAGCCCCCAGCTGCTGCCGTCGATGTGAGGGCGCAGAGTGCTAATACGATGACCTTTTGACGGCAGGTAACAAACATTCAAAAAACCAATTTAAAAATTGAAGCAAAAATGATAATGTATCGGGGCTAATGAAAACAGTAGTTCTTTTTTTTTGTCTCTAAGGAAAACAGAGGAAGAAGAGAGCGAAAAACAGGGAAGGTTAACTATTGTATTCACTTGCTGGTTTGCCTGCGCTCGGGTAATGGATTAAGGGAATCAACGGTCACAGAAAGACGCGTTAAAGTAAAACAATAGAGGAAAAACAGTGCACGTAAGCGCCATTTGGCGAAAGAGAATTCTTAGTCTATCACTTAGTCAGCACGCATTTCACTCCTCCCTTTGTGAAGAACAAGGCGATGGTTCAAACCACTATATGTAGCCTATTTAAAACAAAATAAATCACAGCTGTCATGACCCGATTGCGCCTTGTATCGAAGAGAGGCACTGGCGGCAATTTTCCGCTTTTGACGTTATCGCCCACGCCAACCCCGACCCAGCGTCTTCGTACTCCTTTTTTTAGCAACCATCTCGACTTGCAGCCATCCTCCTCCATCTTTATAGCATACACTTGTTCCCTTAACCATCCGCAAGGGCTTCACAATCTCTCGGTGCTAGAGCAACGGTAAAGACTGGTGGAAGTTCAGGGGAGACATCGGAAACCTTTAAAAACAACATGTCACATTGTATCAATGAATTTTTTAAGTGCGTGAAATAGCATTCTACAAGGTTCAAGACAGGGTCGGTGAGACATTGTCCAATAATATGACCTGGCGAAGGCTCATACCGTGCGGCGGCACTAACTTAGTGCGACAATCTAGAAATCTGAAAGCATAAGCTGAGGGCATGCGGCTATCTATAGTTCTGTAACATACGTGGGCTTCGTGTGTTTCGAACCACGTTTTGCGAACTCTCAGGTTTCTAATGAATGCTTTCAAACGTGTACACTCGGAGTCATGTAAATTCATTACAAATCAATGCAAGCGAAACTAAACCAATCATTTTTACTCCTAAACAGTGGGCCGTGGTTCCCACAGAAATGTTATTCTTCGTCGAACGCCCTTAGAGATACTTGGTTGCATCAAAACCCTCTGAAAATCAGGAAGCGAGTGTGCATTGGCGCTACTGCAGTGTCAGTACAATCGCACGTCAAGATCTCACGCTATCAAAGTTTCATCCAACCGTGCGTATATGCTCTTTCAACACAATATATCCCAGGATCAGGTCACCTTACGCAGTGCCTTCCCATCGAACACGCGAATAAATTTATTTATTTATTTATTTATTTATTTATTTACAACATAATTCGATTGCATAGGATCAAGCAGGTGTGATAGTTATGCGAGATCACATTGGGCTTCTTCGATTTTCCACTTCTGGCTACCCGCGGGCTGCCAGAGCCAGCCAGAGCGTCTTCGTTTTTCTCGGGTTGCTCCGCCCACCGCGCTACGCACTTCCGCCGGGCGTTCGTTTTGCTCGCGCTGGACGGTTCTGGCTACCCGCGGGCTGCCAGAACCTGCCAGGACGATTTTGGTCTGGCTGCTCTCTGGAAGTTCTCTGGCTAGCAGACGACTAAAAGAGGCGATGGGCGCTCGCCGCCATCTTTACGGGGACTTCACGGATTTCAACGCGGGCGCTTGAGGACTTAAATTTATCTCGCTCAGCCAACTGTATACGGTCATCTTTCGGATTTCGTTACTTCTAGCGTTATCTTTTTAGGTGCTAACGCTCCGTTCCGCATCGCGAAGTGGTGTGATACGAGCCTTGGTGAACCGTTTGAAGCTTTTGTGTGTGTGTGTCCCCTGATTGCTTCTTCGCGGCGGTGAACAGCGCGCCGCGCTCTCATGCGTGCATGTTATCTGCATCGTGTTCCACGCAAGTTGTAGACGCTCATTCACACATTGCGGTACATCTTGGTTTCGTCTTTCTCTGGTGGCGTTCCTTTTCACATAATTCGCGTATGTATATCTCTCCTTTCTCCGCAGTTAGCGAAGGCTTTGCAGTTCGCCCGTGTTCGCTCCGTCTCTCTGTCGTATGCTTAGGTGGTAGCTCGAAACCGATATGTGTTCGAACTGCAGGCCGTTGATCTAAGAATACACTGATTGCACTCGGTACATTTAGACACACGTACATTGGCTTATTGCTCTCATGATTGCGACCAATGTTGTTTTTAGTGTGAAACGTTTCGCTGGTCACAGGCGACGTGTATTTTCACGCGCCAGCCGCGTCGAGCTCCTTAAATGAGAAGCACCATCAGCCACAACAAACTTTCTGAAATCGAAGCCTAAGCAGGTCGGCGCGAAATTTTATGCGTATGAGACGTACCCGATAACCTGCTTTCTCATCTCTTGTGATGATACAGCGCCAACTCATCAATGTCGCCGGTGGGCGACGTGATCGCTGCGAACAGGGATCTTCCAGCTATCGCTTTCGAGTATACAATCACGATTTCGCGTCTTGTCATCTGCCGCGTCGGAGGCCACCTGTTGCGCTGCGCAAGGCGAGGTTGGCCCAGTACGCGTCCTGCGACGAGTCGCGCGAAATCGCGCGAAAGCGATCGTATTCCTGAATGCAACTATACATTTTCAAGGTGGCAACGCATAAATAGGCCGACTACGCCGAGCGCGCGTCGGCCTCGACGGGCGCTGCCATGCTGGTAGCATGTTTACATTTGGCCAGCTGTACCGGCGTTCGATTTTGCAAACTTCGGGCAGGTTCGGGTTGTCTTGGGATCCCAGCCCACGTGACTTCCTGTCAGAACCGGAACTAGCTGGCTGCCGTCTGGCTACCAGCGGGCTGCCAGAACTGCGAAAATCGAAGAGGCCCATTAATACCAGTTGAAATGAAACTCGGAAGTAGACATTTTAAGTGATCATTACCCTCCGTGGTACCGCTATGGCTAAGACGTTCTCCTGCTGAGCGTGTGGTCGCGCGTTCAGTTCCCGGCTGCATCATCCCCGTTTGGATGACGACGAAATGCAAAAGCGCTCTTGCACTTGGAATTACGTGCGTGTGGAAGAACACCAGCTGGTCAAAATTAATCCCGAGTCCTCCACTATACAGCGTGTCTCATCGCTCCAGTGTTTGCTTTGGGATGATATAAACCGCATAAATCAACAGGCGATATCTTGCAAGTGTAAGATATACTTGCCAAGAGTACAATTATATCTAAACACAGTTCCTTGGTAGGAAACGCTAACTGGGACACTGTAAAAAAGAAACAGCAACTACAAATATGATCAAGTGCAGCAGTATAAATAACATTATTGCACGATCAGATGTTCGCTTAAACAGGATAAAACCAGGAATGGTGGCGGCAAGCACTTGAATGCAGTGATAAGTCAACAACCCAGCAAATAAAAGCAGCCATGAAATGTTTAAACGACATTTGAGCACGCATGCTCTCGCGTAAGTAAAACCAAAACACCGAAAACGCGTCAATGTTACAAACACATGTAGTACGAGGCACGTTCAAAATGTTTCATGCGAGTCAATGCGTGTGGTCTTAACAAGGACAAGCCACATACACACTAGGCAATGGTGTAAATAATATGTTAAAACCTTTTGACTTGCGGTGGATTTCTGAAACGTCTTCTTTACACATAAAGTAAATTGTGCTCAATTTAAGCACGTGAATGAGCTAGTACCACAATTCATCCTTTTTACTATTCGCTTTTAAGACAAATAGTATCGAGAACGAAGTGTGACGTGCATGCAATCAACAAAAGGAATATTCTCAATTCACTCGCCCGTAAGACAAGCTTGTTATTGGCCTACTTGCTCGACCTGGCCAACGAAAACATACAATGAGAGCAAAGCAGTGGCAGCGATGAACAACAAACCACCTTTCATTTGTTCCAACTGCTTTGCAAACGCTGCTGGAGTGATCTGTCAGTTAAGAATTTGACCAAGTATACGCTTCTAATTACAAAATTATCACTCTGTGGGTCTCGCATTTCTTAGTTTCATGGTTTGAAAACGCAAGAACTGGGTGGTATCAGTTCAAGTGTAGCAGCCAGGAGTTAATTGGCCATTTAACATATGCTCCTATTCAACACGTTTCATCTCATTTCTCACCCGTCGTGATTGATTAGTGGCTATGGTATTGGGCTGCTAAGCACGAGGTCGCGGGATCGAATCCCGGTCAAGGCGGCCGCATCTCGATGGGGGCGTAATGTGCAAACACCCGTGTACTTAGATTTAGGTGCCTGCTAAGTAACCCCAGGTGTTCTGAATTTCTGGCGTCCCCTACAACCGCGTGCCTCGTGTTCATATCGTAGTTTTGGCACGTAAAACCCCATAATTTTTTTTTTTAAATCTCATCTCTTGATCCATCATAGGGCTTATCTGTCAAGGCGCGGCGTTCCCACAATTTTCTGCGTGGCGAAAGGAAATAAAAATGGAGGAGCGTATATGTCGGCCCCATTCACTCCTTGTACTGGTGCCAAATTCACAAAGCTCTTCGCCAGTAAGTGCTCTTTTGTCCCTGGGCCCGTGTTCGCAAAAAGTTCTCACGCTTGAATTGCTTGTATGAAAAAAAAAATGTAGCCAATTAATCCTGACGTTGGCCGCAGTATTAGGGAAGGCGGCTGGCCACAGTCAAAGAATGCTTACGCAGGAAGAGTTTTGTTAAAGATATCCCTAGGGCAGAATAGACAAGGATGTGCGTTTACGAATTCTTTTTCCCATTTACATGGCCGCCTTCGTTAACAATATGGTCAACAGCACGCTTGGCCAGCGTTTGCTCGTACGAACAGTTATAGCGTAATATCCTTTTTTGTGAATGCAGAACCAGGCGCGCTATAAGGTAAAACTTTTTCCAAACTTTTCTATTCCAATTCTGCTATCAGCCCTCCACGATTGATCAAAAACTTTTTTCAACCACGCGCACTTCACGTGTCTGTCACGCGAGGTCACGAAAACCGCGATACCTTCCCATCTGATATGATGTGTACACACTGATTATGCACGATTTGACAGAAAAAAGAAAAACAGTTATTTCTGATTCGACGCCTTTTCGCCATTAGCCCTAGGCTATTGGTAAAAAGTTTTCGGGCTGCACCCACTTCACCTGCCGGTCACGCGACGTCACAAAACCGCACAAACTCACCGCGTCAAAGTGACGTGTACGCGATAAAGATGCATTAATATGCCGAACAAAACTGAATTGTCTTCGGAATAGCCGCAGGCTGCCCCGTTCTGAAAGGAATAAAAGATGGCTGCGGCCGATCGTTGAGACGCTGGCTACTCACACCTGCCGGAGAGCATTGGTGTATTTGCGCATAATAAAACTTCTTGCCTGGCCGTGTAACTTTTTCTAGCCCTTTAGGCACGTTTACCACCTCATTCTGCCAACTCTTCTTTGTTGAGGGTCAGTTTTAGTGTTATTCTTAAGCTTCCGTTGCATGCTGCCGTGATTTTCGACCAGCCACCACAAGCTAAATAAGGGAAAGCCGACCAATCGCAGACGCCGGCACCACCCTCTTCATCCAGTTATCGATTTTCAGTGCACTGGCTCTGCCCCAGTGCATCCCTCTCCACTTGAACGTCTCCTCGCCTCTTGTCAGCCAATTAGATACGACAAGCCGCTCACTGTAGGCAATGTTATTCGTTTTTCAAGCAAACAAAAGTGACCTCCTATAAATGAGGAGAACGTTTGATTGGTCTGTTCAGACAGCCCTGCGGGTGACCGCCCGGTGCTTGCGTCGGTGGTTACGCAAATTTGACGTCAGAAGATTGGAATAGAAACATATTGGAACAGTTTTACGTTATAGGGCCACAGGGCTTACATTCATAAAGCTCCTGGTTCGTATGTGCTGTTTGCTTTTGTCTGGCTGCCATCTTTAATAATACGTCCTGCATCAGGATTGGCTGGACCTATACTTTGCGAAAGCAAACGCCCAACTGCGAAGGACATTTACGAAAGAAAATTGTTAATTCGGCGCCTTGTCTCTTATCGCCTTTTATACATCACTGAGTGCTTTCAAACTAATAGCCGCATTTTACTGCGAACAGCAGTTATGAGCCACGGAATGGTGGAACGCGTCCGCCCATTCGCAGGAACGTCGAATGATTTTCATACACCATAAAAATTGGCGTAGGGTTGTAGGCAGTCGAAGTAGTCCTCACGCGTATTCAAGCCGAGAGCTCTAACCACTGCTTTAGTCCTCTTTTAGAAGGGATCAACTACAAAAGCTATTAAAAACTTAACATGTCAGTCCCCGACTGAACATATTGCCGGGGCTGCACAAACCTATGCGCTGAAGCAAGGTAACAGCTTTCGCACGGTGGCTGTGAGGCCAGAGCTGAGTAAGAAAAACAAAAGTTTCGCAGCTGGTTGTACTCAGTGCGGTACGCATGTCGCCATGGAAAAAAAGACACTCGCCATCGCACAGGAGGACGCAGAGCCCCTCCGGGGGTCGGCGCCTTCGTGTCGACGGACAGAGGCCGAATAGGCAGAACCGCGAAAAGAAGCAGCCCAAGAGCGGGTGCGTGCTCTTCTAAAACACTAGTCAGAAGGTGGTGAGCTGCTCGAAACAACCACACAGGGAAAGAAAAACAGCCTTGAAGAAATGACTCATAACATCTGTTCACCGTAATTTAGTGCAGAAAATAAATTGATGCTATAGTCTGACACTTGCTTCTTCCTTTTACGATTTTATGGTTGCTATGGGCGTACCATACCGTCTGTGGCATCTTCAAACATTGAGTTACGAATACAGCCTTCGCATTTCCTTCAGCCACTAGCAATAGCCGTGACAACTGCAACCCATTCAACTTACCCAGGTGTTCATGCTTGCTACAGTGGACGGCGGGTTGGTGATTCACGCAACGCCTGCTGCTTGAGTTTCAACTGTCGCGCTTCGTTTCCGCAGCCCCCGTTATATAGTGCACCCGCGAGCAACAAAAATGCGGGAGCTTACGTATGTGCGCTTATTTCCGCTCGAGCCCCTTGAGGCCGGTCATTTAGCTTTCACTCACGTTCTCTTCCGTTCATTCTATTGTGCTTGCCTGCACTGCGTATTTCCTTATCTTATTGCTCGTGCACCCGACGTTACCGCCAGTAGAAGCGCAGATTTGGTTCAGAAGCCGAGAGCGTTCATTGTTGCGCGGCACGCTTGCGTGTGTGGGAGTGGGAGACCAAATGGTCGTGACGGGCATGTTGTTTTTGCAGGTCCTGTTTGGTGGCCCCTGTTTGGCGCCTTGGGCTCTCGACTTGCTGTGGGGATCATTTCAGTATGGTCCGAATATCGAAGTGAGCATGCACCTTAGGTGAAGAAAACAACAAAATAACGTTTTCTCGCCTTCAGCAGCATTTTCTAGTTACGTGTCCTAACGCTCCGCTTTTCACTTCCTCGTTCTGCGCGTTCGACAGTTGCCGCAACGGCAGCATCAATGAAGCGAAAACACGTATAAGACGTTTCGCTAATTCCGGCCCCATCTTGCATGCAGACTTTCAGCTTCATGCTCCGTTTACTGTTCATCTGAGGCGTTAATCTTCTGTTCTATCTGCAACGAGTCGTCCAGGCTGAGACTTGTCGGTCAGGCGAACTAGCTTGGTCGTGGTGAGCAATTTACAGTAAAGCCTGCAGAAACACTTCAGTTCGAAGCATTCACTTCTCCGCGATTTATTATTTACAGCTCGCGTAGTGATTTTTTCGACATTATCCGTCCGCAATATGTGGTTCTCTGTGCTGAAGCCCGTTACCTGATTTTTTAATATATATATATATATATACATATATGTATATAAGAATGAAAGACGCGCTTTGTTCAGCTGAAAAAATTAACGCCCAGCACTTATGTTTGCATTGCCCATTTGACGGGGATTCCTTGTGCCTTTATAAAACGGAAAGCTGATATTCTGACGTAACTTTCTGCCGTTGCATGTGAGGCCTTTTCGATGGAAGTAGTGTAGTCCTGCAGAATGCCTACGTAGTAATAATACCCTGGCTATATCTGAATACCACTGAATAATAAAGATTGAGTATAGAATAGGATAAATGAGTAAACAGAATTAACAAGAATTCACTTTTATGGTATATTCTTAGCACTCTAGCTGTCTGAAACAGCGAGTAGCCTTGGTGGATGCTCACTTGCTGACAGTATGTCTTTGGATCAACGCCGCTACGTTGTTTTGACTTGCAAATGGTTGTAGGAGCGCTGACCGGCTTGTTAAAACGGTAGGCGATAGAAATGACCGCGCGTCTCTGGAATCCGTCTTCCCTCTTCTGAATGCCACTTTCCTCTTTTTTTTTGACGTATACGTAACTTAGGGTAATGTTGCTTCTTATTAATACATCAGCACAAATGCACCTGGTAACAATTTAGGCATGGTATGACGTTACAGCCATATTTTAGTAGGGGAAACCTTACTAAAATTGAATCGGTAATGAAAGCCACAACGACATGTCATTTTTCCAAACAAAGTGCGTTTATTGCATGCAAACCCGCCATGGTGTCGTAGTGGCTATGGCGGTTACTAAGTTCGAGAGAGCGTGGTCGAATCGCGGCCGTGGTGGCCGCATTTGCATGGGGGTGAAAAGCAAAAACACCCGTGCGTTGGGTTCACGTTAGAGAATCTATCGTGGTCAAAATTAATCTGGAGCCCATCACTACGGCATGACTCATAGTCAAATCGTGATTTTAGGCCGTAAAACCCCATAATTTAATTTTGATTTCATTTGTTGCACGTGCATGTGTTGCACGTGCATGGGAGGGGTGTGTTCTCATCCCTCCCATGCCCTAATTGTGTGACTGAAAATTCGTGAGATTCACTTGCCAAAGCCGCGATATGATTATGAGGCGCGTTTTAGTGGTGTTACCATCATCATCATCATGAGCAGCAGCAGCAACAACAACAACCGATTTTTATGTCCAGCGCAAGACAAAGGCCTCTACTAGTGATCTCCAATTACCCCTGTCCTGCGCCAACTGTTTCTAACTTGCGCCTCCAAATTTACGAATTTAAACACTCCACCTAGTTTCCTGCCGTCCTCGACTGCGCTTCCCTTCTCTTGGCACCCATTCTGTAACTCTAATGGTCCACCAGTTACCCATCCGACGCATTACATGGCCTGCCCAGCTCCATTTTTTTTCTCTTAATGTCAATTAGAATATCAGCTATACCCGTTTGCTCTCTGATCCACCTCGCTCTCTTCCTGTCTCTTAACCTTCCGCCTAACTTTTTTTGTTACATCGCTCTTTGCGTGGTCCTTAAATTGTTCTCGAGCTTATTTGTCAAATGTCATCTGCAAACCGAAAGTTGCTGAGATATTCACCATTGGTACTCGCTCCTAAGCCTTCCCAGTTTAATAGCTTGCATAATATAAATATGTATGCATATAAATATGTATGTATGTATGTATGTATGTATGTATGTATGTATGTATGTATGTATGTATGTATGTATGTATGTATGTATGTATGTATGTATGTATGTATGTATGTATGTATGTATGTATGTATGTATGTATGTATGTATATGTATGTATGTATGTATGTATGTATGTATGTATGTATGTAAATACATACATATAAATATGTATGTATGTATGGAAAATATGTATGCATTTATATTGATATTATATTCTGTTTTATTGGAGCATTAGGTTTCGTAATAAGGCAGATGTGCGAGATCACAGCAATTGAGGGTATTCTTTCTTTGCGTCGAGTTCATGCCCGTTAACATTCTTGGCACATGTTAGTGAAGCCGTGCTTGTTATCAGTGAACAGGATCAGCCTCATTTAAGTGAACCAGCGTCATTTCTTAGGCAACATTTATAGTGTAGAGCGAATAGATCAAAATAATTCCCTCATTTACCTTTCTTCTCTCTCTGTCTATCTCTCTCTAACAAATACTTTGCTTCTGGTGATTTCTTTGTGCTTGAGGCTTTCACTCACTCTCATAGGATAAAAAGTCAGACAATTCTACTGTGTGATAAGTCGGACTGTCCAAGTCATATGAAATTATCGACTTTGACTTTCCAAATTTACGTTAAGTCAGTTTAACCTTGACTGTAAAAGTAACGGTGTACCCTAAATGAGCCGCGATATTATTACGGAAGCCGCTCCAGTCGTAAGTATACTGGAACACAATGCAGTCGTCCTAAAAAGATTGTTTCATGTACGCTGCGAAAAATTTAGATAGACATACACGTCCCATTACTTATTTGCAGAATGAAGCACGCTTAATGAAGCACCCCTTATCGCTTCCTCATATTTAGGACCCACCTTGACCTGACACACGCGCATACTAAGGAGCCGATGCTTGTGGCGTAGGGCTGCAGGTGGGAAAAGCTAATCAAGTAAGCTGTCCACACAGCGCCATCCCATAGCACTGCCAAGCGCCTATATCTCTTTGGAGTGTGAAACCTCCTCCGTAATGATTAGTGAAACTTGATGTGCATGGTGTGTCAACGTTTATTTACATCGTTCTCAGTCTACATAACTGCAGCCAATCGCTGTCGCTCCGATGCTGATGTGTGGCCGATGATGTCACATTAGCTTCTGCATAGCATGATTGATTGGCAATCACCTGCAATGGAAACAATATATTATAGTCGTCGTACAGGATTTCTCTGCCTCTCCCTTCCACCTTTCCCATTCCAAGCAAAAAATAACCAAAACAAAAGAAACCTGTTTATCCCCTAAACATAAAAGACAATAAATGAAATGTGTAGGCAAACAGAATAATTTCACGCAACACTACTTTCAACACTATATTAGTGAGATGAAACCTTCCTAAGATGCTAACTGCATAAAATTGCAAGATCTCGTAGCTTATTCGCAGGGAGGAGTTGTATTGCTACTCAAAATGGGCGCCGACCAAAAGTTGTTAAAACACAGTAGGATCCATTTAATACAAGCTTCATTATTCTGAATTGCGTTCGCATCCGATTTATTACTACTTCTACCTTAAATGACTATTCATGAAACTCACCACGCGTCGCCAATTAATGATTTGATTGTAAGCAAATAAGACAAGACACAGAGCAATATACGAGTATATTTGAAAAAAAAAGAAGTTGAAAAAATATACAAGAACAAAGTTCTACGGACTGCACCACCGATGAAATGTGTTCGTCGGCATTCGCTTTCATACTAGATGAACACAAAGAGCACATTTGCAGAAAGCTCCGCAAGGCATGCATCGAGTATCGCTATACGAACCACCATCCGCCGTGGCCAAGACTGCCGTAGCCCTTTCCGAAGTTGCCGTAACTGCCAGAGAACCCGCTGCCGTACCCGTGAGAGTATCCACCGCCATATCCGAAGCCACCACCATATCCTCCAGAATGACCACCGGTTGACCCACCTCCGACAATGCCTCCGCCATGAGAAACCTTCTTAACCTGAAAAAGATTTCTGAGTCACACAACCACCGCAAATGATTGATTCTATCAGGCTGGAGCCACGGTTGCTGGCTGTACGACTTGGTGCCGTAGCCACGTCACGCTCTGTTAGCAGACTAAACCTGCGATAAGGTGCATAGTGTGGTGAGCAGCATATGTGGAGGTAATCTAGATAGCCTTTTCTTTGTGCAGCTGTTAACGAGAATGCCGTTAACTGCCGGATTCATTCGCCGCAATCAACTCACTCTCACTATATGCGTGAATTGTAGGCTTTGTAGCACATCAGGGCGCGAAGTCCTAAACGTGCTCAAACGAAAGTCTGCCCTTGTTCCGTTTACGTGCCTGTGTTTCCCAATCTTATGGCAATATATTTTTATTAACTACGCAGGTTATGTCATATAAATGAGTACACACAGCTGATTTATCTGGCTCTGCTCGTCTATCCTTGTTTACCGCTCGTCTCACGGCGCACACTGCTGCTGCGTTCGTTACGCATTTTCTGATTCTGGAAGGCGGACTGGCAAAAAGTGCGATATCATCATGCCCGAACCGCACAGTCGCTCGACGATTTTTAAGTGCCGAACCGCGTTGTGCGCATACCTGGTGCAGTGTCTTGACGACATAAGTTGGTCCCTGAACCACCTGCGGCTGTGAGGAGCCCGCGGTAGTTGCCGAGGCTGCGCTTCCGTGGCCGAACCCTGCGCCGCCACCGTGTCCTGTCTGGATGCCCTTGACCACGATCACGCTGTGGCCTCCACCAAAGCCACCGCACTGAACTGTGGCCACCAGGCCACACATTACAACTGCTGCAATCATCTGCGACCGATGGCATTTGATGAACAATGGGACCAAAAAGCAAGCTCGATGATTTTGGAGATGGCGAAAGAATTTAGGTAGATTAAGTGCCACAAGTTAGAGCTTGTGAATGACTAAATTGGACTAATTGAGCATTGGTGTATGCCTGCCAATTTGGTACGCTGAGAGCATACAAGACGGCCGCAGACAAAAACATGACAGTGGGGATGGTAGGTAATCCGATAGTCTTGTGGGTCGTTTACACTCCTTGATACATCATCAAACTCTGTATTAATACCGCTATGGAGGATACTCAGACAGCAGCATAATAAAACAACTGTCTAATTTTAGTCTTTCCTCATTGCTCATATCAAAATGAAAAGAAGGCTAGATTCAGTTTTTTGAAAAATTAGGAGACGAAATATGCAAGGAATAATTTTGAGTACATTAATACCACGTGCGCTTGCAGCGCCAGCGCCGAAGATTTGATTATTTCTTCTAACTGTATCTGGCACACGTAATTATATCTATCCTTAAAATTAAGCTCACACCTCTAGTCGTCAGTGCACTACCACCATTCTCCTGCTTTGTGTGCTTCTGGTTCCCTATCGACTATTCCCTTCACCAGCTATCTTCTAATTGATATAAGTGCCCATACAAGCACGTAGTAAGTCTTTAAAACTAAGACTTCATGAGACGTTTTTCCTATAAGCCTGTGAAACACGCGCTACAGTAAACAACGTTTTTTTTGTCAGTATTTGTGCCTCAAAAAAGTGTTCATTAACCTAGTTGCCAAGTTTCCACATACTTAGTTCTTTCAACGCAGCTGTAAACACCCCAGTAGCAACGAATACAATCTGCAACCTAGTGCTAATTTTAAGGGAACGCTAATGGCAGGAATAACACGTGAAAAGTGGTGTGCCATTGAGGTAGTAGCACTCCGCGTTTCACATTATTTAGTAATTACAGTGGCATTTGCAATGAACAAACGAAATACTAGATAAGTTAAATGACACTTTTAACACAGGCGATGATTCATGACGTATTTTAGTATGGCTGTAATCTAATCACATTTTCTCCTGACACGGATCCTATACATCCGTGCACCATGCAACTGCGTGTCTCGATAAACATGAGCTTACCAAGGAGTTCATGATCCTAAGAGCGAGCTACTTGAGAGCACCGTCGTCTAGAAGCTTCTGGACAGATGTGAGCTGTGAAAGATCCCTGGGACCTCGACTTTATATAGGGTTCACATGACGCTCCGAAAGCAGAAAAAAAAGATGATGGGAAAGGAGTTTTCCTGAACCCCTGGGTACTGAGATCTTGGGAAGAACCCTCCTGGTGGCAAAAATGCTTTCAACTTAGTGTAGCCTGCGCATAGCGCCCCGACGTTCCCTTCCTTACAGTTGCCCGTGGTGTTAATCAGAAAGTGAAATGGTTCTGCTTGGCTGATCCCATAATTCAGCCGTTTTCCGCGCTCCCGTGCCCCTTTGCAGGTCCTCTACATGAAAACAAGACGACCAAGCGTTTCGTACGTAAGTGTCTCAGTATAGAAAGTCGAGTCTTCTGCCAGAGGAATATCCGCAAGCTGCCCAAATACTGTGTCGGTGTTTTCCTTCAGCATAACTCGTGGTTCTTTGCCTCCAATGTAAGCTTTTTCTCTTGCCTTTTATATTTTCTGGCTTTTCTTGCTCGTATGAGGTGTAAATCCCGGTGGAAACAAGTTTTAAGGCAGTCCATAGCCCTATACCTTCTTAGTCTGCCTTGCATCAAAACGAGAGATCTGTGTGCTCCAGGCACGAGACGCATGGGCGCACCATACCAGATGCTGGAAAACGTGAGCCCTCGGAGCGCGTAATCCATTGACCTAGTAATCGCAACAATACCGACGGGAAAAGTGATGTGGTTTGCGGACTCAGAAGAGTTTATACGTTTATTACTCAGCACTTGAGACGGTAAACAGAAACTGTGATGAGATATATTCACTCGGGCTTGCAGTACAGGAGCCAAATTCCCAAAGCACTTCAGCCGCAAGAATGGTCAGTCGGTAACCATCGCTAATAATATATTCGCTGTCCATAGTTTGCTGGTGCGTCTTCTTGAATAACGCACAGACGTAGGAACTGCATTTTAAGTAATAGTGGCCCCGACTTTTCGAGTGGTTGATAAGGTGCGCGTAAGAGCCAGTGAAGTAACGTATATGATATAAGCGATTTCGTAACACACCATGGTAAAAAACAGTGCAACAAGAAGAAAACAAAGATGCAATGAAAAAGTAAGACCATAATAAGCGCAGAAATGAATACATCAACCTATTCCTTTAGTATTTTTCCTGATGTCTAATGTGGCCAACAGTAATTAAGAACACAGGCTTCACTGCATGGTTACCTGCTTTATATAACATGAATTTAAACAAGAGTTCGGTGCCTTTATGTGACGCTGCTTACTCCTCGTTGCATGGCAAGCAAAGACTGAAAGCGCAATAAGCATCCTAAAGCTCTGAAGACAGTATAAGAAGACGAACACGCTCAAAGTTTCGTACACGAATGAAAGTTGACAGCACAACACAGGTGACAACACAGGTGAGTACAAAAACACACATAGAAATACGTAGCTCCGTGAAAATTGAAACCAAGCAAAGAATCACAATAACGTGCAGAGAACTTTTCGGTTTTGCAGGCGAGATGGCAATAGCCACTACACTCAAGTACGGAACTTGCAACTATATAACGACATACTTTCACGTTGTACTGACAATCCGGTGAAATTCGATAACAGTGAAAATCTGCTAAAATAATGTCACCGCTAAAAATCAAAATAGTGTGCGCGTGATAGCATAATAAATATAAATGTGCATGACAAATATATATGACCTGCTGCTTTAGGTATATGTATAAGTGGGCTCGGACACGCAGATTTAATAAGACGTAACTTGGTATTGTTGAAAAAAATTTTGAGAGTGGCAAGTGCTCTTCTCCGTAAACCATGCATTACTCACAGTATATTTCTCACAACACTCAATCAGTACTCAGTGTTCACTTTGTAGCTTCATATCTTGTGCACTGGAGAAACAGATGGAAACACCTTCGTCCGCGTGGCAGCAAGGGCATACGGACTAGAGTAACGCATTGTATTTTTTACAAAAAGTGCAGAGTATATCGGTTTACCAAGGCGCAGATAATGCAATAAATCTACAGATGTACTGCTCTCTTTCAGATTTCGACCGAGAGATAGTTCAATGTGTTCAATTGGGACTAAATCTGGGCACTTCGACTGCGACTGAAATGCGGTGTTTCTACTTGGTCGGCAAGATATCTGGCTTAGCAGCAGGCGATCTTCACTACGCATTTGGGAAGTGTACTTTTCCATCGTTTTTCCGCGGCTGTGTTACAGCTGAATCCACTGCAGTTTTTCCAGAGATATTTCCATCTCATGATATTCATCTACAGTTATTAAACAAGCACTGCGATTCATTGAAACCGTGATACGTCATTCGTTACTCAAGTGTTTGAGTGCTTATTGTGGGTTTTATACACTAAATGAGTTATCAACACATTTCTTCCTACATTCTTTTTGACATGAGGGTGGCTTCCGTAGCCGAATACACAAATGTTCGCAATCATAAGTGCACTTCGCCACGGCGCAGCCACCTTCGCAAATATGTCCAGCATCAAGATCGCCTCTAATTTTCTGTTGCGAAGAATTCAATGAATACAGACCAAGAATCACAAAAGCTATGCGATTTTAGTGTATATTGTACTCGTGCTACAAAGTGCATTGGAAAGATAATAGCAAGATGTTTGGCTAAGGTGAGAATGTCCATTCGGGATAAGTTAAATGTTCGCTCTAGCTTTAAGTTCAATTTCTTTTAAGAGCTTGGGTGACATAGCCGGTTCCTTGGCGTCAGCCTGAGTTGCATATTCAAGTAGAGTCCATGATGAGAGAGACAGCGGTGATTTGAGTGCAGTTTATTTTAATACCGTGCTTACTATTGGAAACTGCATAATTCGATTGTGAAGTAGAAATTGGGACTGATTTCTGCTTCATTGGGCCGAACCATGTTTTATTCCTCGTCGCGGCATTCCTTTCCATCTAAGCCAGTGTCTTGGGACCAAATGAAATAAGTACTTGTAAGCATTTCTTTCTCTATAGTTTGGACCGTATATAACAGTAATCGAGCGGTGGCAGAGCGCAACAGAGATCGAGGCGATAACACGTTGACTGGCAACCATCTGCTTTATTACCCGGAAGAGCCACCTTACATACAAGTATTCTCAGCTACCAGAAAAAGACGGAAAGCAGAAGTGAAAACTACAAGTAACACTCCTTATTCATGTGCCTTTTATTGATGGTACATTATTGGTCAGTGATGTGCATCTATATAGCCGTAGGTGCCTTTATTTGCTTCGCTTTCTTGCTTCATTTGTTTGAGAATTAAGAAAGCGGGAACGTGTACGCGAATGCACATGGCATAATGTTTTAAAGGTTTATGAGCATGAAGCAGCAGCAGAAGTAACAAATATGCCTTGGTCCGTAACTGGGGTAGCTCTCGCAAGCAGGATGCCGATGAGTTACCTGGGCCTTAGACTACCCCGAAATTGAGCAAGGTGTCACTGGTATACAGGTTGATGTCAAAAAAGAAGCAAGCCCCACCAAAGCGCACATAAGCAGTAGCTCTTCCTGCAAGAGAAAGTTAAGGGTTAGCGCCTTTTCCATTGGCGACTACGTTTACCTTGACACGGACAATATTGATAAATTTCAATAGGGAAAATCTCATGGTTAAATAAATAAATAAATAAATAAATAAATAAGTAAGTAAATACAGAAACAAATAAATAAATAGAGTGAGTCCATTGAAGCAAAATTTACAATAACAACATTCTGCTATAATCTCTTCAGAAAGACACAAGGGGAGTAGAAATAATGTGTCAATGAGAGCAGCGACTATAGTAACTAATGGCAATGTTAACAATACAAGCGAGCACACAGGGGCATCCGCAGAAAGAATAAAGTCGTTTAGCTATGTAGTATAGATGCACAGTGTCGCTGTAGCGAAATAGTGCTATACGGAGCACATATAGATCCGTAGCTTGTGTAGCAAAAAGGTAGCGCAGTACCTGGTCATACGGAAATTCTGTCTGGCAATATGGAGCAGGTACAAGGAAGGGCGTTACCGTAATAATGTAGTGACAGCGCTAAAGCTATCTAACATGGCAGGACTACGAGAAATGGTGAGAAAAAGCAGTTTCACAGGCAACACCTTTTGGACTTTCTGGAAAATTCAGTAGATTGTGCATGCATGTGATGGCCTGCTGTTCAAGAACGACATAAATACTGCATCGTGGGATGGAAATTAGTTGTTGTGTTCTGCATTTCAAGCTAATGACCTTTCAACGTTTGCCTACGTACATCTTTCTCTGGAAAGGGCAAGATGCGAACGATTGCGTTCGTGCTCGCGTGCGTGCGCGTTCGTGCGCGTTCGTGCGTGTGTATGTCGAAAATATTCTTATTGCAGAGAAACTGTTGTCACGTCTAGACGAGCAGTCGAAACCCACATTCGCTTATCCAGGCCGCTGTTCACAACGATTGCTGTACAACAGCCACAGACGGCGAGACAGGAAGCTGCATACAGCGCAGGTTCCAGCGGCAAACGCCGTTTGCTGCACTATATTTACAGTTGGAGATTGTAAGTGGCGTGCCGCGCACAGTTCCTTTATCTTCTTTAGTTGTGGGCTGGCAGTGTGGAAGACGCGTGTTCGCCGCCGTGCTTTATCCCAGTGCACAATGCGGCTTCTTTTTACAAGCACCATGACTTTTGGAGCCGTTTCACACTATCACAAGTACATTCGCTCGCAAATTCTCCAGTGAAATACGTTGTTGTTTCACATTGTTTTGCCCCAGAATGTGCAAAGAACGCTTTTTATTCTCACAAGTTGGGTGTATAGGACATACAGAAACTTGAATAAATTACAGCATGTTCCGCTAAGTAACGAAAAAATACGGAATTTTATTTATGCTCGAATAAAGGCGCTTATATCAGCGGCTGTTGGTGAATTATGTCCCAGGGTATAATTGATGAATCACCAAGAAATCATTGCTTTGTCTGTACTGCATTTTCTTAGAAAGAAAATATGAGTTAGAACACGTGGTGTGCTATACACTTGCGTGTATCCCTCAAACAGTTTACCTTGCGCTATTGAAGATGCTGCAGGGGAGATAATTACATAAATTTAACATTTTTAGAGAAAGGAGGTGGAAAGACGCAAGTATATAGCTGCCTCTTTTCCAATTACTCATGGGAAAAGTGTTGAGGGAGTGACAGAGAGTGCGAAGACAGCAGTTCAGATCAATAAGGCGAACCAGAAAAGGCACAGCCTGTATACAGCCGGGCTCTCGAGTCTGTTGCCGCCAGGTACCTTAGAAGTGCTTGTGACTTTCTGGGCTGATGAGCTGTGAGACCAGGCCCCCAGGACATTTGCTTCGGTCGAACTCCCTTTTAAGTGTTATTACTCTGGGACCCTCGTATATTCTGGCACCAATCACATCATCATCATCATCATCATTATCATCATCATCTATTGTCTATTTATTTATTTATTTATTTATTTATTTATTTATTCATTGTCATACTCTCAAGGCCCGGGGGCATTACAGAGAGGAGTGGTAATTATTACAAACAAAATCGTTGACAATATTCGTGAAGTTTTTGCCGCAGAAATGGCGGTGATGGAGCCAGGGAGGAGGTTCCAGTCATTCGTCGTTCTTGGTAAAAAAGAATCAAAATAAACATTGGAGCGACAAGTTGGAACTGCAACCTTAGAACGATGATCCGTGCGTGACGATATGTATGATGGCGGGAAGACTAGTTCATCCTTAAGTGTTTCGTTAGTGTAATAAATCTTATGAAAAAAGGCATATGAGAAAGTATTTACGACGTAACTCTAGGTTTGGCAAGCCAAGGGTTACTGTCATTGACGAGACACTTGCATGACGAGAATAATTCGAAAGAATAAAGCGATCAGCTCGAATGTGAATGGATTCGATGGTATTCTTTGGCTTTCGAGTAGAAGGGTCGAAAATGGAGCATGCATATTCAAGTTTAGGCCTCACTAGGAATTTGTACAGAAGTAACTTGACGTCTGCAGTTGCCGACGAAAAATTACGCCGTAGAAACCCAAGCATGCGATTAGCGTTACCGTAACCGTAACCATGGCTGCACAAGAGTCTGCAGCGTGGGGCTCGCTACAGCGTGAGCAAACTCTCGTGTTCTCGCACACGGCGCTCTCTTGTCCCAGCCTCATACAATTGCGGCATTGCAGTGGCCTTGGGATGAATGGTCGCACAGGGTGTCTAAAATGGCCCAAGCAGATCTCACTGGCCCTGTTACACACAATTTTATATGATTATCAAATCCATGTTTAGATGGATGTTTCGGTCTCGGGAAGTTCAACCATTGTTGTCCTAGCTTAGTTGGTTGCAATTAACTTTATTCCTTCACATAACACCACTGGGCATCCACGGAATCCGGACTCGCCTCTCGCCTCGTAGATGTGGAATATACCGTAAAATAAACACTTTACAAATGGGCGATGTCGTCTGATTCTAAAGATGCGTTCATACTGGTTCATCCGGCGTCTAGAGCGACGCGAAATCCCGTTTGGTGATGGCGAGATCCACTCAAGAGGCTCTATCCTCGCTGATCGGTTCCAGATCAATTTTTGTTACCGCTGCCGCCAAAATTTTCCCCCTCGGACCAATAAGAAAGCGAGTCAGATAGTAGAGCAGACAGAATCCAGCGCCACTGCTGTCATCGTCTCTTCTTTGGCAAATACCTCTTCTACTCTTGTTGCGCCACAAAAAAAAAAAAATTTCTTGCCAGGATTCCCAGAAGTATCGCTTCTTCCTAATGACATTTTCTGCGATTAACGCGAAAGAAAAACACGCGAACTCTACGGGCGCGATAAAAGCGTGCGGCTTGCGGGAACATCTGGGATACACACCGGTGCGTGAGGGTGGCGCATACTCCGCATATGGCCTAATATCAAGATATAGTGAACTGTCTTGCTGTTGCTTTGTTTTTGCCGGTATTTCAAGAGTTCCGCGGGCACAGTGGGCAAGTAATGGGAACGACGCGGAATTTCGGCGGCAGGGATTTTTCGGTCGCTGTAGACGCCCAATGACCTAGTGTTAACATGGCAAGGCAGACCTTTAAAGCCTGCGAAGTTTACGTCACTGTAATTATGATCATTTGGTGTCCCAAATCAACGAATTTTGCAATTTCACTGCTCATTGAGGACATGAAAGCCTGTCGATTGCTTCCTGTAATACCCACGCAATATATGTATATATTCAGCAAGTTTCGTATACCGACAGTGATCAACAAGGGCAGATATTTAAGCTCCAATCTAACATCCAAGGGACTCCAAGGAAACAACAGTGCTGTGTTACACGCGTCTTTTGTTATGTGTTTGATGATTATCGATGGTCTGAGAACACATGTGGAACAATGAAAACTAACCACAGAGTTTCATACAGGGATCACTAGAGGGAAATAGGGAACTAGTTCCTGCAGTACATCCAGCAGCAAAACCAGCCCACAAATTATGCACGGTGCGCACAATTTTTCCAGTAATAGTTCTGGCTTCAAACATCTCTGCAATTTATGTGGATGTTTTTGAAGCTAATCTCACAACAAATTTGTTAGTCAGCAAACATCAGATTAAGCCCAAAGTGCAACTATTCAGCTGCCTATAGAGCTTCCCAAATAGCAATTCATTTTAAATGCTGTAAACAACACAGCTATTTCTGATGTCACTTTATAAGTGTGCAAAGTACTATGCCAATTTAATGACGCAAATACCAAATGAATCTGTTTAAATCACTAAAAATTCTGCAAGAAGCTGCATGCTGCAAGCAACACACTGCATCATAAACATTTGAAGAACTACCTGAAAAGCAAGAAACACTTTCTCTCTCATCAAAGCCGATGTATCTCCCACCATTCCTATGATGCTTGAACGAACACAGCGCCAGGTTGCCCTCCAGTAACCACTGCATGAAACTTCACCACTAAGAGATCCCCATTACAGGACCACCTGGCCCAAAGGAAATGACACAGTGAGCACAATACACTTGCCTAGTGGAGCGACAAGTATACTGCCTGTCGGATGATTTGGAATTTTACTGCACCCGGCCGTAGTTTTAGCGGCTCCGGCCACGGTGGCCGCATTTCGATAGGGGTAAATGCAAAATTCCCCTGCGCCGTGTATATGGTGCACGCTAAAGAAATCCAAGTGATCGAAATTAATCCGGACTCACTCACTGTGGCGTGCCTCATAATCAGATTGTGGTTTTTGTGTGTAAAACCCCAGAAGTTTGTTCTACTGCTCCCGCTGAGTGCGGGTCTCGTCCACTAGCCCGGCCGTGGCTACAAATGGCTGTCCGCGCGGCGGAGCGTCTACGCCGGCCGCACCCTAATTTGGAGGTAATAGAGAGTTTTAGAATAAGGATCCCAAACGTTTTGGGGCTCCAAAGAAATAGCGTCGAAGCCACTGCGCATGCGCGAGACGCAACCGGCGTTTGGGTTTTGCGTTGCGCACGCTAATTCACTGATTTACCGGGATCCCCAAAAGTTGCCCCAAAAGATTGGCGTAAACAAACACGGCGGCACCCATCGAAGCGACGGCTCTAACCTAGCACCAAACTGGGTTCGATTTGAGGTAACCCGGGGAAGTTCGCGAGCTAGCAGAAGAGACAGTGTTTATCGCTTTTTCCCAACTAGCGTGTGTTATGAAGATGGAGTCATTTTACACCGCTGATTCCGAATTCTATTGTGGATATTATGGCTCGTAGGCCTAACGCGGCTTAGCTTGGCTGGTTAAGGCACCTAAAGTTGGTTACTCAAAACTAAGGGCAACGAATTGTTCGCTGCTTACAAAATAACCTCTAATTGTAATTAAACGCGAATACACGAAAATCAAAATTACTATTCTTATCATAAAATGGTACATTTTGATTAATTATTTCTGATAGGTTTTCTTTGACGCCAAACTGGCGCTGTCAGCGAAAGACGATATCGGCAAACGCAAAGCCCTATTCTAAAGCTCTTCACTCCTGGGTGCCCCAAATCTAACACCCGCAAAGCTCTTTGGGGCCTCAAACTATTGGGGCCCCTATTCTAAAATTCTCTAATCTCTAGTGCACGCAAAGTTTGAGCGAGTCGGCGCGGCTGGTGGCTGCGTGTTCGCTGTCTTTCCGAGTGCCTATAGTGCTGCAGGTCGTGTAAAGTTTCTCAGATGCGTTTAAGCGAAAGGCAGCAGAAGCGGTTGCTCCTCTATGTTTGCTTTATTTATCATGCCAGCTTTCCTTCAGCGAGTATTCCCGGCCATCGAGTGAAATATATTCGTATTTGTTAGTGCGCGTCTGACTCAATGCTTAATTTAGTTTGCAAGCAAATGTTGACTGCGATTCTTATACGGCTGATAAAACTGCAAACCCTAATTCGTGTAGTTCTCTAATGCTTGTCATTGCTATCAATGCTTCGTCTTCCGGGCAAAATTGCGACTTTTACAGCGACGCTTTCTTTTCTTCTTCCTTCGATGTTTAAGCTACTATAATACTGCCATTGCTGCTGCTGCTTCGCGAATGTCGTGCCGGGAAGTGGTTGAGAGCACGTGGCAGGAGCGCAGAAGAGATTGGCGACGTCAAAATGCATCCCTCGTTTGCGAAGGAATGTAGCCACAACGCCCTCTGGAGCTCCCTAGGAGTCGTCACAATGCCTTCTCCCCGCAAAAGCATTGCATCAGCTGAAACTCTTGCTTTTGTGCTCACGCCGAACTGCGCAGAAAGGGAGTAGAGAGAGGAGGCAGAGAATGGGTATAACCGGATGCCCTACCCACTTAGTTACTGACACGGTCACGAAACGAGTAAACAGCAACCTTGCCAGTCTTCGTTGGTTGGAGCTCGCCTACACGGCGTGGGAGGAGCAATGTGACGTCAAAAAGCTTGGGTCTTTTCAGGTCTCTTTAATAATGGAAAGGCTACTACTACACTTGGCAAAAGCTGAGGAAGTGGACAAATGTAAATTTAAGGTACTGTACATTTCCGCTATTTCTTAAAACAAATATTCTGCAAATTGTTCCTGCGGAGAACTGACGCAGAGCAGGCAGAGGCGAACTCGCAGCACCGCAGCTTCTTGGCGTCACTACGCCAGCGGTGGTCAAGCCAACAACACTTGTGTACCCAACGTGGCACCATAGTGGATATGGCGTTGCTCGAAGTCATGGACTCTATCCCGACCACGGCGCGCGAATTTCGATGAGGGCGAAATATAAGAACGCTTGTGTACTTAGATTCAGGTGCCTGTTAAAGGACTTCAGATGGTCACAATTATTCCGTAGTTCTCCACTATGACATGCTTGATAATCAGATTGTGGGTTTTGCACGTAGAACACCAGACTTAAATTATAGTTTAACATGTCTACTACGATGCGATGCGTCGTGTGAGACAATGACGGTTCTAACATTCTCGTAGGCCATGAACAATTCCCTAGAACAACGCCTCAGGCAGACACATGTCGCTATGTGTTCTGTGTAATACGTGGGTAAACCAAAGTAATTTCCGTAACGGGTAGATCACTTCGCCAGTTTAGCATTTCATGTCATTTAATTGCGGCTAGAAAGCCTAGAGTCATTACGTAAGGGATGGTTTCCTTCCATATGACAATATCATCACCGATCAACAGAACACCAAAAAATTGAATAGAGAGAGAAAGAAAACAATTGCGGGGAGGGGCAAAAGGGGAAACATTGTGTCGGTAAGTTAATGTAGGAGTAGGGGAAGGATGTGATCCGGTGATTAGGCAAGATTGGGGTTATTTAACATTTCGCGGTTAAATTTGCGGTCAGTGCCTGAGACTATGTTTTCTGGGAGGCTGTTCCAATGGGTTATTGCATCAAGGAAGACTGCCATGTATATGAAAGATGTCCGAGTGATAATGTGGGCTATGGGACGAGTGTGGTTTAAGCAGAAAGATGCACGTAAGTGGACTTCACAGGGAATGTCTGAAGTGCGGGGGGGTAATAAAATGTGTGAAGCAAGCAGAGGCGAGAGATGACCCAAGGGAGGCAAGCGATGGTAGTTCAATCGTGAGTTTTCGTGCGGTTTTGGCCATTCGCGAAGCGTATTGAGAAGTTTAGGCCCAGCAGGGTGATTTTGTACTGCTTTCATGTCATCGGTAAGAAATGAATGAGAAGGCTGCCAGACAGATGACGCATATTTTAGCGTCGGACGGATGTATATTAGATTTTCTACCTTTTTTTGTTTCAAAATAAGTGGTTTTCAGGTTACCTTACAAATATACAAGGGTACGGTGCCCGCAGTGGTGGTATAGTGGCTTTGACGTTGCGTACTAAGCCCGAAAGCACGGGATCGAATCCAGGCCGCGGCGGCTGTATTTCGATGAGCGCGAAATTCAAGAACGTCCGTGTACCGTGCAATGGGCTAACGTTAAGAAACCCCAGGCAGTCAAAATTAATCCGCAATCCAACACTACGGCATGTCTCATAATTATATCATAGTGTGGGCACGTAAATCCCCAGATTTTAATTATTTCTTCATTCAAGGGTAGATGAAGTATTAGAGCAGATGGTGTCAATATGTGTTGACCATGATAGTGTCGATTTCATGGGAACGCCCAGGTAATTGAGCGACGTGACATGACTGATAGGACCCTTGCGCCATAAAACCCCATATATCATCATCATCATCATCATAATAGTGATTGATAGGAGCAGAATTAATTGCACAGCTGTGGTTTGTTAAACTGAAGTTGAGGGTGAATGACAGAACTTTGCACTCAATCAGGTTAAGCGGCATGAACCATTTTTCGGACCATACTGCCATTGAGTCAAGATCCTGTCGGAGGGCGGTGATGTCGTTACAGCCTTTAATAGACGAATATACGAAGCAGTCATCCGCGAAAATACATAATTTATTGTATATGTCAGCAGGTAAGCAATTCATGTAGATGAGAAAAAGTAGTTGCGATAAGCCAGTACGTTGTCGCACACCCGATGATACGCTGCAAAGGGATCGACTATAGTTTTTGCAGAGGTGAACTGGTGCATGCCTTTTAAGAAGTGTACAATCAGGCAAGAAAACCATGTAGGATGCCGATATATGCAAGTTTATTCAGTAGGTGAATATGGGAAACGCGTTTAAATGGTTTTGAGCCATCCAAAAAATGGCATCAATTTGCAGACGAAGATTCATGAGTTGTAAAGTGTCATGAGTGAACTCGGCGAGTTGGGTCTCGCATGAAACGATTTATGAAGCTGTGTTGATAACGGTAAAATGAGCTGATAGATTCCTGGGGAACCACTAGGTTGTGTGAGTTTAGACAACGCGTTTCATTTAAGCCAAACTTCGAGAGAGAGAGAGAAAAGAATACAGAAAAAGGGGGCAGGTAGGTTAACCAGAGGTAATTCCGGTTGGCTACCCTGCACGGGGGGAAGGGTAAGGGGGATAAAAAGAGAAAGTGAGTGGAAGGAAGAGATGGAGAGAAAGAGAGACTATGGAATGCTACGTAGCTGGACAGAACCTAAGTAATGTTGTCTGCCGTCGCTTGGAGATACTGAGATTATTTTTTGCATTCCCCCTAACTGCATAATTAGTCTTCATTATTTATGAACTTCTCTAATATTAAACTTCGACTGATAGTGCAAATGAGAATATTGTAGAGCGACACGAAAAACTCCAGATACAGCTTTCTGTTGCTGCAATTTCCTACAGTTTTCTCATTGACCCTCTTCATCGAATTATAACAATCGATAAATGGAATAATTATTTAACACTCATTATCCAATTAGGAAGAATGAAACAAATAATCGGAGCATCTCCAAGCGGCAGCAAACACCATTACCTTGGTTTGGTGCAGCTACGTGGCATTTGTACATTTTTAAAATTTGGCTTAAGTTACATGGGACACTCTGTGCGTTCTCGTAGTTTGGAAGGAAAGCTAGTCATAGAAATTGGGCGCTAGTCTGTAGCGCCATAATGACCACCAGTCTTAAAAATTGATGCGACATTGGCCTTTTCCCAAAAGTTGGGCGAGTGCCGTGCGTCTAAAGATTGCGTAAATATTAGATGCAGTGCCTGGCTAGAAGTACTACCAATGTGATGAAGTATTTTAGCGTCAATGCAATCACAGACAGCACAGGGCGTTAGTTTAAGTGAATTGACGCTACAATATGCCATCCGTCTTAATCTTGATGGGTTATCGGTTTTATGGCACAAGGGCAATGAAGGCCAAAGAGCATCAGAGTGTTAATGTTGATATCGTACATTATTTCACGAATAGTAATGGTATTGGTTCAATTGAAAAGTCATTGGTGCCAGAATAAACTGAGGTGAAGCTGAACCAAGCTCTCAACAACTTAAACATCCGACGTCAACAACACCGCCAATTTACCGTCAATTTTAATTAACGTTAATTCTACAAAAAGCTTGGCTTACACGGACTCCCACAGTGCGTGGGACCTTCACAACTTTTTTTTCTGCCACGTTGAAAGAACACGAGCGATCGACGCGCGGTAAGCTTTACTGCAAAACGACGAAGATGTCAAGTGTACGCACCTTCAGGTGTTGCTCAGCTGGCTCGGTAGCGAAGCGAACGCAGCGTTCTGTTTTTGATTGCTGGCATGATCATTGTGCCCAAGCGCGGTATAATAGATCCCGCTGATCGGGACCCTGTTAGGATACGCGTAGCAAAATATAACCGCTCTGCTAAGACTGTCTACAGTGACCTCGCCTAGGTGTGGAGCGTGCTACAGTACGCATTATGTGCTTCATAATCAAATTTATTTGCAAAAGCTGAGGCAATACATTAAAACACAGAAAATAAATTTTATTGCACATTTCTCACTAACAGCCATTGAGACTCTACCTGGCTATTATGTTCTATCAAATAACTCCCTCTGCCTTGTCAATACGCCTTTCTTGCGCTAAACAGGGCATGTAGTTTATCATCTGGCTACCATGAACGACAGCATTACGATTACTACTAGGTGCACGGAGGAAGTTTCCATGCGAACGGCAGCCCCTGGGACAATTCTAATTTTGGATCTTGTTAAATGAAGCTCTAACTGGCCTTTTAATTTTGTCTGGGTTGGAGCATATTTGCGCCAGAATTAGCAGAATTCGCGACGAAAACTCTTCCCCCCCCCCCAACCCACCCCAAAAAAAGTGGCAATGGAGCACATGGATAATCCTTTGCATATCCAAAAAGAATAACAAAATAAACAAGGAAGAAAGAGGAATATGGCACGGCACGATTGTGTTATTCTGACCAAGTAAAGTAGGCGCGGAATGTGATGCTCCAGATCCGATGCAACGCCATTGGAACCGCGATAAGAAAGGTACAACGAGAGAACGAAAATATTTCAGTCAGCGAGAGTTATTGCCAATCGCCTTTATTGAGTGCTCATGTATCACTCTCACTCGATACTTGGCTTTCAGTGACCGGCCCCAAGAGCATGAACTTACTGGTATACTGAGATCGCCAGCTTTGGAAAGTGGAAACACTAGAAAGCGAGTTTTGTCGTTCTGGCGTCAGTTTCCACAAGTACATTCAAATATATTTCAGAACTTTTATTTGTTTTCATTTTGCATTGATTAGAACAGATATGCACAACAAGATATGAAGTGGTATTCTAAACCTATAGCCGGCTCGATTTGAAATGTGGCGGAAGAGCGACCGTCCGCGTGCTGTAGATAAGTATGAGAAAAAGTGTAATGGAAAATCGATCTGCAAAGTATTAGGAAGGGGGGCATGGCAGTGCAGGTGAATATGTGCGATGCGTAGCGACTGAGTGACACACCGAAATAACATTGACTGAATGTTAAATGCTAAATGGAGACGCGGGTGTTTGCTGCATGTGGGTAAATGGCATATCTGGTGAGATTAACTGCCTGAATAATTTATCTTACTTGCAATTTTTGAATCTTAGAGAACAAAGAAAATTCGCAACAAACGTCACCGCATGGAGAGGCACACAAGCGGAGATCGCACGAGATTACTTCTTCTTGTAGGTGCACATGAATGTTGACAAGTGTTCTTTCACTCTTCCATTCACGACGACAAATGTGACCACCAGGAACGCATGCGGTGCTGGCGGCTGCTTTCTGCGGATCGAAGTAGAACTACCACCAGGGCTTCCAGGGTCCAACTTGACCAAGGACGTGTCCGCCATGGCCAACCTTGCTCACGCGGTGTATTGTATTGACTACGTAGGAAGGACCCGACACATATGTGTCTCCGTGGCCACCACCGAAGCCACCGCCGAAGCCACCGCTGAAACCGCCGCCGAAGCCGCCACCGAAGCCACCACCGAAGCCGCCTCCATGGCCACCTCCCGTGGTCAGGATAATGAGGCCACCACCTCCACCACCATGGAAGCCGCCCCGGCAGGAGTGGAGCAGCGTGAAGATCAGAGCAAGCGTTGCCTGCATACAAACTGCTGCATCATTATGCGACACTCACACATGCCGCCACTGAAAGTGTACGTGGCAACGCTCAACAGCTAAACACGCAAACTTTATCGAGCGACACTAGCATAGCAGGTTTCCATCAAGCAAAATTAGGTCTTACTTTCAACATCTTAGGCCTTAGCGAAATTAGAACCGTTAGGTTTTAATGCGCATGTATTCTGCTAGAAAGACTATTCTGATATTGAGTGAATACGCAGTAGGATTTTTAATACATAATTACACCGAAGAAAACGTTTCTGATTTATTTAGCATTAAAATATGAAGTTGTAGTTATGTAGGGTACTATGACGCGAAATCATATTAACAGATAAGTAGCATTCATTGTAATAAAACTAAATAACGCGTACAAATTCAAGGTAGTACAGGTCTGTCTGCCAATGTCCAGTCATGAAGATGACTAAAAGTAGATATGAATTCTCTGAGGACGTTGAATTGTCAACGAGAAAGGTAAGACACAGTATACAATACACACAGGTCGCCATGATGCGTATATGAGAAAAACGCACATTGTAGAACAGATATATGGTAGGAAGGTAGGGTTAATTGGGGGATCAGATTTTGACGGAGTAGCAGAAGTGTAGTAGCAGAAGCACTTCCTCCCTGCAACGGCATTCTGCATTTATAAGGATGAATGCGCTAAGAGCAGGGAAGCTTGTTTTAAACTATAACATCAAATTTAAAAAGAACAAAGGTGCTTGAGGAGAAGGGAAAAATAAAACAGGAACAAACAGTGCAGGAGCCAAAGTCACACTTAAGCACGAGGAAAAGAAATAGTTAAAGTCATATGGGCATGCACTAGGGGAACTATAGCACTGATACTAGAAATAGTAGAGCAAATTTGTTGGTACAGTTCCGGAACAAGAATATATTGCGGGTAATAAATGTCATTTCTGACAGCACAGTATAAGAAACTGCACATGGAAATACTCAAACGGCGAAGCAAGAAATTACAAATTCATACTACGTACCGATCCCAGCAATGCTGAGGATTCTGTATAAGGAGCGATTTCAACGACTGACTTTGGCACAATGGGTCCAGTTGGAGACAATCGAGTGCTATGCGCACAATCACCGCGTTACCCCGCATTGTTCTGATGCCAACCTTTCGCAAATTTCGCAGCGAGAAAAAGCACGCGAGCTAAAAAAGCTGCATAAAAATTTTATGCGCCGCATAAAAAATTTTAACGTGACTCGCGAATAAATAATACGCTTGAGCCCATGCCTCCTTTCGAATTCACCATCACGACGAACCAATCAACCAAATTGCGACTGAGCGATACAGCAGATATACACGTTGAGCGAATCATCGTCGACGCACAACAGGCTGATACCTGTCTCCGCTGTACACATGTTGTCACCCCACGAGATGGCGGAAAGACATCATTTCTTAGCCCTACATATTACTTATATGGATAAAATTGAACATGGTCTCAGGAACGGAGCAAGCCTAAAAGCAGTGAAGAAGAAACTAGGAATAGGCAAGAATTAGATGTATGCATTAAGAAACAAAGCCGGTATTATCATTACTAATATGGATGAGATAGTTCAAGTGGCTGAGGAGTTCTATAGAGATTTATACAGCACCAGTTGCACCCACGACGACAACGGAAGACAAAATAGTCTAGAGGAACGCCGGAAGAAGTAAAGAACGTCCTGGGAGCTATGCAAAGGGGAAGGCAGCTGGGGAGGATCAGGCAGCATCAGATTTGTTGAAGGATGGTGGGCAAATTGTTCTAGAAAAACTAGCCACCCTGTATACGCAATGCCTCATGACCTCGAGCGTACCGGAATCTTGGAAGAACGCTAACATAATCCTAATCCATAAAAAAGAGGACGCCAAGGACTTGAAAAATTATAGACCGATAAGCTTACTGTCCGCTTTCTACAAAGTATGTACTAAGGTAATCGCAAACTGAATCACGAACACCTTATACTTCTGTCTACCAAAGGACCAGGCGGGATTCCGTAAAGCCTACTCAACAATAGACCATATTCACACTATCAATCAGGTGATAGAGAAATCTGCGGTATAAAGCCACCCCTTATATATAGCTCTCATTGATTGCGAGAAAGCTTCTGTTGCAGTCGAAACCTCAGCAGTCATGGAGGCATTGCGGAATCAGGGTGTAGACGAGCCGTATGTAAATATACTGAAAGATATCTGTAGCGGCTCCACAGCCACCGTAGTCCTCCACAAAGAAAGCAACAAAATCCCAATAAAGAAAAGCGTCAGACAGGGAGATACGATCTCTCCAATGCTATTCCCAGCGTGTTTGCGGGAAGTATTCAGAGACCTGGATTGAGAAGAATGGGGGATAAGAATTAATGGAGAATACCTTAGTAACTTGCGATTTGCTGATGATATTCCATTGCTTAGTTACTCAGGGGACCGATTGCAATGCATGCTCACTGACCTGGCGAGGCAAAGCAGAAGGGTGGGTCTGAAATTATTGTGCAGGAAACTAAAGTGATGTTTAACAGTCTCGGAAGAGAACAGCAGTTTACGATATGTAGCGAGGCAGTGGAAGTAGTAGGGGAATACATCTAATTACGGCAAGTAGTGACCGCAGATCCGGATCACGAGACTAAAATAATCAGAAGAATAAGAATGGGCTGGGGTGCGTTTGGCCGGCATTCTCAGATCATGAACAGCAGTTTCCCATTATCCCTCAAGAGAAAAGTGTATAACAGCTGTGTCTTACCAGTACTCACCTACGGGGCAGAAACCTGGAAGCTTACGAAAAGGGTTCTACTCAAATTGAGGACGACGCAACGAGCTATGGAAAGAAGAATGATAGGTGCAACTTTAAGGGATAAGAAAAGAAAGAGCAGATTCGGTGAGGGAACAAACGCGAGCTAATGAAATCTTACTTGAAATCAAAAAGAAATGGGCATGGTCGGGACATGTAATGAGGAAGGAAGATAACCGATGGTCATTAAGGGTTACGGACTGGATTCCAAAGGAAGGGAAGCGTAGCAGGGGACGACAGCAAGTTAGGTGGGCGGATGAGAATAAGAAGTTTGCAGGGACAGCATGGCCACAATTAGTACATGACCAGGGTAGTTGGAAAAATATGGGAGAGGCCTTTTCCTTGCAGTGGGCGTAATCAGGCTGTTGATGATGACACATGACTTTATCAGTGGTCATCAGCGTTACATATCTACTGAAGCCAGTGCTCTAGTAATGGAACTTCGAGCGATGCACGAAGCTGTGCTCAACGTTATGCCTCTAAGCTGCCTGCTCTCAAGCACTTGTTGAAATTCACTGATTCCCTAGTAGCTGTTCAAGAACTGAAGAATGTTCACAAGGCAACGGAAATCTGTGAGACGATGCACTCCCTGAGTCTTAAACCCAGCGTACACTGAAGCAGGTAAAGGTACCTGCTTCAGTGTACGCTGGGTTTAAGATCATGCGGCGAACGCTCCCAACATCGCTCTGACCAGCAGTCACACAGCCCTCCTAATCAAGACCTTCCGTCAATTACCCTACCAACACAACCCCTCACGTCACTCCGCGTCCGCAAGGAGTCACCTCCGTTGGTACACTCGCGCTCTTCTGCCACCGTGTTTGCGGAGGATGTTTCAGGACAGGGCGGCCCTTACACCGGCTGTCACATCGACATGGAATTGGCCGCACTTTCCGCTGGGCGTAACGTGTCGATACAGTCACCTTCCAGTGACGGAAGACAATTCTACCAGCCACTGTGGACTTGCCCCGGCTTGCAAGTGTAAGGCTCGCGTCTGCTAGTGCAAGCTGCCCTACGCTACAATGCCACACCCAACTATGATCGCTCGATACACGACAACAGATACCACAAAACACTGCTTGAGTGTATACGCAACACAGGTCTCAGAGCACATATATAGTACACACAATACATTACGCCTTAAGGCAATTGTCGTAATCGCAATAACAAAAAGCATGATTCCGTGTGGCGATTTGGTAAAGGGCGTTGATTGTAAGCTAGCAAAGTCTGTGGTTGTCCTCGATCGAAAGAGAGAAATAGAAAACTATTGAAAAACAGCAGGCCAACCTGGGGACCGCCGTCAAGAGAAATACGAATAAATATGGGCTGCTGGTTGGTCGAAAATAAATATGAGTCTTTAAAACCTAAGTAACAGGTAAGGAATGATGCCTTAGAGGTTACGTGAGATTTCATAGAGCTAAGGAATGATACTTTAACGAAGATTATTTCACAAGCCTTCATAAAACTAACGTGTAAGGCTTGAATAGCGGAAGAAAGTAAACTCTCCCAGCTAACAACGCACCTAATAAGAAAAGACAAAGAATGAAAATCTCGTGCGTAGGGATCAAGTCGAATTGGCTTAAGTCAAAAATTTGATCAAGCAAAACATATGTTGCATTCGAAATCAGAAAACTAGAGATTAAGGATCCGTGAACAAGAAGAGAAACATGAAATTAGCAGGAAGACTTAGCATTATCAGGAATAGGACGCACGCAATTATAGATTAACTGGGTAGTGTCATCAACAATTTCATTGATATAATAAAGGCAGCAGAGTAATTATATACAGAACAATAAGTACAGAAAACAGCCACCTGCCGACGATTATACCATGTTCAACTAGAATGAAGGTAGGTGCACTTTTCAACATGCGTCTAGTGGACAATCAGCAAAATATAAACTGTCGACTGACAAAAGCTTGTGGATCTATGTACTGCAAGAAGCATGCGATCCTTTGTACGCAATGCGTCAAGACTTCAATAGTGCTAAGATGACATCAATCCTCAAGAAAGATACAATAATGAACGGAATAATTAAAATTCCCTTTATATTATAGAAAATATACACTAATGTAACTTTGTAAAGCCTACAATAAACCACATGTTAAGGTATTTATTTGATCGGACTACGAGCAGCGCAGCGGCCACAGTCTAGGTAGAGCACGGACTCGGAGTGCGAGCGGCATTCATGAGCAAAACTGCTGAAGAAGACGACCCACTAGAAACCGCTAGAGAGGACGGCCCACTATATCGTTGCAATCCTTCTCTACACAGAGAACAATGTGGCTCTACAAAACGCTACTAGAAGTCTATCCCATCCACGCTATCGATAATTGAACATTTTGGGAAGTATAAACATTCTCTCTGTATGATCTTCATACATAACAGAGGCGTTCTATTGAGTATAAATACAAGCCGTCATATCAGAACATCCCAGTCAAAAAGTAGAAGAGAAGATGTATATTATAGGAAATATCTGCAGCGATACCTCAGCTGGCACACTTCTTTCCAAAAATACGAAGATTTTTCTGCCTAAGAAGGGTATCAGTGAAGGAATTACTGCATGCTTCCAAAAAATATTCAAGATGGTAGATCAGAAAGCATGGCTCAACGGACATTATATCAGCAGTGTGCGATTTGCATGTGACGTTGCGCTGTTTAGCTGCGCTAGGGATAACTTACAACAAAAGATTGCGGACATGAACCGGCAAAGGCTAAATGTAAATGCAACACGAAGAATTGTTGTGTTCTGTAAACTCTCAAGGAAACAGTTATGAGTTCATAATTCGTAGTAAGCTCGTTGAAGCAGCGTGTGAATTTCTTTTTCTGGCTAATTAGTCACAAGGCACTGAGATCATCAGAAGGAAAGCTGCAGTGAAAAAAATGCGTTGAAGAGAATAAAGCAAGCGCTCTGAAACCATGAACGATAGACTACCGATAATCTTGAAAAGAAAATTTAGTGAGTGTATTCGGCCAGTTTTCATCTGCGGGATCGACACTTGAAGGCCAACGAAGAAAGTGGAGAAGCTAAGGAATAAAGTTGGTGTAACGCTAAAACATAAATAAGAGGTTAATCGGTATTGTGTAACAAACGCGGGTGACTGATATAGTTGAAGGAATGGAGTTAGTCGGATGACGTAATGCATAGAGCAAACAACTGGTATTCTATCAGAGCAACAGAATTGGCGCTCTTTGGCCATACCTGGCCCTTGCGCCATTAAACATCAAACATTCATTCATTCATTCAGAGCAGCTGAATAGGAAGATAGGGGGGGGGGGGAAGAAAGAACGCCTTTGAGGAGGAAAAATTATTTCAAGATGTGATGCTATTTAAGATGTCGGAAGTGTAGGAAAAAATAGATAAACACAACGCAGAGGTAACTGGAGATCGCTGAGAGAATCACTTGTCCCGCAGTGACCCTAACTAATGATAATAATGGTGATGACAGAGGGTCCCTGATGAGTACAAGACCTGAAAGAAACGCTGATTACTATTCTTTTTTCTAGTACACCGAAGTCAAACTTTGGATGGCGCATTCTTTTGTTCTCCGGCTATTTTCTGCGTAACTTTATGCAAATACTCTAATTACCACTGTAAGAAACGAACTTGACCACTGACTACGAAGAGCTGTTGGTTCACAAAAAAACCTGGCCAGAGAAAAACTAGACACGTTTCACCTAGCACAGGAAGGGATATTGATGATGCTGAAAAGGGCAAAACGATAGCACTAAGGTCACTCTTCTTGATAGTACTTGACTTTGAAATCGTGTTGTAAAGTTTCTGTGTTAAGTAGTGCAGGAATGATTGCTGCCTTTGGTAGCATGATCGCATTTTCTAATATTTTGTTATTATATCGGAAGCGTGCACTGTTTATCTATTGCTAGATGTGGTGATCCTGCGTTTTTCTTCTCGTTCGTTTCAGGCGGTGATTGTAGTACTTCTGGGTGATATGAGCCTGTATATTGTTAAATTTTGGCAATTTCAATCACAGAGGCTCTGGTGTCAGCACAAATAAGAGATCACAAAGTACACTGCAAAAACATCGCGATGAAGTTAATAGAAGCAACAACAAATCATCCACTTTCATATGTCAAAACAACGCCGAAGTGTGGGACTATAGAATAATTTGGATGACCTTGGGTTGTTTAACATGCATTTAAATTGAAGTAAACAGTTATTTCAGCACTTCGCCCCAATCGAAATGCGGCCACCGCAGCGGGGAATGGAACACAAGGAACGTTGGCGGTGGTGAGTTTTGAACTTACGACTCCACGTTCAAAGGCCGAGTGCCTTACCCACTGGGCTTAACCGGCGCCTTTTAGGTAACAGGACTCTGCAATCTCCTTTATGACATCATGCTACTTGGACCGAAATTTACATTGCCAAAGACGGCGTGATGAAAACACTGACGTCAAAATTACTGCGGCTTCCTCTGGAGCATCCCCCGCAGATTATATGGCAGTCGGGCAAGCTGGCATGACGTCACGGATTGAAGTGCACCGGCCTTGCGCTATGTAGGAGGCATTGGTCAATCGTCTGAACGCGCTTGTTTGCTTGCGAGGAGTTCATAACTCGAAGGATCCCTCAGCGGTGTTCAATTGGACAATAATGCTTCCGAATTCACAGCCTATAAGAAGTTCTTAGATGTCCACAGATTTTTTTTTTTTCAGTGGGACTTACAAAGCAAAAACTCAATAATGTGGCGCATTGTTCGATATGACGCTGTATTTTGATCGTCATTCAGCGCAGCAAACAGAAAGGACAAAGACATCGCTTGTCTTTCTCTCTTCTCGTGTGCCGCACTGATTTAGAATTAGTACCTTTAATGGAGAGATGTGCTTCTCGGGTACTTTATATTTCGGTGTATTTTGTTAGTAGGACATATGAAACGAAAGTGTTTGATTACTAAGAAGTGAAAGCTGGCTACCTCACGTCAACCTGACGTCAGAAAAACGGAACCATTGCTGAATTTAAAAGGCGCATTCGCGCTATGCATGCGCACACTTGTCCATGGGTCATTTTCATAGTCGTGCGTGTATTTGCGTGCGGGGTCCAAAGGTACACACATGCTACGCCAGGGAACGCACGTAAGTTTCAAGGTACCGAATGTGAACCGTGTCCTAACTTGAAGAATGGCAGGCAAGGCCCATGAAACCAATTAATGCACTTTACGTCCGAGATGTCTTCAGTTCGGACTCACGCTAACGACGGGGGTCAGTACTTACCCAGAACAACGTTTTTTCTTGCCTCTCTACGATGGGCATCGCTGGTCGCATATCCAGCGGATTCACTGAGCCTCCATTTAAGCTCCCCGCCGTCTTTTATACGGCGCCCTTGCGATGCGCGCTCTCATTTCTCACTTGGCCTGTGCAGGAAGTGTACTTTCACACGCTCTCACTAGCTCCCTCTCATGTCCAGCCAGAGATGAGAAAAAAGTTAAAGTTTGCATGGCAGTACAACCAACGTAATGATATCCGTGATCGCCTTTCCCTCCATGCTATGGCTTACAACGTGCACCACTTCCGGCTCAACAAGTGATGTATTGCGTGCACTTCCTGCTTCCGCCGGTCGTCGAACCACGAATGCCTTGAGCGCGACGCTGTTTGTGCGCTTCTGCAAAACTCTTCAGCGATTGTTCCTTGCGATGAAGATGACAGGTCGAAGTGTTTTCTCCGCCGTGACTCTCAAAGTCACCCGAGCATCACGCTTATCGAACCGGGCGGCCCGTGAGCGCAACACGGCACCGCTGAACGGGGAGCGTATTTTGTTAATTTTGTGAGCATCGCTTAACAAGAAAGCAGAACTTACGTGTCGTCATGGGGCGCTGCTTTAACAAAGTTGCTCGTTGGATGCGCAATGAGGCCGTTCCGAAAAGAGGACAGCTGCGACGCGCATAACCTATGAACTTGCGCTAAACTGGCTAGACGACTGAAGCCAACCGAGAGCGCTAGGTTTCCAAGGACCATAAATAGTTTCAGAGACATGAAAGCGGTGCAAAGATAGCACTGGATAACAGTACAGGACACACTCACAGCTTTCTCTTCCAGGTCTTGTTTGTATTGATTTTTTTCTTAGCAACTACAGTGTGTCGTGGTGTCGGGCTTGTATTTTTATTTGTACTCTTTTATTTATTTTTTGCTTTCCCACTCTTTGCTGTAGTTACTATTATAAGTGCGCTATGACTCAGAGACATCTAACTACACTGTGCGTAGATCCGGTGCTATTCAACAGCGTTTTGCGACCTCTCGTCGAGCCTCACAACGTTACCGAGTCCTTAGTCTGAACCTACCCGCCACAGTAGGAAAGCTAGAATTTGCGGTCACTCTAGTGTGAACCCTGCATAAACTTGCGACCAGAACGGTCACTGCGTAAGAATAAAGCCAATTTCTCCTTTCTGACTACACCTATCTACCAACAAAAAACAAGGAGATCGAGCTACAATGCCATGCTGGCTTGCAAATGTGCAATGGTGCTCCACTCTTTTACTTATTTTCTTTTTTTTAACCTGACTTGCGAAGCTGGTTTTGGTAAAGTGCTACGAGAATGGCAGAAACCACACTTTCAAGATAATTTACCTGCTGAGGAGGACAATGATAAAAAAGTGAATACCGAAAATCATTTTATTAATCACCGAACGTCCGACTATTTTTGCAATATAGTGCATATACCACTAGAACGAAAGCAGTAAATCTTTCAAAGGGAGCTCTCAAATCTATCCGGTACACTAGTGTCAAAAAAATATAAACATCAGCGCTTAACTTTTGTTTGCTTGCACCTGGTCAGAAAAGAGCTAATCATATCCCCCACCAAAAATACTTCTTTTCATACGCCGCTTTTTGTTATTTTCAATAAATAGTCTATTACCACTACAAGTTTCATTTTAGCTTGTATTTTTTATTTATTTTCGTATTTTATATAAGAAGACGACAAGGCGTTTATTCCTGTGATTGCTTTTATTCCCCATTGGCGCTAGTTACTCTTAACAGGAGACATATTGATATAACTCAGTTTCATTTATCTCCTCCCAACGTCCTTTCAAACTTCTTTTTAATTATCGCTCGCTTATCAACTTTCTAAAGCCCGTCTCTTCTCATTTCTTGTTTCTTATGAAAGTTCAGATTGACAATGGCTGCAACTGCACGCGAAGATTCTTTTCCATTTTGTCTGTCCTACTTCTTTGAAGAACCAACAGCCATCCCTCCCTCCCCCAATTACTGTAGCACCCCCTTATTCTCCTCCCCCTATGTAACTGGGAAAGAGTAAGCCATGAAACGCGGCCAATAAGAAAACCAGTTATTGCCCTGACGAAAACAAATCCCCTCGTCGAAACATTGTTTCCAGCAGCATCCCTTCTTCGACCACAGTTGATCATTTAAAGTCGCCAGTTGCCGATGATTTTCTGTCTTAGCACATAAAAAAGTGAACACCCTTAATAATATTTTATTCGCAAAATGGTGCCGAAGAAACACTGAACACTGTCTTCAAATAAACGCTAAAAAAGCGTGCTGTATTTCTAAAAAAACGCTAAACCATCGTGGGGGCGTACATGGCTCGAAAGAAGGTTCTAATCTGACACGCAATTACATCGAGGACGGAGCTGCACATTTATTGTATAAAGAGACCATATTGATTTGAGAACCATTCATGCTTTCATTCTGAATTAGCCGCTTTATAGCCTCTTGTTATTACCCTTCATTTTTCATCCACTGCAACCAACAAGAACAAATTCACTTCCCCAGGAAAACCTGCCGATTTCCCAGATGAGCTGCTATTTACCCATAAGAAAGCTAAATAGAATGGCTGCGCTACGAAAGCAGATTCTTGACATTTGTGGTCATTCCGCCAAGCCTATAATAAAGGAGCAATAGGAATTACTATTTCACTGTGGTGGCATGCGTTACACTTGTACATTAACCAGATGTAAAAGCTGGACTCATGTACAACTAAATCATTTCTAAATATTAGAAGAAAAGTGAGGCGAGAAGATCGCATATACTTCAACTTTTATTTACACAATATGTACAAGTACAAGAGTCGAGCTCCCGCTCACCACTGGAAAGGAACATTAGTGGCATGCCAACATTTCAAGCAGGCCTCATTATCTCCACACTAATTCAATTTTAGATACATACATTTCAGCAGCATAATGACATCATCCCCATTTCTAGCGCAGCTTGCTAAAAGGCATCTGAAAGAACGAAAACAAAAAAGGGTAATAAATAGGTGCTTTTACGTCGCCTCGCATGCATTAATTGGCGTAAACCTAAACGTATAATGTCATTCTAGGTACTGGTCATTGGTAAAACTGAACGCTTATTAAAGCAAAGTTATCGGGACACTCTGGCGTGAAAATAATCAAACCGCCATTGCATGGCTGCATCGAATCATGACGAATAAGACTGTAGTTCAGGGTCGTCAAGTCCTCCTACATACTCTAGAGGGGAAGAACACAAGCTCGTTACGTCTAAAGTAAGAAAAAATTTTGTTAGAACAGCACACCTGATCCATTACTGTGCTAAAATAGCAGAACGCATGATAGGCTCTTTGTGGATCCATAATACACCATACACCAGGATATATGGCAACGCTCCAGAAAAGTTTTACAGTTTATTAAGGGTCAGGATATACCAAGAATACATATTTTATTACAGCAATCAGACATGCTAATACAGTAACATCTACATATCAACATACCACAAACACATCTCACAGCATAACGGATCAGTGCGCATTGCGCCATTGAACGCTTTTTTGCCACAAAGGAAGCACAAGCGATATGCAGCATACTCCTTAATACAGTATAAACGAAAAAACAAAATCACTTATTATTTTTCTCACGAAAAAGTTATAAATATGGCTTGCGAATCAATTTCAGGTAAACAGCTTCGCTTCTTGAGTTCTACAGTTTTCCATATGGCTGCATAGTTCCTAGTGAGATTTCCTGCCAAATTGTTGCTTCTGTATATCTTGGTTCCTGCTAGCTGTGTGTTTTTTTTTTTAAGAATTGTAAACCTTCCCTGTTAACAACAGAATATAATTTTTAACATTGACATACGATCAACTCGCCAGAGTGACGGGTGAGCATTATTACAAGAGCAAGTTTTTTGGAGTGTTGCCATGTCCTGGTATAAACAATAAAGTAACCACTTGTGCGTTCTTTCCGTGAGAGTCATTAACAGTCATTGTTTTCTACTTCAGAGTGTGCTTGTATGGTGTTAGCAATATATGTTCATTTAAAAGGAAGATGGCAGGTTTATTCAGCCTTTAATCATCATCTGAACAAAGGTGACATACTCTACCCTTTTTCTACATCTGCAATATTCAACTTTCTTCATATTGTACTAGATTCACGTTCGTAAAGTATTTAGACTGTTTACGCATTCTCCTAATGTCTGACTCTAAACTATTTACAATATGTATCACGTACGGAATTGTGGATGTATTTGTCATCTTCCACACTCACTCTTTTGCACATGCGTTGTAATTTAATGGCGTATAGAGGGACAAATAGTTGATTAAATAGCCTTGCAACATCGCTACTACGGAAATAACTGCGTAAATACGACACAAGCCTGAAATTTCTAGAAAGACGTGTGCCTGGATGATCACATGGACCAACTATGAAATAAAGACGCCAGCAGTCATGTACTGGAAGCGCCAGAGAGAAAATGCAAGCCCTATTTCGAAGATTGCTCAGAGCATACGGCTGCGAAATCAGCTGCAATTAAAAGCGAATTCTTTCACGATTGGCCCATGCTACCAACAGTAATAGTGGTAACCTCAATTTTTGTGTTCTCCCTAAGAGAAATATGCAGCGACGTTAATTGGCTGACTGCGTTTTTATGTACACTATACCTCGGAGCGCAGATGCCATGCAGAGGCACCTCACAATCAAGTATTGCAAAAGAGACGCAAATGTGTCATCTTCATCATTGACCATCATCATGCGACATCATCATCTCTGATTTTATCACGTCGCTCGGGTCATGCGGAACGTGCGAACAGAAGAGGTCCTCATCCTCCACCGGAATGGATGCCGTATAGCCGCTGATGGGTTTGCTTTCAATGAATGCAAGGGACCCCGGTGTGCTGCGTCGGGCGCCGTCCCATCCTTACGACGAATATACTACGTCTTTATGCAACGTGGAATCGGGCTATTAAAATCGCGTAAATTGTTTTAGCTTCCCACGGCGTCCAACTGCAATGTTAACATGGCCTTAAGCATACCCTTACGTAAAGTGTTATTTAACCAAATTTAGTTATTTAATAAACAGTCTGTGACGCCTACTCGCCCATCGAGCGTCCACTGCATTGAAGAGACGAATGTAGTGAATAAACAATTCTTGTAGGCGGTTTAATGATTTCTTAAACACTTGTTACTGTTAAAACATTACACTATATCAGCTTTCTTATTATTGCAAGTTGAAGTTAAGGTAGCTATAGTGTTGCATATCAGTTCGGATCAGCTCAAAAAGATATTAAGATGCCTTCGTTCTTTTGGCAGCTTAAAGAATGCTTCTTAATAACGTTCTCCTTTAACGCATTACTATTTATTACAGCATTTTACTCGCTGTTGGGTAGCGAATATAAGGTCCAGATGTTGAAATTTGCTTGCTTATTAATTATTCTTTTCATTTGTGTGAATAAGCAACACATCAAAGGCCTTGCAAATGTCATTCTGAACAAGCTGTGACATTCAGTAAGTGCCAGGACCTTTCAGCTGTGGCCTCCGAAGCGCGTGTATATATAGGCACAGCAGTCTAAATGGGCGGTTTCATCGATCTCACTTCATAAAACGTAACTGAAGTTGCGAAAGTAAGTTATACTACTCATCTGAAGGCTCATGAACAAAAATACAAACCTGAACATTATATATTCGCACTTATAGTTTGTTACTTGTACCACCTACTAAGCATATGACAGAGCCATTTCGAGGCTTTTTGAAAAATTCATGCAAACTTCTATTTGGCGGAAAATTGCTTAATTTGGGTACATTGGGCCTACAAAAATTAGACTAATTGGATGATGCGCGACCCTTTGAACTGACTTAGCAGATGTGTTTCCCCTTGCCTGGGCCCTATGCTAACAAACCTTAACTTTTCTTGCAAATGTGCCGCAATGCCAGAGCTTCCATGAACACTTTGACAGTGAGGTCGCAGGTACGATTCCGATCACAGCTATCAACACTCCTTCCCCGTAGTTATCGATGTAGGTTTATCAGTACTCTATACTCTCTGTGTACGATATGTACGGTTACGGTAAACTGGTGAATAAAGTGAATACATTCAATACTATTCTATGTGGCGGAAAATTGCTTAATTTGGGTACATTGGGCCTACAAAAATTAGACTAATTGGATGATGCGCGACCCTTTGAACTGACTTAGCAGATGTGTTTCCCCTTGCCTGGGGAAACACATCTGCTAATACATTCACTACTTCATTTAAATTGGCGCAAAAGTCCGACGCCTAACAGGAAGAAACACATGCTACTCATTCGAAGCATGCGTGCGAAAGCGCCGCGAGTGATGGAAAATATTATGAAAAAAAATAAATTGGCCCATAAAGCGAAGCAGTGACGCGAAACCTGGTGAAGCACGTATGATGCGTACCAAGGCTTAACGTGCTTCGTATGGTGTTTGTTGGAGGGAACATTTGCAGGCGCGAGCGAGCAATCTCCTTTCGAAAAGTAAGGGATCTGTAGGTTGTATTTGTTTGCGAAAGTTGCTACTTCAGGGGTCCACATGTGCACCCCTGAGGTGAAGTGTAAAGACCCGGTTTGTCTTCCTCCTCTGACCTATCTAGTAAGCCATTGGTCTCGATTAAAACAACTGTTTGGCTTCTTAGTGGTAGATTTATTGGGGTTTCCTCAAACTTATATTTGGCCTACCCCATTATTACGCTTCACGCTATCCTTAGGGAGGTTAAGCAGGACTGAGCCCGTTTTGCTACCCTACACTGGGGAAAGGTATAGGTGTAAGTCACTTGGTGGAATATGGGGAATCTTAAGTTGACATTCCGCACTCTCATATGACTGCGATGGTTGCTGACTGTCTAAATTTTAGTAAATTGCAGGCCAAGTACACGAAGTGTGTTGAGTGGCACAAAGACGAGCGAATCCTTTCGCCTCTTAAGTCTCTGGAGAAGCACTCTACCGGCCTTAGCCTTATTGAGGCGGCACACTCGCAAATGCAGACGTTGAGACGCAAAGAGAGGGAGACAGGATGACTGAGACTTGTGGAAAACCTTGTTGCTAGCAGCTGTCTTTGGCGCACCAAGAACAGTCCTGAGATCTTTCCGACGTAGAGACTCTAATCGATCGTACTGCGACTTTGATGGTAATATTAACAGCAACTGGAAGAGCACGTGACTCAATATGAGTGCCGAGTGTAATTTCAACATCAAAGAAGGATAATTGCCCCAGTGCACACCGGCCATCCTTCACATCGCATTCAAGCGCGGTTCAAGGGAAGAAACGATGGTGTCTGCAGTGCGTCTCCACTAAATCTTAGAATCAAGTACTACGCCAAGAAATCGTACGTAATTTGCTTCATGAATTGACGTGCTTTCGAGGCTAATCTTTATCCGCGTTATGCTTCGCCGCACACCTTGTTCATGGAAAAGAAAGGATTGAATGACAGGACTTAAGCTTCAGTACTCAAATTGCTTCCTCATTACGTCATGCGTATTGCTGAGTGTAAAAGAGCGCCAAACGCTATCACCGCATTGTTATCCTGAGGAGAATATAATATTGTTGTGTAGAGTGGGGTGTCACCTTGGAAGTCTGGCGTAAAGGTAAATTGCCCCACTCCTGAAACACTTCGGGCAAGCGGCTTTTGCTGACTCTGCGTATTCTGACAGTGTGTGTTATTTTCGACAGTTCACTATGTGTATTTGACTTTTTGTTGCAGCACTAATAGCACACTCCCGTTAATTTATGACATCTGCCATTGCAGCCTCAAGAACAGTAATCCGTTCACCTCGTGCGTCTTATAAGTAAACATTTCCAGACACCTAAATTGAGTTGCCCTGCAAGGCAAGATCTTGCGAAGTATTTCCAAGACGATATACCGGTTGTCCCAACTGAATGTCGCCAAGAATTAAAAAATAATGCAGGGCTTTACGCGAGCGGTGATCACTGCATGTTGATGGGTGTTGTTCATGCTAGTCTTGAGCATGAGAGCTATAACGTAAAGCTATTCCAAACTTTTCTATTCCAGTTCTGCAATCAGCCCTCCGCGACTGCTCAAAAATATTTTGGACAGCCCCCACGTCGCCTGCCTGTCAGGTGACGTCACGAAAACCATGATAGCGCCCCATTTGATATGATGTGCACACACTGATTATGCATGATTTGACCGAACGAAAGAAAAAATAGTTATTTCTGATTCGACGCCTTTTCGCCATTAGCCCTCAGCTATTGGTCAATAGGTTTCGGGCTGCCCTCACTTCGCTTGCCTGTCACGTGACGTCACAAAACCACAAAAACTCATCGCGTCAAAGTGACGTGTAAGCGTTAAAGATGCATTAATATGCCGAATAAAACTGAATTTTCTTCTGAATATCCGCAGGCTGCCCCGTTCCGAAAGGAATAAAAGATAGCTCAGGCACTGGCTACTCGCACCTGCCCGAGAGCATGGCTTTATTTGCCAGTAACAAACTTTTTTGCTTGGCCTTGTAACGTTTTCGAGCACTTTCGGCAACGTTTACGACCTCGTTCGGCCAACTCTTCTTTGCTGAGGATCCGTTTTAGCGTTAATTTTAAGCTTCCGTTGCATGCCACCGCGATTTTCGATCAGCCACCGCAAGCTACGGAAAATAAAGGGGACCAGTCGAAGACGCCGGCCCCACCTTCTTCATCCGGTTATCGACTTTCAGTGGACTGGCTCGGCCCCATTGTATCCCCTTTCAGTTGAGCGTGCTCCTCGCCTCTTGTCAGCCAATTAGACAAGACAAGCCGCTCAGTGTGGGCAATGTTATTCGTTTTTCAAGGGAACAAAAGTGACCTCCTATGAACGAGTTGAACGTTTGATTGTTGTGTTGAGACAACTCTGTGAGTGACTGCCCGATGCTTGCGCCAGTGGTTACGCAAATTTGTCGTCAGGAGATTGGAATGTAAACATATTGACATAGTTTTACGTTATAGGGTGCAATGTTTGTTTTCCTCATTTGGGAGAAATTATTATTTAATGAAGTTCAAGTGGCAACCTTTAACTTATCTAACCAATAAGCGTCAATGCAGATGTGGATGATTTCGACTAATGACCGATAACTGTGGTTAAAGCAGCGTATGTTTTGTTTGTGCCCGCGATATTACAGAAATTGCACGTGCCAGCTCGTCCGCGAGGCGGGGAGCGTCAAAATGGACCAAACATATCGCAGTGGGAACAAGCAACCGCCCTCTTTGCCCGGCACATCAGCAGGTTTTGTCGCGCATATTCTGTCCTTATGAAACGCCAAAGCCTGGCTTTTAATGTGATAAGATGCACAGCGTATTGTGCGCCTTAATTACGTACCTCTACCACATTGAACATTTGCCGAGGATGTCTAGAATGCAATTGAAGGTTAGGTCATTAAACTTAACTGAACAGTTATTTCGCAAAATGAAAAAAAAAGAATGATACTAATGACTAGCGTGAATCCCGCCTATCAGTACACCGCGGGCTCCATTCACGTCATTTGCATTCCGTTCGCTCATACCAGAGCCGTTCAAGTGACGATGCCCGCCTCCTTGTTTTTTTCTTTTCTCCTCCTTCTTTATTTTGCTGGGCGGTGCATTGCCAGTAGTGGCATTGCACGTTCCGCATTGGATAAATAAGCGAAGTTACGTGCCACGGTCGGTTACGTTGTAAGCAGTGCGTCTTGCGTAGAGGCAGTCGGGCCTATGGCCTTGACCCTTTCGCTCGGAGTGCGGCTCCCCCGAAAGGGAGGGCGCGCGGCCGGCTGTTTGAGACTTCGAGCGCTTTCGCGCCACGCAGCCGTTTCATAACCAGCAGACACAGACGCCACCCCGAGATCTACGCGTCGCACTTGTTTGTTTGCAATGACCATGCCTGTTAATGGACCCTTTATGAGGAAGCTTTACTTCCAGGCCAACCCCGATTTCCCCATTCAAGTACAGGCAAAACGCAGAAATGAATTCTGGGCACATATTATAAGTCACTGTTGCGCAATCTCTATGAAACGGGTCTGCATGCTTATATTTAATTTCATACTGACGTTATGCCGCGTGGCAACTGAAGCGAAAAAATAATTTAAAATGCAGAAATGCTCTTATGAGAAAACCGCTTGACTGACATGAATGCGATTCGTTGCATTTGAGCGAGAAAGGTAAATTCTAGTGACACAAGAATGCATAATTTTGATTTGTGGCTCGAACTTTTTAAAAACGTTGGCGAAAATCACTATGGTTAAAAAAAAACAGACGTACGAAGATTACAGATCAGTAACTCGGCCCCAAAAACAGATATCGTAATATATAAGCTCTATCCAGCAGAGGATCTATTAGCGGAAAAATTTTATGTAGGAATTCAGAGCTTACGTGAATTTGTTACAATGTTTAGAAGTGTTTTCCGTAAGTACTACTCAAATATTAGTGATAAATTTCAGAGTTGTGTGCAATACAATAGTTTTGTCCACTTTGAAACTATTATTAGTTGCAATTTACATAAAGGTGATATCGCTTTTTATTGCTCAGTTGCAGAGCTGTAAATATGGGAGTTTCATTTTTTTGATGTTTTGATTTTCCACAATTTTGGGGGACACCCACAGCTTCAATCAAAAAATTTGCTTTTACATTCACTGGAATTTAGTTTTTTGAATGTTTTGTTAATGTTTTAAAATGTTTCTTTTTAAATATATTTTTTTAATTCGGTGAAGTGGTTGCCAGGAAGGAAGATTTCTCTGTTTTATTGTACTTAGAAATAGTTCGCGATTTTTCGTTGAGAGGGAGCTTTTTCTGTAATTGTCTCATCTTTAATGCTCTTAACAGCTTTTTTTTCATTTTCTCATTGGCTTGAAGCCTGGTTAAGCTACGCTGGGTCGGAATTTGGTAGCAATGCCTTCTGGTTGATTCTATGCGTCTTATAATCCAGAACTGAGGGACAGTTGCCGCTGATAAGTGTCGAATGGCGCATAAATGCATTATCATATGAAAAGGCACCGCTACAAAATCGCGGCCCTGGAGTCACAATAAAAAAAAGAGCAAACTCGACGTCATGTAAAATGCAAGCCATCTGCAACGATCGAGGGCATCGTAACCATCTCACATTTTAGTTTTGTTCTTAATATTACCAGGCATGTGAGTGTGCTGTGCTTTTTTTTCTAAGATAAGTTGCCTATTGTGACTGATTAAATTGTTCGCAACCACGAGTAAGTGTGTTCCCGAATAATTACGATGGTCTGAAACGGAGCACACAGCGAGCAGAGGTTTCACAGTGTCTCTTTAAGAGGTTCTAGAGGAAAAGTGCGTACCTTTGGTATACGAGAGGCGCTTTGACAAACTGGTATGTGCGTCACCACCAGCCGTCGTAGCCGCCATGGCCCCCGCCAAGTCCGTGGCTGTAACCATGTCCGTGGCCATGATCAAGGCCGTGTCCGCTCTTGAGGATGATAACTTTGCCGTATCCTCCGTGCCCTCCGCCATGACCACGCCCATGTTTACCGTAGCTGTAGTGACCCAGGTAGCCGCCTCCTGGATGAATTTTTTTTATATGGTGAACAGTCTTCACGATGAACGTGGGGCCCTTGATCGCATAGATCTTGTAGTCGTGACCATGGTCATGCCCATAACCACCATGGCTTCCCTTGTACACAACAACTTCATCGCCTCCGTGTCCTCCGTGACCGTAGTGGCCATATCCGGCCGCCGAGAGCCCCAACGTGCGTGAGAACGCAACGATGACCTACGAAGAAGTGATTGCAGGGCACGCGATAAAATTGGTAACCGTACACAGAAATCAAATGAATGACACTTAGCATGAGGTGGACCCTGCTACTTCTATATGAAACCTTCTGAAGTGCAATAACTTCTTGCCAGAAACATAGCTGGGTAGCATTTACGAAAACATGCAGCTTTTGACCTCTATATATAGACGACTCTTGCGCCTCTGATGACTGTGGACGCGAGGTAATTAGCAAGAGTACTTATCGCCACTACGAACCCAGTACCGTACATAATATCGTCCAAGATCGTAAATTCAACCCGCTGTGGTTGCTTAGTGGCTTTGGTGTAGCGCTGCTAAACACGTGGTCGCGTGATCAAGTTGCAGCGGCCGCATTTCGATGGGGACTAAATGCAAAAAAAAATACACGTGACATGGGTGCACGTTAAAGAACCTCAGGTGGTAGAAATTCATCTGGAGTCCGCCACGGGACGCCTGAGATAGGGATTTTGGCACAGATAACGCCAGAATTAAAATAATTTTTGATTGTAAATTCAGCCAACTGTACAACTCTTGCATCAGAATATTGCAATGTAGCTGCCACGCGAGTTGTTGAGCCGAAGCCAGCGAAGGTAATGCTTTCGTTTTTTTTACATCTAACGTGGCCTATGCAGACACGCATACTGAGTTCACTCTATGCGTGCGTGGCTGCGTGCATAAGTTTCTGCTTCTTACTTATTTTCCCTGCCTTACCCCATAGAGCTAACTGGACTTTTAATACTGTCTATCTCGCCATCCTTCTCTGACAATATAACTGTCTTACACTTGTAGAGTCAGTTACGGTAGGAGCCAGGTTCTTTAATTAGAAACACGTGTACTTCTGATATTGTGTGCATATTTTTCGTTCGTTTTTTCTTCCTTTTTATTTTTTGTTGGGAGGTGCGATAGATGGTGGATAGATGGAGCAGAACGCCAGAGCCACTGAGCCACCGCAGCAGGCAGAACGTTCCCGCGATGGGCAGTCCGCTGCGCTTCCGCAATGCGCGACCACAAGGACCACGTGCACATGGCAGATGCACTGCATGTGCACATGGCACTTTGCAGGCGCAGGTCGTGATATAGCATATATCACGCATTCGTGCTAAAGAGAGGGCACTGCGTAGACTTGTGCCTGTTTCGCTTTGCAATAAAGAGACACAATGCAGCTACGGCTTTGCGAACCGCGCTATTTCCCAGCACCGACACTGTGGGTTGTATTCAACGCGAACAGAGCAGCTAGGTTTACTTGGTAACGCTGTACCTCGCATGCTCAACACAATACACCGGCAGCGAGTCTTAGTAATGGGGATACAGTTTAGAGATGACCCGTTTCATGATCTGCTTCTCCGAGAACCTCGCCCTGGAGTAGGCGTCGTGATAGCCACTCGAATTGAGACATAGAGTCTACCGTCGCACTTGATTTAACTAGAATATCTTAGAGCGATCTCAGTGGGGTCATCTAAGTAACGCAGAATCCCTCATTGGATTTTATCGGCGACATTCGACTAATATTTCATTATCCGTTCCCCTAAATAGAGATCATAACAAGGCCAAAAAACATTTCGAGCACAAATGATATTTTGTAATCCAAAGGCCCATAAGTTACTAAAGCTTCATTTTCATGGTTTCATAGGTGATGTACAGCATTCGCGAGAATCATATTTATTTTTAAATCATGCAATAGCAAACATTTGGGCTAGATCGTTATATTATGGGGAAGGGGATGGAAATCAAATTTTAGTATTAGGATGCTTCGATATCCACAAGGCACGGATTGCGTTCACGCTACATTTAAACCGACAAAGTAGCCAATGTATTTTCAATTCAGAGCAACATTAGCCATGTAAGACTTGGTGCACTCGATGGCTGTGTGAGTTAGATAAAGAGGTTCACCTCGTGCTCTATAGTTGAGCTGTTCATTGAAGAAACCGAAAGGCCGCGGGCCGCTAATCGTTTGCAAGTCCTCAAACAATGATAACAGGATATATGGTGGCCATTGATAATTCCTATCGGACAAATCAGGGTAGCATTCCAATATGAAATACACCCAGCTGTCGTAAAATGCTACTCGGCAAACAAGATCTATAGCACTTGTGCTGACATTCCTAGAAGTAATTTACTTGGATAATGCGTATACCAGTATTTAAAGCTCTTGTCAGACGCATAAATAGTAGCACGTGGGTTTTTTTCTAATTACCACTACGTGGTAAATACAGTTGATAAGAAGCCAAAAATGACACAGTGCTATTCCAATGCAACGTTAATATGCGGTTTAAGCTGAACAAGATAGCTTGGACATTTCTACGCCTAACTAGACCTGTATGTACCATTCTCATTCAAGAACACAGAAATAAGGTAAAGAGGGCATGACGTTATAAGATCAGATGCTATTAAAGAAATAGGTTAAGGCTTGTTGCGCACACTCCTCTTCATCAAATAAGTATCTCGCGTGTGAGAACCGTCTCCTAGTACTTTCATATCGGGTAAAAGAATGTCTCGTAAGCGTCCTGTGTGGGGACGCCATATGAGTACTAAGCTTATGCTTCCAACGACGACACAACTGAGTACGTTCACAACACAAGTGAACAATAAGCAGTAAAGCACCTGTACCTTAGTGTTCACTTGACGCACTGTCTGGTAAAAACTGCACTAAAAGCGTTATACACGAACAGGCGAACTTATTTTATAACACCTTACCAGAATACAGCCTGACGTAGACATTCCGTTGTCTCCGCTCAGCCGCTGGCCTTGAACAACCTGCGCAGTCGGCTTATATACCAAAGCCAAAGGCTGCAGGTTTATCTCAGCGGTGAGGGGAACTCTTTTTACATGTTCAAAGAGGGAGAGTGCGCGTGCTGCTCGTAAGTCGACGGATAACATCGGCGACTGGTGTAAGAGCCGCCGAACGCTCCGAAGCCGAGCCCGGAAAACAACAATATGAAGAGGGCGCTCTTTTCTTTTGCACGTGCCTTTTCGGTGCCAGCTAGCGGTTGAGAACGGTAGATAAAAAAAACATGCCGAAGGCGGCTTCTTTCACGGTTTTCCCGTCCGTTAAAGAAAAAAGCAGCGGTCCCTTTGGACCATGCAGCAGCGACGTGCCGCGCCATTGACTGCTCCACTTTTCCCGCCGGTGGCACGGGTGCCGCGGGCAGACTTCGACGAAAGCGAGTGTGTGGCAGGGGGAGGCTGGAATGAGTCAAGAGTCTGAGAGCGCGCAGCCAGGATGAGACACTAGCAGATCTAGCGCGTAATTATTGAAACCAAGCGCACCCTCGCTGATGGCTGTATAGCAAGATACTCCTGTCCCCCCGCCCGCCCTCCCCTTACTTCGCTTGCATTTATAGGCCCGTTCTTCTTGAGCGAGCCTCCATCTCAGGCTACGCACTCTTCGCAAGCGCTTCCATTTGTGTTGAGCAAAAAATAAAAAATAGAGCGAAAATATGGGCCCTCTGATTCACGCTTGCAGCTGTGGCACGATAAGAGGACGTTGGCAGTGATGTCAGGGGCACTCATCTTTTCCTTAAAAACTTAAAAAAAAATAGACACTCCGCCAATGTATTATCGCACAGATTCGCGCTGTGGCCATCGTTGTATATCACCAGGCCACATGTTACGCGCTCCCCCCACGAAACAATTTAAAATGAAAACTATGCGGTGGCCAGCGGCGTATCTCGCAGATAGTGCTCCGCCTCCAGGGTTCAACGCGAGAGATCTATGTGGCTTAATCTGGCAAGATACACGCCTGACAAGAATTTGTTTTTTTCCTTTTTTTCTTCGTAGTTTCGAGTCTTTCATTCAGGCATCAGTTCTATGTGTGTGGCAATTTAAGTGTACCACGACTATATTTAGTTTTGTTGCAGTTCATCTACCAAAGCAAAGTTTTATTCTTACGAATTTGACCGCAACTTGCCCGAATAACCTCCAAGTGCACAATGATGTGTTCGTAAAAGCGAACGTAGACAGTTGAGAAGCTGCGCTCTGTGTACCCTCTCAGAGTTACTTTGGCTGGCCGGCTGGAGTACCTGGCCACGTCGATGGTTGTCGACGGCGCAGCGAAATCGGCTCCTCCACGCAAACTAAACACTCCGCCTGAACTGGGCGCCCCTTGCGGACTCGACGCCTGCATTGCAAAAAAAATTGTCGTGGTGTACTGCCCAGTAAGTTTCCACACAAGTCGCTAACATTGATTATAGGTTTCAATAAAGAAGGCTTGACACGGAACATTAACTGGATTCCCTCTTACATTCGTATTCATGAAAATCATAAAGCTGACGCTCTTTCATACGCAGCACTTTTGCATCCTGGAAATGCAAACGTCTCAAAGAGTAATCAGGTTACGAAACCAGGTGTCCTTGCTAACTTTCGACCACTTTGAATTCTGCTATATGCGGTCTGCGTAACCAAGTGGTTTCGCCGAGAGGAATGCATGGGATAATGCTGACGGAACCAGCCTAAAATACATTTCAAGGTGGGGCGTGCCTGTGCTCTGCTCTGTCATACAACGAGACAAGACATGGGAAGCTTTTTGTGGCAGTATCCAAGCTACCTTGATAAAAGGGACGCTTTGTTTAAAAATCTACAGAAGAAAAGTGTTCCGCATGCGTGACTGCTGCTCTATGCGCTCTCAGAAGTGTCAATCATAGACCGCAAGGAAGTTTCACATCTGCTTGCATTAGGAACACTGATCGGCTGGACGTGTACCAACATATCGCAATGGCAACGCAATTGACCCACAGGCAGAGAAATTGCGTGCTTTTATCCCCATGATCTACCATCATGTAGCAACACTCGGCCAACCACCCATTGGACCACCAAAGTCCTGTAGATGCCCAACAGATGTCCGGAAAGGGACATTTAAACGTCCCTAAGACATACGTTAAAATCCTGTGGAACATTTTTTGATGTCCATGAGATCGTCCTACGAAGGCAAGTTGAAGTTCGTAGAAACGTCCCACGAACGTCACAAAGGGATATTGGGACGCCCAAGAAATGTTTAAATGGGGATTATTCTTATTGCGTCATCCAGAATACGCCCTAAGGACGTTTTTGTCAGGATTTCGGAGGCTTCTGGGACATTTTGTGTTACCAATCGTCCACGCTTATTGGGCATTTAGTTGTGGATTTAGGATATCCCCAAGACATCCATATTATTTATAAAAAATAATAGGGACGTTCCTCAGAATGTGCCCTAGGAGTGAAGCAGGCCTGCTGCCTTTTACATACCATTAAAAAGGTAAGCGTGGCCTGGTTTTGTATTGGCTTGTGAGGCAATGATTAAAAAGGAATGGTGTGGTGGCTCTTGAAGGTCTATCGCAGCAGTCAAATAAGGCGACGAAACATTTTTGTCATCTAGAAGATGCAGTACCAGGAGACAGGCCAGGAATACAGCCCATCGCATTTCAGAGCATGCCAAAGAAGGCTGCAATGCAGCCTTATTTAGCCTGCCTTCTGCAATGCAGCTAAGCAGTGCACATAATCCCCTGCTACGGTAATACACTACATGGAAGTTGATGAAGATGCATTAAATCAACACACATAGCAAAACTTCAATCAGTCAGGAGATGCGAACTATACTTTTTTGGGCTAACAAGGAACGAAGCTACAGAACTGTGCTCTGCAGGCTTCTGAATCATTTAACAATCTCATTAACTATACAGCATTTATTTCAATAAAACAGTTGCAGGAAGATCACAAGTTCAACTCTCAAATGCACTCAGCAGTTTTCAGTAAAGCCCATCAATGCAAACAAATTAGACTCAATAATTTCATCATACAAGCTCTGCCATTAGAGGTTATGACGCACCATGACCAGTAAAAGTGTGCAGTAATTAAACTGTTTACAAGTGCACTTTGGCCAATAAGAAAATTTGACTCGCAGTGGGGCCGCTACGGAAGTTATGAGGCTTCCTGGGGGCTCACTTCCGCGGTCGCAAGCACATCAAGGAAAAATTTGCTGGAAAGTTCAGGCATGTCAGCCACTATATAGAATTCACAAGAGCATTTCCGCCGGCTGTCTTCAGTACTTACACACACTAACACAAGTTATGCCTAAAATGTCGCGACTACATTATATAGGCATTAACGAAGTCACTTGATACTAATGCAGCAGTCGTAGACACAAACAGCTGCTTGCTCTATGGTCACCCATTTATAGTGCAAATGCACTCTGCGTCCATGGCACATTTTGGTTAAGGTCACCAAAGGAGACATTTTCGGGTAATGATGCGACCATTTCATTTCAGATAATGTTTTGCAGGTGCACCTCCGCCAATAACATAATGTAATATCCTTTTGTAAAGGTGGGCCACGAAGTACGTTAGTAGACCTACTGCGGGCTGGCTCACTTCAGCAGTTGCAAGCACATAAACGCAAATTTCGTTAAAAAGTTCACAGATGTCTCAGCCGCCAAGGAAGCTACTTAATGCAGGCTGTCTTTAGGCTTGCTTCAGTGGTCTCACACAGTAAATATACTAAAGACTTTAGATATACATTGGTCATTAATAAAATTACTTCAGGCTCACTTTAGCAGTTACCGACACGAACACAACTGGCGAGTTCACAGGTACAAAAGCAGTTACAAGACACTTGCCTTCGGCACAAAGCCAGACAGAGCTCACAGGTACTAGAAGTTACAAAATCCTTGCTGTACTTGAGTGGTCACATATACAAATTCACCTCAAGAGTTCGCAGACTCGAGGGCCTCTGAACAAATTAACAGAGACTGAATGCGGCCTTCCGTGGTCGCAGTCAAACACTGATGAAGACGCCACAGGTACGTTGGCGAATACACAATTATATAAAACCTTGCGGCATGCTTGCTTCAGTGGTCACAGACGCAAAAATCCATTGTTTGAGTTCTACCGTACCAAAAGTTAATAGGATTTGAGTGGATTTGCTTCAGTGGTCACACAAACATATATTCATCCTAAGAAGTTCCGGGTATCAGACGACCTCAAAGTAAGTGACCAGAGGCTGATTGTGGATATTCTTCCATGGCTGCAGATACAAATACTTCTGGAAAGATCACAGGTACCTTGATGACTACAAAAATTACTAAAGCTTGCTGCAAGCTCACTTCAGTGATCGCAGACAGAAAATGCACTGCAGTTCACAGGTACTAAGAAATTTAGTGGGGCATTTATGTGGACTTGCTTCAACAGTCGCATAGACAATTTATCCCTGAGTTTACAGCTACATCGGCCCCTAAGGATGTTACCACTTGCTAGGTGCAGCCTTTCATCCATTGTTGCAGATGTAGAGCAGAAGAGATCACGGGTGCGTTGGCGACTACACAATGCTGCAGGATCATTTCAGCGTTCGCAGACATGAAAATACACTGTTCAGATCAGAGGTGCTAAGAAAGTTAGCTGAGAAAGTTAGCAGATCTCTGTTGGCTTACTTCGGTACTGAGCAGCAACGAAGAATGATGTCGACCCAAAGTGACATCAGGCTGATGGAAGGCACACAGCATGGATGTAAAGCATGCAAGAAAGACATGTTAGAAATATATGCAAATAGGCAGCACTCGAACAAATTGCATAAAGTTTCGTTATTCCGAGAAACATGCATGGCGGTTTTTGAAACGAATATACCTGCCGTAAAAACAAGCATGGTAAAATTCAGCAGCGCGGCCAGCCAATTAACCATAACGTGCAGCAACTGATGGTCAATCACTGGTTCACTCATGATAGCTGTTCCATCATCCTTCAAGACCGCGCTTTCCACGTATTATAATAATCCCATTCCTCTCCGTAACGCCCTACATGGCACTGAGAGTATTGAAATAATTAAATAAATAAATGAATAAGCAAATAAATAAATAAAGTTAATCCATCATTAATACAGTTTTACTATTGCTATCGCGACCGTTACGTAAACAAAACGCCACTAGCAGACGATGCTTACGCGACACGGTTAATTGCTACTAGCGCGTCACAGAAAGAGTCAACTCAGACAAACTTTCTTAATAAAAGCTAAGACAACGACCGAACTAATCAACGCAAACGTTTCGAGCGTTACAGAGCTGAGACGTGAAGTTGACCTTAATTCCATTCAAGCATGCACGCATTCGCGTGCAAGCAGAAGTCTAATAAGCCGCAAAAAGGTTTCTTGCGACAAAGTGCACGGCACTGCTTGACAAAAACAAATACAAACCCTCAAGACACGCGTGGGTAAATTCAGCAGCGCGACCGGCCATCACGTGCAGCAAGTTCTCCGATTGCGATATAAACGGCATCAAAAGTTCTGGTATTCCAAACGTACGCAGTTTTACGATTACATTCGTAAACGCGTTTACCCAAACAAAGCGCGAACAGCATAGGCACGAAGTTTAGGCGAAACGGCTACCATTACGAGCGTGTGACAGAAACAGTCAACTGACAAAACCTTTCACTGTTACGTACTAAAAAGATACGTCCATGTGCGAACGAGCAATTGAGTAAGCGCCAACGCTTCTAAATTCAGGTACAGCTGAGGCATAAACATCACTATACTACCGTCCATACTAGCATCCGATTATGAGTAAGCAGAAGTGTAGCAAGTCACCCAGAAGTTTCGTTATTCCAAGAACCGGGCACAGCACTGTTTGGCAAGAGCAATATACCAGCTCTAAAGCCAGACGTGGTAAAATTCAGAAGCGCGACCGGCCATAATGTTCAGCAAGTTCTCCAACCGTGATATAAATGCATACAAAAGTTCAGTTATTCCAACCTTACGCAGTTATACAATTGCTATCGCAATCGCGGTTGCGCAAACATAACGCGAACGAAGCTCAAGCGAGGCTATACCGGAAAGTGCGTTTCGGGAATTATTATTATTTTATTATTACTCGCCACTGTTCACTATGGACACAACGAGAACTCTCGTGAACCCATCCTGGGGGCTACAAAGTAGTTAGCGATTCTAAGATTCCGTATTCGGAATGTTTTTTTTTTTCAGCGCATCTCAGCGCTGCACAGAAACAATATAGCACAGAGTAAGCTGGCAAGTCTGGAGAAAAGCTGCAAGATTTGACCGAACTCAGTATTGCGGGAGCACAACGGATGATCAGTCGTCGATTAATGTTACCGTGGCCGCAAACCATGGGGACGTACAGTGGCCGGCATTCGATTACGCGCAGACACGACGACACGCTAGTCGAAAAAGTTTCAGGGCTGCTAATAGAAAAACACTGACTTCAGGAACTGTCACTTACCTCATGATAAGCGCAAGGCGTACAGGCACCGCGGAAATGCAGCTCGAAAGCGCACGACGAAAACGTTTCCCGGAAGAGACAAACGTTCACGCTGCAACTGATAAGCACATGACACAACCACCACGTTCATAGGAAACGCGCACACTGAGCGCGGAACGCACCAAACATGACACATGACCACAAGAAGGGAGAAGTGATCAAATAAAATGGCGGCCGTCTTGGACGTCAAGTCATGTCATCCACTACGCGCAAATCAGCGCAAAGCGTGCATGCAACAGAGAGCGCCGATTCGACTGGGTAAAGGCAGTCACTACTCTCTTCTAGGCAGGGGTTGCAGCCGTTGCAGTACTCGTTTCTCGACACGTCCAAAGAGCGTAAGACACGACTGATTACGTTACCCCTTGCGGTAGGTGGTAATGCGCAGATGTTCCGGTGCTCTGCCTACCACTTTCTGACATTGCCTCCCGATATGGTTGTGCAGTTTCGGACGTTCATTGCAACTTCTCCATTTATCGTCTTCATTGGAAGATTGATCCTGAGTGTGGCAGCTTCATATTGCTGGCTGACACGTTGTCTTTACGGAAGAGCGCACGCTGAAGGCAGCCGTGGAAGAAATTTAACATTCCGCGATATAATCATATAGTACGTGTTGGATTGCTTGTGTTAGTCCCACATATGTCCGGTATGGGACATACCCTTGAAAACGTCCTTCAGACACTTGGAGGATTGCAGTTTTAGAATTTGTTTAGATCCCAGAAGTTCAATGCTGTGGATGTCCGAAGGATGTCTAAAATTGGACGTCCCAAAATTAATGTTCTCATGTCATCCACTGGATGTACTAACCGAGACTTGGACGTTCGGATCTAATCGGGATGTCCAAAGGATATTCGTGGTCCAATGGGCACCACTACAAACCTATTTTCTTAGCTGCAACTGCTTCCACTCGAGCGTCGAAAGTCTCGCTCAAAATAGTCTGGTTTTCTTTGTTATTTTTAACTAGGGTAGAAGGTAAGCACAGTTATTAGAAGCGAATACCTCTATATGATTGACTACGGCACCATAGTGGTTTCTCATTGTATTCGGCATTGCTTTTTTTTTTAAGTTTACACTCGTAGTATTCTGTCTTAGGTGACTGGGGAACCACATCCTAGCGTAGTATTCAGGGAAGTAAATGGGCCGATAAAAGCACGCTGAGCCAAATGTTCTCTTTTTTTCTCTCTATCTTTCTCATCTTGTCTGGGCCCCATTCCCCCGGGTCTGTCTGTGAAAATGAGAAAGAGTAAAAGTGCAATGCATCATAAGTGAGCGAAACTGCCAGTTCATAGTGCATAATAAAAGGAGATGTAGCAGGAATTCGTAATTTGTTCTGAGACAGCACAATTAGGGCGAATATGTGAATGACGACGTCCATTAAAGAATGAACAGTATGAATGTGCTATTATGGGTGATGTTAGTTACTGTTGGTGTATATCAACGGAGATAGATCAATATTGATCGTCTTTTCAAAAGGACTTCTTCTTGGGCAAGTTGGTGCTTAGATTTCCTAGGCATACTTTGTGGCGCAAAATACATTTCTGCAAAAGGGACAGAAGAAAGGGAGACAGTGAAGCGCCAATTGGCGCTTCACTGTCTCCCTTTCTTCTGTCCCTTTTCCAGAAATGAACTTTGCGCCACAAAGTATACCTAGGTTATCGTCCTTTATTCTTTATAATACTACATGTAATAGTAATAAATGATTATAGTTACCGACGTAGCAGGTAACACCCTGTGACATATCGAATTCAACATCACTGTGTTCCTACAGTGGTGTTTATGTTGTTCAATGTGGCGAATTTTGTCCATTTGATAGTACCCATTGAACCTGAGTAGGGATGTTATGACACATAGATTATTTCAATTGCGCAAATAAACAATCTTTTCATCAAAAATATCCACATAACATAATTTTACAGACATTTTGTATCACCGAAATAAAATGTTCCTCGAAGCTTTTCTTTTCACTTCGTTTATTCTAGGACACTGCACTCACGGCTGGATTGCGGCATCGAAAGGTGACAAACAACTGAGAGTGGGTGAAATACCAACCCCTCTTATTAGACTGTTCGACATTTTACCATATTCCCAGTTTTACTCATTCCGAGACACCTGTTATGCGACACTGGTCCTGAGGCGCCGTGTTGCATATTCCTGTTTCATGTAGGTAGTTTTTCATCCGGTTGTCCACGAGAGCATTATCTGGCAAATATCGAAATTTTCGCTTCATCATTATCATCGCAAAAATCATCAGCCTAACTAAGCCTCCTGCAGGTCGTTCGGTGAGGTGTCCCGAACGATCTCCAATTACCCTGCTCAGCGCCAGCTGTCTCCGAACACCCTAACCTAACCACACCATGTGTTCCTTCGCCATCCTTTACCGTGTATCTCTTCCTTCGGTAAGCATTTTGTTACTCCAAATAGACCCATAGTTTTCTGCATTACCCATTACACGAGTTGCCCAACTGCTTTTTTTTCCTGTTAACCTCAATTACAATATCAGCACCCATTTGCTCTCTAATCTAGTCTTTGTATCTCTTTGTATCTCTAGTCTTTGTATCTCTTTAACGCTAAACGCCTATCAATTTTCAATTCCATCCCCCGTAGCGCGGTATTTATCTTCTCCAGTTTATCCGTTGACTTCTAAGTTTCATCCCAGGTTGGTAGTAGCAAAATTGTTTTAATATATGATTGTTTTCCAGGATATCGGTATGCTGCCATTGGTTATTTCCGGAATGCCCGCTGTACACATTCCAACCCATTTTTATTCAACTGGAGTTTTTTTTTTTTCTAATGCTCCTAATCCATCCGAGCCTCTTTGGCTTAGATAAGTGCATATTTGTGCAAGTTCAAGTGGTTGACAACCAGCTGTTTCCTGTTTAGACCATTAAACATGACATGACATGACATGACGGAAAGAAGAATGATAGGTGTAATGTTAAGGGATAAGAAAAGAGCTGATTGGGTGCGGGAACAAACGCGAGTTAATATCTTAGTTGAAATCAAAAAAAAGAAATGGGCATGGGCAGGACACGTAATGAGGAGGGAAGATAACCGATGGTCATTAAGAGTTACGGAATGGATTCCAAAGGAAGGGAAGCGTAGCAGGGGGCGGCAGAAAGTTAGGTGTGCGGATGAGATTAAGAAGTTTGCAGGGACAACATGGCCACAATTAGTACATGACCGGGGTAGTTGGAGAAGTATGCGAGAGGCCTTTGCCCTGCCGTGGGCGTAACCAGGCTGATGATGATGAAACATTAGCTTTGTGTTTTGTGTGCCCTTCGAATATGCGATTTAAGGTACTCAGTCGTTTGTTGTGAGCCACCTCAATCCTCTCTGAACACGTCAGTATCGTCTACAAATGGCAGGTTTCTGAGGTATTCACGTCTTGTCCTTAAACTGGATCATTCCTATATAGTTCAAATATTTTAATACTTCTTCCAAGTTAATAGCGTTGAAGAGATTGTTTTCTTGCCCGGCACCCTCCTTAAGTGATTTTTTTTCCTTTTTTCGGAAGAATTATGCGGTAATGTCTGTTGACCTTGTAATACATAAGCGTATAAATAAATAAATAATTAAATAAATAAAGAAATAAATAATAGTAGTTGTGTAAATACTTTAGATGGTGCTTATCTCTACTTAGTGCCGTGCCTTTTGGGTATCTATGAAAGCCGTTTATGGTTGGTTGGCTATAGAAACTATGATGGGTTATATTCTGCGCACTTCCATGTTGCCAGATAGATCGAATAGATGTGATCTATTTTTCAATATTTCTTTCTACAGCCAGCCTGTTCTTCGAGTTTACTGAAATGTACTGTTGCCCTGATTGTATTCAAATGTGCACAGTATACTGAAAGCAAGCTAATTGGACTATTATTATTCCTTGACTTTTTCTTTCTTATATAATAATATGATATTGGTATTTTTTCGAGTCCCTATTACATCTGAAGTAATGAATAATTACGGAACCAAGATAGAATGCTTTTCGAGTACAATCACCCCCCCCCCCCCCAAATACTTCTTCCTTTTTTTTGAAAGACTGCTATTCCTTCTGCTGCTTTTTCTTTATTTTGGAAAGCCCACCGAATTTCGTCCCTGCTTACACAGGGAAGCTCTATTTGTTCTTTGAAAGAGAGAGAGAGATAAAATGAAAGCAGGGATGTTAACTAGTCGAGAGGCCGGGGTTCTCTCCAAATACTGTAATTGTGGCTACGAGGCTATCCTCTCCGAAATGCCGAAATCCTTTCCTGACCTTACTATACGATACAATTTGCTGATGGCAATGTCTTACTTATCTTTGACTGCATACACCTTACTTTTGCATGTGCCAGTCCTCTTATGAATTTAATGCTTCGCCCTTTTTTATTGCTTTCTCAAAAATATTTTTACTGTAATTTTGTTTGTGACGTATTTTCCTCTTGCTGATCAGTTTTGTCAGTTTCACAGTGAGATACAACCTATGATGATAACTTTCGGAGTGAGACAGTTTCTCATACTATTGAAAATTTTTTCACGGGGCTTCTTTAATATTCATGCCTATAACTGTTGCTTAAGCAGATGCCGACAGCAAAACTTTGAAACAGTTAAAGTGAATTCTTCGCGAAGGTACAACAGTTTTCGTGTCCCCACGTTCTATTGAGAGCATACAAGGTAGCAATAAATCTTACGCAGATAAAGCTTAGCATTTTCGTTTCAAGGCGTTTTGCACATCTGAGGCTAATTCTTTTTATTGCAGCTCATCAGTTATGTAGTTCAAGTAAATTACCAATACAATTTCTTCAGTTTTCAGCTATATCTAAGCAAAAACAACATATAGATCGTCGATAACACCCACTTTATTTGTTTGTACCACGTAGCCCTTCACGTAGTGATTTTCTGTGCTAAATAGAAAGCGCCGGAAAAGAACATCCGCCCTCAAACAAATGAACGAACCCTGCTCTCTTTTTGATCCGGCGTTAATGCGCGATAGTTGAGCTCTAGGGGGGTGCATGCTACCTCGTATAGTATACTAAAGAAAAATATATGGCAGCTACAGTCGTTGAACCGCCATGGGAATTATGAGCAATATACAAATTTTTCGAAGGTTTGACGTCTATTTGTTGAGGAAGCATAGCGTAGGTTCCTTTATTGTATCATGCGATTCAGATGTGTTTCGTGCCAACTGCACAACGTTTCTTCGGCTTGTTTAGTGCTTCGCTTTTACAATCAAAGATTTGAGGTACGTCCTCACTAGTGGAAATAAGCACGCCGTGAACGGCGCTTTCGCGGCAAAAATTCTCTGCCACGTGAGAATGGGTCCCGAACCCATTTTTCCGCGGTGCCGCGTTTGCACAAACCGGACCGAGCCAATCACGGCGTCGAAGTCGTCACGTGGACGGTGAGGTCAATGCTCTGGCTGACAAGCCCGACCGGCGCGCGTGCCGTGTTTTCTCGGTGGGGAGGAACAACGACTGAAACATACGGGAATTCTCGCGGGCTCCCGATGCATTTCGAGAGAGGGCGAGAACTCTCGCCAGCCCACCGCTCTCCGCGAACGCGCAGTAGTGTGGCTATGTGGCCTTCGGAACGCGGCGCGGGTTTTTAAGCGCACCGCCTGGGGCGCGGTTATTTCCGCAAGTGAGGACGTACCTTTACGTAACTCATTCTAGCGCGTAATTTTCATCGGCCCATAAATATATTGCGACAGTTTCCATTCTTCGTGTTGCTATACGCGTATCTAGACGGCATTTACGAAGTAGCACATACCTAGCGCTGTAGAACGTTGCCGTTTTTTTTTTTTCGTGCATTTGTATGCTGCAACAATTGCGGCAGAATGACGACACTCATAGAAAGCAGAATAGCATTAAAGAAGCCTCAGTCATGCGCACTGTGTGAAGGAGAAAACAAGGAAGGCGCACAGGCGCGTGAGACTGCAGTATCAGGAGCAAAAATCATGGGGGCGCACGATGCACAGGCGCAGCCTCTCCGCCGCTTACCCGGACAAGCCTGGCCTTCAACGTAGGTGCACCATCGGAGAAAGGTATTGTCTCCAGTCTGTCTTAGCAGAAAAAGTGCGGCACTTAGCGGCCAGGTGGGTGTAGCCCAGTAGCGAAATCACTGAACTTCGGTATTCTTCCCGAGAAAGACCCTTCTTCCTCTCCCCTTTTACCCTATTTTTTTGCTCAATGAGCTCAGATTTCGGAGACACTGTCGCTGTTTGGATGCATGTAACAGTGCGTGTTGGGCAGTACCGGGCAGTATCGGGCACGTAGCCACCTCCATCTTCTGCTCCCGTGATGTATTCAGTGTTCTGCTTCGCGACTGAGTCCGTGCTACACTCAGTATATTCTCTACATTGGATACCTGAAAAGGTTATGTAATGAATTATCTCTGGCATTCTCATGTAATTGAAGCTACATATCGTGAACCTTGGGTTGAAAGCCATAGCCAATAAAGAAAAAGAAAGAAAGGAGACAAATTTTGCATCAGTGCGCCTTTAAGGTTTCTGTTTCTGTGTTGTCAGTTTAAAACTGCCTTTCATCATATCTTTAACATATATGTCTGGCAGCATATGAGTAATAGGTAGGTTCAGAGATTACAGTATGTGCAAATTAAAAATAAATTAACAGTTACGAAGGACGAGGTAACTAACGCAGACAACGTTACTAAAGCGTGCTGTGAGCGCCCGCATTAGACCCGTTCCGGAGTAGTGTCCTTGTCGTGGTTAGAAGCCCCGCCCTTCACCCTCAAGCTTTTACCACAATCAACTAGAAAAAGGTAACACAACCAGGAAGCACGGACTTCAACAACCAGCTTCTGTTTTTCCTTTTCAATCCCATTCTTCGTGCTGTTTGCTTTCGAAGTCATATACCAAATAGTTCACCAAGGCGCCGTATACCAACCAGCGTTCCTAGCGGCCGCGAGCTGAATCAGGCATGGTGTCCGTGTGAAAGCGCTATTTCGCGAGAATAACTTGTCCCATAGGTTACTGTTCAAGAATGTTGAGAAGGAACAGACACTACGCGCCTAGCAGTGCATTCCACAGGAGCGGTACTATATTTCTCGCAAACTGAACCAAATTGTAGGTGATGTTTCTAGTATGGAAGCCCATGAAAACCCTCGGAACTAGGGGGCGTTTTCCCGCAGTGAAACAAAAATGCGATTTTCCAAGCAACTACTACGTTTATTAAATTATTCCTAAAAATTTACCAACTGCACAGACCGTGCTATTAGCTCTTCATAACAGCGCGTTGTAAGACAATCAAAAGGCTATATTCGTGTGTATGTGTCACTATAGCACAGCGAAATTATATAATCCAGCTTTGTACCCGCAGTGGTTGCTCAGTGGCTATGGTGTTAGGCTGCTGAACACAAGGTCGCGGGATCGAATCCCGGCCACGGCGGCCGCATTCGATGGGGCGAAATGCGAAAACACCCGCGTACTTAGATTTAGGTGCACGGCAAAGAACCCCAGGTGGTCGAAATTTCCGGAGTCCCCCACTGTGGCGTGCCTCATAATCAGAAAGTGGTTTTGGCACGTAAAACCCCGTAATGTTTTTTTGGTGAGATTTCGTGAGCGTGGAATTCAAACATGATACGATAACCTTGAGGCCTCTGGTTCTATTCTGGCTCGCGGTAAATGCTTCTTCAACTTATTTATCAGCCGCACATGGCGCTATATGTGGCTACTTGCGTATTCGCGTGAATTTCTAGTATTACAGCTCACTGGTGGAGTGGCCGAGTTTAAACTCCAATCTTCACGATTTATGATTTATGTGCACTGCCAGAATCGGTGTTGGCTAGTTAACACATTCGTTCCATGGTATCTACAAGCTACATTGTTCCTGATTTATTATACTGGATGATAATTTTTAAGTTTTCTGAAATTTATTACAACCACCTGTAGCAGATAACACAACTCAAGTCCTTGAGCTGGATTGTTCAGAGAGGCGAACAATACATATGCGAGAAATCAAAACACGCAAACAACTCATTAAGCAAGATTGATTACTTTTTTTTATTGATATGATATAAGGAGATGTTGGCGCACAATTTAAGGCACTGGCTACTCCTCATCTCTTGAGTGGTTTCGTCACACATCGTACAGGGTTCAAGGTTACATATTAAATAGTCTTTTCACACAAGCACCAGGACTTATCACGCAGCGTTTCCACAGGAACACTATGACGTAAGGAGCACATGGTACATACAAAATACAATGTATATGTCTCCGCACTTATGTAGATGAAAGTCTCAAAAGTACAAAAGATATTTCCGCCTAATAACACATTGTCTAGTCAGCGGGTGGTACATACATCATGTAAATGCATTATCACATACAGTCACAACAGAACAGTCAACATAACATAATTCACAAACAGATGGATATACACAGTGACAATGAAATGAAGAGAACAATGAAAGCGCTAATAACTTCCAGCAATGCCGCTGCCTTCAAGAAAACTCTTTAGTGCTTTTAAAGCACTCTTCTGCAAGGCCGTCAAGAGGGCAGTCGAAGCCAGAGGGTTCCTGGACTAAGGAGCCCTCCCACCTTAGGGTCTCGCTCGGGCCTCGCTCGGGACACTGTTTCGTTTAATAAACGTTTCTCTCTCTCTTTCTCTCTCTGCAAGGCCGTTGTTGGCCAAGGGCCCAAAATTTTCCTTAATTTGAAAGGTCTGCGGTCTAATTTAATTAGCGCTGATTTCAGTCGGCTTCTTGGTGTGTCGTGATGTGGGCAATCTAGAAGGAGGTGATATATATCTTCGTCTACAAATCCACAATCACATTCGGGGGTTTCCGCATGGCCAATTCTGTGTAAGAAATGCTTTGTGTAGGCAGTGCCTAGCCTTAATCGATGAATAAGGGTTTCCATAGTTCTATCTGATGACAATGAAAATTTGAATTCGATAAATGGATCAATATGGTATAAGTCCGAGCTCTTAGAATTCTGGTCAAACCAAGTGTTTCTAGACATTTTGAGAGACGTTGTCCTTATAATGCAGCGTAATTCATCCGTTGATATTGGGAGCGGATATGTATCATCTTTGAGGTGTGCTTGTCGTGCTGCTTCATCGGCTGCTGTGTTGCCAGGAATGTCACAATGCCCTAGTATCCACTGGAATGCTATTGCATGTTTCGCTTTGCTTGCCTTTGTGAGGTTTTTAAGTGTTTCATATATTATACTGTCACTGAATGTTTTCCCCTTTGTGTTGCAGAGTGATGTTAGAGCCGCCTGTGAATCACTGAAAATTACCCATTTTTGCGCATCTCTTACTGACAATATAAATTTTATCGCACCTAGGATTGCGAACAGTTCAGCCGTTGTAGACGAAGTCGCACGAGTTAACTTAAATGATTCTTGTTTGTTGAGGTATGGTATAATGAATGATGAAGTTGAAGAGGTTGCTGTACTGGAGCCATCTGTATAGACGTTTGTGTATCCTGAATACCGCATATATATCTGGTACAGCGCTAGTTGTTGAGCAGCTCCAATGAACATGTCTCTTTTACTGAATATCCCATCTACTGACAATTCGATTTTTGGAACTGTAAGCAGCCATGGAGGATATTCGATGTCTGAGTTCCAAAATTCATTTCTTGGCAATATGTGAAGATTTTCTTGAATTTCTATATGAACATAACTTCTATCTCGTTTCATTATGTCTAAAGCCAATGGATGGTTTTTATGCTGGGTTTGAAGACGGAAATAATGCCGGCATGTTTCTGTAGTTCGCATAACTGGAAATTGTGATTGGCGAGCCTCAGCTATTACAAGAGAACTAGAAGTCGCTCGTAGAACTCCTAGACATAGGCGTAGTCCTCTAGCTAAAAGTCTTTGAAGTCGCTCTTCTGAAGTGTGGGAAAGTCCGTGTAAGATGGACGCGGAATACGCAACTTTTTGTCGTATTAATGCATTGTAAACAGTCAGCATGGACGATACTGATCCGCCCCATGATGTGCCTGCAAGTCTGCGAAGTACAGTCACTACGGCATTGACCTCGTTTTCGAGTTTCTTTATATGGGGTGCCCAGGATAGCTGCCTATCAAGTATTATGCCTAGGAATCGATGCTGTTTGACAATCATTAGATGGTGTCCTTCCAGATGTGAAATTTTTTAACTGCCTTCGAGTGAAGGGCAATACAGCTGTCTTTGCGTGTGATAGTACCATTCCTCTCTCTCTCAAAAATTTGTTGATAATATTTATGCCATCTTGCAATGCCATTTGAAGTAGTTGAGCATTAGACCCAGATGTCCAAATACACACATCATCTGCATACAGTGAAAATTTTAATTGTGATGGCAGCCTTCTTGGTAAATCAGCCATGACGCAATTAAAAAGGAAGGGGCTGAGTACGCTTCCCTGTGGTACTCCCTGTTTGACAACATGTTCAGCACTCTTTCCTTCACCCGTTTGAACAAAGATTTTGCGACCTGATAGAAATTCAGAAATCCATCGCAAGGACCTGCCAGACAGACCAAGTTCCAACATGCTTCGCAAAACATGAACGTGACTAACAGTGTCAAATGCCCTCTTGATGTCTAGGAATACTGCTATAGTCATGTTCCCACGTGCACGCTCGTGCTCCACACAGGTTACTATATCTAATATTGCATCCGTTGTGCATCTATGTTTTCTAAAACCTACTAAGTAGTTGGACAGCACATTCGTTTCATTACAGCACCATTGAAGTCGCGCGTCAATCATTTTCTCCATTACTTTGCATAAACAACTTGTCAAACTAACAGGGCGGAAGGATTCAAGGCACAAGGGCGTCTTACCAGGTTTTAAAATTGGTATGATTCGAGCGACTTTCCAAGAGTCAGGTACAGTTTCTTCTATCCATAAGTTATTATAGATGTCTAAGAGAGCATTTGTACCTGTCGGTCCGAGGTTTCTTAGCATATTGTAGGTAATGCCGTCCGGCCCAGCAGCGGACTTTTGGCGACATGATGCAATTGCACATTGAAGCTCGCTTAATGTGAAAGTATGATCTAATTGAGGATGTTGGGCCCAGTAGCAAGCAGTAATTTTGCGCTTAGCCAACACTACTGAAATATCAAACTCTGCACATTGCGATGAGAAAGCAGGTCGGGAAATAAGCTCACAAAATTCATCTGCAACTATTATTTCACACGTGTCCCGTGCTACAGCGAGAGCACGAAATGGGAAGCTCTGTGTTACAGGTCCGCTTAAAGAACGAAATACTAGAAAAATTCGTGGGACAGCCGTGTGAGGAGACAGCGTGCCGCAGAAGTCGCGCCAGCGCCGTTTGCCTAGATTTTCCATTCGTCTGCGCATTACATTGTGTATTTTCTGAGCATTTCTGTATGCTTCTAAACTTCCGCTCCGTCGGTAAGCTCTTTCGGATCGGCGTCGGATGGCTCTTAGGTGTTCATATTCTCCGTCAACTGCAGCATAATCTTTTGGAATTGGGACCTCCCTTGTGCATATGTTCATATTGTCCTGCAAAAATTCTGTAAATTTTCCCACTGTTGCATGTTGATTAATTTGATCCGTTAGGCGGTACCGAAAAGCTTGCCAGTTGGTTAGTCTGCTGTAGCGCCTGATATCACAGTGCATGCTAGGGTGGTTAACAAGGATGGGAAAATGATCACTTCCGCGCGTTTCCATATCTGTTGTCCATCCCACACCATTCACTAGATCATGTGAACACAGGGTAACATCTATGCAGCTTGAGTAATTATATCCGCGAAGGAATGTTGGCGACCGATCGTTTAAAACAGTCAAGTTGCATTTATCTATGGCGCACTCTATAACGTTACCCCGTGCATCACAATGATCACTGCCCCAGATGATGTTGTGCGCATTGAAGTCGCCACATATAAATACATTCGAATGAGCTATCTTGAAGATATCCACTAGCGCTTCTACTGAAATCCGGTTTGAAGGTTGTAGATATAGATTAATCACTGTTATACAGAGCTTGCCAAAGGATACTTTACATGCGATGAATTCCGGGAAGTCTGAATCACTGGACTGAATTTGATAAGATGGTAGGTCCTTTCTGACGCACAGGAGCACTCTGCTCACAGAACCTTGACGAGAAGTCTTGTATATCACATAATTTTAGAGGCGAAAGTCGTCATTGATTCCCGCCTCTTGAATACAAAGTATTGGGAAGTTGTATTGCACAAGCAGTTTACGAAAGTCAGCACACTTCCTTCGAAGACTGTTGGCATTCCACTGAAATATGGAGACATTTTTGTAGTGGTTATTCATGTAGTGCCTGCCCCAGTTTGGGCCCGGATTGTTGACACAATAGTGCTTCTAGAGGTAACAAGGTAACTTACTTTTTTAGTTAATTACTTTATGGCACATACCTCAATTTATTAATTGCAGCCGGTGAGATTGCAAATCTATCCAATTGAAATGCATTTCCTGATTGACCCGAATTTGTTCATATGTGGTATCAGACTCTCCATAACAATTCGGTTAATTTAATCTGAGATGCCTTACCGAGCGCCTAACACACACACACACGCATATATATATATATATATATATATATATATATATATATATATATATATATATATATATATATATATATATATATATATATATATATATATATATATATATATATATTTTGTTACAAGCACGGGGAAAAGGGGTTTATTCAGGCGTGCGAGAGCAGGAACGGCAGGCTACGAACAACAGGAATGGCCGCTGCACCGTCTTCGTTCTCCTCTTCCCCTCTCTTCTTGATCCCCGCGTCCCTTTGACGCGCTTGGACGTAACATACCTCCCCTCGCAGACAAAGCCCCCTGGGCGAGTCAACTAGCTTGTCGTGGCGTGCATGATTTCAACCGTGCGACATGCGCGACGTGTGTCCTAGCAGAACGTCTACCAGTGTTCGTGAGGCGCGCGAGAGTATAGTTCACTTCGCTGACTTTGTCGATGACAACATACGGTCCATCGTAGTTTGCCAGCAGCTTTTGACACAAACCGCGCTTCCTTGTGGGAGTCCAAAGCCAAACGAGATCACCAGGGTTATATGTAACTGGCCGATGTCGTGCGTCGTAGCGGGCTTTGGAGTTTTCTTGTGAAGCCAAAGTCCGAAGACGCGCAAGTCTCCGAGCCTCTTCAGTGAGGCACAGCGTATCGGCGACCGTAGGATTGTCGTGGTGGTAAAAAGGGAGGACAGTGTCGAGCGTATACCGGGGCGGCCGAGCATATAGAAGGAAGAAGGGGCTGTAGCCGGTTGTCTCGTGCTTGGCGGTGTTATATGCGTAAGTAATAAACGGTAGAACTTCATCCCAATTCTTGTGATCGGACGCAACATACATGGAAAGCATATTTGTGATCGTTCGATTGGTGCGCTCAGTGAGGCCGTTCGTTTGCGGATGATATGGCGTCGAGTGCCTGAGGTGCGAGTGACACAAACGCGCAAGCTCTTCCACTATATCCGCCGTGAATTTACGTCCCCGGTCGCTTATGATAACACCAGGTGGTCCATGTCGTAGAACAATAGCGTGAAGTAAGAAAAGCGACACTTCGGTGGCAGTTGCTGATGGTATAGCCGCCGTCTCGCAATAGCGTGTGAAATAGTCGGCGCAGACAATTATCCAGCGGTTCCCCTTAGATGACTTTGGAAAAGGGCCTAACAGATCAATTCCAACTTGCCGAAAGGGTGAGCTGGAACGCGGCACAGGTTGAAGGAGACCTGATGGGGCAGTGGTTGGGCGTTTCCGACGTTGGCACTGTATGCAGCTGGCGACATAAAACTCAACCGAATGTCGCATCCGGGGCCAGTAGAAGCGTTCTTGAATGCGATAAAGTGTGCGCACAGTGCCTAAGTGACCGGAGGTAGGGTCATCGTGCATAGCCTGAAGGATTGCTGGCCGGAGACGCTCCGGCACCACTAGAAGGAAGCGTGCACCCGTGCTTGAGTAGTTCCTTTTGTACAGGAGCCCGTCACGTACACAATAGCTGCTTGTTGCACTTGAATGGGCAGAAGTAAAGAGTGGCTCCAATTTAGTGTCTGTCCGTTGTTCTGTTTTGAACGCATCGATATCTGGAAAAGCGGGTGTCACAGAAGCGACGAGATGATCAAAATCGTCTGCGTCGCAGTCCGTCGTGGCAAGCGGCATACGGGAAAGGCAGTCTGCGTCCGCGTGTTTTCGGCCACTCTTGTAGGAAACAGTGAAGTTATATTCCTGCAACCTCAAAGCCCAGCGCGCAAGGCGACCACAAGGGTCGCGAAGGTTCACGAGCCAGCACAGGGAATGGTGGTCTGTGATGACTTGGAATGGGCGTCCGTACAAGTACGAGCGAAATCGCTGAACCGCAAAGATTACAGCGAGGCATTCTTGCTCTGTCACCGTGTAATTCCGTTCAGGTTTGCTTAATGAGCGGCTTGCATAAGCAATCACGTGCTGACGGTCGTCATAGCGTTGGACCAATATGGCACCCAGACCAACGCCACTAGCATCTGTGTGGATTTCTGTCGGCGCAGTAGGATTGAAGTGGCGAAGGATAGGTCGAGAGGTTAACAGGAACTTCAGCTGACGAAATGCAGAATCGCACTCGGGTGTCCACTCAAACCGTGCGTCTTTATGTAGCAGATTTGTCAGAGGATAAGCGACGTCAGCAAAACCAGGAATAAATCGGCGAAAGTAAGAGCAAAGACCCAGAAAACTACGAAGTTGCTTCACTGACTGCGGTGAACTGAATGCCTCGACAGCTGCCGTCTTGAGGGGATCAGGCCGGATACCGTCTTTGTCAACAAGATGACCCAGCACAAGGGTTTGACGGTCACCAAATTTATATTTCTTGGAGTTCAGAACCAGGCCGGCGTTTTTGATGCAGTCGAGGACAATATCCAGGCGCGTATTGTGCTCATTGAATGTGCGCCCGAATATAACAACGTCGTCAAGATAGCACATACAGATGTTCCATTTTAACCCACGCAGAATGGTGTCCATGAACCTTTCAAAGGTTGCTGGAGCGTTGCATAACCCAAATGGCATCACATTGAATTCGAATAATCCATCCGGGGTTATGAAGGCTGTTTTCTCTCTGTCTGTCGGGTGTATCGGGATTTGCCAATAACCTGAGCGCAGGTCCACTGAAGAAAAATAAGAGGCCGAATGAAGGCAATCGATTGCATCATCAATCCGGGGCAGCGGGTAGACATCCTTCTTAGTCACGGCGTTTAATCTTCGATAATCGACGCAAAATCTCCAGTTACGGTCTTTTTTTCTGACGAGTATGACCGGAGCTGCCCAAGGACTCGAGGACTCTTGTATTATCCCATTTTTCATCATGTCACTCACTTGTTCCCCGATTATCTTGCGCTCGTTAGGCGACACGCGATAAGGCTTTTGCCTGATCGGGCGCGCAGATCCCGTATCGATAGTATGGCGCGTTCGTGACTCGGGAATCGAGAACGCTTTGTCCGGCTGCGCAAAGTCAAACACTGACAGATGCTTAGAAAGCGTATCCACCAAGGTATTGCGCTCCGTTGTGCTGAGCGACTTGTTTATCATAGAAAGAAGCTTTTTGTGTGAGACTTGGCGAAGGTCAGCAGGTTCACACGGCGAGTCTGTTAGTACGGCTACGGACGAAGACGTGTATTCTGTAAAGTAGGCGAGTTTCAAGCCGTCTGGATGCAGGACGGGTTCTGCCGAGCAGTTGGCCGTCCACAAGCCAGCACGCCCGTTGCCGATGGATACCACACAATGAGGGACAAAAACGTTCTTCTTCACACAATTTAGATGCATTGGCTCTACGGAGGCGTCGAAACTGTCTGGCACTGCACCGCGACATACAACCGGCACGCACACCAAGGCGGATGCAGGCACAACAGTATCTGCAGACACACAAAGTTCACCTTGACTGCAAGTCTCCTCTAAGAGCCCGGCCGAAACATGGCCATCGACGCAAAGTTCCCCCGTGCGACAATCAACAGTCGCACCACACTGCCGCAAAAAGTCGATGCCCAAAATCACTTCGTGCGTCGATCGGGGAATAACTACAAACTCCGTCGCGAAAACTCCACCAGCCAAGGACACTTCAGCAGTGCACACACAAACAGGGCGCAACGACTCGCCGCTCACTCCACAAAACGTTGCAGCCTGGTCCCACGGAAATACAACTTTGCGCCCCAACCGACCTTTAAAACCGAGACTCATTACGGATACAGTTGCCCCGGTATCCACTAAAGCCATTGTAGGAACACCATCCACAAGTACATGCACTTTGTTCTTAATCATAGCAACTGCAGGGGGCATTTCTGTCGATAGCACGTGTCGAGCGACCTCACCCCCATCTGCCGCGCTAGCTAGTTTTCCGGTTGTGAAGGCGAGGCTGAGCGGCGCACTGGCGATGGAGATTGATGTAAACGCGGTGCACGAGAAGTTGGCGGTGGCGTCAAACTCCTGTCGGATGCCGGCGAGCGGCTCCGGAAGCTTCTCTGCCAGTAATCGTTGCCAGGAGGGACGCCAGCTGACCAAGAGGTGGTGCATGGCTGTTGAGTTGTCCTCGTAGGAGGTGTGGTCCTTGTTGAAGACCCCGATCGACGATTCCACGTTGTTGGGCGACGATTGCAAAATCTCGCTATGTGGCCCGCGACACCGCATTGGAAACACACCGGCAGATGCCGCAAATTTCGATGTTCTTGCACGTAGTCACGCATGTTGCTGTCGACTGCATAGCCAGCAGGTGGGTCCCATTCATCGTGGCCAGGCATCGGCCGCCCGGAGGCGTGCGTGCGGCGAGGGCGTTGGTCGTAGTCATGATCTTGATAGCTCAGGGTCCCTCTCGTTTGTGGGGTAGACCTATACTCGACGGTCGCTGAGTGAACCGTGGGTTGCCATGCGGTCAAAACGGCCGTGTTTCGCATCTCGTGTGGTAAGTACGCACCAGCGATGCCGGGTGTGCAACGGTACGTCTCTTCCCGATGGAGCAACTCTTCGCGAACAATCTGCCGTGTTGTTGATGGAAGGTCAACACACGAACTCGGGTCTACACTTGCCACCGTTGTGACATTAGCCAGGCGACCAAACTTCGGTATTATCCGTCGCATCTTCAGCGTCTCAAAGGTCCTGCAGTGGCGAATGACGTCAGACACAGAATCCAAGCTTTCTTTGCCGATCAAAAAATTGTAGACGTCTTCGGCTATCCCTTTCAACAAATGTCCAACTTTGTCCTCTTCGGACCTTTGAGAGTTCACTATTTTGCACAGTCTCAGCACTTCTTCGATATAAGTCGTACAGGTCTCGCCGGGAATCTGAGCTCTTTGCGAAAGCGTCTGTTCGGCGCGTTTCTTTTTTGCGCTAGAGTCTCCAAAACACGCTTTGAGCTCCTCTACGAAAAGCTCCCATGAAGTGAGCGTGTCTTCGTGATTCTCATACCAGACGAGTGCTGTGTCGGTAAGGGAAAACACAACATTTGACAACTGTGCGGTCGAGTTCCAACCATTAGATCGGCTCACCCTTCGGTAGTTTGTGAGCCACTCGTCGACATCTCCTCCGGCTTTTCCTCCGAAAGTGAGTGGCACCCGGTAGTATTGCCACGGAACGCCAGGTGCTGGCCTTGAAGCCGCGTCAGAACCTTCGGGAATCTGGCAGGCGTATTCAGTCATGTCAGGTGATGGTGGCGGAAGTCCGGCAAGTCGACGGCTTCGGCGAAGTTGTAGCAGCGTAGGCTCCGTGGTTACGAGGTGTACCCCGCACCATCCACCAATTTGTTACAAGCACGGGGAAAAGGGGTTTATTCAGGCGTGCGAGAGCAGGAACGGCAGGCTACGAACAACAGGAATGGCCGCTGCACCGTCTTCGTTCTCCTCTTCCCCTCTCTTCTTGATCCCCGCGTCCCTTTGACGTGCTTGGACGTAACAATATATTACTACGTCAATGTATAAAGCAGCGCTTTAATTATTAAAGAGTAAATAGAACGCCAATGCATTTCGTCGGGCACTTTGCAAATTAATATCTCGGAACTGGTGCTGTCGAGAGGATTCGTTCCAAGTCAATACGCCTTGCGAACTTAGAGGCTATAATTTCGCAGATTGAAATATTTGGCGTAAATTAAGTAATAACAAATTATTAGTCTAATTAATTACGTTCGTTATTCAATTGAACATAGATAAAATATGTATGAGCATTGTATTTGCCTAGGCAATTTCAGCCCTTTTTGCCAAATGCGATCTACCATTCATGTTTTATTTCCTACCATATGTGTATATCTGCTTCGTGTCGATTGCAAATATCATTGTTGAAATTAAGTAAACCTGTTTTTATCGTTATTTGTGAGTATATAATATATACCCAACCTGTAAAAATCCCACTGGGATTTACAGTATCTGAAATAAATCAATAAATAAAGCATTTTGGTTTCTCGTAGAAGTAATGACCATCTCATAGAGTAATTTACATCAAGGGCTAGAATTGTGCTATGTCCCATAGGCAATCTTAAAAATTTGGTGCCGCTAAAAACAAACAGCCCCTATATGACGCCAAGGTAGAGGTATCTACACTCTTAGGCAAAGTTACACCCTTGGGCTTCCCCCTTCTGCCACACAACAATAATCGTTATCTGCCTTGATACGTTTCCTTTCTTTAACGCTGCGAGCCCGGAACTTTCCAGTAACGAACGGCACGCGCGTTATCAGAAGGGGCACTCCAAAGGGTGTAAACTGTTCTATGCTGATAGGGGGCACTCCAAGGGTGTAAACTGTTCTATGCTGATAACGCGCGTGCCATTCGTTACTGGAAAGTACCGGACTCGCAGCGTTAAAGAAAGGAAACGCATCAAGACAGATAACGATTATTGTTGTGTGGCAGAAGGGGCAAGCCAAAGGGTGTAACTTTGTAAAGAGTGTATGGTTGCCGCAAGGTTATAATTAAAGAGTTCATGCACTTCAACAGTTTATTGTGACGACGTTTCGGCTTTAGACCGACCTTTCTCAAGACACAGTTGGGTCTCCGCCCGAAACGTCAACGCATTTAACAGCTGTTGTGTTTTAAGACGTGCATCAACTTTTTCAATTATAACCTTGCGGAAACCATAGATATCTAAACCTTGAAGATAACTCTACCTTGGAGCCCCCAAAAAAGCAAATGCGCAAAACAGGCTGACCACTAATGCCAATAAACACATGCAAGCTCACAAAACCTGATGTGCATATTTGCGAACGATCGCCTTGGAGAACAGCTATTTATTTTTTTACAGTGGAGCCGTTTGCATTTAGGCCCCGTATGCAACCATGCACGCGTTCCCAAGGAGTTACCCGGCATGGTCGGCTTACATCCGTTCCCGGCGCGTGGACATGAATGCTTGGACCGATCCCGGAGACAGTGCAATACCGGGCCGACAACGGCTGAGGTGAAGCAGGATTCAAGCCAGGCACGTACCCAGGGGGGGGCCCGGGGGGGCCCGGGCCCCCCCCCCGAAATCAAATGGCATACCCCCCCCCCCTCCCCACCCACGCCACCACTCCTCACACATTCATAAAGCACCGCCAGATCAATGTTGAGACTTCGCAGCTGTTCATCGGTCAGCATAATGCTGCCTTTTTCACTCCTTTTAGATAGCGGTAGTTATCGCCATCTCTTCTATAGTGAAGGACAGTTTTCTCGTAGATTCCGCACCCGCGCGATTAACTCGAGATGCGTTCAGTTGTCACCATCTATTCAACCGTCACGCGCATAGCTGTTGCTTTTGTTAGTTCAACCTTCTTTGTTTAGGCTCATCCTGGGACCAGGAGAGGGATGCGGCTGTTACTCAGCTGGTCTGTACTCTCATGGAACGAGTTGCGGCCGTAGAAAACGCCAATTGCGTTTAACGTATCCCTTTGCTTCACTGTTTCCTTGAGTTACGGCTCGCCGCGACACTGGCCGATGCCCGGAACCATATACACGTGATATGGGTTAGATAAGGTTGGAAATAAAATAATGTGAAAGAGCGTCCATCATGGAACCCTGCAATAACCCTTAGACCCATAAGCAAGATGACGGTCGCCCGTTACCTGGTCTGTTTTTCCCTAACTGTATAGCACTTTTCGTGCAAAATTGGCAACTGGAAACAAAAATCGCAAGGAGTTGAGAAATTAAGCGATCTACTAAGGGAGAAAGCCAAGGCAACAACCAAACTGCAAGCAAAAGCGAATAATAAAAAAGTTAACCATTGTTTATGAGAATATTTATGGATCAACATCTTTTTATATAAAAAGGAAGTAGAGAAAACGCCGCCGGAAGTGGAGAACAATTACTTGTCTTGAATGACGCTTCTACAGTTATCGGCCGAACCGCCTCACGTAGCCACTCTCTGCTGTGCTTATGTGGGTGTTTATCTAACCTTTCGCAGTGAGCGCAGTATGTCGAGAATCCTGGAGTCCTGCGCTCTATGCGGTTGTATGGGACTGGCGGCCGCACAGCGTTACGCAATTCGCGGAACAGTCAAAACTGATCAACAAGGCGAAAATAACTGATATTCGAAACTATAATATGAGAAAGACTGAACAAGCCGCAAAAAATGAACGCAGCCTGAAATCAGTAAAAGAGAAACCTGGCATAGGACAAACCATGATCTATGCACTAAAAGATAAGAAGGATAGTATAATCAGCAATCTCGAAGATATAGTAAAAGCAGCGGAAACATTCTAAGCTGACCTGTATACAGTACCCAGAGGAGTCACAATAGTTCACTTAGAAAAAGTAATGAACAGGATACAGAAACTCTCCTATAACTAGCGATGAGGTCAGAAGGGCCCTGCAAGACATGAAACGATGAAGGGCGGGAGGATAAGGTGGAATAACAGTCGATTTAATCAAAGATGGAGGAGACATAATGCTTGGAAAACTGGCGGCTCTTTATACGAAGTGTCTATCGACTGCAAGGGTCCCAGAAAACTGGAAGAATGCAGACATTATACTAATCCACAAAAAAAGGAGACGTTAAAGAATTGAACAATTATGGGACCATTAGCTTGCTCCCAGTATTATATAAAATATTTACCAAAATAATCTCCAATAGAATAAGGTTAACACTGGATTTCGTCAACCAAGGGAACAGGCTGGCTTCAGGAAGAGATACCTTACAATGGATCACATCCATAACATGAATCAGGTTATCGCGAAATCTGCAGAGTACAATAAGCCTCTCTATGTGGCTTATATAGATTACGGAAAGGCATTTGATTCAGTAGAGATAGCAGCAATCGTAGAGGCACTAAGTAATCAAGGAGTACAGAACGCTTACGTAAAAACCTTGGAAAATATTGCTACATGCGTGAGGTATTTGTTTGAACGAGGCGCGTAGGCGCCATCACTCCAGAAAAGAGGAGGAAGAACGAACTGGGCTCACGCTGTGAATCTAACCGGTCAGCGCATCAACCGTTGTTGTATATATAATCTGTAAATAGTTTCTTGTCTTACTGACTCGTCTTTCGCATTAGAAATATGTACCGAGGTTCTACAGCTACCCTAATTCTACACAAGAAAAGCAGGGAGATACCTGTAGAGAAAGGGATCAGACAGGGAGACACAATTTCTCCAAAGCTATTTTCTGCGTGCTTAGAAGAATTCAAGCTATTAAACTGGGAAGGCTTAGGAGTAAAGATCGACGGCAAATATCTCAGTAACGTTCGGTTTGCCGATGACATTGTTCTATTCAACAATGCAGACGTGTTACAACAAATGATTGGAGACCTTAACATAGAGAGTGTAACAGTGGGGTTGAATATTATTATGCAGAGGATGAAGAAAATGATAAATAATCGGGCAAAGGAACAAGAGATCAGGATGGCCAGTCGGCCACTAGAGACTGTGAAGGAGTACGTTTACCTAGGTCAATTAATCAGAGGGAACCCTGATCATGAGAAGGAAATTCACAGAAGAATAAAAATAGGTTGGATCGCATACGGCAGACATTGCCAGCTCCTGACTGGAAGCTTACCATTATTATTGAAAAGTAAGGTGTGTAATCAGTGCATTTTGCCAGTGCAATATGTACAGTGCCAATGCATTTGCCAGTGCATTTCCCAGTGCATTTTGTCAGTGCATATGGGGCAGAGACTTGAGAGCAAGTTAAGGACCACGCAAAGAGTGATCGAACGAAGATTGCTTGGCATAACGTTAAGAGAGAACGAGAATGGTTTGGATCAGACAGCGAACGGGTATAGACGATATTCTAATTGACATAAAGAGGAAAAAATGTAGCTGGGCAGGTCATGTAATGCGCCGGTTAGATAACCGATGGACCATTAGGTTTACAGAATGGGTACCAAGAGAATGGAAACGCAATCGTGGACGACAAAACACTAGGTGGAGCGATGAAATTAGGAAATTCGCGGGAGCTAGTTGAAATCGCTTGGCGCAGGAAAGGGTAATTGGAGATCGCAGAGAGAGAGGACACGTCCTGCAGTGGACATAAATCAGGCTGATGATGATGATGATGTTGTTGTTGATGATGATGATGATTAGGGGTGGTGGGCCCCCCCCGAAAAAAAATCCTGGGTACGTGCCTGATTCAAGCACTCCGCCAACTTCCAGGAATAAGTTTTTCCTTTCCAGGAATAAGTTTAATTTCTTCGGTCCAAATAGAACCACATAAAATCGGCATGGTAAGATAAACATCATATATTATATAAGAAAGTGCCCTAAGTTTAGCAAGTTAGTCTTCATGTGCTTTATTCGTTTAAAATCCGGTTTGACGAAGAATGAGATGGGGTAAGAGTGTAGCGACAGCGCTTGTACACGTGGCCGACGCTTCTGTGGTTATAACGTCACGCGCGCTGGACGGGACGGCGTGGCTGCCGCAGCGGTTGCGGCAGATGCATGGGAGGTGCGGTGACCGCAGCGGTACTTTTGTTGGCCTAGTGTGGTGCCGTATGAAAAAAATGTATGATTTCATAATGTATGCAGCCCACGGATGCAGCCCATGGGCCCTATAACGTAAAACTATTCCAATATATTTCTATTCCAACCTCCTGACATCAAATTTGCGTAACCACCAACGCAAGCAGCACCGGGCGGTCACCCGCAGGGTTGTTTGAACAGACCCATCAAACGCTCTCCTTGTTCATAGGAGGTAACTTTTGTTTGCTTGAAAAACGAATAACATTGCCTACACTGAGCGGCTTGTCTTATCTAATAGGCTGACAAGAAGCGAGCAGAACGCTCAAGTGGAGAGGGATTGGATGGGGCCGAGCCACTGCACTGAAAGTCAATAACCGGATGAAGAGGGTGGTGCCGGCGTCTACGATTGGTCGGCTTTCCCTTACTTAGTTTGCGGTGGCTGGTCGAAAATCGCGGCGGCATGCAACGGAAGCTCAAGAATGACGCCAAAACGGACCCTCAGCAAAGAAGAGTTGGCAGAATGAGAGGGTAAACGTGCCGAAAGTGCTCGAAAACGTTACAGGGCCCCGCGAGAAGATTTATTGTACTCAAATACGCCCATGCTCTCTGACAGGTGCGAGTAGCCAGCGTCTGAGCGATCGGCGGCAGCCATCTTTTATTCCTTTCGGAACGGGGCAGCATGCGGCTATTCCGAAGAAAATTCAGTTTTGCTCGGCATATTAATACATCTTTATCGTGTACACGTCACTTTAACGCGGTGAATTCTCGCGGTTTTGTGACGACGCGTGACAGGCAGGTGAAGTGGGTGCAGCCAGAAAACGTTTTACCAATAGCCGAGGGCTAATGGCGAAAAGGGGTCGAATCAGAAATAAATGTTTTTCTTTTTTCTGTCAAACCATGCATAATCAGTGCGTACACGTCATATCAGTATGACGTCATAATAGTATCAGTATTTGAATTTCGTGCCGAAACCCCAGCGCCGGTACGTCAGCGTGACGTCAGGGATTCCAAAGTATGTTCTCGCATTTGGGCCGCGTTGGCTGAATAAAGGTTGCCATGTTTAATATTTTGTTCCTTTAGAACACAATGCAGTCAATCTGTACCGCTATATATAGTTAGTAGGCCCTAGAAGATGCCATCAAAATTCAAGATGTCACAGCCCCCAGGTGCGGGAACTTAAGTAGGCGTCACCACCCGTATTTCGTTCTTGCGCTTTTTCTGGCTTACCAAACGTCTTATCGTTGCAAGAGTGATGTTTTTGGTGTTGCAGAATGGTAATTTACTGATGCAGAATAAATGATTTTTCCCTTTAGTGTCCCTTTTAACTGTGGAATGCCTGTGACGGCTAAACTTAGATACAACAGCGAAGGTGTTAGCTTCTAGTTGGCCGGCATTTTTGGTGTCGGCGTCCATCAGCTAAAATGTGAGCCGATCACGGCGTTGTGCAGGGCCAGGAGCAGTGGCTCGTACCCCCTTAAGAGGGAACTTTAGCTCGGGTGCTCCTATCCAAATACATGAAAAAGGATAATTCGTTTTTCTCGGCAACCAGTGCATCAAATCTGACGAAGTATGTTGCATTTAAAACGAAGCCTTAAAATCTAGTGACTGTTTGCTTCAAATTTTTGATTGAGGCCGTCAATTTTTAATAAAAATTGGCGAAAATCAAACATTTTCAGAAAACAAAATTATCAAGTTTACAACCCTGTAACTCGGCAATGAAACGTGATATAACAATTCCGTGAATTGCATCTAATAGTACATCTAAAGCGAACAAAAGTGATGTGTTACACATGGGTGTCAAAAAATTTAGTAATTTGGAAATACAGCTTTTACGTAACAATTTAGCATACAGCATACGTAACAATTTCACGTAAGATATAAAATTACACATCCAATTTGAACGCTTTTAGTGATCTAATGGGTCCCTTTTAGAGAACCGCGATATCTATTCTTGATGCAGAGCTAATAATTTCTAAACTTCATGCTTCTATTATGCTCCAACTTGCGAATATTTGAAAATATTTTTAATAAAGTTCTGGCCCTAAATCGAAATTCCGCTTCCAAGAGTCACTATAATTAAATTTTTTCTCTCAAATGCAACAAATTTCATTACAATCGGTTCAGACGTTATCCCCAAAAAACGTTTTTGCGTTTTACATGCATTTGAATAGGCCGCGTTGGAGTGTGGCGCAAGCTAAAGCTTCCTCTTCATTCAGTGGTTTTAAGCACTCAGCAAAATGAAGCGAACAGTAGATACATTTTTTTTTTTCGGGATTACGCACACAACATACAGAACAGCATGCGTTTATAAAGAACAAGCACGAAACAAGCATCGAAAGCACATAATTGATTATCGGGCACTCCTCATAAAAACGCGAAGCATGTAGTGTTCTCCGCATACGTTTCGCAGTAAAGGGAGGAAGGAAGGAAGCAAAACAAGAGGTGAAAGGCAGGATTCTGGTTCTTAGTCGGGTTAAGCAGATTAAATGTCCGGTTGGCTACTCTGCGCGGGGGGATGGGGTATGGTGCAAAAAGAAAGGAAAACAAGATGAGATTTAAATGAAGGAAAGCCTCTGTTTGCACATTCAACAGTTTTTCAATGAGTCCTGTTTCTTTTAAAAAGCATACTAGCGATTTTAAAGCAGTTGGTGTCGACGGAGGCTCGGACCAGGGTCCAACCCTTAGTGAGGAGTGCAGATTTTCGGGCTAGTTGGTTCGTTGCATTAATTGAAGTCATAGCGCTGGATTGACAGGGACATGAAAAATGACAAAACGTGCGCTATTGAGGTGCGTTAGCTCACGTCCTGTCCTCTTTCATGTCCTTGTCAATCCAGCGTTATGACTTCAATTGAACCAAGAATTCTGCCTTGCGGAAGGGGACGGTTGTGAATCCTGTCGAGCTTGGTGCTGAGGACTTGTCTTTGCGCACTGAAACGACGACAATCACACACATGATGCCCTATCGTCTCTTTGCACTCGCAAAGTTCACGATTTGGACTTGTGGCCATTCCGATGAGGTAAGAGTGCTCACTGGTAAAAGCTACTCCAAGCTATATGGGACAGATGAGAGTTACCTCCTGTCGTGGTAAGCCATGTGGAAGGCGGAGCTTCAGATCATAATCCAGGGAACAAAGGCGTTCGTTTATAAAGTCTGCCGAATACCAATTGGCCAAGGTAAACTTACGAGCACGTGCACGGAGCTTTCCCGCTGTGCCTGTTCTGGACAGCGCAATAGCAACGCACTCGGCACTGTTATATGAAGATCGAGTGGCTTCCTAGCTCGTTCCCAAGGATGCCACAATGACTTGGCAACCATTTAAATGCAATGTCATGTCCTGTCTCAACTGTCCGATGGTAAATTTCGATTTTGTCTGCAACAAGTCGCTCGTGGGGTCCACTATGTAATGCAGAGAGGAAACACTGGAGGGCTGCCTTGGAATCAGAGAAGATGGACCATTTATGGGGCGTTTCCTGTTGGATCAAGTGAATTGCTGCACGCAGAGCTGCAAGTTCGACAGTTGTCGTTGATTTCAAATGCGATGTTCTCAAGTTTGTCCCGGAAGATTTTGCTGGAACAAATACTGCAGCTGCTGAACTGGAGTGCATGACCAACCCATCGGTGTAAACATGTAAGCGGTCACTGTGAACCTCATGCAATAACAATAATGCTGCCTTCTTCGATGTTGCTGACGGCATTTGTGCCTTCTTCTTGGTGCCTGGAATGGTACCGCATACTCTAGGTAAATGCAGAGACCACAGTGGCAGCGAGGGCCATGCTGCTGGGCCGTAATTCAATGGTAGGGATGCTCCGTGAATAGTGACAAGACGGCTGAAACTCGTATGCTGCCTAGTTGGCAGGCAAGCAAGATTGTGAAATGGCGCCCTTGCAACATGTCGAATGTGCACTCTTAGAGAGTCGACTGCCGTGTTTGTTATTGGGTGGTCACGCGCTATGGCAATTGTGGCTGCTGTCGATGCACACTTTAGGAGGCGAGGCATGTCCGTAGAACTTGGGTTTGCATAATCGGGAGTGTGCGCAGGTTCCTTTTACTGGCTTATTTTATCACGGGCGGGCTGTATCTTAGGAAGCCCTTAAATAATGCATGGCACAGCTGCAGCATCGATTGCACAGATGCGCCCCAAGGCTTTCCGGTGACAAATTTGAATACATGGGCTGTAGCAGTCAACCTGTTTTTCATTTATGTGACGTCGAAAACAAATCACGGTCGATGATTACTCCAATGAAACGGTGCTTTTTTTGCAAGCAATTACTCGTCTATTTACGCGTGTAACATCTGTAGTCATTGTTTTGCGTGTAAGTTCGACTAATAGGCACTTTCCTGAGGAGAGTTCTATGTCTTTCGTATGTAGGTAAGAAGACGTCTGTATGACCGCCTTCTGCAGCCTCACTGGTATCTGCGTAGGTGTCACGCCGGGCGCCCAGATGCAGATATCTGCGTAGATGGATATCTGCACTCTCCTTGGCACTGATCCAACAAGGCCCAAAAGTGTTAAGTTGAAAATTGTGGGGCTTTACATCCCGTCTTGCGGCACACCCTTGCTGGTTAGATGGTGAGATGTCATGCCATCCTCTGTAAGCAAGAATGATCTCTCTTCCCAATAGATGCGAATCCAGCGAAGCATCGAGGATTGCTTGGTGTGCTACATTATCATATGTGCCTTTGAAATCAAGAAACGTCGCCACCGTTAATCGTTTCATGCTGTTTTGATGTTGAATGATTATTACCAAATCAAGCACCTTATCGATGGATGATCGACCCCGCCGGAAGACTGCCATTGCATTCGGATATACCTCATTATGCTCTTTGTACCATTCAAGGCGCGTCAAGACTATCATTTTCATTAGTTTCCCAACGCAACTGGCAAGAGCGATGGGACGGTACGATGCCAAGTCTAATGGAGATTTAGAACTCCTAAGTAAAGGTAATAGGTGGCTCACCCTCCACTGAGAAGGAATCAATCCTTTGAGCCAGGATTCGTTTTACCTCTTCCAGAGTACACTGAGGGCTTTTCGGCCGAGGTTTCGAAGTGCCTTGTATGTGGTCCCGTCGGGCCCAGGCGATGATGACTTCCTACAAGTCGCCAGCGCAGCTTCTAGCTCCTTTATAGAGAATATGAAATCTATGCGGGAGTCCTGAGATGCCGAAGGACTGCGTGATGTTGATACAGGCAGCGACGGCAAGCCAGCAATTCATGCGCAGAAGTCCTCAGCCACGTTTACCTCACGTCGTTCTTGATGCAGGGAAAGACTTAAAATGGTGGCGCTGTTGCGGAGACGATCGTAGGCCACGCAGAGTTTTCCGTACATGGAACAGAGGCTTACGAGGGTCCACAGACTCGCAAAAGGATTTCCATTTTTGAGATTGCAACGTATCGATGCCGCGCTTGATTTTCTTTTGGATACGCCTCGCCTCCCTAAGATTGTGAATACATTTGATGCGCCTGTATCTTCTTTCTGCTCGATGGCGAATCGCTCGAAGCCTTTCCAATACCTGTTCGTATGCTGTATACATTGGAGAAGGCCTAAAAGTGAACATAGTCTCTTGCAGTGCATCTCGCATCTCATTCTCAAGGAATAACGGGTGGCCTTCTTGACATTTATATTTTATGAGCGACCTGAACTCTATCCAGTCTGTTCTACGGAGGGCAGCAGATAGAGACTTGGCTACTCCCTTGATAGTCAAATAGGTAGGAACGTGATCACGTCCATGGGTTTGTATGTCTGAGAACCATTTTACACTGCTTCGAAAACACCGAGAGACCAAAGCCAAGTCCAGACAGCTGCTGTAGGTCAGTCCCCATAAATACGTTGGGCTGCCGTCATTGAGACATCAAAGCTGTTGGTCCGAGGCAAATGCTACTAGTTTTTTTCCCTTGGAGTCCATCTTCAAGCTCACCTAGAGCAGGTGGTGTGCGTTAAGATCTCCACTAAGAATGCTAGGGCCAGGTGTTGCCGATAGCAAAACACCCAGTCGTTGCTTGTCAAAACGACTGGTTGGAGAAATATATGCAGCGACAACAGTGAATGTAAGTTTCTTTGTATTCACTGTTAAACACACGTATTGGTCGTCATCCTAAGGCAAAACTTAATGGAGCACGTAAGTGAGTTTACACCGAACATAAACGACGACCTTGCTGAGGAAATTACACGTTGTGGATAAGAAAGCCTCATATTTCGACAGCCGCATTGTACTTTGAAGGTTTGGTGCGCCGACGACGACGGTGAGAAATTTCTTAGAAAAAAATGAAAGCGCGAAAATCTGAAATTCCTGATCTGAGGCCTCGATCATTCCACTGAAGAAGTGATGATTCCTTGACAACCATGGTACGACAGTGGTGAATAAGCCATGTCGCTATTCAATACTTGCAAGTACAGGATTCATCACGTCCAGTACCTGTAGTGCGCTGCGAGCTTTCGGGGCGCTCATGTTCTTAAGTAATGCACGCGTAACACTCATGAGTTAGCTCAGCATGGGGAGCACTTGCAAGTCCTGGCCTTCTGCGTGGGCTGCTACAGGGCCTGCTGCAAGGCCATTCGTAGTTGGTGGACGAGTCGTGTCTCGTAGTTCTGCAAGTTGGCGTGGCTTCGGTAGAGGTGGCTATGCTTCATTTGAAACAGCGATGGTGGGTGTCCTTCTCTCATCTGCGCTGGTAATGCATGACGTCAGGGACAACCAGTCTTCGCCGGATTGGGCACAACTATCAGTGTGTTTTCTTGACTTGCGGGGCAGGGAACGTCGGCGTCTCATTTTATTTGCGGCTTCTTTCTTTGTCGAACGGTCTCTGACCGATTGCCTCAAGATCCTCTGTTCATTTTCCGGGAACAGGTAATCTTTCTAATTCGCATCGGGTGCAACCTTGCAGTTGGAACACTTGAAGTCGGCTGCCGTACGACAATTGTCAGATCTATGCGACTCGGAACAACGTGAGCATATGCCTGGTTTCCTACAGACAGCACTCACGTGTCCAATTCTCTGACATTTCCGAAACTGTAGGGGTTTGGGCAAGAAAGGTCGCACAGTATGACTAAAATGGCTGACCTGCACGTGCGATGGTAGGCAATTAGCTCTGAAGAAGTCCTTCACACAGGTTGATTGGCCAATACGACGAGCATGTATTCTGGTAATGCTGTCTGTCGTTGTTTTGATCGAAATTGGCAGATCACTGTCACTGATGGAGGCGTCGATGTTGTAAACTACGCCTGCAGTGGTTTCCAAGCTCTGTGGAATGTGGCAGCGCACTTTGATGTCATCAAGCTGCGTAATTTTCATCAACGGATCTAAGGAACTTCGGTTGTAACATCGATAGCGAGGACGTTCTCGCGGTTATTAATTTTGATTACGTCTTTTATATCAACTGGAACAAGAGCCTCCAGATAAACAGAGATGGCCTGTCTATTGAGCCGGTTGAGATTGTCCGTAATCGTCTCTGGAACAAAGAGAATGGTATGCTGCGGAGCTCTTGGTGGAAGAGTCACAGCCGACTTAGTTGATGCGGAGAACCCGCTGACATTTAGACTCTTCGCTTTCCGGCGTGTGTACACCTCGAATCCTTCATCGTCCCAAATGCCGTCGCTCAAAGGAGAGTACAGCTCCTCTTCCATGAGGCACATCCTCTTCCTTGGAGTAGTTCCCGCAGACGCTGGCAGGTCTGCACGGTTCACGACCCGATTCCACTCCCATCGCCGAAAAAGGCTGCGGCGTCTCGCAGCAGAAACCAGTGAAAATCTATAATATTCCAGAGACCAAAACGGTGATCCGCAGAACAACCTCTTCGTCGTCTTCCTACTGTTGCACAAGCTTCCGCGCCGGCGGCAGATTTCGACGTAGGGAGTGAGGTCTCTAGCGGACGGACGGAAAAAACTTTAATGGAAAAAGGACCTGCGCGGTTGCCAGCCCGGGCTCAGGCTTTCGTGTATAAAAGAACCAGCCTAGCAACTCATTTCGACGTTGTTGCAGCACCACTATAGGTGAGGGAGAGGTGTCAAAACTACTTTTACTCCCATTACTACCATTACTCTAAAGCAGTAAAGCACCGCATGCCGCCCTCAGCAGTTATAGTGGTCGTTTTGAACAGCATCGCTAGATATTCACTTTTGCAGGGCCGGGATGGCGAGTCAATTTTTTTTTCACCAATCGACAACATAACTTTCTCACCAGCTCTTTTGTCAAGCTTTTTATTTCGTAAGATAAAGCGAAGCTCCATGCAGGTACGGAAAAACCGACAACTTTCCTTGAACCAGTACTGCTTGTCGTTCTTGCGCGCAATCCTTTTCATACTCTTTCGTCTTCTTCTGAGGTGTTTCACGCACTGCGTTTCGGTCATCGTAAAGATGCCCTGCCAAGAACAACTGCTACACGTGTCTATTAATGTTCGTTATCTTGAAATGCTTAGATGATATTTTCAAACTTATACAGGCACATAGTTGCAATTTCTTAGATCGCAGCTCATAGGCGCCAGTTCCTGCGGTGAGCGTCGGCGTCGGCCTCGGTGTCGGCGTAACCGAGTGAAAGAGCACAGCGAAAGATGAAAGGGAACGCGGAGCGCAGCGGGGGGATGAAAGATGCGAGGGGAAAAGCGGAGAGAAGGGTGCAGCGCAACCAGGAAGCGCAAAGCGGATTAGGGTATCGAGAAAAAGGCGAGGTGGAAAACGGAGTGCCGGCCTCTTCGCACCCTCTACCCTTGGGAACCTCTGCGCATTCGCTACTTCGTTTGCGGCGTCGCCGCCGCTAGAGAATGCGCTACGCGCGAGCCACACTTTCTTTCTGAACAATGAGCCACGCAGCCTGTGGAAATGCTTCGTCTGCCGCTGCTGCTAAACGAGCTGCCCGAGCGGAGGCTCAACGTCACCGCCGAGAGCACGTTGTTCTTCAGAATCGTTTCATTGCCATAATATATCGCGAATTCAAAACACCTGAACAGCTGCGCTTGCAATTAGCATTAAGGAGCATCGTAATCGTCGCTGAATTTTTTTCTCAACTAAATGAATGGCTGCCGAACGCAAGGAAACGAGGGGGTTAATGCTGCAGTCACCCGTAAATATTGCAGTGACTCGTAAATCTACAGCTTGAGCTTCAGGTCAAGAAATATAATAAGATTATTTTCAATTTGTCTTCATGCGTGTTGCTGATTGGCTGGGTGTGTTTACTGGCAGGGAACTTCATAACATAATGTAAAAAACGACTGTAAGCACAGAAATAGGATACCTTTGGTGACTCGAAAGCAGTGTCATTACGTCTATATGCTTTCGTTGGTCCTTGTTTAACTGCGCTGCATCTCTCCTTCAGCAATGTTGCATTAGTTTGTCAAAGCGTGTATTATACATGACGAATTGTCGAAAGCGATCATGTTCCTTCTAGGACTTTGAATGTAAGCTTGACACTGCTTTTCTTGTTCGTCGTCTTTGTAGAAGGGGATCGTGGCGATAATGAACAGTAGGATTTGTCTGTACGTGCATTAGATTTAAACTTGTATCAGCGCAATTTTAGTAGATGGTTTCTTCTATGCATTTTTTTGTGCTTTTGAGCGCGTGTGGATACCATTTTGTCTTTCCATTGTCCTGGCATGTATATATTTGCGTAGCCACCATGACAACGTATTGGCTATGACGTTGCGTTTCTGAGCTCGAGGTTGCGTGCTCAATCTCGGCCGTGGCGGTCGCAATTCTTTGGGGGTAAAATGCCAAAATGCCTGTGTACTTGAATTTAGGCGTACGTTAAAGAACGTCACGTGGCGAAAATTGATCCAGAGTCTTCCACTAGGTTGTCCCTCGTAATCATATAGTGGTTTTGGCACGTAAAAGACCTGAACTTTTGTATACATTTGTGTTGAGCACTAATTAAATACCGCAGTTAGAAATTAGCGCTCGTGCTTCATATTAGGTTGGTTCTGTCTATAAAGTAGGCCCAACACATACATTATTAAACTCCTCTATCAAGTAGTGCGCCACTGCACTCGCGCGGTGACTTTCCCTCATAACGTGCATTTGTCAGCGCAGCATTACAGTAAGCGACTGTCTCAACAGCCTCGTCAAAATTGTTCTCAAAGTACTTAGGCTTTCGTTTCTTGCATAAAATACTCCTTTCCATGATGCTTGATTGGCTTATGGGCCCTCTGTGGCCCGAACAGTTGTAGCTGTACAATTAAAAATGCAAATGGCTACGCAGCAGTGGTATAATTGAGCAATAAAAGATACAAGCATTTTCATTGGGAAATATGCAAACTTTTTATTTACAATTTATTTACAGCATGGTTTGTGAGCCTCTGGCCCTTTTGCGGACCATACCAAGCTGAAGATCTTATACACTTCAGTCCTTCCGGCGGCTTACAGCTTCGTTTCCGCACCTGCAGAAGGACGGCAAATAACGCGCATATAGGAGCTGGGGTTCAATTGCGTTTATCGACACATCAGTGCTAAATGTGTAGCCGTAGCTAATATATGTGTGTTACTGGCCGCACTAAAAGTGACTTTCAAGCACTGTCGGTGTTGTTTCCGTTATCTGAATGAAGTCAGCGCAGTTTACAGTTTATATAGCATGGAGCACAGTGCCTGTGGCGCAGGAATAATCAATAACTGAGTGAATACAATGACTGCAGACCCCTACTAGCGCCACTGTTTACTGGCTTTGCATTTGTTCGTTTCATGCCAGTTTGCGTTCTGCAGTCCATCACATTCATCCTCACCCTGCACGAAGCAACCATTGGCTCTTTTCTGTGGCGCTGCTATGCTTTGATCAATGGTGTATGACTGAAAGTAATGTTTGTTCTTGCCTATAGGTCAGGCCACTGTAAATGGTCGCTGTTACAAGTCTTAAATGACAAGGGGACAACATAATTCAAACCATGTGCAAGCTACTTACTCGTTAGTGTCAGTGATATCCATGGCCGTATCCGCCCTTGAGCAGAAATACGCCACCGTGTCCTCCACCGTATCCTCCTCCGTAGCCGTGGTGTGCTTGACCAAAGAGGGTGCCTCCTTGGTGAAGCTTGTGCACGTGATGGACGGTCTTGACGAGGAAGCTAGGGCCTGGAACTGTCTTATGGTAGCCGTGACCACCACCGTGGCCAAAGCTGATACCGTGGCCGTAGAAGCCGGCCAAGGCGACCCCCATAAGGGCGCAAAGAACAGCGACGACAACCTGCGAACGCCAATGTGTGCTGTTACACAGAACCTAACATAACCTAACCTAACCTAACAAATTTCCGAAGCCTTCCTCTCAGCCGTAGACTAAGCCCATGTTGCCGTTTCCACGGACCTGTAAGCGAGTTCAAACCATGTGTTTGACGGAAAGTAAATGGCGGTAAGAATGTAAAAAGGAGCGATTTTCTCCTGACTTCGGTCAGGCATCGGCTTAATAAAATATGCAAACCGCTTACTCTGCCATGGTTTTACTTGTAGACTAAATACTGAACTCCACAATAAAGAAAAGGGTGCGTCCAGCTTCCTTTTTGTATTGATTAAGAACATGGTAGGGAAAACTTCAAAAAAGACGCTTCCTACTAAAGTACCTAGCTGTCGGACATGTAGCTTTGTGTTAATCATGACAAAGAGTGTAGGAGACAGGATGAGCGAGACAAATGCATGTGCTCCGCTTATTTCTCTTGTCCCATGATGAGTTCCTTTGGCTACGTTGAAAGCGTTCCATCTTATTTCTTCTCAACGTGTACGCGTTGCCTGGATTGCATTCACTTCGCGATTTGCCTTCCTAGTGGCTATTCAAATTTGATGCCAAAGCAAGTTTGCACACTGTCGATCATTGCCATTTCAATTTCCCGTCTTGGTTGTTATCTTCAAAACAATATTATACGCACAATCTCGCAACTTTTCTCCCGTGATGGTGGCACCATATGCGGAGTTGGTCAAACTCCTCTCAGATGGTGCCAATCTCGGTAACATTCTCAATTCAGCGAAGTTTCACTCAAAGGAACGACAAGCTACAACATTTCTTGTTCTGAAGGTAATGAGCTCGCAAGACTATAATCATAATTATGTTGCCGAAGCAATTGACAAAACCTCTACTTGATGCACCTTTTTTTCTCGCCAGATTGGCAAACGGCAAATTGAGCTTACTTTTTGACAGTTTTGAATTCTCAACAGTCATTGCATTCGGATACATCTGCGTGCAGCTCACTCACGAGGAAATCGCAAGACTTTGGCGCACTTCTAGGACAACAGTGCTGATGGTCATCGTCAACTATATCAATGCTGCGATATCGCTCCTTGACACTTGCCTTAGATCAAACCTTCGCTATTGCAGAAAGCAGAGCAAATAATGCCTAACAGAGAGAGAGAGAGAGATGCAAATGGGAGAAAGACAGGGAGGCTAACCACAGTTAAAGCCTCCGGTTTGCTACCCTGCACTAGGGGAAGAGAAAGGGCAAGTAAAGACGGAAAGTAGAGCGGGGAGAAAAAGAAAGGCCTAGCAGGGCGCTCATTTGAGTTACAGATCCATACGTGATGTGAATGCATATGTGAACATATGTGAACAACGCGAGAAGCTTGCATATTATCTTTCTGTGCTCGGAGCTTTCCCTTTTTCCTCATTCCGTTCCCTTTCCATCTTGGTTTTCTCTCTCTCTCACTCTCGCTATCTCTGATTTTACTTTCTTTCATTTTTTTGCCGGTAATCTCAACAATGTGCATCACTGTCAGTCTAGCTTTTTCTATCTCCCGAACCGGGATGCAAGTATCTTACGCCTTTTTCAAAACCTATTTTGCACGTGTTACATGTGCAATACTGCATAGTCTTCTTTAAATTGATTGCTAAAACTTAGTAGTTCGGGTCTATTCTTATTTACCCAAAGGGCCATCATTTGACGAAGTGAACGAATGGAAGCTTTTTCAATGTAGGATATAATTTACACGTTTTGTGCATGGAAATGTATGTACCTAAGGATAAATAGAATTACCTTCAGCTAAAGGATCGAAGATCCTTTTGTTAGCATTGTGGACTCGTTCAACTAAGAAGCAAGACATTCATAAAAACACTTATGAATCCAACATAAAAGCACTGTCGAGGTAAAGGTGGCATTTAAGTACCTCTACACCGACTTTCTATATTATCTCTACGTCTTTCCATATTAGATCGGTGTACTGCGCGACCGACCTATCTTTACCAGTGCACATGCGTCAGGTACCTACCAGGGCCCGCATAGTCCAAAGTGCTCGATGGGCTTCAAGCGAGTGATGGTTTCAGCGTGGCCAGAGCGGGCCTTATATACACTGGCATAGAAGCCAGGATTTGCAACGGCTGTAGTGGCGGCGCCCCAAACGGCGGAATTGAGAGGAGGAAACGCTTTCTGACGTTGCGCTGGTCACCCAATGGTAACACAGCCTTTCCTATTCATCTGAGCCGCCATTCGCTGATAGTGGTTTTTACTATTGCTTCATTCCTGGTGCTCTCTTTTAGTGATATATATTCTTTTTTTTTCATTACGGGCTTTCCCGAATAGGCCCGGGCTCTTTTCTTCATCGCCGTAACAAGCGTTCCATGCAACGCTGGGAGGAGGAGGAGGCGGCGGCACCTGCCTCGTGATTCCCGCAACGGCAGGTGCTTCGTTTTCTCCTTATTCTCATCGGAGGCGAGAGAAACTGCGCACCCCCTCCCAAAAATAGGATCCATACACTGTAGTCGACACGCGCTCGGCGAGTGGTTAGAGGAGAAAGCGCAACATGTTAGTGGCCGAAAGCGCTCGCTCGGATAAACAATAAAGACAAGGCCGGCACGACACACCTGGAATGGATCAGATATGGCGGTCAGCGGCAGCAGCGGCCGAAGCCGAAATACCACGCCCTTCCAGTTGCTTTTCTCACGCCTCTCAAAAAAGAAACCAGCGGCGTTCGCGACCGGGCTCCCGCCGCCGCTTTCCTGTCTCGCTGCGTGCAGGAAAGGCTGATGCGGCCCTCGGGCGAGACGTGTGACCATCGCGGGCGCGTTTAGCGCAGCAGCTCGCTGCGTCGGCTTCATCGGAGCTTTCGCCGCTCGGATTGTCGGCGAGCCCCGAAATACACGCGTGGCCGTCATACGGAAGGCGCCGAGCGACCAGGGTGGGGGAGTGGTTCTTGCACAGCGCCCGCGCACGCACAGCGAAGCCGGGCGCACGCACCGACCAAATAATTACCCGCAATGGCGAAGACCCATTCTTAGCTGGACGGTCGGAACGTCATCAAATACACGTTGTCTTCATTTTATCTTGTTTTCGCTTACCTTTTTGCGTACATGTCGAACACACAGGCACGTGGACCCGTTCTTTTTGCGTATAATGTTCATTCGTCGTTCTACGAAAGAACTGAATGACTGAAAGTGAAAGGAGGCTGTGGGATTCGATATCTCTGAAGCTCCATTCCTGACAAAACATAACATCGGTAGCCTCAATTGTGAACGGGCCTGCTTCTCGAATCCATCGACATTCTCCGGATGTGATTTTCAGCCTGAGGTAAGGATGGAATTTGATGTGCGTTCTAGTTTTTGATGTTGTAATAATAATAAGGGTATATAAATATTAATATCGTATACATCACTGCCAATTTTCTCTACAAGTGGCCAAGCGAAGCCTTCGTAGAGTCGTGAGGAACAAGAACTTTTAATCGACATGTATTATTTTTGGTCTGAATCTAACATTGTACATCTAGGGAGAAATCACAGATCAGCATGTTTGATATGTGACCCTTTTGTTCCTCATAGAGTGGTGCTTTGACAATAGAGAACACTTGTAGCTACAGGGCTGTCAACCCATAACATCGCTTCACCTAGCTATGCCTTGTCGACTAGATAGCGCACCGCTGGCACCCTTCGGAAGGTAGCAGCTATCTTTACACACACTTTCCCTTAAGTTCTGTTTGATAGTATGAATATGAAGACAGATTTCCCCCTTCCCGAAATTTACGAAGCACAGTAACCACACAAAACAAGTTCTTTCCCCTGTGATTTCCTGGGCTTCATTCAAATTAAATTGCAAATACTTCCCCAAATGTTGAGTTATTCTACTCCCTGATTATTCTCATGAAAGTTCAAATTATGCGTATATCGTGTTGTGAAAAGGATTAAGTGCACTCAGTTGAAGTCATCAAACTGTAGACTGGGTGTGAAAAACCATGAACGCTTGAAGTTCAATTTGGACTGTTGAAGTGAAAGTAAGGGGAATTTTGGGTGTCTGTGATATTTTTTTTTCAAATCTGTATACAAAAACGCATACTTCTAAAAGTGCTGTGAAGTCTGCTGAAGCATCACGAGCAGGAAGAGGGAACACCAGCAAAAGTTTCCAGCTCCAGTCATCTTAAACAATTCCGGTTGCCTGGTTGTACAGATATAAAGCAGCAAACCTTTGACCATTTCTTGATACTGAGAATAAAAAAGAACCATGGCTTACAATTTCTATTTCAAGCATTACAAAGAAATAATTCAAGACACATTCACGATGATTCTCAACGCTATGGCTGTCTTATCCCTTCCATGGTGCTGCCAGGTTAAAAACTCTATCAACGTTCATTTATTGTAGCGTGTTTGAACACAGTGCGGTCGTCAAGTGCTAGCAGAAAGTTATTAGTCCATTAAGTATTTTTATGATAGTATAATGGAGCAGCGTATAACTATCGAGGTAATTTGCATTCCTTCTGAAGCTTTTTAACTTACTGATATTTAGTCGAATCGGACTAGTGGTGGGCGAATATTCGAAACTTTGAATAACGAGTCAAATGGTGTCGTATTCGATTCGGTCTTTGAATCAAATAGTCACTACTCTTAAATGCGAATATTTTTTCAAATACTTTTCAAATGTTTCTAAGCGTCTGCTGCGCCTAATTAAACATAATATTGGAAAAAAAAGTGCTGCAATTTTCACCCCCGGGGGCATAGTATAAACATAAAACATCAGAACTTGCGTACTCGAGCCCCCTACGTCGCGTAGGTAGCCATACTTTACAGGCTATAGAGCGATCGTTCGCACTCTCTGCAGGGTCCTGTGCACTGTGAAGAAATGACTGCCTTGCTTCTAATAATATATTTGTATTTTTAATAAACAATACTTTATAATGTACATTGTAATGGCAGGAACTTGCGATTTTAAGAGGACTAGAAGGTGAAGATTATTTTATTATAATGATGATAACGCCTATTCGTTATTAGAAAAATATTCTATATTCGGTTCACTTCTGGCACTATTCGATTTGTATTCGATTCGGTCTCAAAAATCACTCTTCGCACTCCCTTATTGAAGTGGTTTCTTTCGAGGTTAGCGATACAGTGCTCACGAATGAGCGAATTTTTTTATTCTCGGAGAAAGCCGTGCATCACGAAGGGCCGGCAACGCAGGCAGTCCTTGGCCACAAACGTTCACTCCATTTCTTAATATGCTAGTCACTATTTTTGCAACGAACTACATTACACGTCTTCCCTCTACCGCTCCACATCTTGCTGCAAGAAAGGAGCCCAGTGCCTCGAACGGCCCGTCGTTCGGCAGTTTTGCGTGTATTCGGAGGTTTCTTTCACCCTCGTAAAAACACTTTTATGTACGACGTACTGAGCAACAGAAAGCTGTATCGGGAGTTTTTCATGTTGCTCTACAATTATCTCATTCACACTTTTCATCGAAATATAATATTTGAGAAGTAAATAATTATTTTTTAATAATTACAAGTATGCAATTAGGCGTAATGCAAAAAACAATTGGAATCTCTCCAAGCGGCGGCAAACAACATTACCTTGGTTCTGTCCAGCTACTTAGCATTTGCATATTTTTAACTCTTGGTGCATGATAGTTGGGACACCCTGTATATGCGCTATCACAGAGGCAACGTGTGACGCACCGCCGAGAGCGCCATCTCCTTGCTCCGGAGCAAACTGCTCAACCAAAAGGGCCCATAGGGGCCTGTCAGCTTCGCTGTGTTGCTCGGTGCTTACGTTATGCTAGCACATACGGCAATGCACACGGAGAAACCGCTGACCAAGATGTTTACAGGGCTACAAGTGGCACAATTGACATTTTTGGTGTTCCTCCAGGACCACATATGCATCGTCACGAGCCCTTCTGACGCAACCTCACGTATCCGCACGAGAGCTACGATCGATTATGAGTATCTCTGAGCCCTGTGTCCATTTTTGCCATGTTGGCATCGCCTGCCCAGAAGGTACAAGGAACGAATTGCACAACAATATAGTCGGGTTTTAGGATCCCCGGAAACAGTGGATTTTGCTGCACGCTTAATGTCCAATAGTATTAGAAATGCAAATGATGGAAGTGCTCATGTTTATCCGGGCTCGTTATTGTAATAAGTTTTCCGACTGCCAGTTAATGAGCATCACCGATGTACAGAATTGTGGTAATACTCGTGCCGCCCTCTGTTTGTTGCCCCCTACCTCAAATTTTTCTCTCCCTCTCTATATTATTTATTTGTTAGTGTGTGTGTGTGTGTTTTTATGTACGTCTATGCGTGCGTGTATGAGTGTGGGTGGGTGTGCGTGCGTGCGTGTGTGTGTGTGTTTGTGTGTGTGTGCGCGTGTGTGTGTGTGTGTGTGTGTGTGTGTGTGTGTGTGCACGTTCATGCGTGCGTGTGTACACCCCTCTTGTATGTTTTTCTTGTTACTTCTTTCGTTACTCAAAGAGTATGAAAGCAGACAGAAATGTTATACATTTTTTGTGAGGGCGGGCATTGACCGGCACGTCGGCATAATAAGCATTTGTTAGGCGTACTGTATGCAGCCGCGTACTGCAGTGTGGTTCCTCTGTCGGGCTTCTCTCTGGACAAGCATCTTGCGGCAGCTAAAGCCCTCTATTGCAGCCGTCTCCTTCTGAGTTTTTACGAGCTTAGGTTCGCCTTAGCTAGGTCCCCAAACATGCCGACCAATGGATGTCGCTGAGGCGAGAAACATCCTTTATTTCAATAGAGGTAATTGCGTCAAGGCAAACGGGATTAACGACCACGCTTCGAGCCCTCACTAAATTTCAGCTAACCAGCAGGTGCACAACTAACCCGATTAAGATCCTCCCTTTATTTCCCTGACGCCTCAATCTTCTGTCCCTTACACAGCACACATAAAGATTGCCTTCAACCGGAGACGCACGCTCTTACCCTGCCGTGCGGCCACTTCCTCTTCCGTTACTTTAATAGGACGGAGTAAACTGTTCTTAGGACGCTGCAGGCCCCTGTGGACCTTTCGCCGGCTGCCGCTGATACGTGGAACTGACCGCACATTTTACTTGAGGCAACATGTCCAAAGTGACCCCTTTCAGACCGGGAAGTATGCCCGTCACGTAATATAAATTTCTACAGCCTTACAACGCAAACGTCCCGCCTCCGGCAAGCCGGCATCCGCTACAGTGGCATATGTATAGGTCTTATCGCTAGGCGCACAACAAGAGATACTACAAAACAAAATACTTGAAAAAATACATAACAAAGATATTGCACCCCACGTGGGTATAAAACGGAGTAAGCGTTATGCGTTAACGAAAGCATTGATATAAAAAAGAGTGCTGCCTCAGTAGATGGGTTCAGAGGTAAAGTAATTGCTGGTCTGTGTGGTTTTATAATTTGTATCTTCTTTCTCTTTTCATCGTTCAAAAGTAAATTTGTCAAACTTTCCGGTTTCCTTTCTCCTAGTTTTCTGTTTATCTTATTTTTAATACGACACGCGACGGCCCGCTCGTGTACCTTGGAAGCACTACGTTAAGTGCGCAGCAAATGAAAGTCACGGTTTCTTGTTCATTTGTCCCGTCGCAGGAACGCTTCGTCGACCATGTTAGTGACGGGTCAGAAAAATCGACCTATTCGCTAAGTTTCACAGTTAGCAATTGCTTGAGCTCTTGAGTACCAATATAGGAATGAATAATAAGGGACCACTGTAGACTTCTGGTGTAACGCTAAGGTACTGGCGTGATAGCAATAACATTTAGACGACAGAATTAACTAAACCTCAGTCTTTTCGATTCAGCAACCGGGTCGGACCAAAAAGCGTGTTCATTATTCGCATAGCGTCCGATGCTTCGGAAACGCTTGACGCGCCACAGCCCGACGATTGCTATCGTCGTCGGAGCACGTAAAAGAATTACCGCTATAGGTAGCGCAGAGGCAAACAACGAAATTGCATGTTTTCTTCAAGGGCCCACAAGTTCTAATGCGGAGAGAGATCAACCAAATTTTTCTGTACAACGACTGTCCGTCTCTTTTCGTGGGCCGATCCCGAAGATAGTGCAGTTTAAAAATTTGGCCAGATTCCGAAGCTAGTGCAGTCTATAAATCGGAGCCCTTTCCATGGGTATGCACAACTGCGCATGTGCCTCTGTAGCCACTGGGTATGTGCCCCAGGGGCCACTGGGTATGTGAAAAAGGTATGTACTGCGCTTCAATGGACCTCATTGACGCCAACTTGGGTCACAATCACAAGAATAGGAAATATCGCCATGCGCTGCTCTCCGCATCACAACACTAACCGTTCGCTGCAGAATAGTATATGAGTCATAACAATCATGCTTTACCAGACCAAAGACGCTTCGCATTACGTAGGTGTAAACTAAAGCTTAATTTAATTTCTTGTTTTTCTATAAAAACACAACAAAAACCCCACACTTCAAGGCATTTGTTACCATAAATGAATTTTACAATTACTGGCCAACTGCAATGAATCTTCACTTTGATTGAATACATTACTGAAGCAACTTTCGCAGAGCTGTAGGCCCGCTAATTGTCTTATTTTATTATTAGCAGATTTTTAACAGCACGTAAGATGAGGACGCATATACCTGATGGTTAGCAGAGATATATGACGCAAGTCCCAGTGCATCCCCAACTAGAGTTCTTGGCCATGCAAGAAGCTGTGTATTCTGCGTTGTGCGTTACTTTCTGCGAACCGTAATACCAATGTTTGTGAGTTTCGGCATCAGAAACGTCTGTTTCTGCGAGATTCCAGTGACGCATTCACTCGTACTTCAAATGTAACATTTGTCACAGTGGCTGCTTTATGTGTGCATAATCTGAATCAAATGTTTTTACACTGTTGAATATATTGTTCCGGTTGGCTTTTAAGCAGTTTGCCAAAAAAAACAATAACTAAATCAAGGTAACTAGGAACACTGCCGCAATCGTTTAACCTGCTTACAGATTGCAGTATGAGCCACGTTCTGCGTCGTATACCTTCAAGAATACCACTTTAACCGGGTGCTTATTTCCTAAGCCTGCGGTGCACAGAATTCCTCTTGCTTAGTTAGGCGTCACGCTGGACACTGCGTCGCGTAAAAAGTGAAAATATTTCCTAAAGTGGTGATCAGTGAGGAATGCGTCCCATGTGGACTGTAGGTTTCTGGCTCGCGTCATGCTGAGCGCTGCTCAATAACTAGTTGCGCTTGCCTTTGTAATATAAATTGTGACAGCAAGTGTGCGTGTCGGGAAATGTGTGTGTTTAGTTCACTTCAGTTATCCCCTATAACACATACAAAACCACGCATTATTTCGTTCTCATCATAGGAAGCGACCAGACAAAATAGCAATGCGGACGGTAATTGTTGCAACTGAAATGTGGAACATATTTCCCCAAATGATTCCTTCAACAAACCCATGGCCCTCAGTCCCCAGCAGCTGTGGAGCATCTGACCAAGGCGGCGGTCAGACCTGTAACGTAGCAGAGTGTGCTAAGAATCTCTGGGTCCGGACAGGCAGCCAATGGAGACTGACCCTCTCAACCTTTAACGTCCGAACTCTGTCGAATGAGGCTAGCTTAGCACGACTCTTGAGGAACTATCAAATAATGTTTGGGGTATCATCGGCCTTAGTGGGATTCGAAGAACCGGTGAGGCTTATACACTGCTGAATAACGGCCATGTCCTCTGGTATGTCCTCTGGTAGCAGCTGGTGGTATTCTACCACCAGCTGCTGTGGTGGTAGAATTTGCAGAAAGGAATAAACATCGAAAAAATGAACAACTTTTTCAGGAAGCGTAGCAACAGAAAGTGGACCTGGAAAAGCCCTAATGGTGAAACAAGAAATTGAATTCATACTGCTGCTGCTGCTGCTGCTGCTGCTGCTGCTGCTGCTGCTGCTGCTGCTGCTGCTGCTGCTGCTGCTGCTGCTGCTGCTGCTGCTGCTGCTGCTGCTGCTGCTGCTGCTGCTGCTGCTGCTGCTGCTGCTGCTGCTGCTGCTGCTGCTGCTGCTGCTGCTGCTGCTGCTGCTGCTGCTGCTGCTGCTGCTGCTGCTGCTGCTGCTGCTGCTGCTGCTGCTGCTGCTGCTGCTGCTGCTGCTGCTGCTGCTGCTGCTGCTGCTGCTGCTGCTGCTGCTGCTGCTGCTGCTGCTGCTGCTGCTGCTGCTGCTGCTGCTGCTGCTGCTGCTGCTGCTGCTGCTGCTGCTGCTGCTGCTGCTGCTGCTGCTGCTGCTGCTGCTGCTGCTGCTGCTGCTGCTGCTGCTGCTGCTGCTGCTGCTGCTGCTGCTGCTGCTGCTGCTGCTGCTGCTGCTGCTGCTGCTGCTGCTGCTGCTGCTGCTGCTGCTGCTGCTGCTGCTGCTGCTGCTGCTGCTGCTGCTGCTGCTGCTGCTGCTGCTGCTGCTGCTGCTGCTGCTGCTGCTGCTGCTGCTGCTGCTGCTGCTGCTGCTGCTGCTGCTGCTGCTGCTGCTGCTGCTGCTGCTGCTGCTGCTGCTGCTGCTGCTGCTGCTGCTGCTGCTGCTGCTGCTGCTGTGCTGCTGCTGCTGCTGCTGCTGCTGCTGCTGCTGCTGCTGCTGCTGCTGCTGCTGCTGCTGCTGCTGCTGCTGCTGCTGCTGCTGCTGCTGCTGCTGCTGCTGCTGCTGCTGCTGCTGCTGCTGCTGCTGCTGCTGCTGCTGCTGCTGCTGCTGCTGCTGCTGCTGCTGCTGCTGCTGCTGCTGCTGCTGCTGCTGCTGCTGCTGCTGCTGCTGCTGCTGCTGCTGCTGCTGCTGCTGCTGCTGCTGCTGCTGCTGCTGCTGCTGCTGCTGCTGCTGCTGCTGCTGCTGCTGCTGCTGCTGCTGCTGCTGCTGCTGCTGCTGCTGCTGCTGCTGCTGCTGCTGCTGCTGCTGCTGCTGCTGCTGCTGCTGCTGCTGCTGCTGCTGCTGCTGCTGCTGCTGCTGCTGCTGCTGCTGCTGCTGCTGCTGCTGCTGCTGCTGCTGCTGTGCTGCTGCTGCGTGCTGCTGCTGCTGCTGCTGCTGCTGCTGCTGCTGCTGCTGCTGCTGCTGCTGCTGCTGCTGCCTGCTGCTGCTGCTGCTGCTGCTGCTGCTGCTGCTGCTGCTGCTGCTGCTGCTGCTGCTGCTGCTGCTGCTGCTGCTGCTGCTGCTGCTGCTGCTGCTGCTGCTGCTGCTGCTGCTGCTGCTGCTGCTGCTGCTGCTGCTGCTGCTGCTGCTGCTGCTGCTGCTGCTGCTGCTGCTGCTGCTGCTGGCTGCTGCTGCTGCTGCTGCTGCTGCTGCTGCTGCTGCTGCTGCCTGCTGCTGCTGCTGCTGCTGCTGCTGCTGCTGCCTGCTGCTGCTGCTGCTGCTGCTGCTGCTGCTGCTGCTGCTGCTGCTGCTGCTGCTGCTGCTGCTGCTGCTGCTGCTGCTGCTGCTGCTGCTGCTGCTGCTGCTGCTGCTGCTGCTGCTGCTGCTGCTGCTGCTGCTGCTGCTGCTGCTGCTGCTGCTGCTGCTGCTGCTGCTGCTGCTGCTGCTGCTGCTGCTGCTGCTGCTGCTGCTGCTGCTGCTGCTGCTGCTGCTGCTGCTGCTGCTGCTGCTGCTGCTGCTGCTGCTGCTGCTGCTGCTGCTGCTGCTGCTGCTGCTGCTGCTGCTGCTGCTGCTGCTGCTGCTGCTGCTGCTGCTGCTGCTGCTGCTGCTGCTGCTGCTGCTGCTGCTGCTGCTGCTGCTGCTGCCTGCTGCTGCTGCTGCTGCTGCTGCTGCTGCTGCTGCTGCTGCTGCTGCTGCTGCTGCTGCTGCTGCTGCTGCTGCTGCTGCTGCTGCTGCTGCTGCTGCTGCTGCTGCTGCTGCTGCTGCTGCTGCTGCTGCTGCTGCTGCTGCTGCTGCTGCTGCTGCTGCTGCTGCTGCTGCTGCTGCTGCTGCTGCTGCTGCTGCTGCTGCTGCTGCTGCTGCTGCTGCTGCTGCTGCTGCTGCTGCTGCTGCTGCTGCTGCTGCTGCTGCTGCTGCTGCTGCTGCTGCTGCTGCTGCTGCTGCTGCTGCTGCTGCTGCTGCTGCTGCTGCTGCTGCTGCTGCTGCTGCTGCTGCTGCTGCTGCTGCTGCTGCTGCTGCTGCTGCTGCTGCTGCTGCTGCTGCTGCTGCTGCTGCTGCTGCTGCTGCTGCTGCTGCTGCTGCTGCTGCTGCCTGCTGCTGCTGCTGCTGCTCTGCTGCTGCTGGCTGCTGCTGCTGCTGCTGCTGCTCTGCTTGCCTGCTGCGCTGCCTGCTGCTGCTGCTGCTGCTGCTGCTGCTGCTGCTGCTGCTGCTGCTGCTAGCTGCTGCTGCTGCTGCTGCTGCTGCTGCTGCTGCTGCTGCTGCTGCTGCTGCTGCTGCTGCTGCTGCTGCTGCTGCTGCTGCTGCTGCTGCTGCTGCTGCTGCTGCTGCTGCTGCTGCTGCTGCTGCTGCTGCTGCTGCTGCTGCTGCTGCTGCTGCTGCTGCTGCTGCTGCTGCTGCTGCTGGCTGCTGCTGCTGCTGCTGCTGCTGCTGCTGCTGCTGCTGCTGCTGCTGCTGCTGCTGCTGCTGCTGCTGCTGCTGCTGCTGCTGCTGCTGCTGCTGCTGCTGCTGCTGCTGCTGCTGCTGTGCTGTGCTGCTGCTGCTGCTGCTGCTGCTGCTGCTGCTGCTGCTGCTGCTGCTGCTGCTGCTGCTGCTGCTGCTGCTGCTGCTGCTGCTTGCTGCTGCTGCTGCTGCTGCTGCTGCTGCTGCTGCTGCTGCTGCTGCTGCTGCTGCTGCTGCTGCTGCTGCTGCTGCTGCTGCTGCTGCTGCTGCTGCTGCTGCTGCTGCTGCTGCTGCTGCTGCTGCTGCTGCTGCTGCTGCTGCTGCTGCTGCTGCTGCTGCTGCTGCTGCTGCTGCTGCTGCTGCTGCTGCTGCTGCTGCTGCTGCTGCTGCTGCTGCTGCTGCTGCTGCTGCTGCTGCTGCTGCTGCTGCTGCTGCTGCTGCTGCTGCTGCTGCTGCTGCTGCTGCTGCTGCTGCTGCTGCTGCTGCTGCTGCTGCTGCTGCTGCTGCTGCTGCTGCTGCTGCTGCTGCTGCTGCTGCTGCTGCTGCTGCTGCTGCTGCTGCTGCTGCTGCTGCTGCTGCTGCTGCTGCTGCTGCTGCTGCTGCTGCTGCTGCTGCTGCTGCTGCTGCTGCTGCTGCTGCTGCTGCTGCTGCTGCTGCTGCTGCTGCTGCTGCTGCTGCTGCTGCTGCTGCTGCTGCTGCTGCTGCTGCTGCTGCTGCTGCTGCTGCTGCTGCTGCTGCTGCTGCTGCTGCTGCTGCTGCTGCTGCTGCTGCTGCTGCTGCTGCTGCTGCTGCTGCTGCTGCTGCTGCTGCTGCTGCTGCTGCTGCTGCTGCTGCTGCTGCTGCTGCTGCTGCTGCTGCTGCTGCTGCTGCTGACGACGACGACGACGACGACGACGACGACGACGACGACGACGACGACGACGACGACGACGACGACGACGACCGTTCTTTTTTCAGAATCCATTTTCAGAATTTAGTCTCAGGAAGACCTTAGGTCATTGGCCAACATATTCAATGCAAAGACGAGCGTTACTGGCTTTCGAAATATTTCTAGAAGCGAGCAATATTCTCGGAAAGTATTGAGTAAAGTGCTTACCAGTGATAAGTTCACTCTATGGGATTTTTTTCCTCGATTTTGGTCAATTAGATGCCTGGATTTATGTGCCTTCTTTTTATGGTATCCGTGCTTTCTTATGGGCCCTGATTTATGGGCCCCCTTATGGACCATCCTGTTTGTGTCACAGAGCTTGACTGACAATCGGCGCATCCTCAACAGGCAAGTACTGTCCTTGTTTCTTGAGAACACTGTTCCGAACGAGTTCAAGGAGGTGAGGGAAAACGCACGGTAAAACATCTTGTCCATCAAAGTGATGACCCCGATAGCACTGAGCCCTCTGCAGCGTGTAATGCAGCTGGGGAACATCATGGTTCAATGCATTGTTCTAGCGGATGGTACCCCCACTGCTGGAGTCATTTATGACATAGACGTCGAGATCCCCGATGCAGACCTTCCAGTGCTCATAGAACCAGTCAGTGAGAAAACTGTTATTGTGCACGCCAGCCGTTTTGTTAAGACACGTTGTGTGAAATTAACATTCACGTGTTACTGCCTTCCCTTCCAAGTGAAGGTTGGCCGCTTCCACCACCCGGGTCGGGTGTTGAAAAAACCGCTGAAATCTTGTAATTGGCAGAGGATCGGCTATGTGAAGGGCGTTTACACAAATTCTGCCATGTGTTCCCAATGCGCCGAGTCACACTCAGATAAAAAGTATAGAGCGACTGTTTTGAAGAGCTCTAACTGTCAAGGCGCTCACAGGCTTCTGCCAAAGAGTGCCCGAAGATTAGAAAAGAATTTTCTGTGCTAAAACATATGGTTAGGGACAATTCAACCCACAAGTAGGCTGCTGAAACAGTGCGACGTAGAGGACGACGCCATATGCAGTTCATAAGTAGGACTGCGATTGGTTCAAAAATGCGTAACCTGTTAAAGTAACGACGTCATCTGCAGTTCCCAGCGCAACAAACGCTGACGCTGATGGCAAAAAACTCCAACATGTATTTCTTCAAATGAATGGCCATCGCTTCCAAGTAGACCACCTATATAAGAGTAACAGCATGTGCCGCATCCAGTACAGCATGGTGCTACATTGGATGAGGTACGACATGAAGATCACCAAGGGGTATCACTGCGGCAATTCTTAATGAATGCGATCCGCGTGTTAAGACCGGTGCTAACAGCCCTTGAGTAAACTATGGCTTGCCAGCAACTGCCTTTTCGGAAGAAGGTCCGAAAAGCAGCGATTTTCCAGTGAAATGCCCGGGGACTCCTATCGAGCTTCGCTGATTTTCGACGGTTCGGGTACGCCAACAAGTTTCCTATCATCATCTGCGAGACGAACTCATCGAACTCAATCAAGCTATCCGACTATAAATCATTTATGTCCCCAACTCTTGGTAAAACAAGCAAGGTCATGGTGTTTATTTGCCGTGACCTCACTTACATTATTCAACCTATGCTGCCTCATAACGAGAACCAATACATATGCTAAGAGTAAAGAACATACTTGTCACTGTTGTGGGTGCCTACCTATCACCATCAAGTCGATTTGATTACAGAAGATTATGAGACATCCTGTTAACACCTCCTGTTCCATGGATTATCATCGGGGACTTCAACACTCATCATACACTCTTGTGAAGTACGAAAATCAACGCGAAAGGCAGGACTTGTTATCTTTCGCTTCCGACACCGAACTCTGGGTCTTAAATGACGGCAGCCCTACATTTCTACGCGGCTCCAGATACAGAATCTGTTTTCACTTGGCCTTCGTCTCAAGACGTCTCGTCAGGCGTACTGGATGGTTTACGGACATCGAAACGCACGGGAGTGACCATATACCCACGTATGTCAAGATCAGAGGACTTTCCTCTTCCAACTGAAATGATACGATCCAAAGAGTGGACTGGCCCAAGGTCCAGTCTGTTATAGAAGACCTCTGTCAGGCTAATTTACTACATGATTTGGTAGACACAATCAAGAGCACCGTGAAAGACAATATGCGTACTATAATGTGCCCTTCGAAATTCATTGAATTTGACATAGAATTAGAGCGACTTTGAACAATCCGACGACGTGTCGAACGTAGATACCGACGCACGACGTCAACGGATGATCTACAGACTGCTAGACGCCTACAAAAGAAGATCCAGCGCCGGTTAGATAAACTTGAGTCCCAACACAGGACTGCTTTCTGTGAATCCCTAGACGCTCGCAAGCCCCTATCGCACTTATGGAGGACGGTGCGAGGGCTTAGGACATCTCCCATACAGTGCTCTCCATTCAAGGCTCTGGACCTCTCCCAACAGCGACGGGATATTGAAGTCGCAGCAGATTTCTGTACTAGATTATCCGGGCAATTCACAACTCCTAACATCTTATCACACTCAATCAGCTTCCCGCCACCACGTAACCGCCGCATGGATTTACCATTTTCCATGGATGAACTCAAAGTGGCGCTAGCTGCGTCAGACGTATATATGTCTTCACCAGGACCTGACAGAATTTCTTACAGAGCTCTGTGTCATCTGGGTGAGCGGGCGAGGAGTGTTCTTTAATTGTATAATGAATCCTGGCTAAGTGGTACACTTCCCCCAAGCTGGAATGCTAGTTACGTAGTTCAGCTACTGAAGCCTGGCAAGTCTCCCTTGGATATTGGCAAGTCTCCCTTGGCCAGCTGGGCGAGCAAAGTGATGGCAGGATGATCTTCGGGCACCTGAAATGATACTTGGAATACCACAACGTCTGCCTAGACGCCATGGCAGGCTTCTGGCGTGGCCGCTCATCGATCGATAAGGTCGTCAGCCTGTTTACCTACGTTCAGTACCAAAAAAGGATGTAAATGTCTCCGACCCGCCGTGGTTGCTCAGTGGCTATGGTGTTAGGCTGCTGAGCACGAGGTCGCGGGATCGAATCCCGGCCACGGCGGCCGCATTTCGATGGGGGCGAAATGCGAAAACACCCGTGTACTTAGATTTAGGTGCACGTTAAAGAACCCCAGGTGGTCAAAATTTCCGGAGTCCCCCACTACGGCGTGCCTCATAATCAGAAAGTGGTTTTGGCACGTAAAACCCCATATATTATTATTATTAAATGTCTCCGTGCTTCTTTGTTACTCGTTGTCAAAGGGGCGTACGACAACTTTACACATGACGCCATCCTCGCCGCTCTGGAAGAGAAAGGCCTCGCTGGTCGGATGTAAATATGGATAAATAGCTATCTTTATATGCGATCTTTCTTTGTGAGCACCAAGGACGGCCACACTGCTATACATTACACCAACTGTGGCGTTTCGTAGGGTGGCGTAGTGAGCCCTACGTTGTTTAACCTCATGCCAATTGGACTCCTCGATCACCTTCTAAAAGCAGTTAAATTATAAATGTACGCGGGCGACATATACGTTTGGGCGTCCGGAGTGACACGCTTACAGCTGCGCCCAAGGCTCCAAAAAGCTGCCACTCAGACTACACTCTACATCCGCAGTCAAGGCCTGGAGATTTAATTGGATAAATGTGCGCTTGTGGCATTTACATGTAAGCCCATGACGCACTACAGTGTATTAATCAATGGGTAGATGATACCCTTTGCATGGTCTTACTGATAGGTCAAACTGACAATACCTGGCGTTTAGGAAAAAAGAAGATATGTCATCGCCGGCTCTTAAAAACCTTACTCCTATTAAATAAGAAGTAGCGGTATTACACCCACATATATACCCTGACGGCTCCGTACTGCCGAAGAGCTCTACCGCAGCTGTCGTCTTTCCAGCAAAAGCCACCACTATCAAGTTTAAAACATCTCACTTGACATCGTCGACGGCAGCAGAACTCGCGACGGCAGCAGAAATCGCACTAACCTTTATGAATGGCGAACCAACACACAAATGGTCGATTTTCTGCGACTCGAAGATGGCACTACCGCGTTTATTGTCAGCCTTGCGGTAAGGTCCGCATGAACACTTAGTATTTGCGATCACAGAGGCCATACACCACCTGAGTGAGAAAGTACATGAAATATGTTTTCAGTGGCTACCAAGTCACTATGGTATTATCGGCAATGAACGTATTGATCTAGATGCTCGTTCAGCTCATGCAGAAGACAAGCGCCTATCGATGCAGCTATCTAGGACAGATGCCGCAAGGATGCTCCGCCTACTTGCACGACAATTAACTGCATCAGAGCGGAATGAACCACATTTTATGCACGCCCGTTTATACACCCTGGATCCATCCTTAAGCCTCCGACTTCCACCAAGACTTCCCCGAAGAGACGCGACCCTTTTGTGTAGGCTGTGGTTGGGCGTTGCGTTTACCAATTCCTACACGTCCCCCATGGGGATGGCCGACCCCGAAGCATGTGGCGATTGCGGTGACGCGGAAACGATTTGTCTGTTATTTGCCAGTGCCCACACTGCAGTGTGCAGAGACAATCGCTTTCCGTCGTGTTGAACCAGTTGGACGACCAGCCTCTGTCGGAAGAAAGAATTCTGAAACATCGACGCGACTTAATATCGAATCAGAAGGCATGCAAGCGCTACTGCATTTCTTGAGATCAACTGACCTGGGTGAACGCCTGTGATTGGAACGCCTTTTCTGATGCCTGTTCTTTTGTCGTGTTTTTTTTTCTTGTTGCTTTTTTCCTCCTCTCGCTTTTTGATGATGTTAAATGATGTTATATACAAACGCCGCCATGGCCCTAAGTGGTGACGCGAGATTAGTCCTTGTTTTGGGGGGATTATTAGTTTAGAATGCACACTGACAAGACCTCGTCTATGCCACAGTAAGCTCGTCATAAATTCTTTCGACAGCCTCAATTGGTTAAGGTTAAAGATTCTCCTAGGAATGTTGTTATGAATAAGTTAAAACTGTGTCAAACGCTATCAGCGTTCAAGACGTGACTGGGTTACAGTTGGTGATAACGTTTGTTGAATTGAAAAAGGAAATGTATATATGACTTGCCTTTTCGTGAGCAGTTCAAATAAAAGCACTCTTTACCACTATATAACACAAACAGGACACAAAATCATGTAAATTTTATAGCACAAAACAAAAATGCGGCCATACTCCACCTCCCTTTTATTTTCACGCTTTTTTGTTTCGTTTGTTCTCCTCGGGTGTCTGCTGCGCTTAACACCGGAAATTACCCCAAATTTCGCCTTCTGTGTTATTGTGCATTGGGATGAATGTGAACCACATAGAAATATCCGGCACAATATGCTTCTTATGCAGGTTAATAGAAGTGTTCGTTGATACCGAAGAATTTGTATTGTGCAGCCGATGAAATTTCGGAAGCCGCTAGAGAGATTCATCTACCAGCAATATTATAAGTAACGATACGGAGGCAGAAGAAAGAAAAAAAAGAAAAGAAGGAAGGTAGAGAGATCAAACAGACGCACGTCCGTTTTGCTAGCCTACAAAAGGGGAGGGGTTTAAAGGGAAGCTGCAACCGTTTTCAATTTTCATGAATTGCTGGGGTTGGGAAGAACAGACCTAGTAATTTACGGTTCTGAATTTTTTTTCTTCGTTTTGTTATGTAAGGAGCGGAAATCGATTTCTTTATTATCGCTTATTATTATTTGAACGTAATTATATTACATTACTCGTTATTGTCTTATTACGCTCATTGATTTGAATTACATTACCATTTACCGCTTGCAAAATAGTAATGGTATTGCTTTACGATTGCTTCCAAAAAGTTTTCATGCATACAAGAAGCAAAAAGCGAAGTATAAAGGGACGCCAACCTTTCTTCTAGGTAACATACACTTGCCAACATTTAATGCCCTCCCCCCATGTTTCTCCACGACACCTCACCACACTACCAACCTTCTGGCGCCGTACACAGCTTCCTGGTGCATATTTAACGCAATTAATAAATTACTTTAGCCATGAAATTACAGACAAAATAATTCACATTACTAAATCACTAGACAACTAATCCCTCACATAAATTACTGCAAAAGAATTTCAATTATTGCAAGTAATCCAATTCCTGTCATGTATGCTGATATGCTGAAATTCATGACATCCATGCCTTGCACTCTTTCAGGTACTAGAAGAGCTCATTGAGAACCAAGCCCCTGATGAACCTGTCCCTCTACCATCACCAATCGAAGATTTTGAAGCAGCCAGTGTGACAGAGGCAGATAATGTTGAACAGTCTGAAGCAGCCATTGTGGCACAGGCAGCTGTTGTTGAACAGAATTGCCCCGAATCTGCAGACAAGATTCTTCAAGTTCTGATACAACCAAAAGCATCTTGCACGGCGTCACAAGCCGACATAAAAAAAGTGCAACTTCATTTGACGTGGGACGCAGACAAAGCCTAAGGGTGTTTCAGTCGGTAAGATCACCTGACATTAGTCTGCTTCTTTATGCACATTGAAGCAATTCATGTTTTCATGAAGATAATTTTATGAATAAGAATGTGCAGCAGAGTTTTTCAGTAATAGCCTGAGTTGCAAATTAAATTGAAATGAATGGCTTCCTGTACATTCTGCACACCTTATGAGAATGATGGTGGGATAATGATGGGCTGTGAAATAATTGCATGAACGTTTCAAGAATTGTTTTTTTTTTCGTTTGAGGTGTCCAGGTTGGCAACTTCATGGTAGATGTTGCTGCTCGGGTGATGAATGTGGCAGAGCCATGTTATGAGATTGACAGCCTAAGTGACAGTGAACCTGCTTCTGATTTCGACGACGATTACAGTCCTGACAATCCTGACAGTCCTCATTTATTTACCTCTGCAAAATTCCTCTAATTTGAGACATCTCTTCCAGGTGCTATCTGTAATCAGACAGTAAATACGAAATATCAAGCAATATTAGTAGCTTTGCGAGCACCTACCAAAGCTGAATGATGCTTACTGGTATAATGTTTCAAGCTGCAATTTGACTAGACAATTTAAACTGAGTTGAGCAAATGGTCCATATTGATGTTTGCATAGTAAGAATGTTATTCCTCACTTGTATTTAAAAAGCATAACTACATTGTGCGTTAGTGAAAGCAAAGTTGATCTTTTTATATGGCAGTCATACTGTGGGTGTTAAAGGGAGAAACCTTTCAGCTGCTGTTATTACACATACTCCTACAAAGCACTGAATAATTTTAAGCTTCAAGAGACGATTTCATATCTGGGGGATTTAAGTACAGCGAAAAAAAGAGTTGCACTCTGATGAATAAATAATAGCAATGGAAAAAAATTCCTGAAATGCTCTTTGGAAACACGCAAAACAATTCAAATAGAGAAAGACTAACTTGCTGCATTTTGTAGAGCATTTCATTAATACATCAGCACATCTATGTGCACTCACCTAAATTGAATCCCAGAAATGTTTGAAGCCTGTATATGATCCAGTTCTGTAGGGGTATTTCTTCGGAACAACTTCAAGCAAACAGCTTGGCCGAATTCGACGGTTGTTCTTTCCTGGCGGTATGCTGTATACCTCAACTGCCTGTCAAAAAATTTGCTTTTGCATCACTCTTTTTCCATTGGCTATATCATTTTCACACCTGTTTGTAAACTTCTTGCCTTGTCCAGCCGGTTCGACTCCTTTCTGGGCAAGTGCCATTTCCAGTACTGCCCTGCTGAGGCATACAGTCCTGAATAGTCTTGAACTTGCTACGCACTGCGTGCGCTTCTGTTTATTCCTAATCTCTTGCACCTCCTGGCAGCACAAGCAGTTCTGTTCATCTTCCATCAATATGCAGCAGATGCAGGTGCACCTAGTTTAATGAAAGCCCCATTAGGTCCACATTGATGCACTCGAGAAATGCGAACATTTGCAGCCACGAACGTCTGGTAAAACAGTTTTAGCGCAGCCGGATAGCCTTACGACAAATGCGGAAACGCGTTGTTGCAAGCGTTGCTGTACTCCATTTCATACATCAGGTGCAACGCTGTGGAGGCTAGAGATACTTCTTGCAGTGGCTGCGTTCGCACTAAGAAAGAGTTCAGTGTTTCTTGATCCGATTTTTGTGAAAACATTCGTTATATAAGCTCAGTTCTGAATGAAAAAAAAAGAATTTTCCCGTGGAAACAATCCATGTACTTATACTGCTGCTAACACGTTGTTTTAAATCAATTTGCTATTCGGTATTTTTTCATTGCAGCCCGTCGAGGCAGCTTCCCGTGCATGCCCGCGCGAGCAAACGCCGCTGGCACGCTCGGAAGCATAGACGGAAACGCGAGGAGTAAAAAATTTTGGTGAACGGACTTATTGCGTAGCTTCCACAGCATTGCACCTGAGCTATGAAATGGAGTATAGGCTTGCCTAGCGACATTCGACGTACGGTTGCAGTTACCGTAAAGTTGCCGTGTTTACCACACTGCGGTGGTAAAACTGCCTAATACTGCTTCTTGATCGAGCCACAATCGCAAAGTCGTCGAACCATAGTATGAATATTGCACATATGATCCCCCTGGCCATCTGTGGATGTGTATTTTAAGCAACTTCCATGACTGTACCTCACAGCACTGTATGTGCGCACTTTGAAACGCGGCACTTATGTTCGCGATGGTGTATCAACACACAAAAAAATACGGGGCTTTATACAAGCAACGGCAAGGTGCTTGACATCGCGGAATTGCACCTGTGTTTACAATCTAATGAGAAGTTAGTGCTTCGGCATTCTTCCAGCAGCAAGTTCCCAGTGACACTTTAGCGCGTTTTTTCTCCCGTCATTGGAACGTGCAGCTACACGAAAAAAAAACATATGTACCAGCTAAGATTTTCAACGCGCGAGAAGGTGCACACATCACTCTCGCTGTTGGCACACTTAACATCGTCGTTGCCACCGTTGCCACCATCGTTTTCCGTATCGGCTGCTGGTTCGAACAGGTACGGCGAAAATATAAGCTGTCCGAGACAGCGAGAACGTTCCACAATGCTTAGAACTCAGCTGGGAAGCTAGACCAGAACAGCGTGCTACGCTCTGAAACGGCGGCGCCAACCGGCGATCTCCGTGAATGACGTCACAGCGATCCCGACCAATCATGGGCAACAGCGGCGTTCGCGCGATGCCCTGAGGCGCTGGTGCACGTTTTCTTGCAAGTAACACCGGCTTGCGTTTGTTTCCGCCCTTTTTAAACGATATATTCGTGCTCAGTGGACTCAAAATTGTAGAATGCCGCAGGGAACTCATTTTTTTTTCGAAAAGTGTTTCAGCTTCCCTTTAAGGGATCAAAAGAAAGAAAGGAGAGGGAGGCAAGAAAGTACTCTAAGTGTGAACACGTATGGTTGTCCATTACTTCGCAACTACAATAGGTCACTGAGGCCAGTCGATCTCATAAATGGTAGCAATGCCCGCGTCGCTTTGTGAACCTGCGATGCGTGTGGCCATGACTGAAGAATCTTTGTCGCTGAAAATGGTCTGCTGTGTAATCGGATGAACACATTCTGAAGAACATCGCATTCGATGTCCTGAAGGTCAGAAGACCAAAACATGTACTCGATCGTCTCTTCACAGTTACATTAGTCACAGATAGGTGTTTCGGACATAAGGAATGAGTAAGGCCTTCGTAAAAGCCGCGCCTCACCAAGGTGGCACAGTAAAGTTGCATCAGGGCGGGAGAAGTGCGATGGAATCTGCAGCTTCAATGTAGGATCAAACTGGTGGAGATAACAGTTTGACCAAATTGGGGTGTTCCGCGTAGTTTCACTCTTGGTTTGAACAAGTAAATGAAGACACCTCGCAGCTTGTGTTTTTGACAAGGGTGCAGAAACAGTCAGGGTTACTTTATGGGCCGATGGGCAGCATCATCAGCAAGGTCATTACCGACGATGCCACAGTGCCCCGGAAGCCATTGGAAGATGATGTCGTGTGCGTTGATGAAGGCTTGATGGAAAACTTCGCTAGTCTCAAACACCAGTTGTTCCTTGGACTTGAATCGTAAGGCTGACTGCAGATTCTGAAGTGCTTTATTGAAGTCTCAAGAAACGACCCACATTCGAGGTTTTGCTTGTACGATCTCGTTAACCGCGGACACGTAGGGCGGCAAGTTATGTTGTAGTAGACGTCGTAATGTGGGACGTCTTGAACTTGATGGTGACTTGTAAGGCCGGGATGATAAGAACGCCTGTGGAGCTGGTGGTTGAGACAGATACATCGGTGTAAATGTGCGTTCTTTGTTCATATGCATCGTTCAGATATGAACATTGACAGTTGGGATATAAACTTTGAACACTCCCGACGAAAGCAGCTTCACTGGCTGGCTTGACAAGAACCTTTAAGTCGGAACTGCGAATGGCGGCGTCTACATTGCAGGTGACACCGGTGACGCGTCAGAGCCCGGCGGGACCTGGGAAGGAACCTTCATTCCACCCTGGTCGGCGATGCTGCCCAAGGTATTCAAGGTAGCGCGGCTGCATGCACGGCATCTATAGCCAGGACGTTCTTACTTGTATTTACTCTGATTTTGGTGATTTCATTCGGTAACAATTCCTCCAGCAGCAGCAAAACAGAGTACTGGTTGAGGCTTTTCATCTTTCTATCGGCACAGCAGGAACGAAAATGATGGGGTTGGTCACAGGCCTCCAATGTGGTCTTTCATTCAATGGGCTAAATGACGAAGAGGCCTCGGTTTTACGTCTCTTTGCCTAACGGCTCAAAACAAGTTAGAAGTCGTCGTCGGAGGTCTCCGAGCTGCTCAGTGAATAGATATGGGTGCCCTCGCTGTCAGAGTACCTGTGAGGGTCCGCTTGAGGGTACACTTTCTTAACACGGCCAGAGCTGACATCACCAAACGTGGCAGACGTCCGAGGTGATCCATGCCCATCACTGATGGTCAAAAATTAGACGTCCCAAAGGCGCACGTATAATTCCGCAAAAATTGCCAGAGATACTGGTGCTCCACCAATGTTTTGCCAAGCAGACACTGCGTCGTGGTAATGATAAGGTACGCTAAGTGAGAAAGAAAAGTCCAGTATGAAGTTATTCAGGTTATACAGGTAATGAAGCCGCATTTCATGGCATGCAGAAGGCCACAGAACTTGCAGAATCGAATAATGTGATTGAAAAATGTGCGCACGTTGTCAACAAGAAAGTGAAAAAGCAAAATAAAAACACACAAACACCTTACTAGCATCTAAGATTAAAGATGCTTACATTTTCATACCAACTCATGGCAATATATCTACGAGATATGTGGCTGTACAAGGCGCATGACCGGCTGCATTAGTCGCGTATATCCTGCTTGACGTATTTTACTGTCTAAAAATATTATATTCTTCCGTTTTACCTGCCCGAGAGGAAGAGAAAGAGGAAAGGCAGGGATTTGAACCAGAGGCGAGTTTCCGGTTTGCTACCTTGCACTGGGATGGGGGATATAGGGGTTTTATATAACATCATCTATATAGGGATATAGGCGTCATGGTGGACGCCTGCTATTGATATGATGTTCCATACATTCGCTCGTTCCATGGGCAAGAGTGGTGGCACTGACCAACTCTCGCTGGGTTAGATCTTGCAGACTATACAAATACCCAAGAAAGTAAACGGGAGAACGGCTGCCGCGGTAGCTGTATTGCTAGAGAATCGCACGTGCAATGCGGAAGTTATGGGTTCAACTCTCACCTGCAGCGAGTTGTTTTTTCGTACCTTTTCATTTTCTTTTACCTTATCATTTCTGTATTTAAAGTAAAAAAAAACAATTACTTTTCCTTATGCTTACCTTCGCTTCATTGTCGGTTGGCTTCATGTGGTTATAATAATAATAATCTAGGCCCTTGATTTCGCTTATTGTTTTCGCTTAATATCTCCAAGTTCGTTTCCTTCTTTTCTTTTTTTCTGTACTTTGTAGAACGTACTTGTACAGGCAGCACCCGTATGACACTCCAAATAAGCAGTTTTCTGCAGTCAGTGCAATTTGTGTTTTGGCCATCCGCAAAGGTTTTAGTTAAATGCACGGATATTGGTATCTTTCTGCTTACAGCTCGGAGAATGCTTTGGAATTTTCAAAGAGCTCAGAATAGCGAAATTATTTCTTCGATGCAGCATGCATCGCCGTGACGCACTTACCCTATAACTATGATGCCCTTTCATCGCTAACTACAAATAAAGTACGTGACAAGGAATCAGTACCGACAAAATATCTTTATTGCAAACAACTAATAAATAATCACAGTTTCACAATTTGTTTCACTATTTGCCACAGCGGTCCCAGCTAAACATTCAGAACCAGTCAGCGCCAGAAAACAGGTGTGCAGAGGAACCTAGAAAAAGAAAAATATGAACGCTGATATTGGGTGTGAACATACAGATCGGGATTTCTATTTACGGACTTCTCTTACGTCAGTGCCCCTCGGGAAATTGGCCACCGATATGGCGGTCGTCTTCGTATGACGCCAACCAGTAACACGAGTGCAGGGTGTTTGAAGATTCGCCAAAAGAAAACACTCTTACGTAGTAGATGTGTTTTTTATTACAGACCCAGTTACTGTTTCTAAAAAATTCTAAAAATTGTTCAACTAGTGCACTGCAATGCAGTGCCAACGATAACACTTGTAATTTATCCAACATCCTAACTAAAATGCAGTCATCCCCACCAAACCCATGATGACCGCGTCTCTGCTATATATTTTTATTGAAAAACAAATGGTAGCTGTCTCTCTGACGATGTTAATTCATTAAGTTCGCACCTTGACTGTTGTACAAAGAAGCGGAAAGAAATGTTGTTTATTATTTTATGATTTCGCTATGAATTTTTTATGCCGCAAAGCACGCGATAAGTCCAGTCGAACTGCACGCCTGTAAAAGGAAGACGGAAGACCAGGGTCCATGGTCGCACGCTCGCACGCGCACGAACACACACAAACGCGCACGCGTGTGTGTCTGGCCAACAACTCTTATGAACAAGATATTTCTGAAATCGGACCCTAGCTGATCTTAGAACTATGACTTTCACCTTCTGAAATAGCAGAATTTTCTGCACTGCTGTGAGATGTCTATGAACCTATGTATTTCATAGTCACGACTGCGCAACCACACATTCGTTGTCTAGTAAATTGTAGCCGCTGCAGTGTCATCAGCCATGACGCCCATTCCACCGCACTGCGCTCTGCAACGTCTTGTTGGCATGTTGGCGGGGGCCTTTGTTGTATCAGCAATAAACACATCTTGGAAGAACTAACTTATGTTGAATAAAGTATACGCCCCCCCCCCCCCCCTCATGTAAACCCCTACGTAGTGCTTTGAGGTATCAGAAATAAAAGGGGGAGAGAGAGAGCGAGAGAGAGAGAGAGAAAGGGGAAAGTAGGGAGGTTAACCATATGGGAAGATCCGGTTTACTACCCTATGCTGGGGATAGAGGGGAAGGGGAGGTAAAGTGATAGCAAAGTAGAGATAAAGAAAGAAAGGAGCATAGACATACAATCACAGTCAGTCACTGTCACCGCATACCGCCACCTCATAGCACTCTAGCACTTGCAGTACTATAGACATCTGTTCAGGCTAAAGCCGCTTGTCCACTTCTGTTGCCCTTAAAAACTGAAAGAAATGCCTGCAATAGTAAAGTGCTGGCAGTATAAGCTGGATAATCCTGTGTCTCCGTCCCTCAAGCAGCAACATTGTTAACTGCATCCACGTGTCATCTCACGGTCACAAAGAGAAAGTAGACAAAGCATTCTATAGCGTTGCTCGCAGCAGCTCACCCATCATTTTTTCCTTGCTGTCGGTGAATACCCGCCAGCGGTCATACTTTCAGCAAACCGGGTCCAGAACCGATTCCTGTGTGAGCGGCAATTGGGATGCCTGGATGGATCTTCTTCACTTTATTTTCTCTTCGTACAAGATATGCCGGACCGGTCAGAGTCTTCACGTAGCCGAACGTGCCGGGTCCCCCAAAGTATGTTTCTCCCGCAGGAAATCCAAGCCCACCGCCAAAGCCACCTCCAAAGCCACCTCCGAAACCTCCCAAAAGTCCACTGGCCACTACTGGCCCAAAGCCTCCACCGCAGCCTCCTCCGAAGCCTCCCCCAAAGCCTCCTCCGAAACCTCCTCCATAACCACCTCCATAACCTTCCCCGTAGCCTCCTCCGTAGCCTCCTCCGAATCCCAGTGCATTGCCACCTCCGGGACCAAACCCAAAACCACCATACCCTACGCCGAACCCTGGCCCATAGCCGCAATCAGGCCCGAATCCTCCAGTAAAGACTGTGCCAAATAATGCGCAAACCACAGCTGTACAGATCTGCAAAAATAGAAGCAGAAAACAGAAAATTTATGCCATAGTACTTGCCAAAGAAAGGAGGTATTATGTAAGCATAAAAACGTGTTACAATTCACTTTACCTTTCGATGGAGGCGAAATGCGAAGACACTCGTGTACTTGGATTTAGATGGACGTTAAAGAAACCTACTTGGTTCAAATTACTCAGGAATCTGCCACTACGACGCACCACATGTCACAGAATGGTTTTACTACGTAAAACCCCATAATCTAATGAAATTCACCTTAACACTTTTCCACCTGCATAAATCCGTGGACTTCTGACATCTTAACGTAGTATCCGACTTCGTTATGTGAGGTAGCGCGGCTTCTTATTAAATGATTCTGTTTGCTTTGTTTATTCGCTGTTACGCAACTGGCCATCCCTCCAGTGGGCATGAGCTGATAATTGCAATATGAGTGGAGTTCACCAGGGCGATAGTTTGTTCCCAGAGACATTTAGTACGAAGGTAAATTTGGTTGGATTGCTTAGAGTTCAAACATGCTTACAGAAATAAACGTTAAGTGCATTGCACTTGGTTTTTGTTTGTATTGCTTCATTCTACTTTATGTTTAGCTAGCCTAGCGTACTCTTAACTATGTATGGAAGATTATTGATGGTGCCTCAGCGAAACACTGCATAATTAAAATAATTGCGGACATGCACAGGTACACCTATCTGTCTTGTTTGGGGGCATCTGTTACTCATTGTTTATGTCCACTTATTGTTTTGAATAAGTTAGCGCAACTTTCCCGCATGAATGATAACTGTTGCAGGTTTTACGCTAGCCCACAGAAATGCTTCTCTTTGGCAGAAGAGTGAAATTACTGTACAAACAGCTTACGATTTGTCTCAGAAAAGCCGCAATAGAGTAACTTCGGAACCCAGTTTTTTTTTCTTTGGCCATTATATAAGAAGGAGATGTCGGCGCAATAAATATATGGCGCCAACTACTCCTTGTCTTATGAACAGTTAGTGTAGTTAAACATGTACTTTTGAATGCTTATTAATATAGTTTGTGTAGAAGAACGAATAGAAGAACAAGTCATGTTCACAGGCAAGAATAGTTCAATATAACACGCAAAACAACACAGCAACATTACGAAGGAACTCTCAGGTGAATAATGCGAGCAGAAACGAGAATATCACAGGACACTGAAGGTTACAGTACAAATAAGGAACGCCGTTATCGACAAAAAACATTTTACATCCGTTAGTAACAACAAACAGTGCCGCTGCCCTCAAAACACTTTCTCAATGATGTCAAAGTACCCTTATCATCGCTCTTATAGACAACGAGCCTAATAACTTCTTTAAACCTAATGATGTACGACCCGTAATTTTCTTAGTGTGCAGTTAAGGCATTCTAGAAGATGATGATATGTATTCCTCCTCAATGCAACATCTACGCTGTGGAATTTCAGCCCGCCTAATTCTGCGCAAAAAATGTCTCGTGTAAGTGGTGCCAAGCCATATACGATTAATTCTGTATCTAATGTTTTTGTTGAGAATAAATGTAGTGGTGAATTCAATAAGCTCATTAGTGTCAAATAGACCAGGGCACCTAGAATTTTGGTGCAATAATGTGTTACCAAATATTTTGGATGATGTGGCCTTTAAAATACACCACTAACGACTTCCTTATAGTAGGAGGAAAAAACTTCAATCCGATGTGCTTGTCCCAGTATGCCCTAGAAAAATGATGGTACGCTGCGCTTGCTCAACCAAAGTCAGCTCCTTTTGAGCGTCTCACGCACTACGGCAGCATTCATTGACTTCATCGTCTCGTACAGAAGTGATAAAGTTTTTCGCACGTAGGATGTCAAATACTTCCGCCGTCAATGACGACGTCGAAAAACATAACATAAATGTGCCTTGTACAGAGGGTTATCATTTTAAGTTTTATGAAATTTTTTTAAAAATAGCATGCGGCAGATAATATAATTGTAGTCCCCGAGCTGAATTATTCAGAGAGGCAGACATTACTGGCATTAACAAAAATCAAAGATTATCTTTTGAATTTACTACTTTAAGGCACATGTCGCAATTTACGAATTGCAGCTGATTAGATTACAAGGCGTATCCACTTGGATGAATTTCCAGAATGACGCCAGTTTGGAGATATGCGCTATCAAACTTGACGCAAAAAAGCACTGTTGCTCCACTTAGTTTTCTAACAAAACTCTCTTTTGTGCGTTCAATCACTAAAGTAACTGAAACGCTCATGTATTTCGTTCCACTCTTTGGGAAATAATATCTTCAAGCTGGTGTTATCCCGGAAATTCATTTAAATTCGATACATCTTGCCAGCTCACCAGCTACAATTCGTAAATTGCAATACTTGCCGTAAAGTAAATAATAAAGAAGATAATCAGGGAATTTTTATTACTTATTTGAATATGTGTTTCGATTTATCGTGCTAGTAATGTCCGCCTCTTCGAATAATCCAGCTCAAGGACAAGAACTATGCTATCTATCACAGGCGTTATTTAAAAATTTCACATAGCTTAAGATGAACACGCTGTATAAAACTGATGTATAACAAATGTCAAAGTGGTAGAGGTGGTTGAACTCCAACCATCCGCACAGACACGCATCTATCCTGGAAAGCGTATGTAGGCTTGCTAAGGCGTATACTGCTGAAAGGCTTTAACAAACCTGTCCCTTTTCCTAATTGCACTATCTACTGACAACTATATTCACGGCGGTGTAACAAGCCATTAGTAGTCGAGGTATTCTTCAATTATTTTATGGACTTTAATATATGTCTAACATGTCTAAAGCCAATGTTAGTTTTGTACATTTTGCTGACTAAGACGCAACATTTACTCGTCATGCACGCCTTCTTACGTTTCAACTGTTCAGCATTTGTTCTTATGCTGAGCAGCTGAATATTCGACGCGGAAGAATGAAAAAAAAAACTGCCACAAGAAACTCATCTATAATTTTAAACATACAGCGCCATACCTTTAAAGTTAAATTGCAGCTGGTTTTCAGCTGCAGGCTCAAGAAGTTATTGTTCTTTGCGAAATCCATAACAACATTCAGGCCACCATATTATGCACTCATGTAGCGGGGAGACAAAGCTGACGCATGCGTAGGTCTGCAATAATGTGCCAGCTTGATGAGCCTGCTACATGCGAAACATTTTTGTGATTAGTGTGTACGAGAAAAACTGAAAGTCGCAACAGTCGGTTTTGATTCATTAGTAACTGCAGCGCGAGAGGAAGACAGCAGACAGAGACGAAACGAACACACAGAGTTGCACCATAGCGTCTACGGGGTAATGGTGCAAACCAGGTGTATCAAAATCGACCGATGAACGTCTACAATTTATTTTTTACATAATATCTGCCTCAGAAAGATCCCCTCAAGAAGGCTCACTAGAGAAAAACGAAGAATCATGTTCACAATGCAAAAAATCTAATAATTCAAATATCGAGCTTTGCAGTTAACCAAATTTCGTTCACGGAATCGAACGAGAAGGGGTACATACCAGCGGCTTCATTGTCGACTGTTCGAAGGGGGCACACTTGAGGGCGCGTTCTCAAGGTCTTTGCTTTTATATGGCTAGACACCGATCTCCGCCAAGTTCTCCACCACTGATGCGCCAGGACTGCACAAGTGCCCCCTGTTCCTAGTCGCGACCATACTTTTGTCACCAGGAAGAAGGAAGGCGCAAGAGCACGTAGTAAAATACGACGCGATTGATGTCTCAAATTCGATATCACTGGCCTTTTCGCCCGCTGGCAATGACCTATACTGAGCAGCCCAAACGGTGCGCGTACTAACACCGACTAAAACGGGGAAAAAAAGAAACTACCGGGTACGCTTATCAGGTTTCCTTCAGCTCTCTTCGGCTCAAGTTTTCCCTCTGATAGTTATCTAAAGAGCCAGGACACGCGACAACTTTGTATGCATACACGCTCCGCCTTTCTTTCTCGCTTTATGGAAAAGGCAGTTTGTTACCAACTTTAAAGCCAAGGCTACACATTACATCCGACATATCAATGAATGAGGAGTGCAGCATACAGCGCACTGAGCCCGCGAACTTTGAGTTGTGTCTTTCTGCTGAATGTTTAGGTGCTATTCGGTGTGAACGCCACAACGAAGAACGAGGAAATGAACCGTTGCACGGTTTCATGTTCACCTTCAAATTTCGCTGCACTCTTTCTCCATACTTCCCATTTTGTCCAAAGCCACAATATGTCCTCGTTTTGCTAGTAAGATGATAAAATTGACAAAATTTTGAAGATAACATGCTGTGACAATATAATTCTAAGCCATTATAATGTTAGGAAGACTTAATCCGAAACTAATTATGCTGTCTCAATTAGTAGTGAAATAACCGTAAGCAATCGTCATGCACTACGGCAACCGGTGTCATTCCATGACCATCCACGAAGGGTTAAATAACTTGCGCTAACGGCCTAACCACGGTGAAACTGCTATTAAACAGGGATCAGTTTTTTTCCTGTCCTGTTAACCATGGTTATCATTTTGTCTGACAGTTTGTCAGCCTGCCGAGAAGATAAAGGGATAGCTCCAGCGGAAGTCATCTGAGCGCGGCGTCCCGTGCTACATCTGTATGCTTACTTTGTCTTCTGTTATGGCAGTAGCACATCAGTACGTTGCGCGTAATGTCACTTGAAATTTTCGACCACACGATATTACGAAGCTTAAAATGCGTGGCGAGCCTCGAAATCCACAAGTGCGTCGACACGTGCACAGCTTCCCTCGTGGTTTCATTTGCACAGCCTGTGTTCTTATGCCCCCAGGAAGGGCAATCAGAACAGAAAATCGGTTTGAACTCCTGCACTAAGGGAGTAAGGGAAGAGAGCGAGAACTTATGTGCATGCGTTAAGACGCTAAAGCAAATAAAATAGCACTAGTCAAGGGTTTGTACACCAGTAATGTCCCCTAGAATGAAGCGCTAAAGCTCCTCCTTTCCTCCTTGCTAGTGAGGACTCTTGGGGGGTCGGCATTTCCGAAGAGACTGTTGAGACATCCACCGGTAATCAAGGCGACTTAGCGCTGTCACCAGTGGCCCTCTTAGTTTGCTGTAGACACGCGAAACTACGCTCCAAAAGAGATAAAGAGGGCTTGGTATATCCGCGTAAAAGTAGCGTACAGCGGGTGACCGAAGAAACTTCTGACATATTGAAGCAAGTTCATCTAGAGGAAAGCCGAATCGAGTGGTACTATCAATTAAAGCTGCTCCGAAAGCACTATCCAGGACAAATAAAAGTACAAGTTAGTGAAGGATTTGAAAAGTATTTTAAACATATGCTGGTGCAGAATATTCTGCACAACCTATTATGCTCACAGAACATTCTCCCTTTCCGGCAAGTAGGAGCGAATCAGCTTCCGTGTTCTGTGCGTCAACACTGTAGGCGCAGTATCGGGGGAAAGACATGCTCCACTTTAGCCCAAGTACGACCTGAACTGCAATTGTAGGTGCAAGGTACGAGCAGTGCAGGTAAATATGTTAGCACTCAGTACATGTTAGGTTTCGTCTAATAAAATAGAATATGCACATTTATGAGGCATCAAAGGTGAAAACACACACACACACGCACACCCACACACACACGCACACGCACACATACACGTACAGACACACACACACATACACAAACACACACACACACAAACACACACAAACACAAAAATGTGGAATATCCTTCCCGCTTCAGCACTTAACCTACATTTCATTGGTGCAATGTGGTGTTCCCATGAGGAATTGTTCACTGCTATTTTTCAATCGTGCTAAACTGTAGCGGCTGTGATGAAATTTAAATTTTTCGCGAACTCGGCGTTCCAATACGTTTTACAGCGAGAGATGAATTTCGATGGTGGGGTCTCTGGTTTGTTAAAAGAAACTTAAAAAATATTCGAACGCAACGACCTGCACCGACTGCGATTAGCCTTAATTAGGGCTGGTTCACTTCTCGGCCAGCAGTTGGAAGCCACTCAAATCTTTACTTGCAGCTTAAGGAGGTTCGGCGAACAAGAAAACTAAAAAAATTCGTTAATCGTGCTGCACTCTGTGTGTTAGTACTGATCTGAGGCGTTCAAGCAGCAGCGCGCCACTCGCCCCACCCAATACTTTCCGGCTGCTGGATGTCACTGCATGAGCCTCTCCGAACCCGGGCCGCCACTGTGAAGCCAGCACTGCAATATCAGTGGAGCCGAACGAACATTAGGTAATGATAGCTACCTTAGCCAACGCATTAGTCCAGGCATCATGTCTCGGCGGTGCATACAATTTGCGCCGCGGGACCTGATGTAGGTCCGGAGGAAAACATTTCGTACCGCCAAGGCAGACACGCGCCGCTCAGCCGCAAGCAAAAATAGACGCAACTAGTATTCCTGTCCGGTGCTGCTATTTTCCCGCAGTCTCCAGATAAATATACTCCGTGGCTTTTGAAAGAGTCGTGTAGTCGGGGATGCGCACGGATGCCCGCAAACACACGCACGCCCTCACACACACACACACACACACACACACACACGTATATATTATATATATATATATATATATATATATATATATATATATATATATATATATATATATATATATATATATATATATACAGACACTTCCTAGGGTCCAACTCATCTTCATCATCACTATCATAAGCCTATTTTATGACCCTGCGATCTCCAATTACCCCTATCCGGCGCCAACCGACTGCACCTAGCACCCACAAATTTCCCAATTTCGTCGCACCACGTAGTCTCCTGCCGTCCTCGCCTGCGCTTCCCTTCTCTTGGTACCCATTCTGTCCACCTAATGGTCCAACGGTTATCTAATCTGCGCATTACATGACCTTCCCAGCGCCATTTTTTTTTCTCTTGATGTCAATTAGAATATCGTCTATACCCGTTTGCTCACTGACCAAAACCGCTCTCTTCCAACTGCTACTCCAACTACTACAAAAAGACAAGTAATGTGACACTCAGCCTACTTTTCATGAATGTGTTGCATTGCCTTATTGCATTCTCTGGTGAGTCAACTAAGTGCACTACGCCGAAACCCTTTCTAACAATAAGTGCATTATTCTGATTTCTAAAGTAATAAACAAGGCTGTTATAATGTAGAATTTACATCGCAAGATGTAAATGTAAAGACGGCCAGCCAATCCCGGCGAAGACGTGGGCAGAGCGCCACTCGGACCCTTGACGGACCACCTCAAGGAATAACATTGTTATAGAATCATTACAGCATTTTAGCCTTAGCTTCAAGAAAGTATTATTAATATTGATGAGATACTCTGCAATGGCATTGTTACCCAAATAAGTTTCAGATAACACATAGTTTTTCTCTCTGGTCGAAGAAGTATACAGTCATAAGCGCTTGCGCTGAAATTCTAGCAAGGAGGTAATCATACCTTCTTTTTCTGAACGGTGGTACTATACCTGTACGATTGTACCAATGCGGAAACATTAAATTCCGGAATTTTGCATGCTAGAACGACGATCTCATTATGAGGTACACCATTTTGGAGGACTCCGGCTTAATTGTGACCATCCGGGGTTTTTAACACGCACCCGATGCACGGTATGCAAAGCATTTTTGCATTTACCTACAAACCGAAAGCGGCTGCCGCTTCACGCCCGTGACTTCTTGCTTCGCGGAGATACGCCATGGCCAGTGAGCTAATGTGACGGATAACAACACGGAAGCAGAGCAATCGATGGCGCTTTGACCTCGCTTTATAGCTGCAAAAGAAAGAAACAGGCTTTTGCTGCTACTAGTAATTTGTTAGGTTTAAGTGCCGCAGCATAATGAATATCCTTATATATTCAAAGTGATACATAAAAAAAGAAACATTTGGTCAAAATTGGGTTGCTTTAACGAAAAAACCACTCAAAAACACAAAGCACAAGAGGAGAAGTTCACATCACAACGACTGAACGAAGGTGACAACGACAACGAAGGTGAACCGAGGCTCAGTTACTTACTTGGAAGGTGCGACAGTGCCCAAGGTTGTTGATGATCTGCTTCAAAATGGCCCCAAGTATAGCCTCACTCCAAGCTTAAGGAGCCATGAACTGCTTGCCACCGTACATCGGCTGGCTGATAAAAACCAGTCGTTGTGATGTGAACTTCTCCTCTTGTCCTTTGTGTTTTTGACTGGTTTTTTCGTTCAAGTATGTACCAACTGGCGCAGATTTCAACCATTGGGTTGCTTTGTTCGTTCGCAAATTGAGCGTGTATATTTTTGACGTTAGATGTTGCTGTCATGTTAAACGAAATACGTGGCAACGTCAAGGCGAAACTACTCGCAACACATTCCCTCTTGAACGTTCTTCGTACTACATTTTGACAGCCTTTTCTCAGCAGGAGACGAAAAAAAAAAGGTTGACGTACAGCTGGAACTTCTTGATGAGGCCTGCATTACCAACGAAATATCATATTGGCTGAATAATTCTTGTGGCTTAGCATAATTTATTCTTGGGCTATAGACGTTTCATACTGAAAGCAACAACGGTAGTGTTGACACAAGACGGAAACAAGGAAGAACGACAAGACGAATGCTACACCCACGCGCACATAGCGTTCGTCTTGCCACCGTTCTTGTCTACGTCTTTTTAACGCTACCGCTATCGCTTTAAACCTGGGTGGCTTGGCTCGCGGGCTTTTAGTATAGAGCCGGAAATAATCGTGTGACGCTTGTGTGTGGTAGCTTTAACGCTACCGTTATCGCTTTAAATCTGGTTGGCATGGCTTGCAGGCTTCTAGTATAGAGCCTGAAATAATCATGTGACGCTTGTTTGTGGTAGGTTTAACGTTACCGCTATCGCTTTAAATCTGGTTGACATGACTTGCGGGCTTTTAGTATAGAGCCTGAAATAATAATGTGACGCTTGTTTGTTGTAGCTTGAGTGTTATCTTTCTGCGCTGCTGGCGTGTCATTTGACCACAATCCATTTTATTTGTATTTAAAAAGTGCGCTTCTTTTCATTGTACATTTGCCAACCAAATCATGGTATCGGTCATAGCTCAAACGATGACGAAGTGCCAGCTGCATATGGTGAGGCATGACTGTTGCAAGTGCTTTGATCATTAGAGCCATGCTTGCATATCATAAGATACGTGAAATGTGCTTGTCCTGCGAATATGCGCCGATCCCAAAAATGACTACTCCCCCAGTATGGCTTGGAAAACTGTCAGTAGATAAAGCTATGTTTCCTATTAACGAAAAGGTCCAGTCAACCTTGTATCCCCACGATTGAGATAATGTGGATTTTGGGCGTGTGCGTGGAGAAAAATAAAGACAACCGGTTCCAAATGTGTACTGAAGAATAATTTTGTCACATTTTGCTATAAAGAAAGTCATCACTCGTGTCAATACGGCACGTTATTTTAGTCAACACGGCCTTTCTAGTGAGCGGCGGCAGCCGTGGCGCTGTAAGTTTTGTCCGCGTCGGCGTTGCGCACGATGCTGGTGCGACATGAACAGTATCCATGGCGCCAAGCCCGCGTGCACGAAATAAAAGGATCAGTTCAGTGCAGTTCAAATTTTAATCGAATATCAATTTATCTATCGAACAAAATTAGCTGTCTCTTGATAAGGCTGCCTATAATGTGTCTATAGGTGTGCTTTCTAGGTATTGCGTAACGAGCAGTGTATGTATCTTGCTCCTTTATTCAATCTCTACCAGGTACCATCTGCATTTTTTCCGGGAGTTTGTGCATAATATTCGAGGCGTACATTAGTAATTATGTGCAATTTCGTTTCGAGGCCATAGATAGCAGTTACATTAAGCTAGGCTCCTGGCGTTGGCCCTGCAAGATGAGGGCATTATTGTTGTGCTTCTCATGACTAACCTTTTTCGTCCTTGAAATGCCATGGTAGTCAACTTTCGCGCTGGAATGCTTTAGACCGCTATTAATGCTTCTGAACGTCTCTTATTACTTAAGTTTCCTTATCATCATTTCTTGCACTACCTCTCCCTTTTTCCTCCCTCAACTTGCGAGCTTCGCTAAAGATCCCTGCCTAACGCAGGCCTTTTCTATACATGAGAAGTTACAATAACAGTGTCGACACAAAAGTTGAGTTCCACTAGTCGTGTAATTAAAACATTAAGCTCAAGTGGTACCATTAGCATCTTCAATGACGGCATGGCAAATTGCCCGATGCGTAATTTTAGCGCCAGGTTTACTTTAGTGCAAGAATTCGCATTTGATTTTGTATACACTACAGTACGGAAATGCAAGTAACACAAGAAAAACAGTTCTTGAAAATATTCTTGATAGCGAATTCCTCTAACGAGTTGGAGATACAGAAAAAGATGTTCCCGTCCACAGTTGAGTACCAGCGCAAGAGCCGAGTTAAGGTGTCCAGAACAGGAGCTCAATAGATGGAACTCTGACTTCTACTTATTGCCGTCTCTGCTTGCTGCCCGCCTTATACGAGGAGCTTAGTTAGGGGAGAACGTAGATATGTTCACAATGCACAGCTAGCAATGTGTAAAACGTGAGAAGGACACGATGCAAGGACTATGCCTATTTTGCTTTCTCGATACCTTTTTTGCCTAATAGTATTTCATGCTTAGTGATGACTTCCTGCTTTATCTTCTCTCCTTACTTCAGACTTTTCTCCGAGACACGGAGACCTATTTTCACCGTAAATAACACTTCGCTAACTCAAGGAAAACACAGAACAGACGTGCATATGAGTGTTCTTTCGGGGTGAGGCTTGCGTAAGCGTAAGAGCGATAATTGTGTTCGTGACGGGGCCGGTGTGTTGAAACGCTAGCCAACGTACATAGAGACGATGCACCGGCGCGTAACATTGCCTATAGCTGAGCGGAACGTTACGAAAGACAGAAATGCACTATTTCCAAACCTGAGTCGTGCGTAATGGCTTCGGATGAATGCGCCTTCTATTTTCTTGCAGGAAGAAAATTCCTCTTTCAAAGCGCCAGCCTGAGCAATTGTAGGCATCCATTTCTCAGTCGAACGTTTTCGTTTTCTTTCTTTTGTTGTTCAGCTGAAAATACGTCTCAAGCTGCTTGCTGCAATTCTGCCACCTAAATGGTTATTTTCAAAATGAAGAACATTAACAATGATAGCCGCCCTTCTGTGTCAAGCAAAGCATTTCTGAAATGCATAGATGACGCAAATTTGTGCAAATAGTGGCGCTTATGATATGGCGACGATGGTGTGACGACGACGGCGTGATGACAACGTGGTACCGATGCTGTAGGGATACTGATAGGATGACCATGTTAAAATAATTAAATGATATGAAAATGACGGCATGGAATGGAAGAAGACGAGGAAGGAGTGTAGCTGCCGAGGCAAATCCGGCACAAGAGCGGCTATCGTGGACACTTTTTTACGGCTTCGATAACAACATCAGCAGCGATCACTGATACCGGTGAGCGGCACGACGGCACCAAGCGCTGTCGTTCAACTGCCACCGTGGCGGAATGGCAAGGCAGCAATGGAGATGTGCAAGCGTGGCAAGGGCCGCCATTATCGCAGCATGGCTTCGGAACCGACGAGCCTGTGAGCCAGCCTGGAACCGCCAGGGTCTCCTACATTCGACCACCAACACTCGTCCTGGAAGCGATGAGGAAAGCAGAGAGCATGTCGGACGAAGCAAGCTGTGGGAAACAAGGTGAGAGTGGAAGATCAGATTGACCACATGAATGAGAAAACATCGACCTACTCCCTTAGCGAAGAAGAAGACATTGAATGTGATAAGGAGGCAGAGAATTTCACTCTAGTGAGATATAAATAAAGTATGTTCGAGGGAATTCCTTTGGTATTCCGACAAATTTAAGAAATGAAAACATTTTGTAAAGTGAACCCAAATGTTGTAGACTCAGAAATAGTTGCGCTAGCAAAAAAGAGAGTAGGTTCTTTCCGAGTGAACAAAGACGGAAGTTCCTCAGTCACTGTGAGCTCACTCACCTCAGCCAAGAGTTTCTTGCCATGTGTACAGATGGCTGACTTGCTAGTGAAGCCATTTATTCCGGAGTCATACATACGAAATGTTGGCAAAATCAGAAAAGCACCTCTAGAATACATAGAAGAACAGTTCACAGAATATTTAAGAGTCAGGAATGGCATCAGCTAGACGCCAGACCCGTTACATACGTCAAGAAGATGGCAGTCTGTAATCGCGGCCTGTTAGAAGTGTAATTTTGCAATTTCGCTATGACCGACCAATCCCAGAGCGAGTTGGCTTCACTAGCCTGCCATGCAGTCGAGGAATATCCGGGCGAGCCAGACACTGCTACAACTGCCAGAGATTAGGTCACTTAACGAAAAACTGCCGAGGAATAAGGCGCTGCAAAATATGCGCAGAAAACCGCCATCACAAAGACTGCAAGTCTAGAAGACAACCTAAGTGCGCGAATTGCAACGGGCCCCACACTGCATAATTTTCTGGACGCCCACAGAACAAAGCGGCCTTTCTTCAATACCAACACAACATTATCTATGGTCGCACACAACAGCGTGGTGCACCGAAAGCAAACATGACTACGATGAACCCAGCGTAACCACCTGGACCACAAGCGCATAAGCACCAGGACACGTCTAGGCAATATGCAACAGTCGCAAGGGGACCCCAACACCGAGAGCAAAGTTTTGGGACATCACCAAGCCAATATCAAGCTCGAGAAGTTCAGGAGGGATCTCGTCAAAGGAGCAACCACATGGCTAACGTGCGACAGAATACAAGCACACCGCAACAAGTGTGACGAAACAGACGAACTCCTCTGTGTCTATTGGTGAACATGTCGTACTCATGTTGTTCTCAGCTTTAAGCGCAATACTTGCCGCGATTCCACAGACCAATAACCTCCCTGAGGTCAAGGCCGTATTGTCGACGGAACAAGTTCTATTGCAAAACACTACATCAGCCACTGCGCAGGTGGGGAATGAATAATTGCTACAAAATGTCGCCGTATTGCAGTCGAACGCGAAGTCTTCGCTCTAAGACTGCGGATTTTATAAAACTGCTGGCCCAGTTCTCGTTTCCAGTGTTATGTATTACAGAGGCTGGTGTAGACAACGATTTTAAACTAGCTAACTACATTGTTTATAGATCATCTCGATCTTCAAGACTAAGCAGAGCAATGATCTGTGTTCGAAAAGACCTGCCGTCAGCCTTATTAAGTGCCGCAGCGTCCGACATCCCAGAATACGTAGCAGGTGAAGTTTGGTTTGGCCGAGTAAATATCACTATAGTCAGTGTTTATCTACAATCCTCAACAAATACATAAAAGATGTAATATTTTATGGGGATTTCAATGCGCACCATGTCATGTGGGGAAGAACGTACTGTGGCCGTCGTGGAAATGACCTAGAAAAGGCAATTCAGGATAGTGGTCTGTGTTTGTTGAATGACGGCTCAGTGACTTTGCTACAGGATTTTATTTACTGCAGCTCAAACGATATTGCATGTGGAGCAACACGGAGAACAGACATTGAAACAAGGGGTAGCGATGATTTTCCTATTCTAATACAGCATTCCAGACTACGATTGTCGACTTATCAGCGCTCTGCAAAGATACCAAATTGGCAGGTATTTCATATCACATTACAAGTCAAGCTGATACGGTCAGTGATAAACAGTCTGTTATCGCTTATAGAAGAGAAATTAAACCTGTGTTCAAAGTTTGTTAAGATTCCTGAAGGTTACGCTCGTGTAGACTCTGAATATGAAAGGCTCAGAGCTATACGCCACCAAGCTGAAAGAAAATAGCGACGAACAGCCCTTATTTAAGATCACCCAGAATGTCAAAAGATGTATAATCGTATGGGACAGCAGCTGGAGCGCCTATGCACAAAGCGCTGGCAGAAATTCTGCACTTCACTTGCTCCCCTTACACCTGAATCAAAATTATGGAATGTTCTGCGCTCTTTTAATGGGCCATCAACGCACGAACAACCATACCGAGCTTTAGCTTTAGTCGGGAAAGTACCGGAAACGACCGTCGGAAACGAGTTCTGTCAGCTTATTACGCACCCAAGTGCAGAAGCAAAAACACCTGAATACAGTACCTCTGTCGAAGAAATCAAAGTAGTGATCAATTTTTCTATCAATAGCCATCATCATTACCTAGATCAGCCGTTTTCATTAGAAAAATTAAAGAACGCAGTTGTGTCGTGCCGCCAGAAGACAGCGGCTGGACCTCATGGGGTCACATATGCTGCACTGGAAAACCTTGATGCTGTGGCCACAAAAACTTTGTTAAAATTACTGAATGATGCGGGGATATCGGAATGTCTTCCTCCTTCCTGGAAAATTGCACGAGTGGTTCCTATGCTAAAACCGGGTAAAGTTCCTTTATCGCTACAATCTTTCCGCCCTATCAGTCTGACAAGTTGCCTACGTAAACTTATGAAAAAAATGATATACGCTAGGCTACACTGGTGGACAGAATGCACCAACGCACTACCCGAAAATATTGCGGGCTTCCACAGGCGCCGGTGTACGATGGATGCTGTTTTAGATATTATTATGTACGTAGATCGTGAGAGGAGCTGTGGAAGAATCCCTATTGCAGTGTTTCTAGACATAGAGTGCGCATTTGACACAGCCAGCCACACTCACGTACTCCATGGGTTAATTCAGTTGGGCACAGTTGGCCGAATACTCAGATGGATTGTGGATTTCTAAAGAGAGATGAAAATCTTTATTGGAACTGCTGATGGCAAAAGCACATAGCATAATGTGAATCAAGGCATTCCGCAGGGTAGTGTACCCAGTCTATTTCTATTTAACTGTGTTATGACTGAATTTCCCCATACCCTGCCTGCCACCTTGAATTATTCGCTATATGCAGACGACTTGTGCATATGGGCATCTGACTCGAGTGCTCAAGCCATTCAGCAAAAGCTACAGGCTGGCCTAAAACTCATTAATGATTTTCTTGAAAAGGAGAGGTATGATTATTTCACACGAGAGAACTGCTGTACTTCCTTTTACAAGGAAGTGCACCAAGGGATTCCAGCTTATGCTAGACTCTCAGCGTCTGCAACTTGTGCGACAACACAAGTTATTGGGTATTACCATAGACAGACAGCTATCATGGGCTCCCCAAATAAACGCATTAGAGGAGAAAGTCAACTCCTTAATCAACATTCTTCGTCGATTTTCTGGAGTGAGATGGGGTAGTTCAACCTCCTGCTTGTTACGCATTCACTTGGCAATCATTAAACAAAGAATCGCATACTGTGCTCCTGTGCTGCATGGAATATCCTGTAATCTACAGAAAATAATTCAAAGATCCCTGGCCAGAAGCCTTCGCATATGTCTTGCCGTTCCGCGTGCATCTGTCAGTGCTTTGGTAATTGCTAGAGTCCGGCCAACCACCTTTTCATGCACCAAGATTTACGGAAACTTGTCGTCACTTTTTTTTTCGTTTCGCAACACAACACGCTAATTATCCACTGTGCCAAGACTTTCAGGATACATCCGCTGCACGCATACATGAAGAAATACGGCGGTACAAAAACTGACTGCCTGCTTACGAATCCTGGCCTACTTGTGCAACTCATCCCCCATGGCGACTAGCAATTGCAGAAATAGTCACTTTAATTCCTGGGATACGTCGCAAATGTGATATGCTCATAGTTACGATAAAGCAATTATCTTTATCACATCTTTACAATAAGTACGTAGATCGCGTTCACGTGTATACCGATGCGTCATGCTGCAAACAAAGCTCCACATCTGCGTTTCATATACCTGCATACCAAGAGAAAAATCTTAAAAGCTTTGCCGCTTCACAACGTCGACAACTGCAGAACTTCACGCAACAGTTTGTGCTCTACGTTACATATGTCAGCAGTCAGAACCGCTTCGTTGGATGATTCTGAGTGACTCACAAGGCTCATTGCTCTACTTAAAAGAAATCAGCTTAAGAAAAGCAAACAGCCCATTCACATACGAAAAACAGAAGACATACGCCATAGCCAAATATCTATGACACGACATAACTTTCCAGTGGATTCCAAGTCACTGTGAAATCATGGGAAATGTAACAGCTGATCACATGGAGCGTGCAGCACACCAAGAGAATGAATTCTCACTACTTCCTCTAGCGGCGAGTGACGTGGGATGTCTATTGAAGAAACTATGCGGTAGATTGTCCAACGACACTTGGTTCATAATTGATGCGCAGAACTCTCAATTATATAATATGGATCCTGGAATAGAATTCAATATTTCCTTTAAAATTAGTCGATCTGTTGAAACAACAGTTCATAGGCTTCGACTAAGCACAGCGTATACTTAAGGCTTCCTGTATAGGATAACAAAAACTAGCAGTGCTACATGCTCATGTGAAGAGACTGAAGAATACATAGAACACCTGCTTCAACACTGTAAAAATTACGATTCTCCCCGCAATAATCTCTCCCTAAAACTACATGGCTTGGATAGACGGTCACTGTCCTTAGGAAAAGTTTTAGGTACATGGCCAACAGAAGAACTTCAAACCATCGCTGCGCGCGCCTAGGTACAATTTTTGGAGGAAGCAAAAATATCACAAAAATACCAAGTCACGCAATAGTTATAACTCGCATTGTTATTATTAGCTGGCACCCTTAAGTACATGTTTATTGTGTCTTCGTTTTCATGTAGCATTTGTATTTGTTGCATTTTGAGGGCGGTATTCAAGTGCCCAACATCTGTGTGAACATGTTGGTTTTGTGAACATTTATGCTGTGTCAACTCATTTGTTGCGTGTGAACATCTCGGTTTTGTGAGTATTTATGCTATGCGAACTCTTCCGTTGCATGGACATTTATTTATATTGCAGTACTGAGGCTTAGTACCTGAATGTTCCTTCATGTGTTTATTAGTCCAGTTTGGTGATTGTTGACAACTTTCCGACAATAACTATCACGTAAGAGAAGAGGAGCAGCCGGCGCCACAACTATGCACCTCTCCTTAAATACATTTAATAATAAAAAATGACGGCATGATCGCAGTGTTATGATGACGACTGTATGACGACTACGGTGTGTCGACGATGGCATCACGGGAAGCGGTTGATGCCAGTGCAATCGCTACGACGAAACGACGTCGTTGGAACGAACACGATTGTATTACTGCGACTTTCTGATGACAGCGGGATTTCGACTATGCCATGACGATGATGGAATAATAACGACGTTATGACGACGTCAGCTCAAAAATGGCTTGATGACTATAATATAACAGCACGGTGACAGTCACAGAGTAAAAACTGTGTAAGGATGAAGACATAAAAATGAAATAATGATCACGATGTCATGACGAGAATAAAATGACAACGATGGAATGACGACAGCATTGCCGATGGCATGTAGGTTGTTAGATATGGAGCTGTTTCCTGCGATTACTTCGAGTTCCCCAGACCACATCGGATGGCAGCACAGCTAATTGAGGAATGCAGAAGCAGGAAAGTGCATTCCAGAGAAGCGGCCGAGCAAACAAGTTTAAGGCAACAAGTTCACGTGCCAACAAGTTCGTGCGTCGCCGGGATTGGAAGGGGGCCTCGTACAATGGAGCTCAATCGTCCCCCTTCGGCTTTGAAGAAGGCATCTGCTACCGCTGCGGAGCCGAGCCACCGGGTGCAGGTGGGCCCTTGTGCAATGAGGCATGAGCGCCCCCCCTCCTTCTCCAGCCTAGAAGAAGTGGATTGCCAGTCTGCGAGGCAAGACCGCAGAGAGCCGCCAGGTGCGACACCGCGACACGGGCGCCTACCATTGGCTGAAAGTGGCGTCATCGGAGCGGACTCTCCCATTGGTCAAACATGACGTGACTTACAGTGCTCGAAGGGTTTATAAGAAGCCTTCCAGAGAGACCTGGCATGCTGGGACAGTCCCTGATTCCCTGATTCGCCTCTCTCGAACTTCTTGCCGCGGGCCGCAGCGTCCGAGTTGCTGCCGGCCCGTAATGTCAGTACGCCTGTTACTTGTCGCTCACCTCCTTGTATATAATATGTAAATAAATCCTCCCAAGTTTGGGTTTCATCCCGAAGTCCGTCCTTCAACCCCTACATCTGGTTGGCAGCGGTAGGATCGCCTCCGAATGCATCAGCTGGTGGCAGCGCTACGGATAAACCTTCGTCAAGAGAGATCCTAAGGAACTGGGAGTTGCGAAGAAGGAGCGAGCCTTCGACCCAGGGAGTCCGGAGGAACCGGGAGCAGCGGACGAATGAACCGGATGGCAGGGTGCTGCAACCGTAAGTGAGCGCGTGGTTTTTTTCCTTATGATTCGCCAGACTCAAAGGTTGTGTGTTCAATTTTGATAGTTCTGGGAATCGGGAGTTTGTTGCATTGTGTGTTTGCACAAATTAATTAAGGAAAACAGTTCTAACCACCTGTCGGGGCAGCTGCCATGGATCTTAGAAGGTTGACGAGGTTAGACTTGTTGTTGGTGTGCGACGACTTGGGAGTTGAGGCGGATGAACGGATGGAAACGCCAGCTATCATAAAGGCGATTCAAGAAAGTGGCAATGATGAGAAAAGCATTGAGCTTGCTTGGGAGGTGATACAGGAGCCACGGGAGCGTGCGCGTCGTGTACGTTTGCGAGAGCGTCGTGAGCTTAGGAGTGAGCGTCAGCGTGAAGAACGCGAGAATGAACGGAAGCAGGAGCTTCAAGAACTTACTCTTAGGTGTCAGCGTCACGAACGTGAGAAGGAACGCGAACGTGGGTATCAGGAACGAAAGCTTGAGCGTGAGCAGAAGTATCAGAGAGAAAAGGCAGCACTGATCAAGGAGATACAGCATTGTGATCAGTTATTCGCACAGAGACAACGGCTGTCTGAGAATTCTGTAGGTAGTACAGAGCGAAAGAATGAGGAAGTGTCTAGATTTTCGCCAGAAGCCGACGAAAAGAGTAGTGCCTGTGAGATTGACTGCCGATTAATAAGTGAAGGGAAAAGGCTAGCTGCTAACGATGCCTTAGTGGCAACAGAGGCCGTTAAAGGCCGCAAGGAGAGCGACGAGGTGCTGTGCCAACAGATGGCTGTAGAGACAGCTAGGCCAGCTGCGAACAATTTGGCACAGTCACCGCGTGTGTGCGTCGCTGGTAATGTTAGCGAGGTTGCTAGCGAAGAAAAGGGTACTGCTGACCCGACAGACGCGAGCACCCATGTAGAGCCAGATCTGCGTGCAGAAGTGAGGTGCGAGCTGGACGATGCAGTTGAGAATAGTTCTCGGGGTGGCGAGCTCCGTAGCTCACGAGAGAACAACTGCATTCTTCAGGGATCGGTGCGGCTCTCCGCCAGTCTAGATGGCCTAGATAGGGATGATTCAGTTGTTAATCATTCGGACTGTGCGCGTGAGACAGCGATCGATACCGACGGGCTGTGTGCCGATGCACAGCGTGAGCTGGGCAATGTAGTAGAGGGCAGTTCGCAAGAGTGCGAGTTGTCTTACTCGAGTAAAGCCTGCTGCATTGTGCCAGAGTCGGTTGAGCTGTCCGCCAGTCGAGGCAGAGAGAATGTTGATTTAAATGAAAATCAATTAGACTGTGCGGGTAAGAGACCGATCCGGGCCGACGAAACGTGTACCGGCCAGCACGAAGCACGAGAAGGCGACATGAAAGAGAGTGCAAAGAGAAAGCGCCGTAAAAAGAAGCGCGGTAGAGACCGAAAGTCGGTAATTAATGTAGCGCCGCCAAAGATGGCGAGGAACCCAAATGGGCAGGGCGCGAGGAGAAGAAAGGTGCGGTCGTCACTGACGATGTTGACGCATCCTAAACGTTCGAGCCAGAGGTCAAAGGGGGACCGCGAAGAATGTTCTGCACGGACGCGGACAAAGGGCACGAGGCAGTTAAGCTCCTCGTCGTTCCGTAGTTCTTTTCACAGCTCAGCGTGCAGTTCGAAGAAACGCAAGGTGGCAGGACGAGACCAGGTGGGGAGTAGCGACGCGGTCAATCGAGTTCGTGTTGAAAGCGGGGCGCCAGGACGCAAATTGGCAGGAGACCGTAACGTCTTGGGGGAGCTGATAGTGAATCAGCCCTTTTGTTGTCTCTCGGCAGCCAGAGTAGCTTTGAAACTTCGCCCACCGCGGGTCAGGCTGAAAGTATGAGTCAGTCGTAAGCAATCGGGAACGGGAGGCCAAGAGCGCTTCCGTAGAAATGAAGTGTTTGTTTTTTATTTTTGAGCATCGGAAAATTTCGCGATTTGAGACTAGGCTTTCTTTCAATGTGTAAGGTTTGAGCTTTGTTTGTGTTTTCGTTTGAGAAGCTCCGTGATTTGAAAGATGAGGTTTATGTAAACATGTAGTCTCGCGAGATGCTCATTAATAAGTAGATAGGCTTTTTTTGTGTGTGTGAGTAACGTGAGGGTGAAGGTTATTGTTGAGAGACCTATCGTAAAGCGCGTGTGTTATTTAACCTGCTTTTTATGTGTTTTTGAATTTTCTAAGGTTAAGCGCGTAGATTTTCAGTGAGTGCATGATTTGCACGGAGAAGCGTTCTTAGTTCCATTAGCGCGTGTCCTGTGTGGACGGAAGGAAGCAGATTTATGACTGGGTTGCTCGTGTGTGTCGAGGGCAGCCGTATTCTGACTTCTATTATAAGTACGCGTGGAACGAGTTATTAAAAGACGCATTAGTTTAAGGGTTCTGCGGAGTGTGTAAGTCCCGCAAGTTTAATTGTTCGTTTACGTCACGTGTCCTGTAGGACTTTCAGGGAAGAAACGTGAGTAAGCGTAAATGAAAAGTTTGCCTACAACGCAAGTATGCGTTTTGTTTAGTGACCACAAGGCTAGTGCGCTTGTGATTACGTACTTGTGAGGTTGACCAGATTGTTCAGTGGCACCAATACGTGCGATAAGTACGCCACTGCGATAGATTGGAAACATGCTGTTCGTGTAGTTAGGCCACTGAAGTTATGTTCGGCTGTTTTCATTTGTTGTTTGCATCGTCAACGACCTTTTTGTTTTGCAACAACAATAGTACTCTGGTCTTGTCGGCAATCGAGGAGAAATGGATAGCTGTTTGGAGGGGTGGTTGGAACTGTTTTGTCAAAATTGGGGAAATAAAAGATCAGGGTTGATTTTGACTCAGTAATAGCCTGGCGAGTCAGGGGTGAAGAGCCTGCGCTTACGCGTGGTGCAGCGCTGTGTTGTTTGGTTTGTTTGACGTATGTTCTCCAGGGCCCAGGATCCCGAGGGTTGTCAAACGAGGCTCGACCCCAGTACCCTGCAGCTTCTTTGAGCGTTCCTCATGGCCAGCGAATTGAGTTCACCGGCCATTCAGAACAACCGGGGCGAGGACGAGCTGTTAGATATGGAGCTGTTTCCTGCGATTACTTCGAGTTCCCCAGACCACATCGGATGGCAGCACAGCTAATTGAGGAATGCAGAAGCAGGAAAGTGCATTCCAGAGAAGCGGCCGAGCAAACAAGTTTAAGGCAACAAGTTCACGTGCCAACAAGTTCGTGCGTCGCCGGGATTAGAAGGGGGCCTCGTACAATGGAGCTCAATCGTCCCCCTTCGGCTTTGAAGAAGGCATCTGCTACCGCTGCGGAGCCGAGCCACCGGGTGCAGGTGGGCCCTTGTGCAATGAAGCATGAGCGCCCCCCCTCCTTCTCCAGCCTAGAAGAAGTGGATTGCCAGTCTGCGAGGCAAGACCGCAGAGAGCCGCCAGGTGCGACACCGCGACACGGGCACCTACCATTGGCTGAAAGTGGCGTCATCGGAGCGGACTCTCCCATTGGTCAAACATGACGTGACTTACAGTGCTCGAAGGGTTTATAAGAAGCCTTCCAGAGAGACCTGGCATGCTGGGACAGTCCCTGATTCCCTGATTCGCCTCTCTCGAACTTCTTGCCGCGGGCCGCAGCGTCCGAGTTGCTGCCGTCCCGTAATGTCTGTACGACTGTTAATTGACGCTCACCTCCTTGTACATAATGTAGAATAAATCCCTCCCAAGTTTTGGGTCTTCATCCCGAAGTCCCGTCCTCCAACCCCTACAAGGTGTTGGAGCTCACGTTTGCGCTCACATGCATCACGTGCCACCGCCCGTCTCCTCAATTCGTGCTTTATCCGGTGTTGGCACTATGTCCTGTACCGACCAATCGGGCCGTATTTCTTTCTGTTTTTTTCATATAAGATATTTAGGAGATGTTGGTGCCTCTAGGCGGCACCGCCTACTCATTTTCTCATAGAACATGTATGCAGGCTGTCCCAACTATCGCGCAAAAAGATTTAAAAATATGCAACCACGTAGCTGGACAGAACAAAGGTAATGTTGGCCGTCGCTTGGAGATACTGAGATTATTTTTTTGCATTCCGCCTAACCCCATAATTACTCATAATCAACATCTCAAAGATTACAATTAGATTAAAAGTGTCAATGACAAGATTGTAGAGCAGCACGAAAAACTCCCGATACAGCTTTCTTTTGCTCAATACGTGCTACATAAAAGTGTTTTTCCGAGCGTGAAAGAAGCTCGCGAATACACGCAAAGTACCTCGATTGGCCAGTCGCGTGGCAATATTACATTTATCATTACCTTTGGCTTTGTGTAGCTACGTGGTATTAGGATATATTTATATTGGTGCATGAAAGCTGGGAAAAGCTATATATTAAATATCACATAACAATCCGGCACTTAAGTAAAGAAAGGAAACGATGAAAAAGTCAGACAGTCAGGTGACCTTATGTCTAGTACATCCGGTGTGTGTTTGCACTATGTCCGGCACCGTTTAGAGCATCAGCGCGTTATCTCTGGAATCGGCGCACATTGCATCGGAGACAAAATTTATGCGTCTCAGCGTATGACCTGGCGCTGACATTGGCCAAGACTAGGCAAAATGTTTAGCATTTAAAGGTTTCGAAAATGAGGTATTAGAAATGCCCAACGCCGGTCAACTAAATTTTTACGTCTTCAAGGCATTCGCAGTTTGATCGTCTTACTGGTAGTGAAAGTATTATTATTATTATTATTATTATTAGTAGTAGTAGTAGTAGTAGTAGTAGTAGTAGTAGGCCACCGCGGCCGCATTTCGATGGCGGCAAAATGCGAAAACACCCGTGTACTTAGATTTAGGTGCACGTTAAAGAACCCCAGGTGGTCGAAATTGCCGGACCCCTCCACTACAGCGTGCCTCATAATCAGAAAGTGGTTTTGGCGCGTAAAACCCCATAGTAGTAGTAGTAGTAGTAGTAGTAGTAGTAGTAGTAGTAGTAGTAGTAGTAGTAGTAGTAGTAGTAGTAGTGATGTTGCATGGAAGAATCAAACTAAGCGAGAAAATTGCATATGCGAAACCTATCGAGCAGGCAGGAAACGTTACACATCGCAGATGGAGTGTAACCAGACAGGGAAAGACAGTTCTGTTGAGCAATCCCTGGCTTCTGAGCTCAAACAAATGAAAGAGAGTATTGCTTCTTTATTAACTCTGCATGCAAAAATGGACTCCCTACTTCTGGTAAAGACTGAATTTACTAAGCTTTCCCTGAGTGTTAAGGAACTAGATAGAGTATTCGGTCTTATTTGTGTCGAAGTAGTATGATTCAGTAATGGAAAATATAAAAGCTAACAAAGAGCGCGAGAAGGGCCCAGGAAAAAGAAACTGTTCAATTGAAGGAAGTATTCTAGTCCCATGCGGTACAGCTTGAGCATCCGCAGGAAATACAAAATGAGAACGAACAGTGCAATAAAATGACTAACTTGGAAATTCACAATTAATTAAATTAAATTATGTGGTTTTGCGTGCCAAAAGCACTTTCTCATTATGAGGCACGCCGTAGTGGAGGACTCCGGAAATTTCGACCACCTGGGGTTCCTTAACGTGCACCTAAATCTAAGTACACCAGTGTTTTCGCATTTCACCCCCATCGAAATGCGGCCGCCGTGATTCGATCCCGTGACCTCGTGCTCAGCAGCCCAACACCATAGCCACTGAGCAACCACGGCGGGTATTGGAAATTCAAGGCCTGCCACTGCAGCAAGACAAAACTCAAGGCATGTTTCATCAGAGGGAGCCATCAAGCTTTAGCTATCTAGCTTTTCAGGTACTGATGTAGAGGCGGTGCATCGCTTGCCTAATAAACGTAAACTGACCCCGACAGTCCTGATATGGTTCACTTCTGTAGCGGCGAAAGTAGCTTGGTTTTAATCACGAGAAAAACTGCGGCGGCTACAAAAGAATAGTTCTCTACCCCGGTTGTTTTTTAAAGATAACTTGACAAAGGAAATCGTAGTTTGTTTTCGCGTGCAAGAACAGTGTCTAAGGAGAATGGGTAGAAGTTTTCGAGGGTTAAAGGCAGCAGGATTTTTTGTAAAGGAGGACGGACGAAGGTGCGCATTTTATCAGTGTAATCAGGCCAGCTGATATTGCTATGATTGTGTAACCAGCATGGCCTCTAGTTTCTGTGTGATTCCTGATTTTAGAAGTTTCAAAGATGTGTTTGGTCTGAGGTGGCAACATAATTTTACTCTTGTCAACGTAAACACCAAAAGCCTCCGAAAATATTGGAATGAATTAATAGAAGCAGCGGAAGCGGCTAGCAAATACGTTGACGCCTTTCTTCTCACTGAAGTAACTATACCACACAAATTTCCCGATGTGTCTACCCTGTCTGGTTATCGTTCCCATTTCTTAATCCGGTCACGAGGGCGAGGAGGCGGTATAGGGATTTTTGTTCGCGACATGCATGTTTCGTCTGGATCAGATATTAGATATACATAACCCGACCTTATCACTGTTGCCGACGCTGCCGGGCCTAGTCACAGAAGCCATTCAGGCTTCGACTGGGCCGCCTATAATGTATTTCGTCTAGTGGCACATTATTATTATTATTATTATTATTATTATTATTATTATTGTTGTTGTTGTTGTTGTTGTTGTTGTTGTTGTTGTTGTTGCTGTTGTTGTTGTTGTTGTTGTTGTCGTCGTCGTCGTCGTCGTCGGTGATACATTCGCCCAACGCTGACACCTCGTTTTTTAACAGATTACAGATGTGCCGCGGGATTGTGTTGGGGCTGCGCTGTAACTGGTTTGCCGATTCTTCATGCTTCCGCCCCCGCTGCTACTGCTGAATTCCAAGATTGTCCTAAAGCGTCGCAGGACCGATCCTTCATTTTGCTACACTAGGACAGGGTTGTTAGTTGCTAGATTCAGCGACAATCCTCGACTGACCTGGAAACTCCGGCAGAAGGGCACCTATATAATTTCGCCGGACGCCTACGATTCCTTGCCGTCGGCGGCGATACCTTCGCCCAACGCTGATACCTCGTTTTTTAACAGGTAGAGTATTGCGACAGTATTACATTTTTTTCATGGTTGTATCGCCGCCGACTGCAATTTTGGTTGTTGATTGCAATCCACTTGCTACCTCGTCAATTCACTATGTCTGACGATGATTGAAATTGCATTGTGTGTCACAAACAGCTGCCCACTGACGGAAAGTCAATGAAGCGTTGAAGCTGTAATCATTGCCCAAAATACGTTCACCCCAATGGGGTTGTCTAAAAGAGAAGCTTGGGTTTGCAAAACCTGCAGAACTACAAAAAGCCTGGCTGGTTCCAGTTCACAGTCTCATATTTCTCATGTAGTGGAAAATACGATCCCGAATGGGTCACTGGTGGGCTCAGCTCAAGGACATAAAAGACAGACTTCTCTGCTTACCATTCCTGATTCAAAAAGTGGTCACACTTCTAGGCCTCAAAGAAGATTTTTCAAAATTAACTCAGTCCGTTGACTACCTGGAGGAAGCGGTAATATTTATGTCGAATAAATACGACTCGGTTATCATCCAGCTAAACGAATGGAAGACCCAGAATGCAAAATAAGAATCTGAGATTGCCGCTCTATCTTCTTCAGTGCAAATGCAGGCAAAGCAGCTTCAGCGTCTGCATGATCTTCAAAATGACAGTGAGCAATATAACCGCAGCTAATCTGGAAATTCACGGCCTTGCTCAAGAAGATCACGAAGACTTGAAGAAGACGTTGGGGCAGCTCGCTGAAAAACGGAAGGGCGGATTTCACCCTATGAGATGTGGTGGCCATTTATCGCTTACAAGAAAAACACGACTCCACTCCCACAGTTCTGGCGCGCTTCACGTCTGTTACGGCTAAGGAAAGATGGCTCCAGGCTTGTGGCAAGTTACGGGAGCTCTATCACTCTAAGCTGCTAAAGCTATTTTTCATTGAAAATCTAACCAAGCAAACTCGGGAATTATTTTGGCGCGTAAGCACAGTAGCCAAAGAAAAGCGATACAAGTTCACATGAGTCAAAGCCGGAAAATTGTTCGCAAAGAAAGATGAATCCTCAGCTCTGATTCGAATCAACATGCTAGCAGACGTTGAAAAGATTGTCTAACATAATGGCAAGCACCTGCCAAGAGCTTCCTGATTTTCGATCGTTCTGTGACAGCTGCAGTCAAAAGTTGAAAGGTGACTTCATAATATAAATCTTAACATTACAAGTTTATGGAAATACTGGAACGAGTTTAAAATGATTGTCATTTCAAAACTTAGTTTTGAGGATTTGTTTGTTATTAGAGAAATTAACGCCGCCGAAACATGCGGCTACGTTTGTTCTGCACGGTTATCAATCGTACATTGTGACCCGATCACATCGGCGAGGAGGAGGGATTGCTATTTTCGTCAAAAACGTCTATGACGTGTCACATATTGATGTTTCATTCACTTTTCAGGAATGTGTTGCTATCAAAATGGCTCAGGAGCGGTTCCTGCTACCCATATTCGCGTTTTATCGTCATCCATCAAATAGTGTCAGTTATTTTTCAATAGAATTGGAAGCCTTCTTGCAGCGATTCAGCCCTATGGATGAAAAATGCCTAGCCGGAGACTTTAACATAAACGCTCTTTGTCACACAAAGGGTGTGGTAGCAGACTACTTATCTCTTTTAGCTTCCCACGGGATTGAAACTGCTATAAACATTTCAACCACAGAAGACCTGGTAAATGGGCACGTAGTCAGTTCATGCATAGACCATATTTCGTTTCGTACATCAAATTATTCTTTATATGCATGTGTCATAAAACGACATTTGGCAGATCATTATGTTGCGGCCGGCCACTTCTGGTCGTCAACTCCAATAGTAACACGTGCTTGCGCGGAGGACTCAGCAAGCAACGTTGTCAATATTTCTATAATAGACCAGCGTAAGCTGGATGACCTTCTCATGGCGTTTGATTGGTCTACGTTAATGAACTCAAAGGCTGCACATGTCTACGACTGCTTTCGTGAACAAATACAAATATTTGAAAACTTGGCAAAAAAAATTATAACAAGGAAACGCCGAAAAAGATCATAACTGGATAATTGCTACCGTGATTCGTGCTTTAGCCTAAAGAGATGTTCTGTGGAAACGTTCGAAACGGTCCCCCCAAAATGTAACACTTCGCGCAGAGTACACAGCCGCTAGAAACAGGGTAGTCGCCCTTATTAGATCGGCAAAACGGCAGTATTTTTTACATCTTATTCTAGCCTCCAGAAATCCGCCAAAGACTAACCCCCGTATTCAGAAATGGAACTTAACTTGAAGCCCATGCTAGACTTGATATAAACGACGCCTGGTGGGAATAAACCCAAGACGCTCATCGCCTTTCCTTCGTGCGTTGATGACAGGCGTCATATAAATCAAGTTAAGCGTGAGCTTCAAGTTAAGATGCATTTAGGAATGCAGGGGTTAGTCTTTAATAAATCACCTTCGAGGTGAAGCCGACTTGAGATCTGCCATTGATTCCTTTTTGAACGACCCCGCAACAACGGCTAATATTTTCAACCGTCATTTTGCTCGTTTGCCTGACAGAGCAGCTCAAGGGCATGCGCTGGACTGCACGTTCCAAAAATCTGTAGCTGCTTCCGCCTTCCTGCCGAAGTTGTCGGAACTAGATTTACGTAGGATCATTTTCAGCTTCAGACCGAACAAACCACCCGGTCGTGATGGCCTTTCAGAGTACATGCTCCAAAGAAACTTTGAGACGCTATCAGGCATTCTCCTTTAGCCTAATGGGTTCATGGGCGATTCCTCTATCCCTGATAGACTAAAAACTGCTTTAGTCAAGCCACTTCACAGAGGAGGAAAAAAGGATGCAATTGAGAGCTATAGGCCTATATCTATTTTGCCTATACTGTTCCAAGTGTTAGAAAAGTTTCTCTTGGAAGTAATGCTTTCCTTCATTAAAAAGTTCTCAATTTTCTCCTCTCATCAGTTTGGTTTTGTCGCCGGTAAAGGTATTACCTTACTTTTAGAATCTTTTCATGAGGAAATTTTTTCCACGTTCGACGAAAATTTCTTTAGCATTGCATTATCCTTAGATATCTGTAAAGCCTTTGAGACAGTTAACCACGACATTCTGTTGGACAAATTACATTTATTGGGCTTCCGGAGACCGTCTCGAGATCCTTAAAAGTTATCTCTCGAATATATAGCAAACTGTAGTATTAGGCAATCACTCTATCTCTTTCTTGCCTATCAAAACAGGAGCCCCACAAGGGTCTATCATAGCCCCGCTACTGTATAATATTGGCATAAATGACCCTGTGTTCACTGTTTCAGAATGCACAATTTTTCAGCACGCCGATGACACCGTTCTACTAGCAAAGCATTTATGCTACAAAGCGACGATCAATATGCTACAAAAAGATGTCCATAACGTAATTTATTTATTTTCTAAATACTTTTTTGTAATCGATTATTCAAAAACAAAGCTGATTTGTTTCAGAAATCGCTTGAAGGTGACGTAGAAAGATGAACATACCTATTAGCACAATGCGATTTGTTCGCGATGTGGTTGTACATGTGGAGTATGTGCAGTCAATAAAGTGCATGGGTGTATTTTTTCACTCAGACCTGTCGTGGGAAACGCATTTAGCTTATGTATGTAGTAAACCCTGAAGTATCGCCTGTGTGCTTTATCACTATAACAGTATAGTTAATTTTTCAGTCAAAAAGACAATTGTGCATGCTCTTGCGCATGGAATATTAAGGTATGGCATCACACTTTTCGCCTTCTGTTCTGCGCATTGGGAGAGCCGGGTGGACGCTCTTTTTAAAAAAACGTGCTCCAAAGTGTAGCGTAAAACTCGCCTCTACTTTCATCTCGAAATATATTTACCGCCGTAGGTTTTCCTTCGTTCCGCTCATTGTTTGTTCAAACAGTGATGTTACCTCATTTTTAAGACTGGGATTTCAAAGTTGAGCATAAATCTGAGCGCATGCTATACTTGGGTTTGCGTTTCAGTGTGCCTCGTTGCCGAAGGAGATACAGTGAGGCCCGGCGACGTGTGTGCGCTCCTAATCTGTTTAACGATCTACCAGAGGACATTTTCACAGGAACTTCTAAAATAACACTGAATAAGATTATCCGTGCTCTCTAGGTTAAACATGGTCGATATTCACATTAGCTTTGCCTTCTTACCTCATGTAACATTTATGTGTAATTTGTTTGAAACATTTGAATTCTTGTATTTTGTGTGTATGTTTGTTCGTTTTGGGTTATGTTATGGATAAGCTTGAACTCTATGTACTGCTGTAATAAACTTGCGCAGCCAAATGCTGTGTCGCGCGCACTTTACGTAACGGCGTTATTTTTAGTTGATATCTGAATGTTTTCCTATCTTAATGTATTGCCTTGCGAAATCTGCAGGGCCACGTTCCCGAAGCCCTTGTAGGCTTAGACAGGCCTGATGATAACTCTGTATACGTGTTATGGCAATAAATATATTATTATTATTATTATTATTATTATTATTATTATTATTATTATTATTATTATTATTATTATTATTATTATTATTATTATTATTATTATTATTATTATTATTATTATTATTATTATTATCAGTGACTCGGCACAGAAAAAACTGTACCCCAGATGTACCTAACGAAAATTTTACTCACACTAACAAAGAATTATTCTGGAAAGCTCGTGCCAAAGGGAAGGAAAGCATCTATAAGTATTTGTGGGTTAAGAATGACAAAATTTTTACTTGAACAGAGGACGGACTCCACGTGCTTAGTACTGACACGGTCGCTGACATTAATAAAATGGCTTAGAAGATGACAGTATGCTATCACTCCCTCACAGAGTTTTGTTCTCTTCCAACAGTCTTTGACGTCACTGATAACCCGTCGTTTTCGGTTGTTCATGTTAACGTCAGAAGTAGAAGGAAACACTGAGATCAATTTGTCGATACAACTAACATTTTGAGCTTTGTAGATGCTTTCATGCTTACAGAAATTAACGCTCATAATATGCTGGTCCAATTCTGCCTACCCAACTTTCAAGAGCATTTAATAACCAGAACACGTAGACGAGTCGCGGCAATAGCTGTCTTCATTAAGACTAAATGGTTAGGTATTCCGATGACGTTTTCACTTTCGGTTTTTGAAAGCCTTGCATTCTGCCTGAAAAATTCTAGCACTGCTCTCTTTTTAATCGCTACGTATCGTCCACCGTAAGAACATGTGCAGAGATTTTTCGATGAACTGAAACAAAATTTTGATGTTTTACCTTCTCATAATAACATCTGCATTATCGGGGATGTTGATATATATATATATATATATATATATATATATATATCCTAAGCTCAGAGAAAACACTCGTTTAAAATTATGTAAACATACTAGCAGACTGTGGCATAGAATCTGCCGTAAATAAAGCCACTAGACAAGAAGTGCTCTCATGACACCTTGTGTCTTCGTGTCTCGACCACGTCTTAGTTCGTTCAATGGATTTTTTGACCGGTAAATCCATTCGAATAAGAAAGAGGCTGGCGGATCGTTGCTATACCGGCTTCCAGATCTCTTTTCCTAGCCCTTATGCATTCAAAAGCAAGGAGGTCCACTATTTAGAAATATTTGATCATGCTAGATTTGACAGACTTGTCGCCAAATATGACTGGGACACACTCTTATCACATAGCTGTTCGACAAATGTGTACAAAAAGTTTGTACAAGCTTTGACCGAGCTGAAGCAAGTGTTTAAAAGATCCGTTTTGATACATAAGCGAAAAGCACACTTACACTGGGTAAATAATCGAATATTGAATGCTGTTGAAGAGAAAAGAGGTACTTTGGAAACGATGTCGGAAGCGGCCTGAAGACGAAGCTTTGAAATTTATTTACCGAAGTGCAAGAAACAAAGTTACAGCAGTGATGCGCTGTTAGAAAACAAACTACTTTGGCGGCCAATTTTCTTCTCGTAATAAACCTGCAAAGATGTTGTCCCTAGTGAATGAGCTTAGGGGAACCAAATCGACCTGCTTTTTAATTATTGAAAGGCTTCGGTGCACCGTCGCAAGCGGTGGCTAATTGTTTTAATGATTCATTTTCTTCAGTGGCGACAGATATGGGAACGCCCACTAATCGGCAGAGCCTTATCGCATCACGTAGTTCAGTAACAGTCTCGGCGCTTGTGCCCTCGATGGCGGATGACGACTTGTTTCGATTGCTGTGTCGGTCACGAAAGAACCCTGCTCAAGGTTTAGATCGAATATCACCTGAAGATATAATACATACTATCAGTGTGTTAGCGGGGCCGATTCTTTTTATTCTGAAGAGTATTCTAGACACGGGTGTTGTACCCATTGAAATGAAGAGAGCACGTGTTATTCCGATATTTAAGGGTGGAGAGGCATCAGAACCTGAAAACTACCGCCCCATATCCGTACTTCCTTTATCACAACTGTCGGAAAGGCATGTTCTTAAAGCAATGAACAGCTTTGTTCTCAAGCACAACATATTACCAGCTTCCCAGTACGGCTTTGTTCAAGGCAGCGGTACGCAGAAACTTTTTGAAACTTTGTCAGATTTTTTACACGGAACTTTTGAACAAAACCAAGTGGCTTGTGGACTCATTTTAGATATATCAAAGGCATTCAGCTTAGTTAGCCATCCCATTCTATGCAACAAACTTTACAACTATAACTTTCGAGGACATTTTCGAGATTTTCTTAGTAGTTATTGTTTTAATCGGTATCAAAGTGTTTGTCCGAATGATGTACACAGCACTCTGCGGTACCTCACCACAGGAGTATCGCAAAGCTCAGTGCTGACACCGCTTTTATTCAACTTATACGTGTGTGACATAGGACAAGTAATCGGCACAAGCACCGTTTTTCAATATGCGGATGACACGTTGCTTGTTTCGAGACAGGTGGAATATGGTAGAGCTGTTGCTCTGCTTCAAATTGATACAGTTAAAGTCACAGACTGGTTTTAAAGTAATGAAATGAAAGTTAATGCCCGAAAAACGCAATTAGTCTGTTTTAGAAATCATCTAAAAGTTCTTGATGCCATACTTCCTGTCCTTTTGCATGGCTCTGATTGTTTGTATTACGACTGCACACCGACTGAATATGTAGACAGTATTAAATCTCTAGGACTGCATTTTGACAATGATTTATCATGGAACGTTCATATGGCTTCCATTTGTGCTAAAATTCGACAAGCGGCGTACTTACTTTAACACGTTCGGAGTTATGGTCCTATTAAAATAAAGAAAATGATTGTACATGCATTAGCATATTCGCGTATAAGATATGGCATCTGCTGCTTTTTAATAGCAGCCGCTTATGGAAATCCAAAGTAAACAGTTTATTACAGAATATTTTAAAAAGCCTACAACACAAACCTTGATATAGATAACCCATTCAGGTCCCTGAATATGTCAAACTTTGATTCAGTGTTTCTCTCTGTTGTTGTGGCGCGGTATTAATGGAACGAAGATTTTCGCGTACCCGCAATAAGGCACCTGAATCTACGCGATTTCTCCAGATATATTGTTCCTCGAACAAGAACTAATTATGGCAAAGGGCAAAGAGAATATCCGAGTAAGTTTATCCGGCTTAAAGGATGCCTTAAAAGAAGGAATATGGAAAAAAAAACATGTCACTTGTATGAAGCTAACTGTTATTTGTGGGTATGTGAGCATTGCGAATTGTTTGAACATGGTACCTTTGTCCATTTCGCGGCCTTCTTTTAGAACATTGGCTAATTGAGTGCATATTCTTGTAATAGTTTCACCAGTTTTGTTGGAAGTTGACATGTAGCACCCCTGTCGCTCTAATTTTTGCAATTCTTGGTAACTAGTTTTGTATGTGCTCTTGAAATTGAAGAGGTTTAGTTTATATGGTGATTTTGCCGTGACTGTCAGGTACCTGCCATAAAAGCCCTCCGAAGGCTTCGGCAGACCCGGCAAGAAATACATGTACGTAAGATCCGCAATAATTATTAATATTACTATTATTATTATTATTATTATTATTATTATTATTATTATTATTATTATTATTATTATTATTATTATTATTATTATTATTATTATTATTATTACCCGCCGTGGTTGCTTAGTGGCTATGGTCTTGGGCTGCTAAGCACGAGGCCGCACGAGGTCGCACGATCAAATCCCGACCACGGCGACCGCATTTAAATGGTGGCGAAGCGCAGAAACGCCCGTGTACTTAGAATTAGGCACACGTTAAAGAACCTCAGGTGGTCCAAATTATTCCAGAGTCCCTCACAACGGTGTGCCTCATACTTAGATTGAAGTTTTGGCACATACAACCTCATAGTTTAGTTTAATTTTCCTTTATTATTATTATTATTATTAATAATATTGTCATCGGATGGCAGCAGCCTTACATGAGATCTCAGAAGATGAATTAGCTTTATAAGCTCTTTCATGTCAAACTTGAACGCCAATTGCTACGATCTAAGTTTTTAACGGAAACAATGCGATGTCGCCGTTCGTATGCGAGACACAAAAATGGAGCGGAGAAAATTTTCTAAATAAACATGTCTCGTGTTATTCTCTACACGTGGTCTATTTCGACGATTTGTTCACGAAACTTACGGCAGTAAGCCCGATGCCACGCTCACAGTCTGCTGACCTAGTGGCATAACACATACCGTTCAGTCATTCTTACGCCACGCTTGCATTACCGTGTCGTCAACCCTCTTCCAGCGCTCACAATCAAGCACCCAGTCCTCAAACAGCGCGATCAAGAGTTTATACAGAGAAACGCCGATACTTAGGGGAGTTTTCTAGGTATACATTGTGGCGCAGAATACATTTCTTGAAAAGGGACAGAAGAAAGGAAGACAGTGAAGCGCCAAACTACCAACTGTTTAATGACAGCCTGAACAAACGTATACAAGAAAATACAACTTCCGCTCATGCGCAGGGAGCCAAGGTGTGACAGAACAACGCTTCACTGTCTTCCTTTCTTCTGTCCCTTTTCAAGAATTGTATTTTGTGCCACAATGTATACCTAGGAAATCTAAGCACCAACTTGCCCAAGAAGAATTCCTTTTAGGGGAGTCGTTTTCGATCCGAGCTGAAAAATGTGTTGACTGACGCACGAAGATGAGGGCGTGGCGGTAGTATGGGATTTTGTGGCCCCTGTCGTTGCAGAAGACACAAATATAACCGAATGGTGAAAGTCCCTCCGGGAAGAGGCGTCAGGAGATACCAAGGCATTGTTCCGGCACACGGTAAAGATTGTAAACGGCATGGAGGTTGGTCCGTTTAGTTAGACGGCTCCCTAGTTTAAGTGTCGCGCGGATGACGGGCCGAAAAAGGTGACGGGGTCCCTGCAGAATCAGCGGTGTCTACAAGCGAGAGATGTGATCTGGCTCTCAACTGTGGTGGTACGAATGCAACCCGATATTTACACCGCGTCCCCATACTGCACGAAATAGGAACCGCTTTTGTTTCTTTGTACTTCTACATCATACGAACTCTAGAAGTTCCACAAGCGAATGCACTTGGGGCGCGGTTTCGGCCTTTTAATGAAGCATACACTGCATGTAGGACATTTTGATAACTTTGTATTTTTTACCATCTTAACTTATCCTTTGTAACGCTTGTGAATGTCCAACGGGTTGCCATGCTCGTAGCATTCGCAATTCATGTCTGTGTTCGAAAAAAGAAATCACACACGGCTACATTCCTTTCAAGCCTCAGGAGGGGCCCGGAGTAAGCAACAGGTTTGATAAGTGCGGGAAGCAGAACATGCGCAGTGTACGCTTCGAATAAGTCTGCGGCCCGTGAAATCATCGTACATGCAGGTGAGCCGGAACCTATAGAGAGCCCCGTGCTTGCGACAATGAGCCTCTATCAAGCGTTGTAATTTTTCTCTATCATATCAGCTTTCCAGCTTTAATTACTAAATTTCTTATTTGAACTTCAACTTGGCGTCGCTGCGTCAAGGTGACACCAGCTTCGGTTCCCTCTCACTATTTCATTATTCAGCGCCTCCAACTGGAAGGCGTCTCTTTATCGAGCTTTTCACATTGGGACATGTGGCTGCGCACGTGAGGCTGTAACCTCGATTGTAGGAATGCGCTTTCAGCGTCGTCGCGTGTGTAAGTGCCATTACATGAGGCGCTTGTTAGCACCGAGATCGTTACGCGGGAACACCCGTGTGCTTAGACTTAGGTGCACATTAATGAGCCCCAGGTGGTCCGAATTTCCGGAGTCCGCCACTACGGCGTGCCTCATAATAAGAGAGGGGTTTGGGCAAGTAAAACCTCATAATTTTTTTTTACGTGGAACTGTTATTGGTGACGCGGTCGCTCATTACATTGCGAGAGGGCTTCTATGTTCAGTTTTCTTCGATGTATTTTTCTTGTGGCTCAGCTCATCAATCCGAAGCCGATTCATTCACAAATCTTCTGCCGCCTACGGCTCAGTAATACCTGCGCCTTCGGTGAGAGGTGTTTGATTGCGTGAATAATCGCGTGTGGCAACGTCATTTGCAAGCAAGCGCTTCTTCCTCGACACGCCTCCTGAAAAGCCGCTGCGCTGCATCCAAACTGGCCGCGTTATAAAATAGCGCGTCAAGTCAGCAGGCGTCTCTCCGCAAACAGGCTTCATCGTAAATGGAAACGTCCTTCGGCTGGCCTTCCTCTTGCTGAATGTCGCGTCGTTTGCCTAAATTCGGAAAGGAGTGCACGTGCGTTTCCACTCACGTTTCGTGTGCTCGGAACAACGAGAGTCGCTAGCGGCGATGAAAGGCGCCACACCTCCCCCTTCTACTCCCCACCCCCGCTCTCTGGGCGTCGTCGTTACTTTCTTTTCATTCTTGACGCGTGCACGGGCAACGCAGGTGAAACGAAAATAAAAGAGCCGCCTCTAACACCTCGCTCTCCGGACCGCCTGAAATTGGTAAGTAGCGGAAACTTCGGGATGTTGCTGGCGGCCAAGACAGCCAGTCGGATCGAGGTGCGTCTTGGAGGAGATAACTCGCGTGTGCGTAAGTGTACAGCATTGCTTGCGCCACGCCGCAAAATCCGGGACACAAGGAAATCGCCGTCCAACGGTTGCGGCCGCACTCGCCTAGAAAGACGAGGAGGACTGCCATGGCCCTGTCGGAGAGTTTCTGTGTCATCTAGAACGGGCCAGGAGACACGTACAACCCTCGCGCAATCGGCCAACTTCTCCCTAGAGGGCGTTGATCTAGTCTCGGCGGGGATATTTCAGCAGAATCGCTCTTTCCATGCAAGCAGCCGCGTTCTGCTTTACTGCCTTTAGATTTGCTCACTCTCCCCCCCCCCCCTTCCACTTTCTACTGGTTTCTTTATTATGTTTATCTCTTTATGCATTCGTCTGTCCTACTGACGAGGGGAAAAAACACAATTTTGTGTAAAGTACTTCCTTGACTAAATCAGTTTCTCTCTAAGCACCGAATGCCAGCAGCATACAGAGGGGATCTAATGGCGCCGTTATCTCCGTTTATGTTTTTCTTCTTCTCTCAGCTTGTCCGCATTCCAAAAGTGCAGTTAGCTACCTACTAGAAGTGGGGAACATAAATATGTGGTGTTGGTGGCGGAGATTATGTTTATCTCATGGCATTACCGTGATCCTAGTATAAGACATGCACACGTGAGAAAATATAAAAGCACGATAATGCGTGGACAATTGTTTGGTTGATTTCAGATATGATCGGCTTGTAGTCGAACTCATTGTTAACATTTCGCAAGGCAACGACCAGAGAAGTGTAGCCTCTTCGTTCAGCACTGATGGAATTCCCGTGGTTAGAATCTGTGTAACTTCTGTATTTTACTAGATGCCGCTGTTACTAAGCTTACTGAAGCTCAGCTACGTCACCAGCATGTATGCACATCCCAGTCAGACCATTAAATATGTATATATATATATATATATATATATATATATATATATATATATATATATATATATATATATATATATATATATATATATATATATAGACCTTTTCTGTATGCCTGTTTCTTATGGTACGTGTATTTGTTGGCATAAGACTCTTCAGGGGTTTGTGAGACGTATTGCTTCGTCCCGCTGCCGAGCACGAGGTCACGCGTTCGGCTCCCGCTGTGTCACCCATGGGCGGCTTTGCGTACATGTTGAAGAATTGTAAGGGGTCAAAATTAGATCGCAGCGCTTAACTATGGCGTCGCTCACAGCTCAGTGTGCTTCTTTGCGACGTTAACAGGCAATTGACCCCGGCGTTTTTTCTTTTTTTCTTTTTACCATATTAAGATAATGGCATTTAAATATGGCAATAACAGTCCTGTCACCGGCAGGGTGGTTCAAGTTGCTTAGCAATTTAATAGTTGGAAACAATAATTTATAAATATTACATAAATAATTCTAAACAACCAATAGACGAGGTACCGAAACCGAAAGCTCTAGCTGCTTTGTGTGACGTAACGACGAGTCGATGACGTTAGATCCTGCACTACCGTAATGTAGGCACGCAGAACGCGTGCTGAAGACGCAGCACTCGCGGCGCTAACGCCGAAAGAGCGAAGCTGATGATGCCCTCTGATGACACAGGCATTTTCTCGCGCTCTTTCGAACTAGACAGTGGCGATTTCGGCCAGAGTAGTACGAAAGTTGAAGGATCGCCGTTTGCTTTTTACCAGCCACCGCCAAGCGAGGCAGCTGACGCGCCCAAGCTCAACGCATTGTGCTGCGGCGCGACGAAGAAAAGCACCGGTTATCGCGTCTGTCAAAACAATGATTGTCGGCCCTCACCTCGTAGAAAAAGAAGCCAGCTCCGTCGTTTCTGGTCGAAGTGGTGGTGTAGTCACTGGCATCCCAAACACAGGGTGGCCAGTAAAAAGTGATACATTCGTGCGCATGAGTCGGGAACACGCAGCCAGTCTTTAAAATTCATTTTCAGGAAAACAGAATAACTTGCAGCCACATGCTTTGGCACAGGTAATCACGGTGCAAAAGAGAAAGTATATTCAAAATTTTATTGAGGCCAGTGGGCATCGAAATATCGCCGGAGTCGGCCATCAAACCCCTCAAAATCTATTTAAAATTTTCCTTTCTTCCTCTCTTGGAAAGTAGCCAGTGTGTGGCCCTTGAACTGAGGTGTCGCCTTTCGCAATTTGTGCTGCGTTTTGTGCATATATGTCTCAGACCACACAACACGCATTACTGTCATAGGCGACGATGACGTTGCCGCACCATAAGAAAGTTGTTCTGGGGAAAATGGTAGTGTGTGATAGAACAGTCGGCTGCTTTGGAATTAATGCCTGAACTCTGTTGATAATATCTCTATTTTAGCGTTCCCTTTATGCACGTGCTTTCAGCTCATCATACATGCCCCTTGAACATAGCAAGGATAGGAGGGCAGGAAGCGGAAGTGACTTTTACAGTCTCATTGGTGGAGGAGAAGGAAGTGAGCCTGGAGTCACGAGGCTACTTTGTGACTGACCACTGGTGGCCATCGCTAATTATAAGCTCACTATTAAAATTAGCTGGCGCCCACTCTTACGAACCACTTCAGCATATGAATAATTCCTCGAATAAAGTTCCTACTGTCTTGCTTTGCTTTGCATCTATGGTACCGTTCTTGGTGAAATAATTGCATTAAGGATATCCAACGCTGGCAAGTTCTCTGCACTAGTTGGAGCGCAATACATGCAGAACCATTATATATCTTTCGGGACGATAATGACGTGGTTGTAATCATTTCACTCAAGCTTATCACGCGCAGCAGCATGCGCAACACACCGTTGTGTTATTGGCTGGTCATGTTTGAGCGCGGAGCGGACGGCGCGACGTCGACGTGCGCGCTCGCGTGAGCAGACACCACGCGTGAGCAGACGGCAGTGCCGGCCGCAGTCGGGCGAAAGCAGTCGTAGGGCGCCAGCGCGGTTCACGCTTCCTCTCTCGCAGACCCGTTTTCGGCAGGACGGGCTGCCATTACCTCAGGCGGGCGATCGCGGTTTCGGTGCCGGAACCACTACATGCCCACAAGCACCGGCTGTCTTCGGCTAATTCTGCACGACGTTCTGTTTTCCGCAGCAGTAAGGGACCCGCACGGAAGGTGTTTGAAGTTTTGAAACAGTGAGTGCGGTGCCAGACACTTTGGATATCTAGCGTATAATTAGAGCCCTTCGTTTTCGCGCTTTATGTGTCTGGTTATGTGTCTTTGTGTCTTATGTGGTTTATGTGTCTGGTTTATGGTTATGTTTAAAGTGAAAAACCAGTGAGAAATCGAGCTTGTGTTGTCTGGCAGCCCAAACTTGAGAAATGTTGTGGTAACTTTTACAAACGAATAACGCAAGCAAAGGTCTCCTTTCGTACAAAGGTATCCTATTTAAACAAGCGAAATCACTCATAGGAACGTGTAATCTGCCAAACAGAGCTGCTCGCAAATCGTGCGAAGAACATGTCTTTACAAACCCTCGTTATCAGGCAGTAATAATGCATTTAAAGATACAATAAGAAAAAAAAAAATACAGGCAGGTTCACCATCCCTTTTTTACTTGCTTTCTGCACTTTTTAATAAAGGAATAACGTGCAAAAACTAGTACACATGGGCCGGCTTCGGAGGAGGTGTGGTGCCTTTCTTTGTCTTGCTTGTTGTACATATACGCCTTGTTGGCGTACATGTATACCCATGAGCAAAAGTGTACGGACCAGAGGGTCTCCGAAAAAACTAAATTTCTTTGTAATTATCATGCATAAACTGAAATTGACGAGTATACACTGTAAGGTTCGCAATGCCAAGTTTGGACTACAGTCCTCGATTTCAAGTTGCATTCACAGGCAGAGGAAAAAATCGGCTTTATCGCGCGGTCCCTGGTCCGTATACTTTTGATCACGGGTGTACATATGCATTGGAAGAATTTCGGTGTCGATCCTGTTGTGTCTTTCTTCCTCGTCCGTTGTCGTACTGTTTTACTGTATCCCAGTATACTCCCATGAAACAAAACTATTGGAATACCAACTAGACGCATCAGCCGCCTTTCTGTGAACGTAACAAAGTTGGGCAAACATCCTCTCAACGACACAGCTACCGTTCACAAGGCAGAGCAACGTTAGCGCTGCGCTAATTCGCTGCCCAGTGAATTGCCGCTGCTTGCATGCATGCGACGTGCGGGAAATACAAGACGTCATTTACGTATTCATGAAAATGCCGATACGAAAAGAGCAATACGCTCATGTTCACTCAAGCGCAGCCTCTACAGGATATATATATATATATATATATATATATATATATATACGAGTTTTCGCTGGCGTGATGCTGGTCAGCGTTCTTGGTTTTGTTACACCTACATTTGTTATTCTTTACGAAGGTGCGAAAATCGGATACTATCGGGTTCTATCCGCAAACGAAGAGCCCTACGTATAACTGCTCTTGCATAATTGATCCACGTATAATTGATTGAGGATGGCGTTGCCCAAATTTGAAATAATCTTTGTAAGCATGTCAGTGATTTGATGAGTTTTTGCAGATAGTGCTAGGAGTGTCAAACGTTCTTTCAGTTTTTTTCTTGTTCAGTTAATTTCAATATATAAATTGTTCACACGCACAAAATAAATACATTTTTCATACATAAAGACCTTTCAGCGTATAGGCTTCACGAATCAATACAAAAGGAAAAGAAAACGTGAATAATTGCAGGGATTTCGTTAACATGCATATATCTTCTGTTCTTTCCCCAGCTGCTGTAAGTCAACCATGACGATGCAGTTATTGCGTAAATAAACTTAAGAATAATCACTTTGTAAGCGCTACCACAAAAATTAGTCAGAGACATCCCTGATGTCGGTCCACGTAAGCGAAGCAGCGTTCTTAGTTTTCGAAAGCGGTGCATTGAAACACAACACATAGTATGTACAATGTATTGTTTTCTTTATTTGCAGATAACAAAATGCCACGCTTTTGGGTCCCTTATTTTCGTTTTATTTTTTCCGAAGCTCTCTGAATCATAAAGTTCGTTACCATAATAAGACCTTGTCTCAGCGCTCGAATTTGCTAAAGGAAACAAGCCTTCCGCCTACACGGTCTTCCTAGACATACAGCAAGCTTTCGATTCAGTTCCGCATAAGGCGATTATTTTCGCTTTTGCAACCGCGGAAATTTCGAGTCGTCTACCCCCTTTGTGCATAATTTTCTATCGTAGCGCCGTATGAAAGTGCGTGTCGAAGGAGTAACTAGTGAATGCCGAAATGTGAAGTGCGGTGTCCGACAAGGCAGCGTATTATCGCCGCTTTTGTTTAACACCATACTCGCCGCACTTCCAAGACGTTTGCCTCGGGACCGTGACTTCCCTGTGATGTAAGCTCTGTGGCTAAGCGGCCCTTCCCACCTTGGTCCGCGGCTTCATGCAAGCCTGCAAAGAGCTCTAAACGCTACTTCGGAGTACTTGGGTGAAATTGGCCTGCTCATATCACCTGCTAAGTCGGCTGAGCCGGCTGTACCTTGACGAAAAGCGTATAAACTGGGTTCGACAACACCGTTATTTGGGGTTAATTGTAAATGACCGCATCTCTTGGCGTCCTGCTGTTAGATCTGTACGACGCAAATCGCACTCCCCCCTTAAGTATGTGGCCGCCTTGACTGCTAAAGGTGCTGGCTGCGACCAAACAACGACTCTCCAGGTGTACCAGTAATCTGTACTCTCAGGCATGATGTACGCGTTACCAGTCCTGAATATACCACCGAGTTTGATGGCCCAACTGGAACCAGATCATCGCGTTGCCCTTCCACTAATGCTTGGATTACCTTGTGAGGAGCAATCTGTTGCATTACTCACTGAAGCGCATCAGTTACCCCTGAGGCTGCAGGCAAACCAGAGAGCTCTATGTCATATTAAACGTTTGCACCGCGCATTGAACGGTCATTCGCTCCTTGATCGTCTCATTCACCACCCGTTATCTCGCATGGGAAAAATGGCGCCATTATTTATGAATATCACTGAGATTTCTGAGCATGCTGCTTCAGTTACGCCTCCACCTCCAAAAGATGTCACGAAACACATGTTCCCCATTAGCCTCACAATCCCTGACATGCACAAAAAGTCTGATATGCCTGTTTCGGCAATATTCCGATTCGCTCAGTCTTACATGTTCGGAAAGTTTCTAGGTTATCTTCAAATATTCATAGCAGCATCTGCACACAGTTACGGTCAAGGTGCCTCTGCAGCTTTTTTCTGCCCTTCGACTCAAGTACGGCGTATCTTTCAAATTCCTCATCCAATTTCGTCAACAACTGCTGAGCTAGCAGCTATTAATGTTGCACTAAAATATGTGGACGAGGAGTTAACTACATGAAAGATTGCCATCTTTAAGGACTCCCGCGCTGCCCTTAGCAGGTTACAATGCGGTGACACTGATTGTCCACTTGTGCCCAGCATTACTGATTTTGCGAGCAAAATTTCATCATGTGGGGTATCTCTCGTTGCTCAATGGAATCCTTCCCACGTAGGAATCCCCGGAAATGAAGAGGCTGATCGGCTCGTTTCAACTTGCGTTCATAACAACTGTGAGTGCCCAGAAATGTTGTGCAAGGTTGATGACGCTTCTTTGCTGATTCGTCGCCGCCTACTCAAGCAGCATCCAGACCAGCGCGTCGCAAATGGAGCGTTCCCGCACCGGTTTCGCGGTCGAGGCTTGCCTCGTCGCGCTAGAGCACAATTACTCAAGCTGAGGGCTGGCTGCGTGAACGAGCACGAATGTTTATACAGACAAGGATGTGTGGCAAGTCCATCGTGTACGTCTTGCGGCTGCTGTGAGACACTTCAGCATCTCATATTTTAGTGTCCCACTTTCAGTGCGCAGCGCATGTCACTAGTGAGAGACTATCATCTCCTTGGCCTGCGGTGTACGACCCTGGACGAATGCTTGTGCCCCAGTGGTTGTGGGTGTAAACGTGATCAGGCTTATCAGGCTCTACTTACTTTTCTAGAGTTAACTAATTTAGGTTCCCGTTTGTAGCGTCGAAACCATTATATTCAACATTCTGTAGTAGCGTGACTTTCAGTGACCGGACCTACTGTGTGTGATCTGTACTGTGTTCTACTTTATTCTTTAGATTTATCCTGTTGCTCTTCCTTTCCTCTTTCCTCCCCTCCTTCCTATCTTCCATTCCTGTGTTGCTGTCACCTCCCTTCTGAAGAGTAGGCAGGCGTTGTGCCCCTTCCGGTGGCAGTTGCTAGCCTGCTTCTCGCTTTCCCTTTCCTCTTAATTGTATAAATGTCTTCACAACAAATAATAAATAATAATTACAGTAATTACTAGAGGGAACTCTGGCGCTGTGATCGCTCAGCCACCATAGGAGTGATGGTCAGTACACGGATTTCTCTAATGTTCATGCTTGTAGCTTAAGACATTCTTGTGGCTTAGTTTACTACTGTTTTTTTGCTTTCATTGACCTAAATTTTAAAGTAATATATCTAAATGCATAACGCAGTAAGGATCTTCGAACATGTATGATTGCTACTAATTGCAGCATTTTCGCCTGTTGTAGGATTTTGGTGTCGGAGACACGGGGCCGCGCGTCACACGGGAGGTCGTGCTCTGGCCAACGCCACCGGTGCGTCTCGAAAAGGGGCAGCTGGGCTACACTACCGGCACATGACAAGGAGGATAATCGGACCCATGCCGTCTTCCGAGCGTTCTTGACAAAAGATGCTTTCTTGCTGATAAATACGACGACGAGAGGTTGGAGAAACGGAACAGGTGGTTCATTAACATGGGCAAACAGGGTAAGGTTATTTGCAGAGAAACTCATACTAGCACTGGCAGAAGCATAGCACAATGCATAGCAACATCGTAGTTCGCAGCTACATTGTTCTCGTAGCATAAGCTACATAATCGGGGAGGCGCACGCTAAATCTTTCTGGGAGGGTAAACACCTCCCACTGACGATGTCTCTTAAACAACATAATTCTTCCCCACATCACTCGCTAGGGAAACGGTTCATATCCTAATCGGAAAATTCCGTGGTGCGGGGAGGGAGGGGAGCACCGAGACCCGCTGCTCACCTTCAACGAAATAACAACACACTATCAGCTGTCGAGGAGGACCTTCCCACTCCCCCACGCTAAACTCACTAGACCACAGTCATCGATATTCAGAATGCTTCAGACAGGGTCGTTCCCCTCGAGAGGCAGACTGAGCCGTTATTCACCAGAAGTAGAGCCGCAATGTCCGGATTGTGGCGAATCTTACTGCTCGCTAGCGCACATGCTTTGGCAATGCTCCGCGTTAAGCGGCACCATGTTATCTAAAGAAGAAGACTGGGTGGACGCCCTGCAAAGCGACGACCACCAGACCCAGCTCCGGGCCGTCCAGAGGGCTCACGAAAGGGCGGAGGCTCACGGGCTTCCCGTCCCAACGTGGGTGCGGCCCGCGACCCCTGCCGCCCACTAAACCAAGAGTGGGTGGGGAGGGGTTCCTCAGGACACATTAAAGTTATTTCCTCCTCCGTGGTCATGTAGACGTCACAAACTCCGCCTCCGAGGAGAAGGTCAATGCAAATCACAAGCTCTGCCTTTAAGATGAACATGGAAATGGGGAAGCGAATACTGCATACCCATTCTTGAAGAAAAGAGTGCTACGAAGACGCGTACTAAAAGAGGAACATATACGATCGACAAACGCCTTGTCCGTCGTACATCTTCCTCTTTTAGTCCGCGTCTTCGTAGCGCTGTTTTCTTCAAGTATGCAAAACCAACTCGCCCACATCAAGCTTCTGCTCCCTACCCATTGTCCCAGCGATGACCGGGAGAGGTGAACAATCCAAGCCACCACAAGGAAAGCCACTTCCGAAAATTCCCAACCACCTCTTCACTGGCTTGATGGGTTGGCATTACGCACAATACTTGGCTTTGATAAGCAGTAGTCTCTTGGATGTGCTCGGCTTTGAGAGTTTGCTGAATACGCACGTACCCCTCCTTTGGCAATCAGCTCACACTTTGAATAACATGTGCCCCTATAAAAGGCTCCATAGTGACGTCAAGGGCAAGTTGCTCGGGTAGAATACAAACGCACCCTTTTTTAAGAATGCAGAATTTGTCAGCATTTCAGTGTCCACGTTGACTCAGTGGAATGGCATTTGACGTCGATACCACAATGACCCCTGTCTGCTCTCTTCGGGAAATACACCCTGCGTAACACTGTCGTGGCGGACAAACATGATGGCTTGCCTGCGGGAAATTTTGGGGGTTCATTTGTGTTCAATTAGGCTTACCATGTTAGTTCACACCCCATTGGCATGGCACATACATACTTAAGAAAGACACCCGGCGTTCTGTCAAACCGACGGTCTCCCGTTTTCGGGTCGGGCATTCCAATGCCGCTTTGTTACTGCTCTTCGATTATAGTTGTACTTTGCGTTGACAAACAGCCGTTATTCTGGCGGGTTCATCTCATTCAACCTGCAGTAGTCCCCGACTGCACCGACCGTGCAAGCGGGTGACCCACACGCAGCACCTCAGTACACTACCACTGCGGCGTGCTTGCCTTCACTCTACCGGCGTTCGCAAGGCGCTTAGCGTGCTTTATTCTTCTAGATTTACGAGTTTCTGAAAACATAGCACACCCACAAAAAAAGAAAAGAAATGCCAGAACTTACCGCAAACTCGGCTACGTCCAACATTCTTTAGATTAAACGTGTTGGTTACGGACATGTCTTGCGTACGTTGCGTGCCTATGGATGGCTTTGCGAGCATCGTGCGCATATTGCTGCATGCACGCTGCATATTCCTTGAGAACACGGGGAGCCTTTTAGCGTTGCCGAAAATTGTTTTCATCAGGCGGCGCGAGAGTTCTCACCACGTAGTCCTCATAATGTTTTCCAGAAATACCACGCTGTTGTCACTATTATATGGGATTCCCTAAATGTATCCAGGAATTAGAGTTTCATATTTGTTATTTGAAGTAATTGAATTCAAGAAATCAATACGTCATTGGAGTCTGGTGATATATACATAACCCCCAGCGACCAATGCCTTACGTGCAGCGGACGAAGACGTCGTTGTGCTCGCAGCAAAGAAGTTATTGAGAAGAGTCATGTGCGAAGGCCACAACAACTACAACAACAATAGCAATAACAGTGTGCGTGGTTAATACCCCTGTCACACGGGCACCCGCGAACTCCGTTGAGCATGAAACTCCCTAACGGAGATTGACGGCAATGGAGTTGCGGCCGTGCTACACGGCACAGTGCGAGCTTTCGACGGGCGCCGCACGGGGTAGAAACGGCGCTGCTGCGCTTACTGCGCGAGCAACTGTTCACGTATATGGTCGCCGTTACAGTAATGTATGTGAATTTTTTTAACGCAGTATGTAATAATATACAATCCCAGCGAGAAACGTTGTAATATGTTACCGCAAGACTTTTGTTTTCCAAGCATAGCGAAGTTGCAAGCGATGCTGGCCACACTGCGCTCTCGCTTTCGTGCGTGGGCAGCGCGGGTCATGCTGTTGGGCCTGTGCGCTTCGACTTGTGGTTCTGTGGTTGTGATTCCGCTGTATAATCGTGCGTGTCTATGTGCTCGCGGTGAGCTCAACTGCTTCAAGATGAGTGACGAAACTGAAGACGTAAAAAAGAAGGTCGCCCTCGTCATCGCCACAATAACCGGCATTGAAGTGGACATTGAAATCTCGGCAACGAAAGTGCGTACCATCAAGCGCCAAATAATTGCCAACAACAGCATGCTGACTGGGTTGGCATCGCCATCAAACCACGCTCCGAGGGAAGTGTGGGCCAATGCTCTGCATGGGCGTTGGTTTGAAAACACATTGCCAAACCTTGGGGACCAGAATTTCCGGCAGTCTTTTCGTGTATCGCCAACCACATTCAAATATTTAATCGATGTTTGCCGGCCCACGATGGAACGTCAGACGACGAACATGCGCGCAGCCGTTCCACTGGACAAGAGGGTCGCCGTAGGCCTTTATAAGCTCTGTTCGTCTGCCGAGGACAGAACAATCGCTCACTTGTTTGACATTGCAGATCGACGGTGAACATAATTTATCGTGAATTCTGCGAAACTGTAGTGGCAACGCTGGAAGCAGAGTGGGTGAGGATGCTCAATGAAAGTGACATGCAGGAGCACATCAAGCATTTCCATGCTTCTACCGGGTTCCCTCAAGGTGTGGGCGCTCTGGACGGTTGCCACTTCCCAGTTTCTCCGCCAAAGCTGATAATAGGCCGATATCACGAGCAGTTTTCCTACGCTGCCGCTACGGCAGCCCCGCGCAGTGCATTGTTGTCCCAGTACTCCCCGTCACCACTCGTCTCTGCTCTCGCAGCCTTCGTATCGGCATTTCATCTGGACAGCTGGTAGTCAATTGACCTTCATTCATGCCGCAAGATTGTTCAGTTAACGTTCCAGGATACGTTAACATTAGCAAGGGACATAAAGGCATTGGATCTTCAAAGTGAAACAAAAAACAGCGGTAAAAATGGATTGATAACACATAATAGCCCGACCAAGATGTTCCTTTTTGTTGCTGGATTCTAAATATATCCGATAAAATTTATAATTTCTAGCCATGTGTAGTGTAGTTGTCAGCCTAAAGAAGAGACACAGGAACAAAATATCTTCTCGGTTTCACGTATAAAAAATTCGCAAGCACTTGATGTTCGTTCACTGGTTTAGTAAATGTTACGTAGTGTTGCAGTGACCTGCGTTCTTGTTCTGAATATTTTGAAGGAGATTTGCCAGACTTGCCTGTCTAGATCGTTCCATAAAACATTTCGAAATATTTGCCTGATTGGTGCTCGACGGGAAGTGGGAGTCCACGTCTCAGCAGAAGCTGGCATCTTCAATGGCGAGGTGCGCTCACAAAAATATTTTAACTTTTTTTCTCGCTCTATCTCCCGGACAGAAGAAATATCAAAGGTTTCACTGAATGGGGTAAATACTTAACCAAATACGTTTTCGCTGCGACATTTGAGTAGAGACAAGGCAGTGGCGTGTGCTAAGCATTGCTTTAAATTTGTTAGAATAGAACCTGCGCCACAGTATATATTATCGTGGCTTTTGTGAGCCACGCAGCTTTCTTAGTAACACAGCCGCGTTGTAATGGCATGTTACAAGTTCAGACTACATTTTCTTATGTGACAGCGTTGCCACGTTTCAGGATATTTTTTTGCGAAAGGAATCCAATGACGACTGCTGCTAACGTGAGTGTGTAGGCCGGAACCGATGCAATTGTGGGGCTACTAGCAAGATGGCGGCGTATTACCAAGGAGGTAATACGCTGTGAGGGCTGGTGTTATTGGTTTGTGGGGACTTCAACGCACATAACGTCATCTGGGGCAGTGAATATAATGATTCCCGTGGAAGCATTATAGAGTCTGCCGCAGAAAAAAAGTAATCTGATGGTGTTAAATGACAGCTCTCCAACGTTCTTGCGGGGGTTTCGTTACTCAAGCTGTATAGATGTTACGCTCTGCTCCCAAGACCTTCTTGATGGTGTTGAATGGTCAACGAACATAGAAACGCATGGTAGTGATCATTTTCCGATCCTGGTCAAACATTGCCTCATACGGAGTGAAGGGACCCGCCGCTACTCAAAGTATACTAATTGGCAAAGTTTTCGGCACCATTTAAGTAATTCATTAGATGAAAATCCGAACTTTCAAAGTTTTGCAAATACATTGTGTGAGTCCTACAAGAACTGTACAAAGCAAGTCATTGTTCCAAATGAATACGCTGCAGCCGACGGCGAATATGAATGCCTAAGAGCAATTAGAAGGCGCGCGGAACGGGCTTACCGCCACAGTGGAAAGCTGGATGACTACAAAATGGCACAGAGAGTTCAGTCAACTTCGCGCAGACGCTTACAAAAATTAGGTACAAGAAAATGGCGAGAATACTGCGCGTCGTTGTCTCCGTTTACTCCAGTTCCCAGAATATGGTCCGTAGTCCGATCTTATAGTGGTCCAGTTACCCAGAGCCATCCCTTTCGAGCCCTTGCCGTAGCTCGAAGCACTCCGGAAACATCTGTTGCTGACGAATTTTGTCAACTTATATCCAGACCAGGAATTCCGATTACTTGCCTAGAATTTGCAAGTTCGACAGCACTAGCAGAACAGAAGCTTCATGCGTGCTTTATGTCACAACATCCACAACTTTATTGTGAGTTTAGATTAAATGAATTGAAAAGTGCTCTTTCGTCATGCCGTACAAAGACAACCGCAGGCCCAGATGGTGTTACGTATGTGATGTTGAAGAACCTAGGTCCAGTAGGAAGAATGACTCTATTGGAGATATCTAATGATATCTGGATAAGAGAGACTCTACCGGAATCATGGAAATTAGCTCGGGTAATTCCAGTGCTAAAACCAGGAAAGACTCCACTTTGTCTTGACTCCTACCAACCCGTCAGTCTCACAAGCTGTTTTTCCAAACTAATGGAGAAGATGATAGACAGTCGACTGCAATGGTGGTGTGAACACACACATGTGTTTTCCGACCACATGACCGGTTTTCGACAAAATCGTTGTACAATGGATGCAGTATTAGATATTGCCACATACGTCGAACAGGAACGAAGCTGCGGAAATGTGACAGTAGCAGTATTCTTAGACATTCAAAGAGCATTCGACACTGTAAGTCACATACACGTCCTTGCTCGTATGTTAGAGCTTGGCCTACACGGTCGAACGCTGCGATGGGTGTCCTACTTCTTGAAAGATAGAAAAATATTTATGGAAACAATAGAAGGAGAAAGTAATTATCACAGCATCACGCAGGGCGTTCCGCAGGGCAGTGTTCTCAGTCCGTTCTTATTCAATTGTGTCATGGCAGCCTTGCCACAAAAGCTCCCGTCTGGTCTACGGTATTCTCTGTACGCAGATGACATCTGCATATGGGCCTCGGGTGCTAATATACAAGACTTTCAAACAACGCTGCAAGAGGGCCTTGATAGTATCGACACCTTTTTAAAAGAAAGAGGCATGAGTCTTTCATACGCAAAGACAGCCGTACTTCCTTTCACTAGACGACAGTTGATTAATTTCCAACTTAGGCTTAACGGGCAAGCTTTGATGTTTGTGAAAGAGCATAAATTTCTTGGAGTTATTCTTGATCGCCAACTTACATGGGCTTCACACATCCGCGCAATTGAAAAACAGACCAATGCAGTAATAAACGTACTTCGGCGACTCGCAGGCACCACGTGGGGGGGATCTGTCTACAAGTTCATAACGCACTCATAAAACAAAAAATTGCTTACTCGGCACCTATTCTCCATGGTTTGTCGCAGACTTCTGAGGAACGTCTTCAACGTTTACTAGCAAGGGGGCTGCGAGTGTGTCTTGGGGTTCCGCAGGCTACCTCGAGTTCTTTAGTAATTGCTGAAGCTCGTCACCCCCCATTTCCAGTCATACGAATGGTCGAAACATGCCGGCATATTTATCGCATCTTAACCCAACACGAGAAGCATCCATTAAACCTCGCGCTCACCGAAAGAAACAAAAGCAAAATCCACGATGTTGTTCGAGAACATAAAGCATTATTACCAAGATTTGAATTATGCAAAGTGGATGTTAGTTACCCTCCCTGGATGTTAACATACCCTAAAATAGAGTTATCGGTTCACGGGATTATATCTAAGAGACACATGTTCATAGTAGCCGCACAGCAACTGGCACTCTACCAAATTTACTCAATATATCCCCAGTACATTCACGTTTATACAGATGGTTCGTGTCATAAAAATTCCTCGACTTCAGCATTCGTCATTCCACATTTAGCGCTAGAGCAAGCATTTAAATTATCCCGGGAGACATCTTCCACCATGGCAGAACTATTTGCAATCCTGTGTGCTTTGCGTTTCATAACTTTAGAAAAACATTCGCAAAAATGGGTTATCTTTAGCGATTCGCAAGCCGCTCTCACATTACTACAGAGCAATAAGAAAAATTCCTTGAACACTTCGCTATTGTATGAGACGCTCAAAGAACTTACAAAAGCAAGCGCAATGAACCACGTAATTGCATTTCAGTGGATTGCTGGGCACTGCAATATTCCTGGTAATACTGTAGCGGACGCAACTGCGAATCGAGCGCACAATAACGCAGAGACAACCAATCTTCCTCTATTGCGTAGTGAAGTCCGTCTGCTCCTGAGACAGATTTCTTGTCTCAGCAAAACTACCTGGTTTGACCAGCAAACTAAAAACTCGGAGTTATACTCAATAGACCCATGTATAAACTTATACTGCATTTACGAGACACTTCTTGTACAGAATAAAACGTGTCTCTAGTCCGCAGTGTTCTTGTGGCCATCCAGGCGAAGATGTGCATCATCTTCTTCTCGAGTGCTCAAAATACGATACACAAAGAACGGTACTGCAAGCTAATTTGTTTATATTAGACAGAAGACCATTCACTCCAAAAAAGATACTTGGCCCATGGCCAACTGCGGGCCTTCAAAAAAGAGCGCTTCTTGCTCTGAAAACGTTTTTAGAGCACACCAACATTTTGGGAAAATATTAAGTATTGGATAATCCGAATACGCTAAATGAGTTACATAAACGTTGTTCATGGTGCATAGTTGGTTTAAGTGGTGATCGCAACTTTTACTCAATACGTATAATTCTGTCCTGTACTTGGAGTGTATTACAAGTGTTGTTGTGTGTTTTGGCTGTTCAAAACATCGGACTTCATATATGCGTACATAGACTGAACTCATGCACAGAACTTTGCGACTCATGTACTGTTGGACTGTATATTTTTTATTGATCCGGTGTTCTAATGAGTGTTATATTTAGTGTCGCTATTCTCCCTTTTTTTGTAAATTTGTTTCGTCAGCCAAGTGACAAGGAGTAGCCGGTGCCACCACATAAAGGCGCCAACCTCTCCTAACATTCACTTCAATAAAAAAAAAGGCCAATGTATTTCTTGGAGCATTTTAAAGACGGATATACCTCGAAAATGTTGCAAGTCCCAGTACATGACTTCACTAGAGCTCGGCTTCAAATATGTACAACAAAGCGAATAATTAAAAAAGTTACTTAGTGAATCTTTGTTATCTAGACACATACGGTTTCTTATGCAACCTTCGCCTCTTACAGAAATCATTCTAAAGAGGCAGAACAATGCTATCTTTTATTTTAAATGGTTCGAAGTCAATAAAACAGCTGGTATATGATAGAGTATGGCACAAATTGTGAAATATAGGCGTATTACGTGTAATGGTGCCAGCGCAGGATGTGTGACGAACATGAGTAGTGTCTAATCAAAGCTCAAAAGTGAACTCGCACCAAACTCCATAAAAATGGGCTAACATGCAAAAGTCTTCAAGGCGATAAAACATATACATAAGTGCGACAAAGCACACAAAATGTCACTGAACAGAGAAAGTCATCATGATGTTACAGTGCAATAAAAATTACGTCGCATAATCAACACAGAACTATATGTCCACAAAAAAAGCTAATAAAGTGACAATCTACAAAAATGTCTATAAGCATGTTTCTTCGGTATAGCAACCTAAGCACCAGAAATGCAGCACTTCTCCATTGTATGGCATATTAGAAAGCTGGGCGCAGTGGCCGGAGAAGCACCGCTGACAAGACAAAAAGCCATAGCGTAATTTCTAAATATGGAACAAACCCTTGACACAGAATGCACCCCAAACCTCAGGAGGATAGTGTTTTGCTTTCAGCTCAAATTTTTGGATACCGCGCTCTTCTGTAGCCAACCTCATGATTCTGTAGCCGTTAATAAAAACAAAAAACAATTCGCTTTGCTTTCGTCTATTATTATTCAACATGTTGCACACATTCATGGGCTGCCACGTACGATGTCTATCTCGATTTCGTACGTATATGTAAATTATAAAGATGAGAATTAAATCTAACAATCTATAAATTGGATCATTCGAGTAGGCCACTGTTTTTGAGGCATGCGGTACTGCCTTTTTATATTTTGGCTCTGGTAGTAATGGCTATGGGCGTAAATTGAGTCATCAGATTTCATAAAACTTCTCAAGTAAGCATATTTCCTTGTTCTTCTCGTAAGAATATAAACACGGTAGACCACGATTTTAACCTACCTCCTCTTCAGAATGTGTATGTTGGACTTCAGTTTGTCGCTACTTGAGCCAGAGTTTGGAACCGTATACATTCGAATGTGAAAATATCTGGGAATATTAATTATTTAATATAACATTAATTTACCTTATATTGCATAACCTAATATTCCACATTATTGCTTGTTTGCAAGCCACTGCCTCTCAGGAGGCACCTTTTTTCGCGTGCAGTGGACTATTGTACTTATTCTTTCTTAGTGTATACTGCTGTGGAAGATAGCTTTTGATATTTATCTCCTTGTCGCTCTTGTATCCCCAATGAGCTTCCCGGCCTCTGAGCAATAATTATCATTTACGCTCACTAGCTTAAACACTGGCGGCTGGACCAAAAGGTGCATATCTCCAAATGATCCTTTCAAGGCAAGTTCAAGTAAATTTGATTGAACTTGACTAATAAACACTATTGTGACTGCGATAGCACCATTTGTGATGCAGAAACACACACGCACACTAAAGAAAACCGATGTAACCATACTCAAGCACGTAAATTCTTAAATGAGCGAAGCGTCTTCACAAGGAAAATAATCTAACCTGAGGTAGCTATGAAGCCACCTTTCGAAGGTGAGGTCAGGTCTTTCAAAGCTAATAAAAGCCGACTGCGACATCTTCCGCAATCCGCTTGCCGTGGCGCTAGAGGAAGTCGACACTAATGGGCCGCTGTAGAGTTGATAAACACCTCCCATGTTTGCCGTCATGGAAACGCGTTCGTTGACAGCTTCCATTTATTTTATGTACAAGGACCACCGATAAGAGCAGTTAAGATAAACTAGTTCACAATGCTTTCTGACACGCATAACTGTTCGGAACTACCTCGGTGGTGCGGTGACACATTTATTTTTAAATGCGAAAGCATTATATGTCAAATGAGGCAGAAAATCCGGCGTGATCAAGCAATGGTTGGAAAAGTGTGGCCGATGGCGCAATGAGTAAAAACGCGTTCAAACTTGCTCGGACTGTCGTCAGATTTCTCGGGAAAGTGCCTCTAAACAAAGTAAATTATTGGCTTTGAAAAGAAAACTTGGTTCAGTTGAGTCCGGATGGCAATCGAGCCCGGGCCTCCGGAGCGCGAGACGAGCACGCTTTCCCGACGCCATGGCGGCTCCACTGTTTTCGTTGGCTAAAGGCGCGCCTAGTGCTTGCGTCATTGCGCACGTTACGTCGCAGACATCTGGCTTCGACGTTAGAGTCAGGTGACTTAAGGTGGAGTAAAGTGAAATAAGGTGAAGTGAAGGGAATCAAAGTGCATCGAGGCTGAGTAAAGTTGCTTAAAATGAATTAAAGTGGATTACAGAAGAATAAGGTGAATCAAGATTGAAGCAAGTTACAGTAAGGTGGATTAAGCTGGACTAGGGTGGATTAAAGGGGACTGAGGTAGATTAAGGTTGGTACAAGGTAAAGCACGGTGGATTAAGGTGCATTAAGGTGGCTTACGACAGAGTTGTGAAGGACACGTGACCACGTATGATGTCACGTATCTCGGACGTAACGAATAAGTTAGAGAAGTCAAAAATGCTTTTGCATTCGAATCACATAAGGATACTTAAGCTACCACACGCTGACGTCAACGGCGTGAAACCCGGATGTTGGCCACCCTGTTACGAGACGATCGAACCATGCTGATTCCATGCGAAGACCGAAGAAGTTGGGCGCCTCACAATTCCCATGTTGCCAATTCTTACCAATGTACCCAATGGCACAAGCCCCATCGGAAATTGTTTATGGCACAGGCTGTTCGATTGCCGGCTTCCTGTGCCGCTTATCTTTTTGACGTTTATTCGTTTGTTCCACAGTTTACGTTGCCCGCCGTGCCGCAATTGTCAATGTGGCGACGTGTCATGCGTGGCCACACTTTTTTCTAGAAACGTGCGCCCACTTTTTTTCTAGAATATTTCTAGAAAAAAATTTTTTCTACAAGATTTCTTGCGTGGTATTCTGTTGATGAGCAAGGAAACCAACTTCGTAGAAACCATTTCTTGGACACTCTTTATTTTCTGCTGCGAGGCTTTAACGCACCGTTTCTTTTTTTCATTTTTATAGTGCAACAGTATACGTGGAAAGAGAAATTCTTTTAACATTAACAGGACTGATAGATACTGAACGTGGTGGTTTACTCTTCCGTGACGATAGTTGCAGTGATTCAGAGTGAGCTCTGTGAAATGAAGAGGAACGTCTTTTTTGGCCTGAAATGAACAACCAAATATAAATCAGTCATTGTGCCACACCGTTCACTAATCAATTCTAGGTGCAAAAATTCACCGGCGATTACTGTACTTCCTAATGCGAAATTTGAGCGCATCTCTATACGTGTTTTCATTTATTAATTCATCCGGAGTCCCCCACTATGACATGCCTCATGGTCATATCATGGCTTCAGCGCGTAAAACCCCAGAAGTTTAACTATTTATATTACGAATTCTAGTTCCTAATTATTAATTATGCGTGCGCACAATACATATCTGCGTTTAAAGAATTGTGGGTTTCGTATCTATTTTCTTATTTTTAATTTAATAATAGTAAACCTTTCAATTAAATTGCGCGAAGCATCATGCTAGTGCAAGAACAACAACTCTCTATTATCTGTGGATCCACATCCTTTATCATTTATTGAGTAAAACTATCGAGATTCTGGATGCTGTACTCTTAAGCCTTGCCTTACAGTTTAGTTCTTCCTTAATCGCCAAAGTCAGAATTCCTAAATATGTCATAACCTCTTAAATGACAAGGTCCTGTCTCGATTTCGGATGCCATGCTTCTGCGGTGTTACTTCTCCGAGCTTGCACCCCATGACTCATGTATAGTTCTACTCCGCCCTTCAGTGCTGTTTTTCTTCCCATTTTAAGTGAAGACACCGGTGGGCGCACATTTCTCGTCCTATATGGAAACAGAAGCCTCATAAGTGTAGCCGCGTAAAAGTGTAAAATTGGGACTAGCAGTCCCAATTTTACTTCGTATTGATGATGACACAATGTATCAAAAACAATGAACAATATGACATAATTGGCAAGGCTACTAGCTTTCGCGGCTGAACACAGCGGAGCCTTGAATTTTTAACAGGTTGTCCTGCAGCTGCCAATCTTCAAGTAAAAACCTCGAGCATTCCCTTGGCTTCGCCTAGAAGCGTAAACTTTTGCGACACTTAAAATCCCGCATAATGGTGAGAACGCGCTTGAATTGCCGTCTCCCTTGTGGACCTACTAACATAATTTCCCTGTGCCATTCGATCATGCAGCATTCATCAAATGGAGTCAACGTGAACCGATAATGTTTTGTTATTTATGATATACACTCAGGGCACAAGAAATTGCGATAAGTTTTCTGATTTTTCTTAGGCTTTACAAGCCAAAACCACGATATGATTAAGAAGGACGCTGTATTCAATGGCTCCGGATTAATTTCGACCACCTGGGGTCCTTTAACGTGCACCCTATGCACTGTACACTGGTGTTTTGGCATTTCGCTCGCATGAAAATCCAGCCGCCGTGGCTCGGATTTGATTCCGCACCCTGGCTTATGATGCTACCAGTGCTCCAGCGAACCGAACCCCCTTCCATCGTGGTTTTGGAATGCTTCACAATCTCGCGCAATTAAATTGAGTTAAATTCTGGGGTGTACGCGCACAAATCACGATCCCATAAGGCACGCTGTAGTTCCACGACCTGGGGTTGTTTAGCCTGCACCTAAATATATATACAGGAGCGCTTTATTTTTTTGCATTTCGCCTTTATTGAAAGGTAGGAGCTGCGGCCTGGGCCTACCTCATGACCTGGAAGTCGGCACCCATAGCCACTATGTTACCGCGGCGGATAGCGTGAAACCTATTTAGTGAATATGTTGCTCACAGGGCGAAGTTGTGGTGTGTTCTACCATCCACCGTGGCCTCCATAGCCTCCATAGCCACCATAGCCTCCATAGCCTCCATAGCCTCCGAGAGATCCAACACCTCCCAAGCCTCCGAGGCCTAGACCGTAGACGGGCACGTAGACGAGGCCGCCATTGCCATATCCACCGTTCGAACTTGTACCGCTCAGACCCGAATGTGCCACCAACGCGCCTCCAGAGCTGACTTTGTTCACATGGTGAACCGTCTTGACAAGGAACGAAGGCCCCAGCACAGTTTTTCCGTGGCCATGGCCGCCGCCATTGAGGAGCACAACGCTGCCGCCCACACCGGTGCCCACGCCACCGCCATAGCCACCTTCAGCCACAGCGCCGGCCAGAGCGATGGCGATGAGCGAGCACAGCACGATGGCCACTGCCTGTCAAAGGGAATGGCAGACATTCGTTCTCGCAAGCTGCTTCAGGAAACGCACAGTGGCATTCCGAAACCGTAAAACGCGTGACTGCCTTTCTCATCGAGTACATGCAGCTGGCCAACAGAACATTCGAGCAGAACTAGCACAAACGTTTGCGCCAGTACTGAACACACGTGGCTTGAAGAATAATATTACACATTGTAAAATGTTGCATGGTTGGTTCTGAGACCTATGCCATGAGGAGCATCTCAGAGCTCTTTGGTGTGCCAGACTTTGTAAGTGATAATATGTACAGCTTATTTCGCTGTTTCACACCACCGTTGCATAATTAGGCAAAAAAATAATTTCTATTGCAAGCGAAGTCATTTCTACTGGCCCATTTAGGTATTACTACAGACAAAATCTCTAAGTTCCAGTCAGCACAAGAGATCAGTATTCTACCTTGTATTTCCCACTTTTTGAACATTTGTGCGCGCAGAAACAAGTGGAGTGCGCAACCGCCACCGACAACCTCACGGCATGGCTCAGCTTATCTCATTCGCACCATACAATGAAAGTCGGCAAGCCGACTATCATCTACTTTCAAAGAACATTTGTGCCCCTCTGAAGGTATATATACAATAAGAAGTGCCAAGGCTGCTCTCAGGACTATAATAACCACATATAAACCAACGCTAATAATCAACATACACATCTCTAGGCTGGCCGCGGGAAAATAGATGTCAACATTTAAAGAAGTCATCACGCAGGGTTCACGCTGAAGTGGCGGCAGCTCCTATGTTGCTGTCTGCTACTTATTCAGATCAAATAAGAAAAAAATAATCTGCAAGACATAATTTTCAGTTTTATAGAGCCATTAAATAAATAAATTCTGGAGCGCTAAGCAAGATTCGCAATCTTTAGCATATTGACCAGTTGAATCCCTTTTCGTAAAGACGAACGAAATGTTATAAAGCCACTTTTGTGTCTGGTTTCGTCATCTGGTGAAAACATTCGGCTTATCGCTTGACGTCGCCTTGCTTTTTCCAAGGTCAAGGCACAAGCAAGGCCACTTACTGAGCTTGAAGTCATTGCCCTTTGCTTATCCACGTAGCTGTTCGATAATCCGGAACTTCATTACAGCTCTTCAGTTCATCGTATAAAAAATAATTAAGTTGTTTTGTTTTGTAGCTATTGTCACTAATGAATAGAGCAAAACAAGATAGCACCTCCTTTGAGTACGATCACTTGGTACCTTTTCATGTATCTTGAAACAACTTCAACCAACTGGGAAACACGCTGTTCGTTGAAAATGCAGTAATTACCAATCTTTTGATTTCGAGCTCAAATATCGAAGATGCAACCATCTCTCCTTCCTGTCCTTAGCCCGCAAACAAAAAGACCAAAAAATCTTGACTAAGTGAACACTCTTCTTATGCATAGCGTAACCCCATTCCACTTGCAACTAAACCATAGAGCGTAACAATTTGAACAGCTAACTTTTTGATTGAGACATAGTACCACCTTCACGCTGGCACTCTCGTGAGGCCACGAAAAGTTTAGGAACTTAAGTCATAGAAAGTGGTTACGATGCATTAATGCTTTTCCGTAGACTTGGGCATTGTGCCAACCAATTGCAGGCGCTTGAAATCTGTGGCATATGCGCAAGATTTTCGTGCACTGCTGTCTTCGAAGCCACGTGTTGCTAGCGTCGACATTTACTGACGCTGGCAGCACGCGTTCTCTCAGTGATTCCTTAAAACGCATACATCCACTTTGTAACGCAACCAGCTTCTCGCAACGGTTTCCTCATTATGCTAGTACTCATACCGAAGGAATATAACAGCTACACAACTGTCAAAGCTATAAATATTTGACTATTTACTTACAAGAGTCTTCATGATGTTGCTTGGTCTGCTGGATAAGCACAAACTGCTACAACTGCTCCTCTGCAAACGCACAAGCTCCTTATATACTCTCCAAAAAATGTGTGCCGACGTCGACGACAAAGGGGGTGTTAAGCCACATCGATATTTGTGCGCTTTCTTCGTGCTTTAGATAGCGCCTCCAAACAAAGGCAACATGAGGAAGATTATTAAGTCCCGACTCGAGCGGCATTCGGATTTGAGACTGTTATGGTGTGGCGAACCTCCTGCGGTGCCCCGGCTTCGGACTTCCAGGTGTCTACGTGGATGGCATTGACTTCATAAAACGACGCGCTTCGAGGAGCCCTCTGCGAAACGCCCTGCCGAGTATAGCACAAGAAAGGTCACTTGTAGCTGCACTTCGCATTGCGAGCTTTAGATTCATCCGCGTCTCACTTTTCCTCCTGGGAACCGACCACGGAATTATTTCAAGCATCAAAGTGAACTCTTCTTCGTTACTGCACACAGTTGTTTTAGTTGTCCCTAACAAGCTTTCAGGCATTTTTTTTTCAGAAACACAAGTGTCTCGTACAATAACAATAATACCTTATTAAGCGACGTGCATGAAGCAAGAACATTTGGAATAACAATGAATGTAGGAGGGGAGGGGGAAGAAGGAAGGTGCGACTTCATATTGCCGCAGCTTTTTGTTGAAGGACTAAGAAATGTTCCTCACAACCTGGAGTCAGTTCTGGTTAACAGGTACTGAACATGTACAGACCCGAAAGGCAAGTACCTAAACTCATGAGAATTATGGCTCGCATTCACAAAAACATTCACAAGCCGATCGTGACCGTCGGCCATATTACAAACGAAGACGGCTGGCCAATAGCAAACAGCACTTACAAACAAAAAGCTCTGTAAAGTCAGCCCTCTGTTATTTTTTTTTCGCATCGAAAAAAACGTGTAAATGTCATCAACAATTTAATTAAAGCCCGAACTTCATTCATAGCTTGAATATAGCTTAAATGCGTTAAAATATTCTTGACGAAATATTTTAGTGCGAGAAGCTCCTAGGTAAGCTATTGTAGGACATATTTGCTTCTATTATAGTTAGCGCACACAAACATCGTGCATTTAAGAAGAGTGCCCTCGCAGCCGCCGGCCCACAACAGTATCAAGACCCGTATTCGCACAAAGTTCTTACCCTATAGCAATGCTATTAAAAAGAAAACCATGCAATAGTGACAGCAAAGATATTATTAGCGAAGGCCACTGACCAATCAGAAGTTCTAGCGAACAAAAACCTCAGTGAATTCGGCCCCCGATTTGGTTATACGCCGTCCAAAAGGGCTGCGCATTGCTTCGTTTGTTTATTCCGTCTCGCTAAGAGTTATGCAGCAAATTATGGAATAATTGGGACACGCTCCAATTCGAGTTACGCTACCTAAGCTCGCTTTACAAGAAAAGAAGAAATAAACTTTGTTCCGTACTTAAAGAAGTTATTACATCTAATTTACACCAGCACAGCTGCAATGTATGCAAACAGCCGCACCGCGTTTTACATAACATATAGGTCGCGGAAAAACAGCGCTTACGGCACGTGATAACGAACTTGAGTACTCAGGAAATCACCTTGTTTATTTTTCTTCTTCTCCTCTCTCATTTTCCGCTCAACTCCTTCAATCTGTTGGCAGCGAAATGCTAGAAGATGTATCGGTATGCCTCTTGCAAACAGCGTTAAGATTTTTCGCGAAGTCGGTGATGAAGTAGCGGGAAAATAAAGAGTCGACGCAGCGTGCTTGTCCTGACTGGCTGATTCAATTTATTTATTTAATGCGATATTGAAAATCTTCGCAACAAATGTGTCATCGCCTTCTCCGCAAACCTAGATTGCCAGTATCAATTGATCATATGAGGGAAAGAGAACACTTGCAGCTATTATAACAGTTCGCTATACTACACGCAGGGCCGTCATTTGAAGTAGTATCTGTAAAGCAACAAAAAGAAAGTAATATAACATTTTCTGCATAGTTTAGCTGGGATAGGGCTCGAAGGAGACAGTCTTCTAGAATACACTAGACAGTCACCTTAAACTACAATGAAAGATAAAGAAAATGAAGGTACGCGCAATTTTACGACACTACAGAAAAAGAAAATATGAAGCAATGTCAAAGGCGAATACTCAGAAAAAACGCAAAAGCTGACCTATAATGAAGAAAAAAACGACAGTTACCTGGAACGCGCAAAAATGAAGGGAACTTGAATATAAATAACTTATCAAGACAAGTAAGAAGGATTAAAGAGACACTTAAGCTTGTGGTATATATTTGCTTCTGCATAATAATCCTGAAATTCTTGAGGAAGGCTGCCCAATATTTGTGCTTGGACCCAAAAATCTGATAAAGAATAATAAAAAATAAGATCACGCCTACTGCTGTAGCCTATGCCTGCGTGGTAGGCAAGGCGGCTAAGCCAGGGTGGCAATGATGTTCCATGCATGGTTGCTCTTTCTGTTCTCAAACGAACTAATGGCCCCTTGTTTTACACACCTGAAGCTAATTTGTACTCGCAACCACTGACCTCGTTGATAATTTAATTTATGCACTTCTCCGGCCAGGCGCATACTTAATCATCAACCTTTTCATGTCCACTGCATGAGGAAGGCCTCTCCCTGCGATCTCCAATTACCCCTGTCCGGCGCCAACCGATCCCAACTAGGGCCTGCAAATTTCCTACTATCATCACACCATCTAGTTTTCTGCCGCCCTCGACTGCGCTTCCCTTCTCTTGCTACCCATCCTGTAACCCTAATGACCCAATGGTTATAGAACCTGCGCATTACATGACCTGCCCAGCTCAATTTATTTCTCTTAATGTCTATTAGAATATCGGCTATGTCCGTCTGCTCTCTGATTCAAACCGCTCTCTTCCTGTCTATTAATGTTACGCCTAACATTAATCGTTCCATCGCTCTTTGTGCTGTCCTTAACATGTTTTTGAGCTTTTTTGTCAGTGTCCAAGTTTCTGCCCCACATGTTAGCACCGGTAGAATGCATTGATTGTACACCTTTCTTTTGAATGACAATGGCAAGCTTCAAGTCAGGATCTGACAATGTCTGCCGTATGCGCTCAAACCCATTTTTATTCTGCTGTAAATTTCCTTCTCATGATCAGGGCCCCCTGTGAGTAATTGACCTAGGGAAATGTACCCGTTCAGAGACTCTAGAGGCTGACGGGCAATTCTGAACTGTTGTTCCTTTGCCAGGCTATTGAACATTATCTTCGTCTTCAGAATATTAATCTTAAACACCACTCTTACACTTTCTGTGTTAAGGTCCTCAATCATTTGTTGCAATTCATCCTCAGTGTTGCTGAACAGGACAATTGCGTCTCCAGAGCGAAGATTGCCGAGATATTCCCCGTTGATTCTCGCTCTTAAGCTTTCCCAGTTTAATAGCCTGAATACTTCTTCCAAGCAAGCAGTTAAGAGCATTGGAGCGATTGTGTCTCCTTGCCTTAGCCCTTTCTCGAGAGGTAACTGTCTACTTTCGTTCTGGAGAACCGAGGTGTAGCTGTGGAATTTTTGTAGCTATTTCCCAAAATATTGACGTATACCTCCTGTACTTCTTGATTACCTAATGCCTCTGTGACTGCTGGTATCTCCACTGAATCCAATGCCTTTTCGTCATCTATGAAAGCCATATAAGGGCTGATTGTACTCGGCGGATTTATCGGTTACCTGATTGATGACATAGATGCGATCCATTGTGGAGTATCCCTCCCTGAAGCGAGCCTGTTCCCTTGGTTGACTGATGTCCAGTGTTGGGCATATTGCATTTGAAGTGATCTGGTTGAATATTTTATAAAATACTTTAAAGAAGCTAATGGGCCTATAATTTTTCAATTCTTTGACGTCTCCCTCCTTGTGGATAAATATAACGTTGGCATTTTTCCAGTTCCCTGGTTCACTTGAAGTCGTGAGGCATTGCGTAGAAAGGGTGGCAAGCTGCAAATTACGTGTTAGAGTTCGTTAGAACATGTTGGCAGTGAAATGATCTGAACAAACGTTGCGAGGCTAGTATGCTACTTGACTGAAACACGCAACAAAAGCTGCAGTGGGCTCTCCCATTGTAGCCGTACGAAATCGTGAAAAAGAATATAAAGATTCGTGCACAATCAATGGTTTCTATGATATATCTAGCCATTAGATTACACTCCATTAAACTTAACCCGAAACTTCATGACTACGCTGTAGTTCGTTATATGCGCACTAACTCTCTTTACTGATGGCATAAACACGCGCAGTTAGCGCTAGATACACCAAGCCACAAGTTGTTGTCATTTTAGGGTAAGAGAGGGCATCGTCGCCACGACAAAATAAGCAACAGTTATTCTGTTGGTGTGAATTTATGTAACTGTGTGTTTTGGGGTGAAGTATAACACACTGCGTTTCTTGTGGATGAGTATTCGCAACGGGTCCTTGCTTTGTAGTGAACTAGGGAGCTTTGACCGCAGATCCTTTGCATTCGTAACCTCGCAAGAAACATTGAGGTCGTAGAGCTCCGAGAAATTAACCAAACTGCTGGGTGCACTGTGATCATTGTCCCAATAAATCGTTTAATGGTGGTAGCGTCTGCTCAATTGCTTTGTATAGATACAGATCTATACTGCCCTTTTAAAAATTGATTTGATTACGGAATGGATGAGCTTTGGTAACTGTAAAAGTGTAATGCGCAATTTTCTAGACATAAAATGCATGCAAAGAAAAACGAAACATTGGCTACGATTGATGAAAACGTCGTGATCATTAAGATCATTCATGTAGCTGTTGGCTTAGTTGTTGGCAGCCCAAAAGTTCCTATTTTTATGGTAAGATTTATGGTAAGTTTTACAACCTTTCAGAAAGAAACATTTTACTTAAATAGGAACAATCACTCACAGGAATATGTAATAACAATAAGAGCAACTCGCAATTCATGTGATGAACACAGATCTGCAAATCCTCGTTGTCATCGTCAAAATATTTAAAACAAAATAAGCTAACAAAAGAGACGGGTTTGGCGATTTTATCTTCACTTTGTTTTCCGTACTTTTTCAACAAAGAAAAAAGTACAATCAGTGCTGCACACGAACATGATTCCCAGGAGATTTCACGCTTGTCCTCATCCTACAAACCCTTGTTGGTGTATACAGGTTGTCCCACATCACATGAGCCAATGTTTTAAAAATTAAAGGCACTCCGGACGCGAGTTGAACGGAATGCATAATGTTGCACTGGCCTAGAGTTACTCAGGCTATTTTTTATTTTCCGCTTACCTAATGGATTAGTTATCTTTATTTAATCAACTTTTCAAGTATTGGCTGCAGACCCCAAGTGTGCTACGCAAAGTTGTAGAGCACCTTGAGAAACCGCCCAATAAATTGTTTCCAACACGATATATCTCACGTGGTCCATTCTTCCGCGTTGCAAAGGCAACCCGCGAAATATGAAAAAAATACCATGTGATGGAGTGATTGCGCACTGTTATTGCGCTGCTCTCAAGCGTGCGATGGATGAACAAGGTGGCAGCGAGACTTGGCCGCGACAGGGCGTTGTGTCTGGTGTAGGTATCTGGGCATGCGGCTTTTATCGCATGAGTGCGCAAATGCGTGGTGCTGGCCGAGCGTTGCCGAAGAGATAAAGCGTCTAAGGAGACGAAAGAGAACAAGAACATAGCTTTATTTTTCTTTGCTTGAAATGGGCACGAGCTGGCAGCCTGCCGACGGAGTGTAGTGGGGTTGGGTAGGGAGGCGGCGTTATAGCCGGAATGATTTCCCAGTGACCTTCAATTCAAAAAGCGCCCTTTGATTCTAATGCGTGTTCGAAGAGGTCACCATCTGCTGCGATGAACAAACGTCATAGGCACATTTTCCTAGGCATTCTTGATCATGGTATCAAGGATGGAGTTTCAGACTTGTCTTATTTTTTATTTTAGGTTCTCTAATGTTGCAGTTTGTGACCGGTATACTTGATCCTTGACGTAGTCTCAGATAAAAATATTGGGGGGGAGTTAAAACTGACGACCGTGCCGGCCACGAAATTGACCCATGCCGTCCAATCCACTGCTGCGGGAATACTTCATGCAGCGATTTGCAAGCTTTGCTGCTGCCATGCGGGGGAGCCCCATCATACTGATACCAAATATCCTTGATCCTAGTCAATGGAACTTCGCAAAGAAAATCATCGAGTGCCCCATCAACGATGCCGTTGACGTATCTTTCGCCTGTAAGCGTGTAACCAAAAAACATGGGGCCAATGATAGTGCTACCGCAAATTCCACACCACACATTAACCGACCGCTGATATCGGTGAGGTGTCTTCAATACCCAGGGAGGGTTTTCGTAACTCCAATAAGGAGCGTTGTAGATGTTCACTTGGCCATTACGTGAGAAGGCAGCTTCATCGGTCCACAGTATTTTGTTGACAAAGCCTGGGTCCTCTTCCGTCTTGATTATAATCCAGTTTGCAAAGTCTTTTTGATCTGGAAATTGCGGGGCTACAACATCTGGTGCAGCTGCACGTGGAACGGATGAAGTTGCCTCTTCTTAAGTACTCTCCACACTGTAGACTTTGACACTCCAGCTTCAGCACCCACACTACGAACACTTGCATGTGGCTCTGGACATTGACAGAATATCTGTCTCTACGTCCTCACCCAGGAGTCCTCGCCCATGAGTCTGTCTCACAGTTTCATATACACGCACTATTGTCACTGAGCTCGGAGGCGTACCTGGATGCCATCTTTGAAATAGCTCAACTGTGCGCCTCCTATGTCCACTTCATGCACCTAGAGCCAAAATTATATCGGCTCCTAGGAGTAGGCCATATCTGCTGCTCAACGTTGGTCACAGCCTCATAGCGTTGCTGTGGACAACACGCGGGGATACGGGCGCCTAAGGAGCGCTGGATATATTACAGTTCGCTGTGATTTCTTCAGACGAGGTACCTAAGGTATGATCTACATCCGGTAAACAGGAACTGCGGGCTGGCCTTCACATCTGTGAAGCCAGACGCGGCCACCCGATACTGCGACCACGAAACGATGCGTACGTGCAGGGTGCGAGATCAAAAAAGAACATCTGGTTGACAGTAAGTTGGGAAAGAGAGGGGCTACAACATCTGGTGCAGCTGCACGTGGAACGGATGAAGTTGCCTCTTCTTAAGTACTCTCCACACTGTAGACTTTGACACTCCAGCTTCAGCACCCACACTACGAACACTTGCATGTGGCTCTGGACATTGACAGAATATCTGTCTCTACGTCCTCACCCAGGAGTCCTCGCCCATGAGTCTGTCTCACAGTTTCATATACACGCACTATTGTCACTGAGCTCGGAGGCGTACCTGGATGCCATCTTTGAAATAGCTCAACTGTGCGCCTCCTATGTCCACTTCATGCACCTAGAGCCAAAATTATATCGGCTCCTAGGAGTAGGCCATATCTGCTGCTCAACGTTGGTCACAGCCTCATAGCTTTGCTGTGGACAACACGCGGGGATACGGGCGCCTAAGGAGCGCTGGATATATTACAGTTCGCTGTGATTTCTTCAGACGAGGTACCTAAGGTATGATCTACATCCGGTAAACAGGAACTGCGGGCTGGCCTTCACATCTGTGAAGCCAGACGCGGCCACCCGATACTGCGACCACGAAACGATGCGTACGTGCAGGGTGCGAGATCAAAAAAGAACATCTGGTTGACAGTAAGTTGGGAAAGAGAGCAGACGGGGCCAGTGCTAAAATAGTCATCGTCTGAAGAAGACATGCCTAATCTTCCTTGAATATAGCCAAGGTTTTTTTACCATTAGTTAGTTTCGTACCCATGTGACTTATCAGTGTTATCGAGCCCTAAGGTTTAAAGTTGTAGCATCATTGTTTAATTCGAAAAATACTACAAGGTCATTTGTGTACGAAGGCAAAATTATAACAGCCATCATCGCCTTCCATCGTTCCCATGCGCCTCGCCCATTCGTTCTTTCAAGTAGAATCAAAATGCTGCTTTCGTCTTTCCTTTTTCGTGGCCTTAGACGCTTTATTGCTTCGGCAACGCTCGGACAGTATCCTGCATTTGCATCGTCATGTGATAAGAGCCGCATGCCCAGATACCTACACCAGGCATAACTCCATGTCTCGGGCCAGTCTCGCTGCAGCCGACCTTGTTCGTCCATCGCATGCTTGAGAGCCGCCCAATAACCCCATAACTGTGCATAATCACCCCATCACGTGGTATTTTTTTCATATTTGCCGGACCACGTGTGATATATCGTGTTCGAAACAACTAGCTGAGAGGTTTCTCAAGGAGCTTTACAACTTTGCGTGTCACTTGGGGTCTGCAGCCAATACCCTTAAAGTTGATTAATTAAACATAACGAATCTGTTAGTTAAGGGGAAAATAAAAAGTAAGCTGAATAACTCTAGGCCAGTTCCAACATTATGCATTTGGTTCAACTCGCATCCGGAGTGCTTTTCATTTTTAAAACTTTGGCTCAAGTTATGTGGGACAACTTGTATGATCATATGCATTGGAAGAATTTCTGTGTCAATCCGGTTAGACCTCTCGTTCTTTTTTGTTATTGTCCTGTTTTACTGGTTTCTAGGGTAGGCTTTGGCAACAAAATTAACAGAATACCAATTAGACGAACAACCTTTCTTATTTTAACGTAACGGAGTAGTGTAAACATCATCTCGTCGCAGCTACCCTTCGCAATGCAGAGCAACGTCAGCGCTGTCTTAATTCATTTCCTATAGCGCACTACCTCCGTTTACACGTATGCGACGTGTGGGAAATGCGATAGAATGCGCTATTGTCGGGTTCGTGTAAATGCGGCCGGCTATTAACAAAAGCAACCAGCTTTTGTTCAATAAATGCAGGCAGACGCTGGATGTAATAAATATATAATATATGCCTGTTCTTGAGTCTGTGTTACGATAAAACATGGCATTTACTCTATTCATATATTATTCTTATTATTATTGTTGTTGTTGTTGTTGTTGTAGTAGTAGTAGTAGTAGTAGTAGTAGTAGTAGTAGTAGTAGTAGTAGTAGTAGTAGTAGTAGTAGTAGTAGTACTAGTTGTAGTAGTTGTTGTTGTTGTTGTTGTTGTTGTTGTTGTTGTTGGTGGTGGTGGTGGTGGTGGTGGTGGTGGTGGTGGTGGTGGTGGTGGTGGTGGTGGTGTTGTTGGCGATACATTCGCCAAACGCTGACACCTCGTTTTTTAACAGATTACAGAGGTGCCGCGGGAATGTGTTGGGGCTGCGCTGTAGCTGGTTTGCCGATTCTTCAAGCTTCCGCCCCGGCTGCTACTCCTAAATTCCGTGATTCTCGTAAAGCGTCGCAGGACCAGCCCGTCATTTTTCTACACCAGGACTGGGTTGCTAGTTGCAGGATTCAGCGACAATCATCTACTCACCTGGAAACTCTGGCAGAGGGGCCCATATATAATTTGTCCGGACGCCTACGATTCCTTGCAGTTGGCGGCGATTCCTTCGGCCAACGCTGGCACCTCGTTTTTTAACAGATAGAGTGTTGCGACTCTATTTTTTTATTTGTTGGTTGTATCGCCACCGATCGCCATTTTTGTTGTTGATTGCAATTTGTTGCAACGTCGTGAATTCACCATGTCTGGCGATGATGAAAAATGCATTGTGTGTCATAAACTGCCCACTGACAGAAAGTTAATGAAGTGTTCAAGCTGTAATCATTTCTATCACTCAGGTCAATCTTGCTCTGGTATTGCCCTAAATACGTTCAACACAATGGCGTTGCCTAAAAGAGAAGCTTGGGTTTGCAAAACCTGTAGAACTACAAAAAGCCGGGCTGGTTCCACTTCACACTCTGATATTTCCCATGTAGTGGAAAATACGATCCCGAGTGGGTCACTGGTGGGCTCAGCTCAAGGACATAAAAGACAGCTTTCTCTGCTTACCATTCCTGATTAAAAGAGCGGACACACTTCTAGGCCTCAAAGAAGATTTTTCGAAATTAACTCAGGCTGTTGACCATCTGGAGGAAGCGGTGATGTTTATGTCGAATAAGTACGACTCGGTTATCATCCAGCTAAACGAATGGAAGACTCAGAATGCAAAATAAGAATCTGAGATTGCCGCTCTTTCTTCTACAGTGCAAATGCAGGGAGAGCAGCATCCGCGCCTGCATGATGTTCAAAATGATAGTGAGCAATATAGCCGCAATGCTAATCTGGAAATTGACGGCCCTCCTCAAGAAGATCACGAAGACTTGTAGCAGGTGTTTGGGGGGCTCTCTAAATAACGGAATGGAGGATTTCGCCCTATCAGATGTGGTGGCAGTACATCACTTACAAGAAAAACGGGAATCGATTCCCACAGTCCTGGCGCGCGTCACGTCTGTTACGGCTAAGGAAAGTTGGTTCCAGGCTCGTGGCAAGTTGCGGGAGCTGTATCACTCTCATAAGCTGCCAAAACTATTTATCAGTGACAATCTAACCAGGAAAAATCTAGAATTATTTTGGCGCGTAAAGACAGTTGCCAAAGAAAAGGGATGCAAGTTCACCTGGGTCAAAGCCGGAAATTTTTTTGCAAATAACGATGAATCCTCGGCTCTTATTCGAATCAACATGCTAGCAGACGTTGAAAAGATTGTCTAACATAATGACAAGCACCTGCCAAGAGCTCCCTGATTTTCGATCGTTCTGTGAAAGGAACAGGTAGTTGCCCTTATTAGATCGGAAAAACGGCATTAACTTTTACAACAATTTAATCTAGTCTTGAGAATCACGGCAAAGTTTAATAAATCACCTTCGAGTTAAAGCAGACATGAGATTAGCCATTGATTCCTTTTCGAACGACTCCGCAACAATGGCTAATAATTTTAACAGACATTTTGCTCGTTCGTCTGATGGAGCAGCTCTAGGGCTTGCACTGGACTGCACGCTCCAAAAATCTGTATCTGCCTCCGCCTTCCTGCCGAGGTTGTCGGAACTAGATTTACGTGGGATCATTTTCAGCTTCAGACAGAACAAACCACCCGGTCGTGATGGCCTTTCAGCGTGCATGCTCCAAAGAAACTTTGAGACGCTGTCGGGCATTCTTCTTTTTATGCTTAACTGGTTTCTGGACTATTCTTTTTATGCCTGAAAGACTAAAGACTGCTTTAGTCAAGCCGCTTCACAAAGTAGAAAACAAGGCTGTAATTGAAAACTATAGGTCTATATCTATTTTGCGTATACTGTCCGAAGTGTTAGAAAAGTTTCTCTTGGAAGTGAGGCTTTCCTTCATGCACAAGTTCTTGATTTTGTCCTCTCATCAGTTTGGTTGTGGTGCTGGTAAATCTACTATCTTACTTCTAGAATCCTTTACTGGTGAAATTTTTTCCGCGTTCGACCAAAATTTGTTTAGCATTGCATTATTTCTAGATATCAGTGAAGCCTTTGAGACAGTTAACCACGACATTCTGTTGAACAAATTACATTTATTGGGCTTCCGGGCACCATTTCATGACATCCTTAAAGGTTATCTGTCGAATAGATCGCAAACAGCAGTATTAGGCAATCATTCTACCTCTATTTTGCCTATTAAAGGTGGAATCCCTCAAGGGTCTACCATAGCCCCGCTAATGTTTAATATTTTTCATCAATGACCTTGCGTCTGCTGTTTCAAAATGTACAATTTTGCAATACGCCGATGTGATCATTTTACTAGCAAAGCATTTGTGCTATAAATCGGCCATACATGGTACAAAAAGATGTCTATAACGTATTTGACGGGTTTTCTAAACCTTTCTTGTAATCAATAATTCATAAACAAAGCTGATGTGTTTCAGATATCCCTTGAAGGTGATGCCGATATATGAGCATATCTATTTGCACAATAAGATTTGTTCGCCATGTTCCAGTGGAGTATGTGCAGTCAACAAAGTACATGAGTGTATTTTTTTACTCAAACCTGTCGTGGGAAACGCATTTAGCGCATTCATGTAATAAACTCCGAAGTGCTGCCTGGATACTTCATCACTGTAAAAGTGTAGTTCCTTTTTCGGTAAAAAAAAACAATTCTGCACGCTCTTGCATACGGAATATTAAAGTGTGGAATCACAATTTTCGCCTTCTGTTCTACGCGTTGGGAGAGCCGAGTGGACGCTCTTTTAAAAAACATGCTCCAAAGTGTACCCCCTACTTTCATCTCGAAACATATTAGACAGTTTTAGCAGAGCGTTTGCTTGCGCTTCACTCCGCACACGTTTCACGCGCACCGGTGGCTGCATAGAATGCATTGATTTCGCTTATCTAACAAGCGCGTCTACCAGAGACGCCACTGACGTGCTCTCAGCTTGGCGGTAAAACGATGACGAAAGCATCTACACGCCCCCTGACGCACCGCTACATCAGGTTCCTAGCGGAACGTGGTCAGTGTCCCACGTTCCGCTGCCGCTATGTGTGCTGTGCGCACGCGCGTCAGTGTTCCCGGTAGCGTTTTGCTGAGCGCCTGCGTGCCAATTGTTGTGATAGGCCGGTCTGAGCGGAGCGGACCGTAAACGCTCTGCTAAAACTCTCTATTTACCCGCCGTAGGTTTTCCTTCGTTCCGCTCATTGTTTGTTCAAACAGTGGTGTTACGTCATTTTGGGGCTCGGCTTTCAAAGTTGAGAATAAACATGCGCGCATGCTCCGTTCGGGCTTGCGTTTCACTGTTCCTGGTTCCGCAACGAGATACGGTGAGGCCCGGCGATCTCTGTACGTTCTTAATCTGACAATCTACCAGAGGACATTTTCACAGCAACTTCGAATATATCACTGAAAAAGATGATCCGTGCTCTGTAGGTTAAACATGTTCCGTTTTCACACTAGTTTTGCCTTTTCACCTTATCTAACATTTATTGGGATATGTTTCAAAGATTTGAATCCTTGCATTTTGTATGCCTGTTTGTTCGTTTTAGGGAAGCTTGAACTCTATGTACTGCTGTAATAAATTTGCGCAGCCAAATGTAATGCCTCGCGCTTTACGTAACAGCGTTATTTTTCGTTGATATCTGATTGTTTTCCTACTTTAATATATTTCCTTGTAAACTCTGCACGGCCTGATAATAACTCTATGTACTTCTTATTGCACTTATTATTATTATTATTATTATTATTATTATTATTATTATTATTATTATTATTATTATTATTATTATTATTATTATTATTATTATTATTATTATTATTATTATTACATTTGCCATCTTGACTTTGCCGACATGCCGGGCCAAGTCACGCAAGCCACTACCTTGGTTTGGATGGGCCTGCCTCCTGATGTACGATTATTGTAAGTTGGCAACAATAATTATTATTATTATTATTATTATTATTATTATTATTATTATTATTATTATTATTATTATTATTATTATTATTATTATTATTATTATTATTTCCTGATCACTTCTTCCGAAAAAGTGGGCCGTGTTCATTAGTTGTGAAACACGTGCATTTTTCATTATCCTTTAAGAAAGCACTAACATCGCCGAGAAATCAGGTTTAACTCCATTTCATAAATTTTATTCGGGGTGTAAATATCGGACATTATTACGTTTCACCTGAAAACAAAGCGCCCTGAATATTGCAGAAGCTCTTCATGTTTACGAGAAACGCTTTTACGAAGCATTGCTGACTGCCGACGGCTAAAAGGAAATTTATATTCATTTTAAATCTAGAAATGAAACGTGCTTCCCTTCAACGGACTCGTCCTGGTCACCATCATGAAAACGTAATTTTTACAAGCAATATAGTGTAAGTTAAGGAAGCCGATGGAGACGCATTTTCACAACTGCCGCATGAGCGTTTCGCCGAAACGCGGCCCACGGTGGGCGGCGCATGTGCGAAGTGGAGCAGACAACGGATGAATTCTTTGTCGTCAAGGCTTTGGTGGTTCACATGATCTCCGTGACGTCTCGCACTACTGATTTACATCACGCAAAGGTTATCTACCCCTGCTGCCGGGAATTTGTGACTGGAACTGTGACGTGGAAATTGTGTGATATAAAATTACTGGTGACATGATCTGCCCATCCCTAACCCGTCCCTTAAATGCTGTGTATTACCCAAGACATAGAGTTTCTCACTATATTACCTAGAGAAAAATCTGGCGCTGCTGCGCTGTCGTATGCATGGGAATGACGGTATATTGTGATTTCGGATCGGCATCGTTCTCGGAGATCCAGGACACCTTGAAGACGCGCCTCGCAAGCACCGTTCCGTCTGTCACAATGATTCCTTTTCTACTAAAACTGCACGTAAGAAGCTGTTTTATCTTTATTATTACACGAAAACAAGCATTGCTTAACTATGAGAACTTGTTATTGCATGTACAATTATATAACGCGTAAAAAGTATCAGCGGGCCGCTAAAGTTGGAGGACAGACGACAAGATTCGCGCTCGCTTTGAAACATTTTGTTGTCTGGTCTTGCTTTTCTTCGCTTGGTCATGCATTGTAGAGAGAAACAGAGGAAACGGGAAAGGCAGGGAGGTTAACCAGAGGGGAAGATCCTGTTTGCTACCCTACGCTGAGGAAAGAGGGGTGGGGGAGGTAAAGCGATAACAAAGTAGAGATAAAGAAAGAAGGGAGCATAGACACACAATCCCAATTGGTCACTGTCACCGTATACTGTCACCGCACAGCACAGTAACACTTGCAGCACTATCAACATCTGTTCAGGCTACAGCCGCTTGTCCAATTCTGTTGGCCTTAAAAACTGCAACAGTGCCCTCGTCGCCCTCAGCTGCGATGGCTTGTGATGGCGGCATTTCAAAATAAGTTCCTTTGTTACAGGTCTTCGGTCAAAGCGCGCTATCACGGTTGCGAGCCATCGTCTCTGTAAATCATAGCGAGGACAGTCACAGAGAAGGTGCTGAAGAGTCTCCTCGTTACAACAGTCATCACACGAGGCGTCGTCGGCCCATCCGATTCGGAAAGCAAAAGACTTGGTGAACGCCACCCCTAGCCATATTCGACAAAGCAGGGTATACCTTCGCGGCGGCAGAGTCTAGCTGGAATGCAATGACGTAAAGAAGAGTCTAGGTTGTGCAGCCGGTTGTTGTGAAAACTTCCTGCGTTCCACAAGGGGAACGTGATATCACGGCTGTGCATTCGAAGTTTTCAAGCGGCATCTGTCCTGTATAATGGTACCGGCTCCTCTTCATCGGTCATGCATTGTAGGTGAGTGAAGATGTAATACGCGGGAATGGAAACATTTTATGAAGATTTTACTTCAAGAATGCGTTCTTTGTGTAGCCATATCCACGTTTTAGACGAAGCCTCTTACAACACCAGCCAACAGAGGCCTCGCAGACACATATACCGTCATTCCCATGACGGCACAGCGCCCCTTAGGAAACTCCCATAGACGGTGGCGCCAGATTTCGCTCTAGGTGTTATAGTGAGAAACTCTATGACCCGAGAGAAAAAAGTGTAACCATTTAACCAATCATTTAACCACATCCTCATCTGACCCAGTACATGAAACAGCGGGCAATGTATCTTTCATCACCTGCTCGCTGGCACAGGTGTAAGAACACCATAAAATGTTCATTCCTTTTCTTGTCAGGTCTTCTGAATCATTTCTTTGCGAAAAAGCGGAAGTTAACTGTTTATACACAGAAGAACTACGATGGCTGCTGCAGTGTGGAGGAGGCGACCTGCACCATACAATTATTCCTTTCTTTATCTCTTTTATTTGTGCAATTCTACAGTGAAGGGAAAATCAGACAAACACCCGTTCGTAGCAGTGGCTACAAAGGAAACCCATACGGGTTCCTCGAAAGAAAAGTTTCAGAGTTGAAGAAAAATTCGTCCTGTTCCGGGACTTGAACCCGCGACCATTGCTACGAACCTGGGAAATTGCTACGAACGGGTGGATGTGTGATTTTCCCTTTATTACTTCTCGCCACCATGCGGGTTTCCGCAGAACTACTACGCCAAACACTTGCCTGTGCTTCGTGTTGTCGACCAATTCGACTTCGCCCTGCCATCTGCTGCGGTGCCTGGTTAGCTCAGATGGTAGAACGGCTGCCCCTGAAAGGCGGTGGTCCCGGGTTCGAGTCCTGGACCAGGACGAATGTTTCTTCAAATCTGAGGCTTCTTTTTTCGAGGAACACATATATGTGTTTCCTTTGTAGCAATTGCTACGAACGGGGGATGTCTGATTATCCCTTTGTTAATTACTTCTCCTCACCTTGTGGGTTTCTGCAAGACCACTACGTCAATTCTACAGTGCATTCGAAAAATCATGGATTCTAGGGGCTTTGCTCTTCTTTACTCTCGTCAAAGTCTTCGCGGTTCTCAGCTGGTGGCCGGCACAACAGTGATCTACGGAGGTGTTGGCAACCTTTCATATAAGCAAAGGTGGCCACCGATATTCAAGCCAACGCAATCAGTACACGGAAAGTGCCCACGTGCAATATCCGCGAGACCCACCGAAACCCGGAAGTGATGCGTAAAATGGTATGACGATGTGCCTGCGTAAGAGCTGGAGCTGAAGCAAGTATGCGAAAGAGTTCGTCGGGTAATCACGATGGCTCAACTCCGATCGCAAGATGGGCGCTCATTTCAGCGCCTGTTTTGACACGAGCTAACATAAAATTGTGATGTCTAACGTTTACTGTACCCGCGCAGGGCACTGCAGAGATACCAGCCTCAGGATTGCCCACTACTGAACGTCCTCCCGGTGCAACGGCCCACCTTTTCAGCAGGCCGTGAACCAAATAATGCTTTGAATGTAGCTGCGCTCCACTGATGACCTTCGGGATACTGTAGACGGTCGGGAAAATTTCCACTTTACAATGGCCGACTGGGCTGCTTTTTACGGCGAAGCATGTGCAGCGACATCAATGGGCCAAACGAAAGTTTACGTACTTTTCACTTTGCATCCCAGGATTTGCGAAGCCAGAAGGCAATGTGATGATCTGGAGTGTTTATACTATGTCAACAACAAATCATGAATTTAAGCACTTGTAATGAACTAATCAGGGCTCGATTCAACATCGAATACGAACAGTGCATGTAATTTCCCCTGTGTTGTCCTTGGTATCTTTGTAAGTTCGCTTCTCATGACATGATTAATAAAAATCGGGCCCCTCGATTAACCCCTTTCTTCTCGTGCATTACATAACGAGGATCTCGAATCCGGCAACACTGATGTCTTCAGGTAGTACGGGTGGGTTTATTAAACAGTTGCCTTCGCCCAAGAAGATCACGTACTCATGACGCCTGCGGCAGAAAGGATGTGCCACTTCCACCGCCAAGGTTTGTGAGTGGAGGCGCTGGTTAACACTCCCAAGGTTAGTTGTAGTAGTGAAACATAAATACCCTAGAAAGTGGACAGGAGAACGGCGCCGCGGTAGCCCAATTGGTAAGAGCATCGCACGCGTAATGTGAACCCGTGGGATTGTTCCCCATTTGCGCAAGTTGTTTTTTCATCCGCTTTCATGGCCATTATTACTTTCCTTAACGCAAAACAACGGACACAAGAGAGACGACAGGACAAGCGCCTTGTTCAGCCGTCTCTCTTGTGTCTGTTTTCTTGCGCTAAAGAAAGTAATTATGGATTCACACCAAGTAGACCGCCAACGCATTGTGCTGAACTATCAGTGCCATTATTTATCATTCTTTTTATTCAGTCAGTAAGTACAAGTAATTTCCCCTATGCTGTACTTGGTGTCCTTGTTAGTTGGCTTCCCATTATACGATTACTAAAAATCGGGCCCCTCGGGCAATTCCCCTTTCTTCTCGTTGACAAACAGCGTTAGTAGCTTTTTGTTTAAGTGTGATTATTTTTTTCTTATCAGTTTTTTTTCCTGTTATGAGTCTCAATATTTATTGGCGTCGTTGCGGCATTCTTTTCTTTCTGTATTGCGGAAATAGATACCTGAATGGTCACGATCACATCATTTCCACCCACCAAAGATATGAGAAAGGAAATCTGCATAACATCTTAAGATGGGCGAAAATTTATTTTTAAACGTTTGTTAACGAACTACCAAAGAGCAGTGCAAAACCTACGTTTCAATGAAACATGCTGGCTAGTTCGATAACCCAATTTCCCCTCCCCCAAATTATTTTCGATGCTTGTTCATTTTCTTGCTATAACAGAGGAGCGTTTCTGTTCGAGAACCCTTGTCTATTTTCCGTATGGGCGTACTTTGTCGCCGGTGAGGGAGAAAGATAGAGAGAAAATTGGCCTTGGTTGTGCTTTTCCCTAGTCATGCACTTGGCGTGCTCTTCTAATAATAGGAATGATGTGTAATATGGTACATAAATAAACTCAGGCGCACAACTTACACAAGCACATGCAATGATATTTGAACGGAGCGGTGATCAAGGTTAATGCACTGCAGGAACACTGTTAAATTGATCGCAGCATTCGAAGCACTTTCAGCACTACTCTGAAGTCCAAGTTCATAGTGCAGCCTAAATTTAATAAATTATTGGGTTTAACCTCCCAAAACTGCTGAACGGATTATGAGGGGCGGTGTAGCGTGGGGATTAGAATAATTTTCACGCCTGGCTTTCTTTAAGGTGCACCCAAAGCATGGAGCATGCGCATTTTTGCATTTCGCCTCCACCAAATCGGATCTACGATGTCATGCTAGGTAGCACAGTGCCATAGCAACTGAGCCACTGCGCTTGGTATATTGCGATTTGAGAAACGAACGATGATATATGCTCAGTAGGGATTATAGAGTCACTCTAGGGAATAGAAAGCACTTCAACAGAATTGTTCTTATGTAAATTGCAGTGACGTGTCTGCAATGTATGTATCAGTTTGTAAATCATTAGAAGTTTGTGGGCCACCGTAATTTTATCACGGCTGAAGTGTACAGCCTACAAATAAAATGTGGATACGCTGCAGGAAAAGCCAAAGCTGTCTGCACCACGGAAATACCCCGCAGTTTGTACAAATGGAACCAGTGTGGGGTTCTGAAAGGAACGTTTTGCAGTTGAAGAAGACAGAAAAAAAAAGAAAGCTACCGGTATCATGAACTGCGTATCTTTTATTTTGAGGAACCTGTATGAGAGCCAGAGAGAGAGGGGGAGAGGCAAGGAGTGGGAAAGGTAAGAAGATTAGCCAGAACAGAAAAACCTGTTCTTTACCTTACACTGGAAGATGGGTTTAAAGATAAGAAGATCAGAGACCGTGACGATCACCATGTCAGTGTGCCATATTGCTTCAAGTGAGAAGCCCGTTCCATTTTCTATTGTAGTTCCGCGCTACACTGTAAAACTATTGTTTGGATAACCGAAGAAGCTGCTGGTAAAATGTTGCCACCCTCATTTTCGCCATTAGAAAATGGAAGTGCTGGGAAAATGGACAATCCTTAATACGGAGATTCTGTTTTCACGTAGCATTTGCCGTCAGCAATACGTGACTTATTTCGTAATTTACCACACATACATGGACGTAAGTCACTAGACTGCTTCAGGAATTCATTAACGCGTCAAATTCTGAAATATTTATTTTATTTTATTTATTTAGAGAATACTGCAGGCCAAGCAGGCCCATGCAGGAAGGCTACACCACAAGATAATGGAATCCAAGCACACACAGGAAAAGGTACAAGTACAACGATGTCATCACTTGAATACAAGGACTACGGATGGAAAAGAAAATAGTCTAGTTCCTTCGCGAAATTCGGGGACCAAAAAATAGATAATACAAGAACGGATAAACACACTACATATAAGACTTAGGAAACGACAACACACCAGCAATTGACAACACATACCAAGCATCCACCCTACCAATATATAAAACCTTGTGATTACCATTAAGAAAAACATTCTTTCAGAGAAAGCAGGAAAAAAAGAACATATTTTCCTCAAAGAAGAAATCTCTGTAGTTTCCGTTAAAAGAAACTTTCTCCTATAAAATTGAATTTTTCCTTCGCAGGTATCTTTTGCAGTGATTTGGTTACCTGTGCTACATTTCATTCTATCGATTGTGTGCTGGTCATGTTTGATAATCTAGGATTTTGATTGCCACGACAGTTCCTCCTTGTTATGCACCTATTATATATGCGCACTATTACATGACCTGCAGATATTTGTGGATGATCTATGTAGTATTTCTGTCATGCCGTCGCGAAGCGAACACATATTACATTCTCAATTATACAGAGTGATTATTCGTCTCAGGAAAACATGTTTTGACATAACAAAGCAAACGTTCGTGTAACATACATCGGCTTAAAATTCCATGCTTTTACGTGTATTAGGTCTCCATATTTTATAGGAAAACGGCTGCCTGTTTATACTCATTTCGTCACCGTATTATGATCATCAAATACATTCAGGTGGATAACCTGACGGATTTCCTTAGAACCCATTTGACCCATTTGTTTGTAGTCCCTGCAAACGCTCTCCATGACTTACTGATATATATATATATATATATATATATATATATATATATATATATATATATATATATATATATACAGAGAGAAAGAGAGAGAGAGATGTTTACCGGGGTAGGTTGGAGAGGTCAGCCTGTAGGACATGCATCTGATTTTCCGCTCTGTGGAGTAGGGAGGAGTAAGATGTAAAGAAACATGTGAATGACAGGCACACAATAGCTAAACGATGGTAAGGCATGAAGATGAGGGCAAAACAAACGCATGATGTCACACACATGCAGTAATAATGCTTTGGACTAATTGAGGGCAGCCAGCATTGTCTCCACAGCCGGCTTAAGTTGCACCATTCTTTTAGCTGCAAGCGTTTTCAAACCATATCTGCTGCGAGGTTTCGATCATTTGCTTTGGCATCGTCATAATGGTACAATCCAACGCTGAGCTCTCAGTGGGCTGCTGTTGTGCAGAATGAGATTCGAAGCTGAAGTCACTCAAAAGTAAGCAAGGCAATGTTTACTGGTTCAACGTGGTGACGTTTACACGAGCCGGCACTTTCTGAAGACCATTTTCAGCCTTTGTAGCCTCCTTCCACGGTGTAGGCACCCAATGCGAACACAGGTTTCACATTCGAAGGCGCATTCCCCTTTCCCTTACAACGGGAACGCCTCCTTCCACGGAGCATGGAACCTGATATTTCGGTGCGGGTAGAAATGGCCTTGGTCATTTTCTTGAATGCGGTGAGCTTTTTCTTTAATTTTCGAACATTCTCTCGCAGTCCCTTCATGTTGTCCGTTGCAGTTCGAGCATATTGTTATCAGTAGTTTGCATGAAGTTTGTTCGAGGCAGCCTGCATAGCGAGACATGCGATCTGGCCCGTGCACCCCACACTAGCGTGGCCCAGCTTCAAGCGATTGTGGCATTATACCACACGGGCCACGTAGGGCGAGCCGTGTGCCTTACTAGTGATGGGCCCTTCGAGAATAGGCTTAAGTCTCGCCCACCGACCTGTGAAAACAAGACCTCGTGCCATTAGTGCTCATTGTATTCGACGTCGCAAATGACGCCAGTCCCCGTGCGTTCTCCATGCACGATGTCATAACGCAGCTGTATGTTTCTAAGCATGTGAACAGCTTTCAGTTTACCCAGCAGTGCCTGTGTGGCCACCTGAATTGTGAGATCTAATGAGGCTATGACTAGTTTAATGACTGGAGGCGTCTTATGCTCTAAACAGTCCATTATAAAGTCAGCTATAGTTAGTTCGACTATAGCGTTGAACTTTATAGCGGTATATAGTTCAATTCCGTCTCTGCAGCTTGCTTACAACAAAAACAACACAATTTGCAAGACAACTAGTAAGTGCAATAAGCTGAGTGGTAATATTTTGCTTTATAGCTTTTTCACAGCTGCGTGCCTCCGCATTTTACTACAGATTGCAGGCTTGGCTAAGCTTGGAAATTACAGTGTGAAGTGATGGTCTGGATGAAAGTAGTGCAGGAGGAAACATGCGTTGTATTATTATTATTATTATTATTATTATTATTATTATTATTATTATTATTATTATTATTATTATTATTATTATTATTATATGCGAGCAGCATAGCCTTTTTCCTCTTAGGCAGACGTTGTTTATAGAACATTGGCCAGCTAAAACAGACATAAAAAATGGGTACAATATCAACATAAAAGGTAAATATACGTCCGAAAGCGCTAACGCAGAGTCACGTAATGTTCAAATTGGCGCGTGGTACGTCCCAACGCAGAGTTTACCTAGCTAGTAAGGCCATTTAACACCACTTGTATTTCAAGAAACTGCTGTCTACCCTACTATTTACAAGGTTACGCCAGAGGATGTAAAGAATTCAAGATCAAGGGTGCTTTGCAAAAACATTAAAGTGCGGCGCTTAACCACAGAGCGTAACCATACAACACTCTAGTAATTATTTTGAATTATTTTCACTTCCAAAAAGAGTATTGAGGCACTAGATTTATTCCTGGTGATTGCACCTCCGCTTTTAACAAGACAATGTCTGTTTGATGAAGCTATAAACAAACCCTGCGACGCAACCTTTGGTTCTCCTTCTCGCGATCCTCCATTTTTCAGGTCAGACTCACAAGGGTACTACAATTACGTAGTGTTATTTATTTAGATAATTCAACGGCATCTGTCAAACTAACTATATCTTTTGAGCTCCCATTGTAAGCTTCCCATAGTATAAGTCTGGTGAATAAAATCTAATATCAGACAGTATAGGAAACAAATTATGGGGTTTTACGTGCCAAAACCACTTTCTGATTATGAGGCATGCCGTAGTGAAGGACTCCGGAAATTTTGACCACATGGGGTTCTTTAACGTGCACCTAAATCTAAGTACACGGGTATTTTCGCCCCCATCTAAATGCGGCCACCGTGGCCGGGATTCGATCCCGCGACCTTGTGTTCAGCAGTCCAACACCATAGCCACTGAGGAACCACGGCGGGTAAGACAGTATAGAATGAAAGGCGCAAAGCATAAAGAATAATAAAGCCTGGCATTTTAGCAGTTATAAGTTGATTGGCGCATACCAAATAGATAATGAAAAGACCATAACTTTTTCGCAAAGTGAGATCCTATGAGGACCAATTAAAACAGGTTCTCACCAGAAATTTGTACCAGAGTGAAGTTAAGCTGCAGGAGTACAAATAAAAGAAATTTAAGAAAACAGTAGTATACAATCAATAAATACTTGTTCAAAGAAACAATGACCAGTATATAATCATGAGAAGTAAAAATGACAAGTTTCTAAACATTAAGCCTATAAGACTATATTTGAAAGTGGGCAGTATAAAAATAATATGGCAATATAAATAATAGTTTTATAGATCAAAACGAATGACAATAAAATGCGTTTAAGAGAAGTTGATGATGGGATAACCTTCAGTTGGCTTGGCAGACTGGTTCGTATATTAAGAATACAGAAGCCAACCGTCTGCGCTTCTTAATTAGTTCGCAATTTCCTTACTAAAAATTATTCTGCAATAAAAATCGAGTACAGTTAAAATTAATTCATTGTAGGTTATAAATAAACTCAAGAAGCACACTTAACATTTAAATGATGCGCAATAGGAACGAGCACACGGGTAAAGGACGACAGGGACGCAGTCATTGTTTGTGCCCCCATTCCTTTGCACAATCAGTTATATGATGAGTCCATTTTGATTTGCCCAACTTGCAGTCATTCTCAATGCCACCGAATCACGCGGCACACAAGGACGCCGCAAACGAGCACCGATAGCGGTGCGAGTGATTGCAGCTTAATCCCGTTCCCAGCGTCTGCGTACGCATTTGAGAACCTGAGGCATCGTGTCACTGAAGCCTAACGTGGCTGGATCAACGCATAACACAGCGACATTATTGCGCGCAGAGTAAATAATGAAGGTTTTTCAGTATCGCACGAATTCCGCAGAACCATTTCTTTTTATTTTTTGTCGTGCATGTGAACTGAACTTCAACTAGCCTTGCCGAACACACAGGAAATTACATATACTAGAAAGGCAAACAGCATGACAACTCAAATAAACAGTGCAGATTCCAGAGGTACACTTTCCAGGCGCTGACACATATTTCGTTTTGATGGGTTAATTATTACCCATTCCTTATGCCAACAAGAAGTAACTTCATAAAGATAATTACTGAGAACTGAAGTTAGTGTCTTCAAGGAATTGTACGAGAAGAAAATATTTGCGTTGCCAGCGTGTCGCGCGCACTGAGAAGTAAGAGGATTAGGAAGCTCATTGATTTCAGAGAAAAAATTAACGGACCTAAATTAGGACTCACTGGAATGGCAACATAAGTAACATCGTACCAATTCAATAACGTAACACTGCCGATAACTTCATAGAAGCTTTATGGGAATTAATTTACTCAAACCGCAACATCTAAGTTTGTAGAAATATATATTGCTATTCGATTGCCTCGAAACATTCTTAACATTGCGTTAGTAATTGTTATTCTCTCTAATTGCTTACGCCATCTTAGTATCACTACTATGAAAACATGTTTAAGCTTACCTGACGTTTCTGCCCGCCGAAAGGGTCTCCATTTGTGTCTTTTTCATAAAATATATCAATTTAATGTTGCTCAGAAATAAAATATTTATTTTGTCAACCAGCTTACATTTAATACCGGCTAAATTACAGCCTCAAAGTTGGTGCACCAGCCTGCTATACAAACACGATCAGTGAACCTTTCATAAAGAACAAACATCGACTGGAACCAACATCCTGCATCCATCATTCTTATCCCTGATTCTAGCAAATTTACACCACGTTTTTGTTAATAACTAATGCATATATATTTATTGCTCTCCTCTACCCCTTCCTGTAACTCATTCGGGGCTTAAGATTATCTGTAAAAAATTATAAATAAAGAACACACTGCATGTAATCAATATTACTTTCACAATTTTTATTTGTGCGAAGTTAGCAGAATAACAAGTTCGAAAACTTAATTTTATACTACAGGTACCTGACAAGTCGCATTTGTATATTTTTTTTTCATGACATCACTTAAAGTCAGTCAAATAAAGACATGTCTAGAATTACTCATCTGATTTTTATGTCTGTTACAAGAAACACGCTATATTTTTATATTTCTTTTAATATCATTTTAGAAACGGCATGGAGCTCTAAGCATTGTTTCAATGAGGCTGCAAAAGTAGGTGGGAGACAGCTCTGGCTGTTTGCAACACCACAAGTCGTACTGCACGAGCAGCGTCATTTAGGGCTACACTTCTGGAAGCAGTCTTCAGTTAAATTGCAACAGAGGATCCTTGTCGCATTGTCGACAATGGTAAACTGTGCAAGTTGTTGCGGTAATTCAATGTTTGAAAGGTAGCAAGAAAAGCTACGAAAGACTAAGGAAATACACCAAAGACCAGAGAAAGCACTGTTTAGGCACATTCATCTGGTGTGACCTAGTGTTGTGACCCCGAGACCCAGGACTGCTTGAAGCGCCGGTGGTCATAACGATCGCTTGACGTTCCGCGACGCTGATCCCGCCTTGAGATTGGAAACGGCGGGTAATTGACGTGAGTAGTGCGGGGTTTAGCTAGGTCAGTATCAGCTAGAAATTGCAATAAGATGACACGTAAACTGGGCCAGTTGGCACTGGTTCCTGTTTGAATGATAGCGTGAAAACGTACACAAACACTATATACACGTGACGAACGGGCAAAGCGCCTTTTTCGGCTGTTCTCTGTCATTTTTCCTCCCTGTATGGGCTCTCGCGTTACCCTTGAAAACATTGTGACTGCGGAGCATCAAAGAAAAGTGCGCTTCTCCACAATGCAGATGTCTTAGCGCGTGCATCATCACAACGCGACCATATAGATCAACACACATACGCACACACAGAGACAAAAAAAAATAAAGCGCCCTTGTGGGTGTCATTGGAACACCCTTCCTGCAGCCTTACTTTTCTTGCAATTTTCGACGATCAATTTATTTGTTAGCAGAACACCCTTAGTGCACCTTTATGCACGTTTATATTACTTCAGAGAGAGAGAGAGATAAAAGGGTCCTGAACAGGTGTCGCATGTGCAAAATATACGCCTTATAAAGTGTGCTCTGGCTCTTCCACGTTTCAAGCATGTAAAAGGGCGTACGAAGTTATTTCGTGGCTATTTTCTCCACGTCAATTTTTGACACTCATGTCGTCACTGAAGTAATCGCTAAACGTCTGCACCAATTTTTGCATCATATAATCACCCATTCTCAACACGGTTTTCAAAAAGAATTTTCACTGAAACTGCATTAGTGGCCCAGAAAAAACTTCTTTTACAAAACTTTGAAGCAAAAAGAATTCTACTTGGTCCCTTCATAGATTTCAAAACGCTTTTGGCAGCATTAGCCAGGACATTCTTCTTGCGAAAATTCAGAGATAAGGTATCAGAGGTCACTTTCTCGAGCTAATTCTCTCTTATTTATCACACAGATATCAGTAAGTCGATATCAATGGAAGTTACTCGCGCATGACACAAAATAAGGCTGTCGTCCCACAAGGAAGCATATTGGGCCCACTTCTATTTAATTTATACAATAATTATATCATTAATATTAATAAGAATGCATACTTTATAATAAATGCAGATGACACGAGCATTTTCTTTAGCGGGACAGCCCAGACGACCTCATTACCCTTGCAAATGAAACTATTTTAGTGCTTGCACACTGGGTAAAATGGAACGCATTACAAATAAACAGTTCAAAAACGAAAGCAATGTTCTTTCGACCGAAAAAAATGTTACTAAGCTTCTCCACAAAACTTTGCTATGCCTCGAGTACAATAGAAATCGTTAAGGGTTTTAAATCTTTAGGAATCTGGTTTACGGAAAAACTGCTCTGGGATATACCCATATAGAACACGTATGACTTGCGGTTGCGCGTGTGGTTGGCATACTCTCTCGGTATCACCATTTTTTTCTAGCCTGAAATTAAACTGCTTCTGTTTCAAGCCCTTTTGATGTCGCATCTGCATCACTGTAACCTAGTTTGGGAAACTGCTCCATACAGCACTCTTCAAAAAATCTACCTCCTTCAAAAGAAGGCTTCAAAAATTGCCTTCAACCAACCTCATGATCACCCCTCCGCAGACTTCTTCCACAACAGCAATGTACCGCAAATATTCAGTCTTTTCGATGTATGTCTGTACTTACGCTACAAGCAGGAAATTCAGGACGACGTTTTAGCACTGTCAGAACTAACGAATCTAGAACTGCTATTGCCGCCATATCCGTTACGCATCCAAGGCCCTGTACTCTTAACACACCATGGACTAATCATGGGCAACAGATGCTTAAATATTATCTTCCAGCATTATTGAACCGCCTCTATGGTGCATCCCTTGATATTAACAGGTGCAGCAATGCTGACCTGCAAGCGTTCTTTCGATAAGCGTTTTTCTCATTTGTGTATGGTTTGGCTGATCCTTGCTGAAGTACCGGCTAAAAGTGAAATGTGTAGCTTGCGGAAATATGTAGTTGAAACTGCATGCAGATAAACATATCTTTATCATGTATGCTAACATGTTTTTTTCTTCAAATTGTGCATGGAAATGCAGCATGAGTTTGGAGCGTATCGTTATGCTTTTGTATACTGTCTACGTTTTTTACCCTTGTGCTCATGAAACCTTGTCAACACTTTTTTTTCTTTTATACCTAACCTTACAGGCAATCTATTTGCTACAAATTTGTGCCATGATCCCTCTCTATGTATTTTATAAAGTTCCATTCTTGAAGCTCTTAATTTTGTATTTTACTTATTGTTTTGTGTGTATCATATACTGCTGCCTTACTTGGTGTTTTTGTTTAGTAATGCAGAAGTACTCCATTTTTTACTAGAATGTCAATCATGCTTCATGTTTATGCCTTCCACCTTCGTGCCACATGCTCGATAGTGCCATTGTCAACGAACCTGGCCTCAGGAGCTTGTCAAGCTACGGCTTTTTTCCCGAGGTCCACTGCTCTTTGAAGCAGGAAATATTATGAAATGAAATGGAATGAAATTAAACCTTGCTGCTTCAGTCTATGGCGTAAAGCTTACACTTCCTCATATTTTTTTACAAACATTGAGTGACTTGCAACGTCAGGGCCAGATAAAGATGCACCTCTCTTGTAGTAGTTACGCTACATCGTAAGGGCTATATTGTTGCGATTCTCCCCAGCTACCACAATGATGCTGAAGATAGGCGGGTCAAGATAACACATAAATTTCCACCATGGTAGCTGCACGTGAGGGCTGAGGGACGGACGCGTTAGTTGCTATTTGGCAGTCTGGCATGGTTTTATTATGATGTATTGTACACGCTGCTGAAGCTGCATGAGGACTGCCGAGATGGGTTGCTGGCATTGAAAATTGGTGGCTGAGGTGCTGCCCACTGGCTGCTCATGGGACGACCCCTGAAATGCATAAGAAACATCATCTTTCAGAATGGAAGCTAGTAATTGCGAATACATTAAAGGAACGCTCTAGAAAGCCGTGATTCAGAATATGTGAATAAAATTATTGCAAGGTATAGCCGCAGTGAAAAAGCATATGGGTTACTCCTGTCATCTATATTTTAGTGGCTTTTTTCTTTGTCTGTATTACTTGCTGTTTTACTCTTGCCATTGCATTTCTTAGTGAGCACCACTTTGTACATGTCCAAAAACGACCTATGTAACTGTGATTAAGAGCGCACAGTAGCATTGTGCCGATAAAATAAAGGAGAAGTAAAAGGCAGATTACCGGATCTAGCGAAAGCAGATATTGAACGCACTTTTCTCGTCAGCCCTTGAGGACGTAAGTTCCGTAGCCGTGGCCTCCGTGTCCACCGTAACCAAGACCTCCGAGGGCGACTCCTCCAAGGCCGGCGCCGCCTCCGAGGCCGCTGTGGGCAAGAATGGCGCCTCCACCGTGGACCTTGCTCACGTGGTGTACCGTCCTGACCAGGAAAGCAGGTCCCGCCACCGCCTTAGTGAAGGCCGGTCCTCCTTGCAGCAGAGCAACGGAGCTGCCAACGCCTACACCCCCCAGACCGACTGCCGGGGCTGCACCGAGGAGCACACCACCGCTACCCAGGCCACCCAGGCCGCCCAGGCCTCCTGCGTAGGCCACGTTCCCAGCCCGTGCGGTGGCCACCAGGGCAAGAACAACGACGGCGAACACCTGGATGCGACAGTGCCTTGCGTTGAAGCTACCAACATTGTAGCTTCAGCACGGAACAGTCCGCATGCATAGCCGCATAGAGCATGCAGTGACATCGCATTTTTTCGTTATTGTTTTTTTCTCTCTTTTTTTTGTCTTCGGGCCAGTAAAGAAATCTACTAGCACATTGAATGGGTACTAAGACAAAATGAAATGACTATCTTCAGTCATCATATTTAGTGTTTTGGAATACATCCTATTCCAGTTTTCTAGTTCTACCGCATGTTGATTGCAGCAAATTCTCCCTTAATAACAATATGATTTCGTCGCAACCCCTATAATCCCATATAATAGCGACCGGATTCTGAAATTCACGTGCTGTAAAGGTTCGCAAAGTACTTATCGTAATTAGATGAACAACTACGCATATTTAAGAAACCATTGAGAAAAACTAAACAACCAGCAGTGTGCGTTGGTCCAATCCGGGTGTGTCATTAGTTTTTTTTTTTTGCTTTCTGTTACTCATGTCAACACACTTCATATGCTGTCTACAAATGGCGTTGTGGTTGCTCATCAGATCATCTCGTGAAATGGTATCCTGGAGCACTGCTGGAGGACTACAGCACTGCTTCAGAAACAATACACAGCTTAGGTTTTAAGGGCGTATTATCTTACAAGTTATGAATGCTCGAGTGTGGCGCGAACGCATGATGCCGCAGTGTTAAAATATGATGCATGACGCCATAGTGCATCAAGGCTGAGTAGACTCTGCAGCAACTCTAACTCTCTCTTCCTTGAAATATAGAGCCCACTATGGGCCAATGCTCGACCAATATATTTTCACCAGAACGCTGGTAGGATCCGCTCACACTCTACTCACCAAAGTCCTCATGGCTTAGTGGATCGGTTGGAGGCAAGCAATTGCCATTTGGCAGACTCCCGGCGTCTTATATAGGTAAAGCACCATGGCTCATGTCACGTAGAGAACACCTGTATTGCGCATTCTGCATGAGCGGCGCGTCCACATGCAATATCAGAAAGATCCGCAAAGTGTCCCGGAAGTGACATTCCAAACCCCCTTTCCGATATTTCATGCCGCAGCGCCTAGCATATGAGATAATTGCGCAATTTCAAAACGAGGGAGCAACCTGTGGTGAGGGGAACGATGCGACGGATCCAATGCCTATACTCACACTTTCGCACCAGTGGTACAAGCCGCAGGCAAGAAAATCGAGTTCGCTGATACGTGCCCTCTGTAAAACGAAACCAGATCATCGTTTCTAGACAATTGGATCTCCCCTCCGACCAAGAGAAGGCACCATACTCTAACGATATTATCTGCTGCCGAAATACTGAATGGTCTAAAAGCACTGATTTAAATATGCGAACACGTTTTTGTGATTGCCCATACAGAATAATCTCCTTTTCTGGAGATTTTTGGACGCTTTCTTACGGAACTGGAACGATGTTTATGAAATTACCATTTGCCTTTAACAGATAACAAGGCAGTGATCATTTCCTTTCATCAGAATTCAAGAGACGTCTTCAACAAAGGCGGGCGTACAATCCAACGCTTCTCCTTGTGAGTGTTTGGTGATTTAAATCGTTTCTTTATATAGATCGGATTAATTGTTTCAGCGCCTCAGGTCGCTCTGGGGTGGATATTGAGGTACAGAATCAATATTGCTCTGTTTTGGGCGTCTTGAGTCTCGCATAGCTGGGAGAACGTTCCTCTAGCGATGTACACTTTCCTCCAATAAAAAAAAGTGGGCGAAATGCCTTTCCAGCGATACTATCCCTCCCGCACACTTTCCGCGAACAGAGGAAGGATTTGGCAAGAGGCATCGGTCATTATTATTCGCTGGACGCTCTTGTTTCCGTGTAAAAATAGAACAAAAAGTAGATGTGCTATATTTTTATCACTATCGCTATCTCTCCGTCGACAGCAAGTCGACGGCATGTAAATGGCATGAGTACGATTAGCGTGCAGGCAACATTAAGGATGAATCATATAAGCGCAGTGGTGTCTGGTGTTAGTACTTCTTTCTTGAGGGGGGGGGGGGGGGAGGAAGTGAAGGTTAGGACTTGAACCTAAGCGCCAAGGGGCTGCTAATAATCAGCTCAAGGTGGTTTAGCAAGTGCCACTGAGATCGGCGCTGGCTACACAATATCTTAACTTTGATGAATGTTTTATTACTGGTCTGTGCTGTTTTGTTGCCTTCTCATTAGGTTTGCTATTTCAAACTGAGTCACGTAATTATCCTTATAAGTTGAGACATTCGGGAATTCAACAGATTTTACCTCTGAATACTGTTATTAGCTTCGTTTTTTCTGTGAAGACCACGTTTTGTGATAAGTATAGACAATAATTGAACAAGAAATGCTTATCTGGTGAGAGCGGTAGGTAAATGCCACTTGACATTCCTCTGAAGCTACCGAAAAAGCTATATAGATATTTATAGCAAATTTCATATAGAAAAATTTCTGAGCCCTATTCGACAGACTGAGTCCTCGCGAATTTTCTGTCCAATGGGTGCTTGTGAGGATATAAGCCCGAGATGATTGCTGTATGCAGGTAGTCCCAGCTAACTTTAGCCAGAGTTTAAAAATATGCGATTGCCACTTAGCTGGACAGAACCAATTATTGTTGTTTGCCATCACTTGGAGATACTAAAATGATTTTTTTCATTCCACCTAATTAGATAATTAGTCTTCATTATTTTATCAACTTCTCAAATATTATGTTTAGATGAAAAGTGTCAATGAGAAAATTGTAGAGTGACATGAAAAACTCCCGACACAGCTTTCTGTTGCTCAGTATGTGCTAGATAAAAGTGTTTTTCCGTGCGAGAAAGTAGTCCCCAAATGCACGCAACATTGCCGCGTGACTGGCCGCTCGAAGCATATTTTTTAATTCTGGCTCAACTTAGCTGTCACACCCTGCATAAATGAGGGTCACTAGCAACACACGTGATTGTTTTCTTTCAACGGAAATTATTCAGCAGCCCTCGTACTTAACAACATTGGTTAAATTACGCTAGATACCGAGGACAGCCGGCCACTGTCATAGCAAAACAATAACAGGAAAACGGTCACAACGGACAAATCCCTAAAGGCAGCCAGATCTATAGCTCGTTTCCTATGGGCCTGCGAGATAGACTGCGGTTGTGACGTGGCCGCTCAGACAGTTTTGCGGCGATTTCCATTTCGCGACACATTTTCTCCATTCCTAGCTTTTTTTTTTTAATTTTATTCCGTGCAGAGTAGCGAAGGCAGTGTGTCAGAACGGAATGAAAACCATAACTAAAAACGAAAATGAACGACATTTCTTACCGGAACGAAAACGTAACAAAAACGTTATTTATTATTCTGTTTCGGAGTGAGACCGAAATATTTTTTGATCGTTTTTCGGTTCAAGGGAAAAGTCGGCAATCCGAAACAACCGGTGTCAGGCAACATCTGAATTAGCGCATATCTCAGGAGTCTGCATAAGCGCGTATCTCAGGCAGGGACACTGCAAGCGATAGCCGATCAAGCGCACCACTAATCTAAGTCTTCCGCTCGGTGCACTATGAGATCAGCATCGTACCCTCTTAAAGAAGTGTGCACCCTTTCGGGCATATCTCGTCCCACAAGTATAGGCATCATCCATCTTGACCGCACTTCCTTTATTTACCGCTGCGAGCCCACTGCTTCCAGGTCACTATCGGCATGCCTGTTGTCAGCTTGACACAGCATTCTCGACAGGAAAATAGCGGGCACCTAGTTTATAAGAAAGAAAACGCATACAAATCAGATAACAAATATTTTATTGGGACAAGGCAACCCCAAAGGATGCAATGTTTTTTAAGAGTGTAGCAAGACCCAGGATTCGTGCACTGAAGCACTTATCGTTTCGTCTTCTACGGGTACAACGCTTTGCTTCCGAGGTTTTAGCGTTCGTTTATGTTAATTTCAGTTGACTTTGTCGGAATAGTGGTCTCGCATTTCGGTGAGTATACTCGATGGCGTGCTGCTTCTGAGATCATGCTTAGTGCCTTGAGTCAAGGCACTGAGCTCAGAATTCATAATGAACTTATTGAGAAAAATAAATAATATGTTTTATCGTTACTTCGCTGAGAAATTTTTTTGCTTGCAAACGAAAATCATTATGAAACGTTATCTTTTTCGTTTCGGAGCAGAACCGGAACGGTGCGATTTTTAGTAGAGCGAAACTAAAACAAGAAAGGAAAAGATTTCGTTCCGACATCCTGAGTGGAGGTTTCGCTCTGGTTAACATATCTGCTTTTCCTGTTGTACTCACTCCTGTAAATCAGCATGTTACCTTAATTATGTGCAGAGCGGCGCCTCAGGGTAAATTTTCCAGAGACAGTACATATTAGGCAGTATTAGGCAGTATTAGACAGTATATCAGTCCAAAAAATCACTTGCCGTCCGTTTGTAATAAAATAAAGTGATTATGGACCCACAAAAATTTTTCCTTTGAACCTTGAAATTTTTGCAGCACGCTGTGAGCTGCACGACAGCCCACACAGCCGAATGGCAGAATTCGCAGACAAAGCAAATGTTATTATGTTTGCCTCCATGATTGACCCACTGCCGTATAACCACCGTGTATCGGCGAGCGGCGACATCACAGGGCGCGTGCACACATTCTCTGTTGCATTCATGTATAACGATTTTCAGCTCTGGATGTCCTTGAAGGCCTGATACTATACATGTAAGTCTAGCGTTGCAGTTTTCAGCTTCTCATTGTTCTACAACTTATTGTTTCTTATGTGCGTTAAAATTAGGGCTAATTCGCAAAAAAATGGCATAAGAATTGTTTTTTAACATTGTGCGTGGCAATATTATTGACGTGTCTAGGGTCAACTCTATACAAAGGGCTATGCGTAGAATTTGGGAAACAGCCCATGCTTGGTATCAAAATTGTCTAAAATTTGTGTGAAATTTACATCAGTGCAGAGTGTTGACTTTGAGTCGGTCAGGATAGCTCATGCAGATAGTTAAGTTGCTTTTTACTTACCTGGACAGCCGGAAGTATGGCATGTACCTCTGCCACGGTTAGGACGTCCTGCGTGCATATCGCATACTTTTCTGCACCCCAAGAGATCGAAACACAAGAGCGGCTGCGGACCCGTTTATGGCTGAACTATCCGTGTTCTGCTGCTTATCATCAAGATGCTGACTTGATTTCTGGTTAAAATCGCCGCCTTCTTATCAGGCAAAAATGCGAAATGCTTACGTACCCAGCTCTGAACGCATATTAAAAAGCCCTGTGACCGCAAATCTAGCGCAAGGCACTACAATGTAAAATCCTTTACACCTTTTAATGTGAACCTAACGTAATGTTTTCTATAACTCACACCCTTGCACCCTTTTTAGGTTTTAGGGTGTGAGATATGGACCGGTTTATTGCCTTATTTCCTTTTTTTACGCGGAAAATATTTTACAGTTCACGGTCCTTCTCACATACGTATGTAATCCTCTCTGTAACATGGGGAAGTTATGCATGTTCCAGGTGCTTCAGACTGCCTCAATATTGGTAACTACTCAACTTGCGCCACTATATAATGCCGTCTGTAGGTCTGCCAATGCGGCATTGTTTTTTGTTGTTGTTGTTTTTGTCATTGTTAAGCCCATGAACAAAGAGGCCAACACCAAGCAAGAGCTTCGTCCTTATCTTTGCCTCAGTCGTGCATTGCCGTCAGTAATCTTACTACTACCTGTACCAAAAGTTTACAGTGCAGGAAATATTCGGTAAAGCTGGAAATTTGCGCAAAATGAGCCTGGAACCTGCAGCTAAGACCAGTTCTTTTAGCCAATGCAGTGATGTACCATTTATTCACTGCAAAAAAAAACGTAAAAGAAGAGATTGTTACGGAACCCAAACCTCATGCGCTTTTCCGCATCGACAGTACGTTTATATAGCATGAAGAGATGGACTCTGAAAATTCATTCAGCCTAATTCGGATGAATGTAGGAGGAGGAAGTAGTGAAGGAAAGCCAAGGAGGCCAACCAGATGCTTGTCCAATTTGCTACCATATAGAAAAGAACCAAAGAAAGGAGAGAGAGGAAGGTACCATTAGTGCGAGCACATGCGCCTCTCCATTGCATGTACAATAGATCAAATATGTTCTGATGGCCATAAGAAGAACAAGTGCGCTTTATTAAGAAGTAGATGCGTAGGCCAAAATATGTAAAACGGCAAAGAGGTCTTGTTATTAACTTGAGCCCGCAGGATCGATGGAAGCTTCGATTGCGTTTAGAAAGGCTCGCAATCAAGCTGACTGTGGTACGCGTGGCGCATGCAGACGGCTTCTTCGGCTTCTTTTGTTTCTTTTCATGTTGTTGTTGTTGTTGCCTGGTGCGTAATGTAGCTCTTCCGGCATCACTATATTTTTGTATTTGGCGCTACTTTCTGTCGCTTTAGGCACCACGTTCACACAGTGCATAGTAACCGGCACATAGGTTTTCTTTTATTTATTTATTTATATTTAATTACGATGATAATTGTCATAACAACAAAACGATGAAGTTTACTAAGGAGGCCGAAGGCAACGTTCAAAATGCAGCCGGTAGTTCTAACCATGAAAGGATAACTCGCTCCAGGGCCTCGGCCGCACTCCACCTCCCTTCCGGGAAAGTCACTGCCATTGTGGGTCTCCTCCACTTGCACCGTGATATGAATGACGGCTAGCCTGAACTTTAACTTTGCGTCCACTTATTTGAGTGCCTTGCGTGTTTCTCATTGTACATCTAATGTTCCGTTTCTCTATTTCTATCTTTGAACAATTGACCAACTCAAGTTCTTGACAATTTACCGACAAGACTTGCTATCAATATGGCTGATTTAGTTACATCAGCCGTCGCTTTCATTTATAACATGCATTTCTCAACTGGAACGTTTGTACAGGAGATGCAGTTTATGAGTTTAACTTAATTTTAAAATGCGGAGACAAAAATTATGTACGAAGCTGTCGTTCTATTTTAATACTGCCACTCTTTTCTAAAGACCTTTAAATTCATGCATGCGAGAATTTTTGATCTTATGAAGAAATTTACAGTCACTAATAATTAATCGTATCATTCTCGCAAAGAAAAATTCACCAACTTGACCCTCTTGACACAAAAAAAGTGTTGTAAAATAATCCGAGAAAACATTTGTAATACTGGTATACGTAAATTTTTTTTGAAAGTGTTTGCATGGGTAAAATGTGTTACACGGCTGAAGAAGCTAGAATGTCATGGAATGAGAGGTACTATACCATAACTCTCTTGACTTCCTTCATAAAGTTTTGTAGACAGTATACGCTTATAGGTGACGATGTATCGTCCTTTAAATATATAAGCGCTGGAGTCCCTAGAGGTCTAGGCCATCTGTTATTTAACTTATGCATAGATGACATGAATGAGACAAATTATGTTATATATACAGTTGTCGCGACTATTTTATTTTTCAATCAAATATGGCAACTCGTCAGTCAGGCGCAAATGATTGCTTGCGAAATTTCAGCGCATGGAACGAGGGGAATTCATTACAAATTAAATGCCTGAAAACAAACGCTATTGCTTATTCCTTAAACACTCACTTGTCGTATGCACAGATCATCTCAGTTTTAGTCACTCATCTATAGAAGTCCTGGATGCCTCAAAAACCCTGGGCCTTTATTTCCATAAAACCTTCTCCAGGGATGCTGACATAAACTTTGTGATTCGGCAGCTGTCTAAATGCTTAACAAGGAAATTGGAACGTAAGAAACGTGGATAAAGAAACTGCCAATGGCGGAAATAGTATCAACTACCTATGCTTATGTTATTCCTGTAAATATAACCATTTATAAGCATAATGCGCATGTGATGTCAAGCTTTGTACCAAGAAGAGGAACAAACAACGTTAACGTTGGTGTGTGACCTTCAAATGAACCCACTCCTTTATCTGGAACAGAAATCTATGCCTTACAGACACTCGTCCATCCACTAAGCCTGATATCTGAAGCGTCAAGCACCCCTCCTTCAATCTTATCCGTCTAACTTGGTGTGCTATAACTTAGGACAGCACAGCACTCGCAGCTCTGGACATGGGCAGCCACATTACTGAAGCGTCCACTGCTTCCACTTTCATTTCCATTAATTTATCGTTTCCTTATTTCATTTATTAACCACAAGTAATTTCTCCTATGTTCTCCTTGGTGTGAGTGTTTGTTGTCTTCTTATGATATAACTAATAGAATCGGGCCCCTCGTTTAACCCCCTTTCTTCTCGTTTATTACATAACGGGGGTCTCGAATCCGACAACATTGAAGCCTTCAGGTAGCATTTGGGGGTTTATTTTAGGTAGCATTTGGGAGTTTCACCCAAAAAGACTACGTTCTCGTGACGCCTGCGGCAGAAAGGATGTTCCACATCCACCGCCAAGGTCTGCGAGTGGTGGTGCTGGCTAGGACTCCCAGGGTTTTACTAGGAAACATAAATACGCGAGAACGTGGATGGACAAAGGCGCCCTGGTAGCTCAATTGGTAGAGCATCGCACGTGAAATGCGAAGGTTGTGGCTTCGTTCCCCACCTGCGGCAAGTTGTTTTTCATCCACTTTCATTTCTATTAATGTATCGCTTTTTTATTTAACTTAGTAATCACACGTAATTTCCCCTATGTTTTCCTTGGTATCAGTGTTTGGTGGCTTCTTATGAGATGACTAATATAATCGCGCCCCTCGGTTAGCCCGCTTTCTTCTCGTTTATTTCTGTAGTGTGAGGCATGCGTTCCCGCTCCCTGTAACTTAAACATCAGCTACTCTGGCATACGTATGCTTTTACCTAAAAAAAGTGGCACATTCTATAGATACGTCGTTCTGCACTGAATGTGGTTCTCTTTTTTTTTTTCAGGGCTTTGCATATCTAGAATTTTCAAATCTGCAGTAAAAGCGATGTTCAAGGTTCTTAACATTATGCAATGAGGTATAGATGTAAAGAATCGCCTGAACGGGGCGATTTATCTTTCTTCGCTCCCTTTCTCTACTACAAACACCCTTTTCCTTCTTGGGGATGTACTCGCGCACGCTGAAAACAATCTTACACGGGTAACAGGCGTGTAAATGTGGCAAACTTAAATGTGTCCTCGACACGGCGCGAGGACACAGACTGGTGTTCTCATGTTTTTTTTTCTTTTTTCATTGTCGCGCTCAAGTAGGCGAACATTATCCATTTGTTGTTAACCTCTGTGGGGGCTCTTATTCACTGCAACACTGCAACGTAGTTTTTATTCTTAACTGTTGCTCCTTGCCCAGCACACCAGTTCAGTTATTCCTGTTTGCTGGGGCTGGGTGTACATTCTAGTCTTTTTCACTGCGGGAAACGTTTTTATAATGCTGACTGCATTAAATGTTGGTGCCCTAATTTTTCAGATCTATCTGTGTAGTGCACAGATTACGATGGGGGCACAATGTAAATGCGTTCGTGTAGCCACATTTGGATGCCCATTAAAGATTTCCAGGTGGTCGATGCTATTTTTGTACCTCCAACTACGTCGTCCCCCTTTGTCTCTGCGTTGCTATGGAACGTTACATTGAAGAAGTTCACTTATCTCTGCCTTTGTTTCCCTACGTATTACCGGATTAGCAATTGGTTTGACCCCTTCTTGTTTCAACAAGTTTTGCCAGTGATTTCGCAGCGTCACATACAGAATACATTATAGCGCGATTTACCCCTACCACGCGTCATTGGAGCACATTTGCTGGCCATGGTGATTTATAGAAGCAGATAGATTTTATTTGAAAGTAATCTTTCTATATCAATATGTAAGTGCTCAAGCGTTCAAGCTTGAAAAACGGTGTAAATGTCATTCCCCCGTAATAAAAGCATGTTGTCACCCCAGGTGCAAAACTTGCAGGCCCCTTCAAAGTTACGCTAAAATTAAAAGCACAGCAAATGATTATACACGCAAAGTGAAAACCAGCTTTGCTTGAACTAGTTTCGATGTCATTTGTATGCTTTAATGTTCCTTCTGTAAGAAACAATATATTGGTCAAATGGAACAATCAATGAATGTCAGGTTAGACGGACATCACGCAGACACAGCTAAAAAGATTCCCAAAGCCGTCGCCGAGCATTTAAGCCAACCAGGTCATAACTATGATGAACTTTAACTCCACACTCTAGACTCAAATTTCCGCTCTTCGCGAGACAGACGATACAGAGAATCATAAATCATCCTTAAGTTCAAGACATTGCAACCAATAGGCATAAACGTTTCAAAGGGTGCTTTAGACTCTGTTCGCTATGCTAAATTTCAAGCTATGTGCAACAGCAATTAGCTATTTTATCTTCGGTTGCTTAGTATTCTTTTTCCTTTGCTCCATTTCTTTTGTTCGTTTATCTATATATTTATTCCATTTTATTCATTTTTTCCACGAGCTCCTTTTTCTGCCACTTCTTTTATTCTATCTTGAAGAGAGACGATAGTCCACTGATTTCCAGCGGAGCAGATAATCTCCTCTTACACGAAAAAAGGAACCTACCGTGACACGTCAATCGGCTGACACACAGCGCTACCTCACGTTCCTCCACCGACGTTGAATAGCACACTTTTTCTCTCAATTCCGCACCCTCACCGCTAACACAACGTCGGTCGTTGCCTCGCCCACCCGCCTTACCCCCGCTCCTCTTTAGAAGAACCCTACCTTTATTTACTGTGCAGAGGAAATCATATGTCACCTTAAAAAAGACAAGTTCACCTGTCGAAACGTTGGCTCTCGCTTTTACCTTCTTCTTTTGCTCATCTTCTTGAATTTCCATCTCCTGCCTTCTGCGTGTTTTCCCTCATTACCTGTTAGTGTGTCCTCCTCACTTTCTGTATGCCCTGCATCCCCAAGTTTGGCTATTCTGCGAGCATTTTGTTCATTGTTTGCTCCACATTTACAGCAAGCTCATATGCTTTGAGTACCCGATCACCATGGATTGTACTTGAATGAAATGGCGAATTCACTGGAACGAGCGTCCCTCAATAACCCTGCATCTTTGTTCTGCCAACATCGCCTTGTGTAACCGCGGCTAGGTGCAGAAACTTCTCCATATCTCCGAATACACAAAATTCACTAAAGCATCATCGCCTGACTGCCGTCATCGGTGTTTCTCATGGAATAATAATGGACAATTTTAAGTGCTCTTCAGTAAACTGCGGCGCCTTAATCCGCCGTTAAACTTTTACTTACGCAAGTCTGGTATAGTGTTGTCCTGTCTATGTTACTTTTCGAGTGTAACTCCATCTGTCAAGTATTTCTTTTTTCTACCACAGCCCTACTTTTGGGAGAAACAAAACTTTCAGAAGTTTCATTTCACCCACTTGGGCTTTGATTGTATGTATATATATATATATATATAACCTCGTGCACCGAATTCTCCTCATTGGGGCGTCATCGGTGGGAATCAGTCACAAGGAAGCTTTCTCGGAATTTACAATTTCATTAGGGACCCAAAACATTTGCCTTGCTAAATTTCTAAAATTATCAATCCTTAAATTATTTTATTATGTTAAGGTATTTTATAATGAATTGTTTTACATCTTTACTTTCATTTCTACGTTTATTTTTCTTTCAGCAACGCTCTGACAGGCGAAGGTATATTTTGGTTACGAGTTTAATAAAGGCACAAATAAACCTGCCTGATTCTTGATCAATGCCCCGAAGTTGGTATGCGACATTGTTTGGAAACAAAACAAGAGAATGCTGCCATTTTCTTTGCGGTTGACACGAATATTCTGGCGCCGCGATGAAACGTAAGCTGACGATTCGCTTGCTTGGCGCAACCGTGACGTTATGCCTGGTAAACTGCCCTGAAGACAGCAACCTAGACGCTCTTGATCAATCCAAACATTTTCACTGTTCAGTAAAAGTCACCTGTGCAATACGTATATCAGGTTCGTTTATTGAGCCTGCATTTCGTGCTACCCATCTGCTGGTACAGTCTCTCCTATGGCGTATGTGGCTGAATGCTTCACTTCGACAAACATAATGAGGCGTCGGGACTGGGTGCCAACGTACTTGTTTTGTAGCTCCAGATGGCACAATTCACTGATGAGAGGTGTGAAAGGCTGCAGTCTAAAGTCTTAAAGATCATAAGTAGGGAAAACAAAGTAACGTCCCGAAGAAGCAAAACAGGACAGAGGTTGTAGTTGTCGCTCCCGATTAATTTCGACAGTACCGGGGTATTTAACGCGCACCTAAATCCAAATATCCGAGCTTTTATTCATTTGTTTTATTTATTTTCAATACTGCTAAGCCCTTACGGGCTGTTACAGATTGGGAGAACATTTTAAACACAATTCCACAGAAAGCATTTCCAGCCTCTGCTGAAACATTTCGGCTGAGTGGCAACCTGTGAACACGTTGGCGACGAGTCTGTTCCATTTAACAATGGTTTGAATGAGACATGAAAACTTCAATGAGTCAACCCTTGGCGTGTAAGGCTGAATGGCATGAGGGTGATTTGTACGAGCTGATACTCGTACTGTTGGCCGTAGATATAGGTTTGGATCTATTCTCAAGTTTTTATTATAAAGCTCACACAGGAATTTCAGCTGCGCCATTTTTCTTCGTTAGGACAAGGGTTTTAGACCGGCCCTGTCAAGGAGCGCAGTCACGGGTTGTTTTCTGTCGTAGCACGAAAAAACGAGCCTGGCCGCTAGCCTTTGTACTATTTCTAATTTACTGATTTCGGTTTGACTGTTAAAGCCCCAAACGATACCTGCATATTCCAGTGCTAGCCTTACTATAGTTTTATATGCCGCGAGTTGGCCACCAGGAGTACGATTCTGTAGCCTCCTTCTTAGGAAACCAAGCTTACGTTGCGCAGATCCGCAAATGTAGTCAATATGTTTGCCCCACCTCGAATTATCGGTAATAGTGATTCCGAGGTACTTTACATGCTTGTACGCTTGATTTCTTTCTGGTTAATGATATATGAATATTGTAGGGGGGTTTCTTATTTGTAACTTGCATACAGGTAGTTATTCCAAAATTTATTTTCATGTCCCATGTAGCACACCAGTCGTCTATAACTTTCAGAGACTCATTCAAAATGATTTGGTCACTTCCACTTTTCACACAACATAACAAAACGCAGTTATCCGCGAACAATCTCACATCAACCATTGTATGGACACGAATTGCAATGTCAATAATGTCGAATAAAAATAACACAGGTCCCAAAACTGACCCTTGCGGCACACCAGACGACACGGACGATGTAGTTGATTGACACCTAGATATTTCAACAAATTGGTACCCGTTATGCAAGTAGGCTTGAACCCATTTGATTATCTGAGAATCAACACCAAGGTTACACATTTTTTTCAATCAGCTTCACATGACACACCCTGTCTAAAGCCTTTGACGGGTCTGTGGCAATCATATCCATTTGCTGCCCGGAGTCAATTGCTTTTTCAAAGCTATGTAGTGTTTCGAACAGTTGGGTTACTGTCTACAGGCCCTTTCTAAATCCATGTTGCTTGCTCTAAAACAGGCAATTTTTTTCTAGATATTCTACTAACTGCTCTGCAATAATATGTTCCAGAATATTACATGCTGTACAAGTTATTGAAATGGGGCAATAATTATCCACATACAGTTTATTACCTGTTTTAAAGACTGGTGCCACTCTCGCCAGTCGCGTGGCACTTTTCCTTCGTGGTGTAACAAGTCAAAAATAATAGACAAGAACCTTGATACCCAGTCGCAGTAGTGTTTTAAAAATTTATTGGGTGTCATATCATTTAAGCATCATATATTATATTTGTAATGTTTAACCACTACTGTTTCAGGTAAAGGCTTCTTTAAAAGTGGTCAGTGCTGAAAACACAAATATGAATGCCTAGTGAGAGTGCAGTGCAGACGCTTTGAGCAGCACTGGTAAAAAAAAAAGTCACTGGACGTAATGACGGCGAAAATGGAGCACTCCGTTTGCCTTTTGGTTTGCATTGAATACGGACGCTCATGGTACTGAAAGCTAGGCATACAAAAAATGCGAGATGAAGAAAAACGAGAGAAACGGTTATTAGCATATTTGGCCGTGTTCAGCGCACACGGCAATTATGACGACAAATCGCTGCATGGGATATTTCTACAGTCAGTCGTAAGATGATATAATGACTATCTTTATAGTCAAGTGTTCGACGAAAACTCGTCTGGCGAGGAAACATAATGGTGCCATAAAAAATAGCCGCGCACTCATGCTTACATCTTCATTGTGATCAAGGGACCCGTACGGGGCCCGAAACGTCGGTTCTTTATTTTTATTTCATTCTTGGTGAGTGCACGTTTTTTTGGCACCAATGACTATCTTGGTATATCACAATAGCTTCGCGAAGTTTCGAATACACTAGAGGTGTTCCTGCGTGTCACGCCCCCCCCCCCCCCTATACAAACACAATTTAGCTTTCTTTGATATACGTAGCTACATATAATCAGAGAAATTATTCGAAAAAATGCTTCCGCTACAGCTTTCAATGATGTCAAGCACATACTTGTTTAAATTGACAGATTATGAAGCTTAGGGGAACCTTATTTTTTCGAACTTAGTGTCTTATACATTCCTGTTAGAAGTCAAGCCAAACAGCCTGTTTTCAATTTTCTCGAAGGATTACTCGCTATTTACTTTTCATTCGGACCTTCTGCGGATTCAATAAGCGTTGCAATGAGAAATATTGAAGAACATTGTTTTATATGTCGCATGTCATCTGATCTAGCATTTTCGTGAAACTTGTCATAGGCGTGCTTATGTATGACCTTATAGGTAATTGTGCATCTCTAACACGTTCTTAGGCTTCCTTACAAGTGGCCTAAGGAAAGAAGCGAGAGAGAAACTGATGTGCAATGATGAAATCAACCGGCTCTAAGCACCACACGGCAACAAATGCCGCGCTGATACAAGTACACGTTTTTCTTAAACGTCCTCACATTTGGAGACAGTATGTTAGGCAGCAATACATGACCATCAGTACACCTACCTGGCCGCACATTGTATGGGGTCCTCATCACGTGACACATCGACAGTCCTCAACTGTTGCTACTTCTCCCGATGAACCGCACCATTATCTGTCGCACCTGTATTGACGGACACTGGAATTCCTAGACATATTGCGACTGAAATATTTCCTGCTTAACAAGGTACTCACAGCACGGAGGCTCGCACTGGAAATACCGCACAACAAGGAAAAGGGCGCCTCCGAAACAGCAGCAGCTTAAAGATTCTTTTTCTTTTTTTGTAATAAACTACCGACGTTTTAAAGTTTACACACAATATAAGCACAGCATAAAATTCATGTTCGCGGTATTTATACTCATATCGAACGCGTCCACCAACGAATGCCTATACAATGAAATGACCTGTGTAACGAAGGATTGATTATGTACCGGCCTAATTGAAATCTGTCATATGTACTGTGAACGGCTTTACAACGAACAGATTCGCCTGTATCACGCAGGAGTTTAGGCAGCCCTGACGACCTATTCGTTGCTGTACAAGGAATGCCACGTAGCGGTGCCGCCACTGCACTGCGCATGCGCGGCGCTCTGCTCTAGCACTAACCGCAGCGCTATAGCGATGCACATGACGAGTGTGCCGATGTGAGCGAGCGTTACCGCACTACTGCACTGCTCCAGGGAAACCTAAATTCGTACGCTGCTTGCAAGACTGCAGCGGGTGCGATGGCTGACGAATACAACGCAGTTGATGAAGGCCTGCTGACGTAATAGTAACTGGTGACCGACAACGTCTTCAAAGAGATTTATAGGGTAAAGGACGCGACTGCCAACAAAAGCAACGGTGAAAAATAGTTTCCAAGATAACCAATAATTTTTGTCAGCAAGGGAGGCGAGAGCCGGATTTATGTTAAATAAACGTTTTCTCTTGTTGAACGCTCTTAGCCTGCTGCATTGTGAGTAGTACGGTTTACGATCTGTATAAGGAAGGGAACTGTACAAGAAAGAATTTTTTGAAGTACCAAGCACTTTGTTATAATGGCGTTTACTGTACATATTTTGTTTTCTTGTTTAAGACAAAACAATGTCAAGCTATATTATAGCAGATGTGGGGTAGCTATTACTGAATTAGGCTTTACAAGCACACATTCGTTTTCTTCTCGAAATGTAGTAAATACACGCTGTGTTGACCAGGCTGCTGGCAACACTGCAGCATTGGTAAATATTTTGCAGCCCAAGTGGAATTTCTCTTCAGAACATATCACATTAATGAACCGAACGTTTAAGTATCAAAGCATTATCAAAATGAACTGAATGCTTCAGTTGTGTGTTTATTCGCGCTTGTCAAGACGGTTCTTTGACGACCATCTGGTTTTTTCTGTCCTTCTTTAAAATATAATTTCTTATAACCAGGGCATCTTTAATTGGTTATAGCAGCAGTAACCTCATTATTTGCACGTAATTTTTTCGCACCGTGATTGGGCATGACGATGGTTCCTTGTACAAGAGATATGACAAGGTGTTCTCGCAGCCAGAAATCAAACCTCTCTTCATAAAATTCTATTTTATTCCACGTAGTTGGCAGGTATCCCAGACTGTACATTGTTTTGGTATATGGGCGTACTCGTAACAAAAGCTGTTGTATTGTTTGCACTTTCTCATTTCACCCCCTTGTATCCGAGGCCGCCATAACCGAGGCCACCGTAGCCAAGACCTCCGTAGCCTCCACCAAGCCCACTGTGAGCAAGGATCGCACCACCTCCGTGAATTTTGTTGACGTGGTGCACACTTCTCACTAGAAAAGTGGGCCCTGCCACTGCCTTGGAGAAGGCTGGACCTCCACTGAGCAGAGCGACGCTGCTGCCCACACCAACGCCGCCCACGCCAAGACCACCGTAGCCGAGGCCTCCGTAGCCGAGACCTCCGTAGCCGAGACCTCCGTAGCCGAGACCTCCATATCCGAGACCTCCGTATCCGAGACCTCCATAGCCGAGACCCCCATAGCCGAGACCCCCATAGCCGAGGCCACCGTAACCCAGACCACCATAACCTCCGAGTACGGCTCCCGCAGATGCTGCCGCAACCAAGACGGTGAAAAACGCAACAGTTGCCTGCGAAACAGAAAACAGAAATTAGCAAAAAGCTGACGTATAAGTCCGTATTTGAGGCGAGGTGAGACTTAAAACTGTGTCGCATATTCGCGCATTCACGACTTTCAGTACTCAAGCGCAGTAAAACTGGCTGCCAGGCGAATCTGTTCTCACAACGTCATGGCGGTTCCCAGTCAGATTGAAAGGAGCTGAATAGCAGGCGCCTGAAAAGGTTTAGTGGAGAGTCCGTGTTAAATGCTCGCATACTCACCAGGGCGTTCATGGTTGATCCTCTGACTGCAGTGTCCAAAGTCTTTGAAAGCTAGAGCTAAGCGAACTCTTTTATGCTCGAGTGAGAGCACCTCTTTCACGGAGATCGTATTCTCACGACGAGAGCAACAAAAACAACTCAGTGACGCTGGCCATATCTTGGCTGCAGGTAAAGCAGTGGAAGTGTCTGTTTTTATTTCAATTCTCAGCGTGTAGTTTACTGAAACTGTGACAGGACTCCACATGTTATAGGTACTCGAGATAATACGCAAGTTTGGCAAGACACAAAGCAAGCTTGCCACATAGGCTGAGCAGCAAAGAAACAGCACGTGAGGTAGCTTCTAGAGAGAGCATGCGCAACAACGCCTAAAAGGTTACCGGTTGAGTTTTGCGACATGTCTCGTGCATATTGATGCTGTTTCGTAAGCGCCGTACGCGACTACAGTGTATTGCAGGGCAGATAGCGGCCGTGAAACAGATCTGTTACACTTTGCTTCTTTGCACGCCCTGCAACGCGTGCATGAGAATCCTTTCCCTCCTTCCGCAAGACTTCCGGTTGAAAACTGTGTGAAGTCGATAGCGGGGCAAAAAGAAGGAAAGAAAGAGGACTTGACCTCCTTTCTCTTTGGGTCATTTGTCGGCCCTTTGGTACAGAAATTGTAGACAGTTGTATAATGCCAATGAGTCCGAATCCGAAACGCGTCCGAAACTGTAAATCAATTTACTGTTGGTAGCTAGCGTTCTAAAAAAAGTTTGTCTATGAAATAAGCCTATGATTTTCAATAACATACGCCCTTGTATCTCCAAGCCAGTTTCCGTTTCATTACTAAATTTGTCTTTTTCTCCCCCACCCTCAACACTGACCTAGCATTTAGAAGGTCTAAAGGGGAACGCAACACCTCTCTTCGACGTTTGACGTTCTAGTTTAATCATGTACTTACATTTTGATGCACGTTAGAGAGCCCGAGAGGGTCAAAAATATTTTGGAGCTTTTTTTCTGGTTCTTAAACTTCACTAATGTTTTGTCTTAGCCAAACATAACCGCTAGCCGTCTTCTGTCGTGATGCTTAATAAGCTCAATCAGACCCCATGAAACACATGTGATGCCCTCGCCACTTATTCATGCATGTGCAAACATCAAATGAAAAAGACCTCAGTCCTCTATTTTTTGTCATGTTGCCATTCGCTATCACTAAGAGAGTGAAAAAGAGTGCTCGAGAAAGTGAGCGAGAAGAAAGTGAAACTCAGTTTCCAAGTAAGAGCGTATAAACTATAATCCAAATCGATCAAGCGTCTCCAGGGCTGAAGAATTTTTCTCTTGACGCCAGTTTAGATACGAATGCAAGAGCTGTAGATATTGCGCTATAATTGGCTTTCCACATAGCGAAAAATATATCTGTTGTGTTTTAGATGCTCCTGTGCAAATGACGTAACGTGATATAATGTTAGTATAAGGCCTACAGCAAAAACAGAACAAAGGTTTCTAACGTGATTCACTTTCCGTGTGCTTCACATAACAAAGTGAAAGAAATAAAAGAGAGAGAGAACGGTAGCAAACCCTCAGCCAGTGTTTCGGCTATGAACTCCCTCAGGCAGTGGTTCTAGGGTGGTTGGGCTGGGGTTGAGATGGAGAGGAGGCTGCGGTTGCAGAATAATGTATTAATTTCAAGAAGTAAGAATGTGAAAAAATAACTGTATAAAAATGATATAAAATTATACTTACAAATTTTGTGACATTAGGGAAAAAAAGTGTTGTTGATATACAGTTGTGAATTTATCTACTTCGTGATTTACGCAGCCTCCTTTCTGCATGGTAGAGTAATGCATGTTGTGCAATTCGAAGTACATAGACAGACTTTGGCAATTGCATAGTACCCGTGTCTAAGTACACTAGGGCCGGTATTTTGTAGCGATGCCTTTCCCATTCTATGCTTTTTCAGCCTTTTCGCGCTTGGCCAGTGGTCAGAGCGATGGTCTGCCCACATTATCAACAGGATCAGGCGGCCGTGTGTGGTGGATGATAAGAATAGCATAGAATAACGCATAAGGCATCGCTACAAAATAGCGGCCTAGGTTTACATCGTTCATATGTATAGCTTCAGAGAACATGAAGTTCGCAGCAGTTGGGCCAAAAACATATGCTAGCTTTTTTTTGTTGTTCCAGGAGGCTTAAAATTTTATTATCTGAACATATCTGATTCATAAAATATAGGCGCATCGTGTCTAGTTTAGTTTCTTTTGGGTGTTATCATGGTGACGTTCACTTATGATAAGTGTTTCAAGCTTTGAGGTGTGTAAATTTTGGGATCAAGTTTGGATAAGTTTTGTACAACAGTCATATTTTCTATTTACAGCCTGAGAACGTCCAAGCACCTATCTGCCCAACGTGTTGGCAGCGTGGCAATCGGCATGACCTTCGATATAAAGTTTACTTTAAATATAACGTGTTTGGCTAAATCCATAATTAAGCCACCGGTGATCATCAGGCAATTGCCGTGTTAAAGGCTTCTTGCTTTTCAGGCTCGATGAATCGTTGTGAACTTTGAGGCCAAAACGTTTAAAGCGGATGTCATGACCGAAATGATGTTGAGCCACCTACGAGGTTGGAGCGAACGTTTTTTTTTTATCCGTATTTTTTCAGGGCTGCTCTCTCGGACACTAGACGGCTGTGAAACCTGTGAGCTACAATATAAAAAATTATGTGAGACGTTTATTGTAGCGGCGCCGTTGTTGGCGTCGACGCCATGAATGCTTTCTACGTTGTTTTCTAGCAACCATCTGATTATAAAGGGAACATTATTCGTGGGTGTTCTGCTATGGGTGTGGCTGATCACCGTAATTGTCACCTACGCATCTATTGTTCCAACGACCCATCTTCATGAACATGACGACAAAAAATTGTACCCCAGCACACAGCCATCTTGACAAGAACAATTTCAATGCGCTGCACATAATGTCATCCTCGTTTGCTACGATATTGCTTGTTGTGGCTTGCGAAATAATTGTACGAAAGCCACTGATTTCAGAATGTGTAGAACGCAAAACGTGACACTAAAGGCGCGGTGCACTTGTTGCTTGATAGCGCGTTTGCTTGCGTGCCTGATTCCCAGATGCACATTGCTGCAGTGACATTATATTCGAATTTAAGTGGCGCTTGTTCTGAGCAAACCTTTGTTTCGCCCTAAAGTGATGCTTGGCGATGAAAATGCTGCGGATAACTGGGTGGCCAGGCGACGAATAAATAACGTTGAATACTATAACGGTCACTGTCTGTGGGAAGGAATGAATAGGCGAACAGACGGACAAAGCAAACGTAGTTTTGTGCGCTTAACTGCTGTTGCAATGAAAGAGCACCTACACCAAAGGAACACAAATATTTTATTTAAGCACAGGATGTAGTACGTAATCTTTTATGTTATTCGTCTTGTGGCAGTTCAGGAACGCAGCTTCGACATGCTAAACCTTCAATATGTGGCGTATACGTACATCTTCAAGTGCGTGGCTGCGGATCACGAAGAAGATTAATTCTTGCATATAACCCCGTCGTTCTTCATTTTGATTTGCTGCGCCGCTTTGGTATCCGAGTGACAACAAAAACATTTTTTGTTAAGTTCAGTTTGGACAGTAATGAATTGAGATTTCTGTTTGCAACATTTATTCTTTTAACGGCACGAATAGTAAACACATGTAAAATATGCTCGGATTGACGTCCAATTTATCAGGGACGTTCCTGTCGAGGAAGTGAAGTAATGACTTTGAAAAGAAAATTTGATACATTTAGGTCCGCGAGGGAACCGTACTCAGCCCTCCGCGGAGTGCGAGACGATCGAGCACGCTTCCCCGACTCCATGGCAGCTCCACCGTTTTGGTTGACTAAAGGTGTGCCTAGTGCGTGCTCCATTGCACATGTCACGTCGCAGTTATCTGGTTGCGACGTTTGAGTGGATTTATGCGGATTATAGTTGGTGCAAATTAGAGCAAGGTGAATTAAGGTAGGTTAAGGTAAGGTTGTGAAGGACATGTGAAAATGTATGACGACACGTATGACGGACAGAACCAATTAATTGTAGAATTCATTATGCTTTAACATTCAAATCACGTTAGGATACTTACGTGACTGTCAATCTTTTTTTTCGTTTTGCACTGCGTATAAAATGGAAAATACACCTGAATTATGAACATCTAACTTTCACAACAGACATCCATTCTTTTTTTTTTAGACTTTCCTGTGGGCGTATTGAATTCATATGAGCTTGCGTACTCTTCGCGGCGCATTCAGGTAGACAACAGCAGCGGTTTACATATGAAGAAGTTGACCCGCTTTTTGTAGGACGTTCGACCGTGGAGAAGTCCCTGCTGCAATATTCCGGCGACACCTGCACGTAACTTCACTGTCTGCTGCACACAGGTAACGATTGGTAGCGACGCGCCGAAATAGAGACTGGGAGTGCTCAGATTTCCGGTATATAAAGCGCGCGTAGGTGCCACTTGGCCAAGTGAGGTAACACACAAAAGGGGACTTGAGCACGATGAACGCACTGGCGAGCCACAAAGTTCTTTTTTTCGCGTAATTAGTGGCAGTCGCTCTTATTGAAATTTGCTCAATGGCGACAACAGTTATCCGTAATTTCAGCATTGCGTGTCTCACTGGCTTCCACTCTTTCGTAAATCGATCGCCAAATATATCCACAAGAACATGGTAATATTGTCGCTCAGAAGGTACTGATAAAGAAATGGCATGGAAAGGTTTGTTTATACGATATTTACAAACTAGTAGCTTGAAACATAGACAAGATGGTTGTTGGAACTGGAAGATGGTTGACAGGTTGCTGGAATTTCCTGCCTAATTCTCTTTGTGGTTACACAGACTGTGGTATTTGTCGCTGCGCCAAATCACTCCGCAACAGTATTAAAAAGTCAGTTTCACCTATCTTTCCCGTACCTGCGCATATTAGGGAGAATTGGCTTACAATTCTCGTGGTAGATGTGTAACTGAAAAGCTCCTTTCACTGTCCTGGCTGCCAGCAGTTACGGAAGCGGTACTATTCGCCGCGCAACGCGTGTTCATTGACGAATGTTTTCCGGTACAGCTGTTCTGTCGGGTTTTCTTTCGCCAGTTTTGTTATATATCTCCATCAAGCGTGGTGTAACCGCTGTGTGTGTGATCAGAGAACAAAAATTTCCCTCGTCATTCGGCATGAGGTCGTTCACCACTCCAAGCGGTCTCAAACAAGTTGCTTGCCTTACTAGGGAGAAGGTGATGAGTACTGTCTGACTTCGATGTCTACCTCACTTTCCCTATTTGCGTTCACGCAATCACGATCGCATATGCTCGTCTACGCCACTTTCTTCTTTTGAAAAATGAAAGGAAACAGCTTTATAATCTAGTATGACGCTATCAAGTTTGAACGTGAAGAACATTACATTTGTCATTTTACTTCCTGTTCTGACTGCAGCGTGTAGCTGTATTTCTGGTTTAAAAATAAGCATGGCGATAAAACTGTTTTGTGCATTTCATCTTCCGTGTAATAAAGCACTTTACGCACTTTATTATGTGTTTGATCCTTCTTTTATTTTCACATGAATGGGGGAGGAGGGGAACCACATAATTCTGCCATGATTTACATGTTATGGCCCGTTAAGTAGATATGTATCCGCACAAAACATTTTTTTGACAATATCTGACAGTAGTTTGGTCACTGAGAGGCCTTTGCGCTTGAATGGCAATCTAAGAATGCACTTCAGAGGTTCACTGTAGTCCGAAAGCACCCTGCGACTAAATTCTTACAAAAACAAACAAACGAATATCAAGAAAGCTCGTTGCAGTATAATAGGCTACCGCAGCCTTATACACAGTGCCGGTCAATTTCGTATAGTCGGCGATTTACCAATGGCGCGAATCCTGCGCAGGAAAAGCAGGAAAACACCCAGCCTTTTTCTATTTTGAGCCCATAACTGCGCTGTTTTTTCGTCCCACATAACTGCCACGGCCTGCGAGCTTTGTTGCAGTCATTCATCCCATTTTAACTTCTTGGATTATAGCTTCTCATTTCACGTTTGATGTAACCCTATAAACAGCAACACTATACAAAATAATTATTTACTACTTATTGGGTTTTAACGTTCATCAATCAAATAGAGCATCCAACCATTCAATACAGCTTTTCTTCGTTGTCTCATGTTCACTGCGCTGGCTTTCTTTCTATCGACGCCCCAGGGCTCCATTGTTACTTTTTTATTTGGGGTGTCCAGAATAACTGCCTATCAAGTGTTATGCCAAGAAATAGATGCTGTGTGACATTCATTAGAGGGTGTCTTTCCAGATTAAGGGTGAAATTTTTTCACTGCCTCCGAGTGAAGAGCAATACAGCTGCTTTTGCGCGTGATAGAACCATCCCTCTCTGTGTCAAAAATTGGTTAATGATATTTATGCCGTCTTGCAATGCCATCTGAAGTAGTTGAGCATTAGACCCAGATGTCCAAATACACACATCATCTGCATACAATGAAAACATTAACTGTGATGGCAGTCTTCTTGCTAAATCAGCCATGACGCAGTTAAAAAGAAAGGAGCTGAGTACGCTTCCCTGTGGTACTCCCTGTTTGACAACATGTTCAGCGCTCTTTTCTTCGCCCGTCTGAACAAATATTTTGCGACCTGATAAAAATTCAGAAATCCGTCGCAAAGACCTGCCAGACATCCCAAGTTCTAACATACTTAGCAGAACGTGAACGTGACTAACAGTGTCAAATGCCCTATTGATGTCTAGGAATACTGCTATCGTCATGTTTCCACGTGCACACTCGTGTTCCACACGGGTTGCTATATCTAATATTGCATCCAATGTGCATCTAAGTTTCCTAAAACCTACTAAATAGTTGGACAACACATCCGTTTGATTACACGACCATTGAAATCGCGCGTCATTTTCTCCATTACTTTGCTTAAACAACTTGTCAAGCTAACTGGGCAGAAGGATTCAAGGCACAAGGGCGTCATACCTGGTTTCGAAATTGGTATGATTCGAGCGACTTTCCAAGAGTCAGGCACAGTTTCTTCTATCCATAAATTATTATAGATGTCTAAGAAAGCATTTATACCTCTTGGTCTGAGGTTTCTTCGCATATTGTACGTAATGCCGTCCGGCCCAGCAGCAGACTTTTGGCGACATGATTCAATTGCACATTGAAGCTCGCTTAATGTGAAAGTATGATCTAATTGAGGATGTTGGGCCTAGTAGCAAGCAGTAATTTTCTGCTTAGCTAACACTACTGAAATATCAAATTCTGTACATTGCGATGAAAAAGCAGGTCTGGAAATAAGCTCACAAAATTGATCTGCGACTATTATCTCACACGTGTCCCGAGCTACAGCGAGAGCACGAAATGGGAAGCTTTGTTACAGGTCCGCTTAAAGAACGAATTACTAGAAACAATCGTGGGACAGGTGTGTGAGGAGACAGTGTGCCGCAGAAATCGCGCCAGCGCCGTTTGCCTAAATTTTCCATGCGCCTGCGCATTACTTTGTGTATTTGCTGAGCGTTTCTGTATGCTTCTAAATTTCCGCCGCGTCGGTACGCTCTTTCGGATCGGCGTCTGATGGCTCTTAGGTGTTCATATTCTCCGTCAACTGCAGCAGAATCTTTTGGAATTGAGACCTTCTTTGTGCATATATTCACGTTATCCTGGAAAAGTTCTGTAAATATTTCCACTGTTGCATGTTGACTAATTTAATCCGTTAGGCGGTACCGGAAAGCTTGCCAGTTGGTTAGTCTGCTGGAACGCCTGATATCATAGTGCATGTTAGGGTGAGTTACAAGGATGGGAAAATGATCACTTCCGCACGTTTCCATATCTGTTGTCCATCTCACACCATTCACTAGATCATGTGAACACAGGGTAACATCTATGCAGCTTGAATAATTATACCCACAAAGAAATGTTGGCGACCCATCGTTTAAAACAGTCAAGTTGCATTTATCTATGGCGCACTCAATAACGTTGCCACGTGCATCCCAATGATCACTGCCCCAGATGATGTTGTGTGCATTGAAGTCGCCGCATATAAATACATTAGAATGAGCTATTTTGAAAATATCCGCTAGCGCTTCTACTGAAATCCGATTTGAAGGTTGTAGATATAAATTAATCACTGTTATGCAGAGCTTGCCAAAGGATACTTTACATGCGATGAATTCTGGGAAGTCTGAGTCACTGGACTGAATTTGATAAGATGGTAGGTCTTTTCTGACGCACAGGAGCACTCTGCTAACAGCACCTTGACGAGAAGTCTTGTATATGACATAATTCGAGAGGCGAAAGTCGTCATTGATTCCTGCCTCTTGAATGCAAAGTATTGGAAAGTTGTATTGCACAAGCAGTTTACGAAAGTCAGCACACTTCCTTCGAAGACTGTTGGCATTCCACTGAAATATAGCGACATTTTCGTAGCGATTATTTGTGTACTGCCTGCCGCAGTTCCGGCCCGGATTGTTGACACAATAATGCTTCCAGAGGCAACAAGGCTTTCACTTCTGGTAGATTGTTTGCTTCCGGCAGAGTAGATAGGATTGCCTTAAGAGCTGCGAAAAACATTGGCAAAATCAGTTGTGTCACCGATGCGGTGATATGTTCGCTATTAGCTGGCGTTACTCCTGCGGTAGGTGCATAAGGTCGCTGAGAAGAATGTGTGCGAATATTGGAGCTTTCTTGTGTATTACTCTCTGCCTGTTGTCGTCTGGGTTTCCGTAACACTCATGCATAAGACTGGGCGCTTGACTGTGATCTTCTTGATTGGTCTCTTGATTGCACTGTCGTTTGTTCTCTAGAGCAGGAATAGCTTGTTGATTCCCTTGGCTGTGGTGGTTCCGGTGCCCGCTGTTTTTGGTGATCTTGCACAGGATGAACAATCTCCTGGTTTGGGGCGGGTTTGTTGCGTCGCAGTTGTCTTCCATGGATTAGTTCATGTCGACGCATTTGTGCTGCTGCCTTGTTCTGAAGGCAGCCTGAGAAGGAGGCGGCATGGTTCCCCGCACAGTTCGCACATTTAGGTTGAAGAAGTGACTTGCACTCCTTGTGGCCATGATCTTCTGAGCAGATTTTGCATCGACGTGTGCTGCGGCAGGTTTTCGACATGTGCCCAAATCTCTGGCAATTATAGCAGTGAAGTGCTGGTCCTAGGTATTTTTCGACAGGATGACTGGTGAAGCCCAGGTAAATTCTTCCTGGAATAGGGCGATCGTCTCTGAAAGTCAGGATTACCGTGTGAAGTGCATGTGACTTTACTGCTCCATCTTCTTGGCGGGAATACCTTATCTGTGTCGTGCCGATATAACTCCTGCGTCTTTCAAGAAGACTAGGAGTTGTTCGTCTGTATACTGCAGAGGCACATGTCTTACTTTCCCAACGTTTCGCATGTATGACTCTGGGAAGAAGGGCTTGACTACCAGGCCCTCTACATTTGAGAGCATCAAAAGACGTTTTGCGGATGCTAAGGAAGCAACGCTGACACTGAAACTTCCATCTCTGTTCGTCCTGAAAGGCTGTACTTTTTCTTTGGCAGCAGAAACTATTTCAGCAGAGACTCGGTTTGGATTTACTTGCCAAAAAGTAGTACCTTCACTTGTTGGGCGAAAGACAACTGGAATGCATTCTGCTCGTTTTTTCTAGTACGTGACCAAAGTAAATGGTGCATCTTCACCCATCTCTTCATCACTTAGCTCATAATTCAATCTTGTATCATCATATTTGCTGTCTTCTAGGCGAGGTTTCTTGGTCTCGGCTTCGCCGTCAGCCATTATTCCTCAATTCACCGAAGTTGATTCCGAGTTGTTCAGAACCAAACGTGCTGGCTTTATGAAGCTTTGTGACGCTTGCAAGGCCCCATGCTTTTCATTACGGCCTGTAGCATCATTCATATGGCTTGCTACACTTGGACGAGCATAAGGCTCGTGACGATGTTCTCGGCTTCCGACCACCGTAGTGAAAGGTTAATAACCAAGTCCTCAAAAATGAAACGTCTTAAGGCTCCTGGCTCGCTGAATCTTCGCTCGACGTCTTGTTAGTCAATCGTCGTCGTCAATGGTAAGAGTGCACGTCCAAAAAACCAGAAAAATTAAAGCACCACACAAAGACAGCGACCAAACACACACACTTTTTCTTCCTCTTCGTTACCTGACTCATCCAAAACGGTCATTTTTATCCGCTGGTAATTGACGTAAGTTGTTATGCGGCAGGAAGGAAATTACTCGCCTCATCGAAATATTCATAGTAGGCTTTTTGCTCCGTAACAACACGTCCCTTGCTTCTGCGGTGCACATATCCCGTTCGCTGTCTGTAGCAAATATTGCAATTTGTCAAACTGACGTCAATAGTTCTGGAGCTTATCTTTTATGTTCCACCGCATACATTGGTCCCGGCACTCGCATGCGAATTACGTAATCCGGTAGGTGAACACCTTTGAACTATGGGCGGTATTCTCTGTCACCGCAGGCTTTCTTGTAAGGGAAGCTCGCAACATGATGCAGGACAGGCAACGAAAGCACATCACCATAGGCATCGGCACTCTCGTTCAGTTCCTGAATCATGTTCCATTTGGCTTAGGGACTGTTTGGGTTGCCGTTGATTCGGTTCCTTAGAACGTTCTTATGTGGCGTGGTTCGCCCAAGGCACTCCGACCGGAGTATATTGCACATTCTCTTTCCATGGCCTCTGGATGGTATAAAACCTCCGCAAAGTTGCCTAACCATTTGTGCTTTAGATACATCTTAGAAGGGTACTGGTTTGCGCTAGTTTGTTACAATACATCATGAATCTTATAAAACGCACCACTAGGAACAAAAAATGGGGAAATACAGACACAAGTGCCATATTTCTACGGGTTTTAATGATAGGAAGTCGATTGCTTATATACCTACACAAATGTGACGTAACATGAAAGACAGAATAAAATATTGATATGCAATCAGCAAGACAGACTTGCACACATACATTTACAATAGCAAAATGAATTATAAATAATAAGTATCATGCCCAAGGCACAGATGACGATGGCCTACGCATCTATCGCGCCGATTTCGCAAAATTCGGTCCCGTTAAAATAACTAACTTCTTTTTGTGATATTCCCAATAAATCAACACTGACACAGTTTTAGCCAAGGAAATGCATTTTTGTCGCTTCAATTATCTCACGTGTTGTCTGATTAATGTGCTTGGCTAAAACCTTGTGCAGTCACTGAACAACGGCTTACAACCGCAATCCCGACAGTGCAAATCCAGGTACCCTTGCACCGTCCTGTGCGCCTTATTGTTATGTTCACGGAGCCTATCGTTCAGGCATCTGCCCGTTTGGCCAACATACTTTTTCCCGCAGTCAATCAGGATCTTGTATACCACTTCCTCTGCGCAATTTTCGTACTGGTTCCTGTGGTTCTTTGTACACGTCGTCGTGACTGTAGTATTTTCCCCCTTTTTTTACATAGTGACTCTAACGTGTGGGGCGCCGTAAAAACCACTTTTACCCCGACATGGTCTCCAATCTGTTTTAATTAATTAAGACGTCATAAATGTACAGCATTGCAGCCGTCCGTCGAGCCCGAGTATACACGGGCTCAGACCGCCTCGGTTCAGTACTTCGTCCAGACCGCCTGACAGCTCACAACAAAGACTCAACAACAGATACAACGACACCCCCTGGATATCCTTCCTGCTGGAGCCGTCCAACCCGAGCCTTGAAGCTATTTTAACACTACTGGGTGGCAAGAATTTTACGAGGTATTTAGGTATGTAAGTACTTGTTACCCGCCTTTTCACCAGCTTCGGATGGCTCGAACAGTAGAACAGCCGAGGCTAATTGCTCATGGCTCGTATTTCCTACAAAGGCTGCTGGCACCAAAGTATGCGGTGGAATCTAACAGATACGCTTCAGAACTGTTGACGTCAGTTAGACAAATAGGAAGGCGTGCTACAGACAGTGAATGTGATAGTTGCACCGCGGAAAGAGTGAACGTGTTGGTACGGAGCAAAATACCTACTATGAATATTTCTATGAGGCGAGTAGTTTCCTTCCTGCCGAATAACAACTTACGTGTGTTACCAGCGGATAAAAATGACAATGACGGTTTCACGGTCATGCTTAGTGGGGTCCTTAAAGAAAAGACAACTGAAGCACTTAACACTATTTTCGAGGAATACCGTGATATCTCGATGTAAAAAGTACGGGCGATGGTAAAAAGTATGTCTTACAAACGAGGCTTGACAAAAGTGTGTAACTGGATTAAAAAAGAGTAACGCGTGTTGTTACGCGCGTTCGTGTCGTCCACTTCTCTTATGTCCGTGTCTGCACGCATTACACTTTTTTTTTTCAATATGAATCCTTACCAACTAGCTCAGCTTACTGTCGCTCGAAAAGAGTAAGACTACCGGACTATAATTGTTTTTCGCCGCAAAAACACATCAAGTGGCGCGCACGCCACACGTCATGGTATCGGAGCGAGGAACATGGTGCGAAACAGTTGCCTTCTATCTGCCCCCCAATGACCCATTGTTGATCAGGAATTCTGGAAGCGTCATTTCGTTTTTGAGAAAGAATTTAGATGTGTGTTTTGGTGCAATTGCTACCGGCATAAGAGAGAGAGAGAGAGAGGGAGGGAGGTTAACCAGACTGAGTACAGTTTGCTATCTACACGTGGGGAGGGGAATGGGGAGTGAAAGAGAGAGAGAGAGATAACTTAGGTGTAGGGTGTCTATAGTCGGGCACTCAAGTCAGTTGCCTTCAGGTAGTGAAAACGCGCTCGAACTGCTTTCTGGGCTAATGAACTGTGAGGCCAGGCTCCCAAGAGCTTCGCTTCCGTAAATGGCCTGTCATACAGTCTATTCAAGGCACACTGGAGAGTCTTACGTTTATTATCGAAGCGAGAACAGTGGCACAGAAAATGACTGATGGTCTCTGCATTGGTGAATCCGCCATTCCAGTACGATAGCGGTAGGAGTCGGTGAATTCTACTCCTACCCACAGCCGACACAGCAGGGTTGCGTCACGTCGTGAAAGGTTCGCTGGTAATTTAAGTTTCAGTGATGGGTCGAGGCTGTATAAACGACACTTAGAGTTCTGTGTTATATGCCAGTAACTGAACGTAATGGTACGAGTGAGACTGCGAAGCTCTCTTGCAGCGCCGACTCTCGGCACCGACACTCCTTATACCGGCATAAAAGATCTATTATATTTGTTACCTCATGATGAGATAATAAAGCGTGTGGAGGAACGCATAGATATACACGGTGGCATATCATTCACAATGCGTACGCTAGTCAATGTGGAAAGCTTCCTTGTGTTTCTTTCTCTTTCTTTCTTTCAGCAAGGTGTACACACAAAAGGAAGGGGTGCGTATTGGACCGTGCATGTCACCTGTATTGAGTGATTTCTTGTTGGCACTGTATGACAGAGCTCTCTTTAAATATTTAGACGCATCCCGCGTGAAAAAAAAAGTGTTCCGCTATGTGGATGATTTTTTGGTGGTCACGGCAGGAGAACCAACTCGCAGTTCAAGCGATGTATATAGCTGAGGTAATGGAGACCTTTAGGTCAGGCTTGATCCCTTTGATCGTAGCTAACGAAATTACTGAAGATGGGTGTATCCGTTTCCTGGACTTAAAGCTAACCTTCTCCGGTTGACACGTTTGTTGAAAATGTGAACCACAAGCATATAAGTCTCTGCTGCCCTGCTGATCGGGACATTCTAAGCAGGTGAAAAGGGGGATAGCAAGGAGATGCTTAAAGAATGCCCTGCCGAAGTCTTGCCACCACGTACCGCAAAGAAGCTTTCAGGCTCAGGTTGAACTGCTCCAGCGGGCAGGATACCCAGGGGATGTCTTTGCATCTGTTGCGGAGTCTTTGTTGTGAGCTGTCTCGTGGTCTCGACGAAGTACCAAAACCGAGACGATCTGAGACCAAGAAGAGTCGGGCTCGAGGGACGGCTGTAATACCTAACTTTAGTGACGTCTCCCACCGTCTAAAAAAGACTGGAGGCAGTGCCGGGCTAAAAGTGGTTTTCACAGGCCCTTCAAGTTAGCGTCACTATGTAAACAAAAGGGGGGAAAGAGTGGAATGAAGACGAAATCTGCAAAGAAACACAGGAACCAGTACGTAGAACCCGCAGAAAATGTCGTGTACGGCATCCCAGTTGACTGCAAGAAAAAGTTCATGGTCCAAACGGGCAGATGCCTGAAGGATAAGCTTCAGGATCATAACAGTAATGTACACAGGACGGTGCAAGGACACCTGGAGTTGCACTGTTGGGATTGCGGTTGTAAGCGGTTGTTCAGTGACTGCAAGGTTGTGGCCAAACACAATAATCAGGCAACACGTGAGATAAATGAAGCGGCAAAAATTAATCGCCTGGGGAATATCTTAACGGTGCCGGATTTCGCGAAAGCGGAGCGGTAGATGTGCCGGCCATCGACATGTCTGCCTTGGTTATCCCAAGTATTATTTACAATTTATCTCGCTATTGCGAATGCACGTGTGCAAGTCTGTCTTGTTGATTGTATATGGGCTGGGCGGCATCCCCCTTCTTGGTTTCACTCAGAAGCCACGCAAGCACCTTAGGCGAATGCAGCGTTGGAGTGGAACTCAGATGTTGAACAAATGCAGAGAGTATCTATTACAGAATAGTATCACAGTTCTGCCGGTAATACCTTTTAGAGTGACGCGGGCATATAAGAAATATTTCTATACAACCCAGGCCCCACTTAGTTTCTCGATATCTTCAGTTCTTTGCTGGAACGGATCGCTAGATAAAACTTGACATTATTCAGTCTTGTATGTCACGTCACTTTAACTTGCGCATCTCTACAGACAATTAGTTGGGAAAAAATTCAACAAACGTTTTGTTTATCAAGAAATGGTTTTATTTACAGAGCGTGTACAAATTACATTGACCAGATTCCAAGAGATATTCGAAGACTGCTGCACTTCTGGCGACCTTCAACGTGGGGACATGGAGGCTGATACTGAAAAAATATAAATAAAGCGCATGTAGCACTAATCATGCAGCTTCTTTTGTGATATACGCATGACAAAGCACGTGAATACTTGAGGCTTCCTAAATGCACAGGTGTCAGATTTCACTTCCCCAAGTCGAAGTTTGCATTTGAAAGGAGTCCTAGCGATTGCTCACGGAGTAGTTTGTCGTCTTCGAATTTTATCTTGTACGCCGAAATCTAATGAAACAATAATACATGTTTTCCACTACATAAGAAGTATTGAATTAAAATATTTGGTCTCACTAACGTAACCGATGTAGTTTCGCGCCCGTTAGTAAGCGTCAGCTGTATGCATTAGGCAAGCAAGGTATAAAATAGAATTTTTGGGAAACCTATTGATCGTACTGGCTCATTTGTACAAAAGACAGCAAAAGGCACATTAGCTTAACATTTTCTATACTAGAAACAAGTTGCAATATCAATTCTCCTCGCTTAATAAGATCTTGCTTCCTAACATACTGAATTACCTGCGGGCATACATAATCAGGCCTGCCCGTCTAACGGAAACTTATAATACCTAATGTTTTCCAGCATGTCATGCTCGCACAACTGTGGTTATCAGTACACAAGCAGCTTTGTTTTCCCAACATATAGAAATTGTTGTCTACCAAAACATAAGTTTTAAAAAATGGTCTACTCGTGCTCATATCGTCACTCACCACATCTTGTTGGTTATCCATAAACGTAAATTATTGCAATTTCTTCTACCAGCCTTTGAGGCCATATCCGCCGCCGTAGCCTCCTCCGTAGCTACCTCCGTAGCCTCCACCGTAGCCTCCACCGTAGCCTCCTCCAAATCCGCCTCCAAGTCCGCCTCCAAATCCTCCACCGAAACCGCCACCGTAGCCTCCTCCAGAGCCGCCAATGCCACTGTGGGCCACGAGAGAGCCTCCTCCGTGAATTTTGTTCACGTGGTGCACAGTCTTCACCAGGAACGCTGGCCCAGCCACCACTTTTCCACCTCCAGCAGCGCCACCCTTAAGAAGCACCACACTGCTGCCTACGCCGACTCCTCCAACGCCTCCACCAAAACCCCCTCCGTAGCCACCTCCGTATCCACCTCCATATCCACCTCCGTATCCTCCTCCGTATCCTCCTCCGTATCCCCCTCCGTATCCACCATATCCACCACCTCCAAGGAAGCCAGCCAGGACTCCATTCATGAACATCGCCACGAAGACAACGGAGACGCACTGAAATTAGGTAAAATTACGATACATGAAAACTCTCTTTTAAATTTATAAAGCTTTCACTTGTGAGATGCATTTTCATACAGTCCTTAATCTCAGTCGATGTAGCCGCGGTACTACATATATTTATTGTATAACGCAGAAAAAGAACTGTTGAGCACGTGCTCTATTAAACACTTGTAACAAGGACAAGGGCTCGAGCAATGCTGAACTGCGCATAGGTTTCAAAAATCTTGCAACAAGAGCTTCCTAAAATGAAACCTTCATATGAGGTCATTTCCGATCAACATTGCATTTCGTTGGCTTCTCCCAATCAATCGCACACCTATTACAAACTGTTTGCATGATGGTAACGGGGGTGATCTGGTGTTTGGAAGTGCTTCAATGTGTGTTTCGTATTACAAAGATGATTGTGCCGCTGTTTCGTTAACACATTGTCGGGGTGGCGAAGTACGTTCCTTTAATGACAATACAGAAATGTTCAAAAACGCGATTCTCGTGCTGTAGAGCTGTATTGTAAATACAAGGCCGCGAGAGCACTGCGTTCATATTCTCCCCATCTTCTTCTCTTTACTTCCGCAGGTTAAGCTGCCGTTCTTTTCCAACACATTAATCCTCTGACCATGATTTCTAGAACAACACAACTTGCTGTGTTGCTCAAGTTCGAGATTAAAATTCGAGAACGATAGCGTAAAACAGTTGAAAATGCAGTTTTATGTTGACGAATGGTCAGATTTCACATTTTAATTTACCTACAAGCTTAAATCTCAAATATTTAAAATCACCCGTTAAGGTGGTAGCGACACCCGAGCTGATACCAATATCGTAATCATGGGGAGTACGTAGTGAAATATCTCTTCTGGATATTGCAAGTGCGTCTATGGTTTCTCGTATTTGGCTTACTCGTTGCACCTCCAACCATCATGACCAAGAAAATCGCTTTCTCGTGGTCGAACTCACCAAAGCCTTCATCGTTGTTTCTCAGCGGTGCTGGTGCTTGCCTTGCCTGAAGCCGAGTGCTGCAGCCTTATATACTGTTTGCCGAGACTCGTTTACATATGGCGATTCCGCGAGTTATATTGGTCAATACGCCATCGTACATTTTAAAACCCTCGCTCCTTTCGCCCCATCTGCTGGAATAGCCTTCCGTACGAATATGGATTCTCCAAAAAAGAGAAGAAGTTACGATCATTTCACTGTTCCGCAGGCGTTCTGGAACTGAAAGACCACGCGGACGTATTTTGTTCGTATTTGCTGCAGGTTAAATATATATATGCAAATATAAAACGAACAGTGACATATTCAGCGCAGCCAAGGCAGTTACGCAGCGCAGTTCCGCCCCGAAAGTACACAAATAGAGCACCATTTTCTGTTCATTTATTGTTCTTGTGTTCTAGCGTAGGCACGCCTCCCGTGGATATACTTATGCAGATCATGCCGTTATCGCCACTAGTATCAAGTAGAGCGGCGCATCGTTTCTATTTTTTTATTATTAATCGACCGAGAGACCCCGCGCACTTCGAGTGCGACTGCAGCATGCCGGCGCTCGATTTAGATCAGCCGCGGCTCTTCCTCGACCAGGACCATCTCGGAATGTGGCATATCCTCGTGGACGATGAGGCTTGCGGAACACGTACGCACAAGAAAGAAAACCCCCGGTCACTGCAGCTGGGGTCTATTCATGAAAAGCTCCCCGGTCCTGTGCCTCCCATCCAGGAGGAAACGGTCACAGTTACGATAAGATCACTCGGAGCAAGTACTAATTTCACTCATAACATTTAACGGCGTTGACTCCGTTAATATAAGCGTGTGCTAATATTCGTGTTTTTCGAACAATGAATCCAATATTGTCCTATTCAATTTTATCCTGGAATCGATTAGTCGCTATTCGATTAGGTCGCCGAAATTAATAGTCACGATTTGAAAAGTCACGATATGAAATGCGAATAGTTATCGAATAGTTATCGAATAGTAGTTGAATATGTTACGTCGTCATCTGTACACAATCAAACGTCAAATTGACGCAAAAGTGCGATAACTTTCATCTAATACACAATGAGCATGACAGTAGGAAGCACGCGGCGTGGTTCAGACAGCCGGATGTTTCCGGCTAAACACGATCACTCGCATTAAAATGCTGTTTAGATACGCCATTCGGCAGTTAATGTAGATTGATACTATTTAAAGATCCAGGACCTGTGTGGGGGAGGGGGGGCTCATATCGGATTATACGTATACGTATACATTTCCCCTTAACGCACATTGTACAATAGTGGGCCCATCTGCCGTGACCATTCGAACTAGAGGAAAAGCGCCTTTCCTCCACCCTGATATCGCCGCAGACGGCACATACTTCTTATTAAACTTTGTGCATACCTTCGTGCCTAAATCAGAAATATCTGCCGTCAGGGGCCACCAAGACTGCTTTCCTAAACTTTATATGTACATTAGCGTATGACCGCATATGCTTCGCAGAGCCCCGAATTTGCGAACTAACTGCTTAGTTAATTGTTTCTAATGCTCCATTTCTTCCATCACTGAAGCGTGCTTTAAAATATACTGTGTAATGACAAAAACATTCTATTGTGAATGACAGAAACATTCTATTGTTGTGAATACCAGGATGTGAAAACTGCTTGCTATTAATAATGAGAAGACATTTGATTATTCGCAAACTATTCCAAAAATGTACTACTCAATTCGCTGTTGTATTCATATTCGAACTGGTATTAAAAATGGCCATTCGATCACTTCTACTCATTACACAAACACACAGCACGTTAGAAGACTGCTAGGTTCCTTTTGCATTCAGTTGTTTTCAAGTTAACCACTGTTAGATTCATAACGTCTTCATGCTGCATGGCACCTGTGCCTACGATATTCATACACACATCGTATTATGTGCTTTACATTTACCGCGGAAGGTTGGCACTGCCGGTCACCTAATACCCTTAACGGGGGCACGCTTGCAGAAACGCCCTCTCGAACATATTTCGGGAATTCAGTGAGCATTTTGCATCGCTGAACTTTTTGGGTGGGTGCCTTTTGCATACAATACATATGCAATATTTTACATTTAATGCAATGCGGACCATGTGGCAGATGCATTATACGTACCTTCAAGAAATCATGAAGCTAGTGTGGCACGCTGGAGGAGGAAATAACTTTATTTTGTGCCCGGCGAGTTGGTGGGGAGGGCCAAAGGACCCGCCTAGGTGACGGCCAGGAGTTCGTGGGTCCTCGCGGCATCCTCGACCCACTGGATGGTCCACTGTTGATCCTCGGTGGCGGGGCCTCCCAGCGCGGCCTCCCACGCGTGCGAAGGCTTAGAGGCCGCGTTCTCGTTATTGTTACATATCCTTCGGCATTCCCATAATATATGCTCCAGAGTGGCTTTGGATTCCCATGTGCTGCATTTATCCGGATATATGATGTGCAAGAGCGCACGATTCTGATGCGCCTTAGTTTGTAACTGCCGCCATGCGACAGACGGTTTATTTGTCAATTTTGGGGGAGATCGGGGGAATATGCCCCTCTGTAACCTATAGTGTTTGTGATGTCATTATATGGGGTCATTCTGTCCTCCCAGTCCCACTCATCTAGCGCACCATCCCGTCCGGTGTGGGCTGGGGAGTCACTTGCGACTGCGGCTCGGTCCGTAAACCCTCGAGCCGCGTCGTGTGCCGCCTCGTTGTTGCCGTCCTCCGCAAGGGCGCGAGCGGGTGTCCATGTTATGTGTATCTTTATTTTGCGATATTGACCTCCTGCAAGAAGAACGCGTAATGCATTCGGGGAGATTCGGCCGTTGGCAAAGTTTTTTACTGCCGTCTGAGAGTCGCTGACTATCACGGTTGTGTTAGTCTGAGCTACCGTATTACCGTTGTTTCCTTCGTCTCTCTCGGTATGCCAACCTTGAAATCGTGCTATGTGAGGCACCTAGTCTAGTCTGTCTAGGGTTTATCTGCCTACTCTACTCTTAGAGAGGTGTTCATATTGTGCCGTACATTGCGCTTCAATGAGCTCGTCTATAGTGCTGTGTAGGCCTAATTGTAGCAACTTGTCCGTGCTGGTGCAAGTTTGTTGCAATCTGTTGCAAGTTTGATCTTTTCCGCCACCTGCCATTTCAAGTATGGCGCTACGTATACTATTCTACTTATGACGAAGGTCTGTATTAACCTTATCGTGTTTCCATCTTTCATCCCGCTGTGTTTGTTTGCTATCCTTTTGATTAGCCTCATCATTTGCGCTACAGTTGCCTCCAGTCTTCTGGGGGTTTCTCCGTTGTTGCCCTTGGCTTCGATGAGGCGCCCCAATACCCTGATCCTGTCGACCTTGGGTATGGGTTTCCCATTGGCCGTCTTTAACGATATCATTTTACTATAAGTGAAATCTTCCCTGTAGTTGCCTGGTTTGCGACTTCTGCAAGTCGGTCTGTGTAGGAACAGCTCCGATTTCTCTGTCGAGATATCGTTCGATTGTTTCGACCGCTGTTTGAAGCGTTTGTTCTATTTGCCCGTCACTACCGTTTCTCACCCATATGGTGGTATCGTCTGCGTATGAGGCAGGATTGAGTCCCTCTTTTTCTTGTAGCTTCGCTGGCAGCTCGATTAGCGCCAGACTGAATAGCATCGGTGATAATACCGAGCCCTGTGACGCACCTGCGCTGCCTATCTCGATCTCCTCCGAAACTAGGTCCGCTATCGTGATCTTTGCTTTTCTGTCCGTTAGGAAATTGCGCACGTAATCGTACGTCCGTGTTCCCAGTCCTAGTTCTCCTACTCTAGTATCGTTGCATGTGTTACGTAATCGAGGGCCTTTTTTAGGTGCAACCCGAGTATTGCCTTCGTCGACCTGCCCGGATCTTCTACGATCTGATGTTTTAGTTGTAACATAGCGTCCTGTGCTCAGAGGTTTCCCCTGAATCCCATCATCGTGGGTGGGAGGGCGTGCCAGTCCTGGAGGTAGGTGGTCATCCTCGCTAGGACCACCTGCTCCCCACGTAAGAAGTGAGAGATGTGGGTCTCAAGTTGTCAATCTGCAGTTGCTTGCCTGTTTTAAGTATTAAGACGATGTGCCGTCTTCCATTGCTGCGGAATCTGCCCTGCCTCTCAGCATTCGTTAATGTATTCTGTTCACTTAGTTATAGAGATCGTACAAATTCGTTAGCGTCTTGTTTGTTACCTCGTCTAGTCTGGGTGACGACTTGGTATTGAGTTTCTGTAGGGCTGCCCTGACCTCTGACTCACCGATTTCGTTGTCTAATTTGTCATTTGCCCACCCTGTGTAGTCAGGGTGTATGACGTGCATCGCTTGCGAGATGTATCTTTTCTCGATTTCTTTGAGGAAGTCCTGCTCTGTGCCTCGATACGCTTGTATTAGCCGATTTATCTTTTGCCTATGTACCGACTTGGTCCCGTCCGGGTCTAGCAAATATCGAAGCATGTTCCACGTTTTTGCCAATCCTATCTGACTGTCCATGTTGTTGCATTTTTCCTCCCACTGTTGTCTGCATAGCTGCTGGGCGTACTGTTCTATGTCCCTGTTCAATTTGGATATCCCTCTACGAAGCATCCGGTTGTGTTTTAACGCGACAGCGTTAAGGAGCTCGTGTCGCAGAAAAGCCGGTGTCGTCGGCGTCGGGTGTCGGCGTCGGCGGCGTTGACCGTGAGCGATAAATCACGGCAGGCGCTTCATAAATAAAAAGCAACTTCCAAGATGGGCTGGGTGGGAATCGAACCAGGGTCTCCGGAGTGTGAGACGGAGACGCTAGCACTCAGCCACGAGTTTGATGCTTGCAAGCGGTACAAACGCGCCTCTAGTGAATGCGGTGTTGCCTTCGAAACGTGCCGTGGAAAGTTATACTGCAGTGTATATCGGTAATTATGAACATGTAACTTACAGATGTCGCAATTACACGAGTAGCGAAGTGCGTTTCCGCTGCATTTCTTCTGCGCTTTCCGCACACGCAGAGCCATCTTGCGGCAAACACAGAAGACCCCCTCCTCTCCATGTAGGGCGCTGCCTCGACAGATGGCGCGCCACGCGCGCATTGGAGCTGTGGAAGGACCGGTGCGAGGGGGGTCGTTGCCCGGACTCTCTCTCCCCTGACAACGCTTCGCCTTGCTCCCTCCGCAGAATCAAGCGTCCTTCCTTTCTTTAGATCACTATCTGTCTATCTCTCCGCCCGTGCCGGTCACGACGTTTGGCTGGCGTGCACCATTTCCCCCTCCGAGATACCGAGTTCTTTGGTTCGTTCCGCTTGCTCAGGCGCACGTTTCGGTGCTGCGCCGAACGCCGCGTTGCTCGACCATATGGTTCGACGCTCACCGCGTCCGATGCGGGGCGCCTCGTAAGTGATGGCTGCCCTATAGGCCATTGTCTTACACCCCTTGGCGGGTCGACGGGAACGCTGTCGCGTTCCACTCTTGAAGGCGAAGCTTAAGCGTCCTCCAATTTTTTGTTTATTCCATCTCCTTTGCAACCCTGCCTGAGCTTCCCACATGTGTAGAAGCTTATTGTCTACGTTCTCGAAATGCGCCTCCGGCGGGACCGTTTTCGTAGCTGCCGCCACATCTCCCTTGAGTTTATCACTCCATTTCTCAATACCTAGTGCCGTGTCATCGGCCTCCTCCCTTATTTTCCTGAATTGGTCCCAGTCGGCAATATTAAATTCTCTACCCTTTGTCTTGCGCGGTCCTGCCCTTGCCGTTATTTATAGTATATTTTGATCCCTCCTAAAGTCGTGTTGCGTATTTGTCCACTGCGTGTCCCCTATGTCCTTGGTGAATGTTAAATCTGGCGTAGTATCCGCGCAAACGCTGGTACCTATTCTCGTGGGATCCGATGAGTCACTTACGAGGGTCAGGCCTTCCTGTAGCGCGTCTAGCCAGAGGTTTTCTTTTATTTTTTTTTAACCAAGTATAACTCTATTCTAATGCGAATCATTATTCAGATGGATCCTGGGGTTTCTTCGTACGTCGGGCCGATCGTATGGTTAAATTCTGACCTACCTGTTTGTACCGTGAGTGCAACTCTATTCTGCGTAATCAATCGACAAATGCTGGTATAAACCCTGTGCATATATAGTCAGGTCATTTGTATCTCTAAATCACAGTGCCATCTTATTGAAAAAGTGCACAATATTCAAAAGCCTTACTTTTCCCAAAATTTTGATATTTGGGCTACGCCATTATTGCACCACTCCTCGCCATTTTCCCTCGACTAGCATCAATCATCGCCTTCGTCCTCGTCACATCGAGGTGTCGACGTCGCCCAATGTGCGCCCACTTGAAGTGGTGTTTGCATTTCGTCATAGCTTGTGAACGTACGAGTATAAACATGAGATTTAGGTCATGTGCGGCGAACCAATGAATGAATGAATGAATGAATGGTTTTATTTCCCCTCAGACGAATTCCATGGTGGGGTTCCGGGTAAAAAGTTGCGGGCAGGCAACTTGACCAGCCCAAAAACATTCCTGCATGACACCATAAACATAAACATTGCATAGGATATTACGTTGCATAGCATGAAAATAAAGACAATTGTAGGCATATTGTAGGCATCGCAGTTCCTTTACAGCATTTAACTAACCACTTCAGGAAAGCTTCAGATATGTCCCAACAATGTGCCTTCGGTCTTAATTTTTATATATATTTATAATCATTATTCCTGGATTTCGTTAGTCACTGTTGGAATGCTTTACGAAGTAATCCCATCACTAACATAATCCAGTTTTCAACTCTGGAATCTTCTTCACAATGAAAAAATAAAACTAATTTAGAATTTCAACTTAATTGCTTATCCGATGAAATTTCTCCACTGTGCAACAAGGCCTTGGCAGCAGAACGACAATTTAGTACTCTGTGTACTCATCGATGTGGTCACAGCGTATCAATCGGAACATTCGCAAGATAATGGGCACTATTGAGCTGGCGTAAACACCCCACGCGCTGCACCCAAAAGAAGCAAGCATGCGACAGAGTTTAGGCGAGATCGCGGCTTGATAAGAACGCTCGCTGCACGCGCGCGCGACAGTGAGGCGTAAATTCCGAGTCATTCGCACGCGTCTGCTAAAGGAGTGACATTTGCGGCATTGCGCAGTTTAGGTTTTCGAAGTGAAATTGCGCAGAATGCAGAAAGCAGCAGCGGCGGCTTTTTGAATGTCTAGAACCGGTTATGCTCGGATGACTGGCTTTAAATATTGTATTAGGACCAATCGTCTTGAGTCTGCGCCAAGCATGCTATCTTGACACAGTACCAGTAACGTTGTCACCTGTAGACTGGGGCGCCTACATGTCCAGTGCTAATGCAAGCGAAAGTAACCGAAAATATTATTGGCAGCATTTCAGAAAGGCTCCGGAGATGCGGTCTATGCTCGGCCAGTGGGCTTCGACTTCGCTTATCTCCAAACTCCTCTTATCTCGATTTTTTTCACTTTGTACAACGTTGGGTTGACAAGGGTTTACTTGGTTAAAACACGCTGGCGGGCTAGTTGGTTAGAATCCATGGTAGAGTGTACAAGCGCGACTTGGACGAGGACGAAGAAAGAAACAGATACACAGACACAGCGCTTCGTCTGTGTCTGTGTCTGCGCTGTGTCTGTGTATCTGTTTCTTTCTTCGTCCTCGTCCAAGTCGCGCTTGTACACTCTACCATGGAAGGGTTTACTGTAAAGTCTAAGAGAGAGGGCGAGACAAAAAAGAGAGAAGGCTAGGATGTTAACCAGAATAGTTTCTCATTGGCTACCCTACGCTGAGCGGGGGAAGGGGAGTGATGTGGGGCAATAGAAAGAAGAGAAAAAGGAAGGAATCAAATATTAGGAAAGTGCAATATTACCAAACTTGAAAATGTTCAACGCAAATGCGTCAGGTTCATATTTAATTCTTATATTTGGAAAAAATCCCCATCAGCCCTTTTGCAAACAGCCAATTTAGAGACACTACAGGTAAGACGACACCAGGACAAACTAAAAATGTTCTACTTAATTTACCATAACCAACTTGGAATAAATAAAAATGCATATTTTCATTCAATTACCCAGCGACAAACCCGTTCCTTCCATTCAAAGAAGGTGAGCGAGTTCTTGTGCAGAACAAATACATTCAAAGCCTCATTTTTCCCGAGCACAATTCGTACATGGAATAACCTACCTGCCAATGTGGTTGAGTGCTCGACGGTGTCTTCTTTCTTGAGCGCATTCCGCAATAGCTAACGTTACTTCACATTGTCGTGGCATATTGTTTGTACTCCGCTTTGTATGGCTTATGTGGGTTCTTCTCATGCCGTACTTGCTCGACCAAATGTACATTGTATTCCTACATGCTGTATTGTTATGTACCCCACTCCTGCCTAAAGCCTGACATCCAGGCTGGCAGTATGTATTAAATAAATAAATAAATGAAGGTAATACGTGGTGAATCCCTAAAGATTGCCAGGCGCATCATAATAAGCTGTAATGACGAGTGAAAAAATTATTTCATGCCACCAAAAAAAAAAGCGAATATTGTTGAGTATTTGCCATACAACCCTGCCACAATATAGTTCAAACCAACAAGTCTATGCGGACAGGAAGAGGAAACAAAGATTTGGTTCTCTGTAAGAAAACTGGTCAATTTGTGGCACAAAAAAGGGCGGCAAATAGATATAGGAGTCGGTTCCGAATACTCTAAGCTTGAGCTGGGCGTTCATGTTGTGCAAAGTATAGCACACGGAAACCAGAAAAGCCCGCATATGCAAATTTGATAGGCTTATCTGAAGGGCAAATCGTTTTGCACTCGGCGTGCCTTCATACGCCACTTCCCATCTCGATCAAAAATTGGGTTCGCTCAACACTATATGAAGTGCAAAAAATCTGGATGAGTGGGCAACCACATCTCCATAGACTGAAGGTATAACGGCAAGTCAGATGCTTCCTCAACGAACAAGGTTATCAAGTAGACAACCTTCCTACAATCATTTTTCATCAAGTGACCTGTGAAAGTCTCCACAATGTCTCAGTGCTCTCAATTCGAAATGTGGGACCAGCCTTAAAACAGGAAACAGGAAATCACAGTGAAAGCAAGCTAGGGTATAGTATACAATAGCCCTGTATACATGAGCCTAATTCTGCATAACACAACTATAGTAGCCCCTCCGTCTCATGTGCATTCTGAAAAAAAAAGTTCTGTAGGGGGGGTTAATCTCTTGTAACACAAGAAGGTTGTGGGGTCTTAGGGTCTCACAGGAGTACCGACCACCGCGGGTTCGAGCTTAGCGAGCCACAGGGCCGCGTCAGCCGTCAGCCTCTAGCGCCGCTGCGCGCGAGCTCAGGCCACAAGGGGCTACCGAGCGACGCACGCAAAAACACAGTATTGCCCTAAAATGAAAGAAACCGTTTATTGTTTCCAACGGCACCCAACACTGCACAAACGCCCGGTCCCGGGACGGCGGGGAACCAAAGGGGTCCCGCACCAAGGGCGAAAATACAGCTAGGGGCGCCTGTAGCACGTCGCTGCGAGAGCACAGGCTCAAGCTGGGACGCGCCGCTAGGAAAAGTCCCGGCGGCTATGCTACTTGCTCTGGCGATAACCAATGGGCCAACTCGCGAGAGCTCGGGCAATCTCCTTCGGCTTGGGCCTCCGATGAGTGCGGCTCGGCGTGGTACGACCTCGCGCGAGCACTAGGCACCCGTTCTTCGGCTTAGCGTCGGGATAGGAAACAACACGAGGTACGCGCTCCCCGCACGGGCAAAGGCACCGTGCGTGAGCTCAATCCTAGTCACAAAGGTGTCGGCGGATGAGAGAGAGCATCGTACGTACCGGGTGCTGTCCCAAGGAGAAGAGAGCCGGTACCGTCACGGCAGTAGCCACCAGGGGCCGCTGCGTGACGTCACTAGCTCCGCCCTCACCCGCGAACCATCGCGAGTGGAGCGCCACCGCTAAAAACCGGTTCGGAGCAAGGGCGACGTGCCTTGGATTGCAGACATGGGTGAAATGTGCCCGCGCAATGGCGCGTCGAATTCCCCAAATCCCCACAAGGTGAAAGCCTCCTGCACATTTGGTAATGCATGAAGTTATACAATGGGGATTAGATTTCTCTGTAAGACATATTGCTAATACATGAAGTTATACAAACGGGGCAAGACAGCGGCACGCGCTTCTTTCGCGGTGGGGTAGGCCGCCCTCGCGAGCCGCAAGAAAGTACACGCCCCTCCATCGTTCGCCGCCGACAACCACCGCCGCTTCGACTGTGACGTAAGTGCAACACCTGGCGCGAGAACAACAGCTGGCGCGACAGCAATTACTAAACTTAAAATTCGGCACACAGTCAAGACTGCTTACGTGTGGGAATGCGAAAGAATTATATTTTTGTAGACCTTTTGTTTTCACAATGTGTCGGTTGCGTTCGTTGTCTCCGGACATACGGATACACCTCCCACCTGGATTACCGCGACGTGAACAGACCATGCTCTACCGTCTGTGGCTTGGCGTTGCCTTTACAAACGCCTATGCTTTTCTCATAGGAATGGCCAACAGCCCCACGTGCAACACATGTAACATCGACGAGACGCTCGCACACATTATCCGTGTCTGCCCGCGATACAGTACTGAGAGACAAGTGATGTGCAGAGTACTGGACCAGTTCGACAATCGTCCACTTTCAGAACTAAAAGCTTTAGGCCAATGCTCCGAGAGAATATCCGCGTTGAAGGCCTTACTCGCGCTATTAAGGTTCTTGCTGTCTACGGGGCTTCACGACAGACTCTAAGGATGCCGCCCTTACCGCTCTGTAGTGTACGCGCTTCGTTCGTGCTTGTCTCCCTTTCTTTCTATCTCCCCCTTCCACTCTGTTTCTCTTTTTATCCCTCTTACACTGTAAAAAATTTCCGTAATTTTACGGAGGATTTCTGTCATTATACGGAGAACTGCAGATAAAAATACGGAAAGTATGTCATATTTCAAAAATACGGCAAAATCTGCCGTTAATATACGGAAAGTGCTCTCCGTATTCAGCTTTACGGACATTTTCACTGTAATCATATAACGGCTATAGACTGTTTTGGACGAAACAGAGAGAATTCCGTATTTTTGCTATCTGAACATCCGTATATTGTGAGAAAATTTAAGCTGTCTGAATGAGCGCTCGTACTCATAAAGTTTCAGCTAACAATACTTTATTGAACACGCAAACTGTACGCATTATGAAGATGCGTACAAAATGTGAGAGCTAGCCTTCTACCAAAAGCTGCAATAACAGATCGTATAAATATATATACGCATCTTCTATTCCGGTCGCAGTTTGCCGCGCATATGGGCTTAGTAACGCTGATCATATTCGCAAATATATGCGTGTTCTCGCAATGTTCTCAAATTAAGCGCTTCGTAGTTAATCACACAGCATATATGTTTAAGTGAATGAAGAGCCGGGGACATACGTGCATACGTAAACAAGCTTGCGGCACTTAGGTGCTGGTGCACTGGGAATGACATTGGTGCTCTATACGCCAAAAATTGTGCGCACTCTAAATCAGTACCGAAACGCAGGGAGTAGTATAATGACCCTAACTGCGTTTACATTTAGCAACAAATGGTCTCGAAGGGGACTGGCGGCCAATAGATCCAAGTACAACGGTCGGAGGAAATTTTCGAATGCGGCAAGCAATTAACCCAAGTGTCAAAGGGCACTGCTGAACTGCAATGTAGTTGGTTGAACTCATTCCCATGATATTTACAAAATATCTCGTCTCTGACAATAGCTGCCCATTCATTGAGACAAATCGATTACGCATAATCTTCACTGTTCATGTGCTAATTCTTGCGATAAGATGTAAGCGCAAACATTTGGCGCTTCATCTTGAAACAAGACCGGTAAGCGCGCTCGTTCTTGTACGGTAGAATAAAGAACACGAACATGCACCGACATGTGTGTAAACTACTGCAAGGTAACTGAAGATGAAGGACCTATTACCGTGCTAGTACTGTGTATACTGTCAAAAAGAATAAAAAAATAATACGGAAAGAAAGAATGCCCAGTGCCGAGATGTAACGATTCAAGCTTTATTTCATTTTGACCTAGGATGCAACACCATTAGTTCCATGTGCTTTATGCATGGGTAATGTTATGACACAACTCATTATTTACCCGTTCATTACATGCACCAACCAGCCCAAATTATCCCTGTACTAGAGCTTATGGACGCATCGCAGTGCACTGCTTTGCATTTCATTGTAGCACAGGGGTTTGCTATCGCCAGTAGCGAATGCTTTGGTTGACCTCTCTACCTTTCTGCTTTTTGAATTCTCTCTCCCTTTGTATAAAACGCACTAACTTGTGGGAGAGAAAGCGTTCTCCTCTTTTAGAATTCAATTAATTGTCAAGCAATTATATTGCAGTTCCAGTAACTAGAGCACAAATGCGAAAACGAAACCGATTCTGTTCGGTTCTCCGCGCTCAGCGTGCGGCACCAGGGGGCAGCGCGCGCTGCGCGTCCGTTAGGAGCTGCACATGTGTAGTCAGCCGGCATTTTTCGAGTTGTGTTGTAAATGTTGTTAATTCGCCGTAAATATCTCTTGATTTGTGCTCAAGAGTGGAGCAAGACCCCAAGGAAGAGAGATTGACGCATCGGGAGCGAAGAACAGAAACGACGGATGGTTACGCTGCTTGGGTTTCGGCACGTTCGAATTGGCAAAGTTCCGAATTTGTCGCTGTGTTGTGTACGCTTGTGCGCTCATCATTTGCCGTTATCGCGCGGAGATATTTGCGCTGGATGTCTTTCACTTCGTGTACAAAACTCTGCACGCTGCGGCATCGAAGAAGTTGTCCTGTGTTTGGGTGCACGTATGCGCTTGGACACGGATAGCCTGCTTGCTCTCAACGGGTGTTCAACAGTCTACGCGCGCTCGTAACTTGCTCATGAGGTAAGCCCATTTTAATCTTATTTGGTTTCCATAACGTAGGTGTTAAAATGATGTGTGGTAAGCCGGTGTCGCGAACAGAAATATTGTTTCAAAAGGCCACTATGCAACGTCTTAGGGCAAAAATGACGCATGAATGGGGAAAGGGATCACCCTATCTTTTCAGATCGATTCCAGTCGTAGCGCGATTGGCTCGATCGCAATTTCCGTGAGGTACTTCTAACCTTTTGTTCACTCGCGTTAAAAGCGTAGAAGAAAACTGCGTTCAGTTGAGCTCTTGTATTGACGCTTGTATTGGCTTGAGCATACTGTATCCGATACAAGAACTTCTGTTAAAATACGGAAATAAACGTTCGAGGCAATAGCAGTGGCTCACTACCTGTGATCGTTACTTTCTTGCTTGGGTGCACGTTTTAATTGTGACCAGAAAAAAAAGTTCTTTGCTCTGGCTGCCCTGCTGTGTTTCCTCGGTGCAACTTTTTGCGGTGCAGCAAGACGTGTTGCTTCGAATGGTGTCTGGGCAGTCAAGGCATTCGTGTCAGTAAGCAAGCAGTAAACGGGGTATCAGTGCGAAAAAATTTGGACATACAAGAGAAGCGAATGGTATCATCATAGACTCTTATTTGACGAATAATTCAGTTGTATTACTAAAGCGGTGAGTGGATATGCATGAAAGCCAGATTGTATTGATACTCAGCAAAAACAAGGTAACTTATCATTACTAATCAATCCTTTTCTTTTACTGAAAGGCAAGTTGCTGTTGTGCTGGAGCTGAGAAGAGGTCTGCCGCCTGCAATGGGTCCATCTCTCTCAAGTTATTGCAATATTGTAGCTCACAAGGTGAGTGGATTTTTTTTTTCTCTTAGCTGTTTGCCACCTGAATCATGACCATTTACTTAGCTGTGTAGGTGATCACTGTTAGTGACATTGGAGTGCTGGTGGACCAGCACTCCTTTATGATTGCAACGCATATGACAGAGCGCAGCTCTGGCAGTATGCAAAGGTGTTAATCTAAAAGCCAAATTAGGTTCTTTGAGGTAATATGTTAATATATTGATGACATTGGATTGTGGTCTAGCAGGCAAAAATGCTAAACAAGAAGAAATTTTAATTTGCACTTGGTAAGACGTGCAAGAAATTCAGGCTGTTATGTATGAAATGGGACATTTGTAGAAGTCTTCTACAGTGCTGCAGTCCTGAATTGCTTCAGAGTTGAGTGATACCACTATAATTTCTCTGTAGAGCATGCAGCACAGTTTAGCATTGGGGGAGGCTGGCATCAACAGGCGTCTACTTACTGTGAAGTTCAAGTGAGGTGTTACTGTTAGGGTGACTATATATAATTTATGGTTTAATTCTAATCTTGTGTCAGGCAGACATAGTTTACCCACTTGGTTAAACAATAGAGATGTAATATCTATGTATACAAGTATTACCCATTCATTTATGCCATTTAGACAATGGCAGAAATGCGTGGGTAATACTTGTGTACATAGACAATACATCACTATTGTTTAACCAAGCGGTGCCCCTGCATGCTAAATTTTACAGGGCTATTATTAAGTAATGTCAGCTTTTGTTGTAACATTAAGGCACCTTTTATATTATTACAGATTACCACCATTGTGCACCATCATAGTGTGATATTTACACTAAATGTATTTGACTTTGCTATAAAACCCTGCACAGCGGTGCATCATGAAATTTTTTTTATAGTTTCTGGCCTCAGAATGCACTTCACGTTATATTCTTGTTTGCAACAAGACTATAATGCAGGTTTCTCTCCTTATGTTTTGTGGCACTTCAAACTGCGGCGAGCTAAACCACTGGGCAGCAATACTAGAATCGCTACTGCGTGTGGAGCTGTCTTCAAACACAAACAAGGATTACATCATTGCTTTTTTAGCACAAAACAACGGACACAAGAAAGACGACAGAACAAGGCGCTTCTCTCAACTGACATCACTTTATTGCGTCCCTCCTTTGTAGACAGCAGAATCTAGAATTACATGCGCTGTGAACACCATGTGCAGGAACCACCAACATCTGATCAAAAAAGCACACTCATGCGACAGAATAAAAAAAAAACATATTGAGCACTGTACAAGGTTAAAGAAAGCACACTAATGCACTGTGACCCCAATGACTGTATGAAGAAAACTTCCGATAACTCTCTGGCGGTGGTATCACGGCTCTTTTTCAAAATCGTAGTATCACGAAACATTGCGAACCTAAGCGATCCATACCAACAGGCACAGGTTCCCATTTGGCTCAACATTGTAAAATATGGAAGTGCAAAGCCATGTTTTGTGATACTAAGATTTTGAAAAAGTGCTGTGATACCACCGCCCGAGAGTTATCGGAAGCTTTCTTCATACAGTCATTGGGGTCACAGTGCATTAGTGTGCCTTCTTTAACCTTGTGCAGTGCTCAATATGGTTTTTTGGATCCCGTCGCATGAGTACGCTCTTGTGATTGGTTGTTGGTGGTCTCTGCACATGGTGCTCACTGCCCATGTTCTTCTAGATTCTACTATTTATAAAGGAGCGACGCAATAAAGTGATGTCAGTTGAGTGTAGCGCCTTGTGCCGGTCGTCTTTCTTGTGTCCATTGTTTTGCACTTAACAAAGTATTTATGGATTCACACCAACTAGCCTGCCAACACATTGTGTTGCGGGCACTTCTGAAGTACTGTCTGTCCAATAACCTTGGTGGCATGGAAGCGCTGTGCACTTCTATGCGTTGCTTTCTGTTTCATTGTGGCATCACATCACATTATAATCATAATGTGTATGTACTTTTTCCAAGAGACCGATATTCCTATCCTTTTGTTATATTTGCTGTCGCATTATTTATGTGCAAATGACCAGTGCTCCAAGCTCCATTTTATCGCAAAGTAAACTACTGGTACCTAAACAGTTCTGTATATCAGAAAACCAAAGCTGAACTGCCGCACAGTACCAAGCGGCAGCCTTAGTGCAGTGTCAAGTAGTCAGATTTTATTGGTCATGCAGAGGTGCACAGGATAGCTCTTTATTACTTGCTGAATAATTAAGCTGTGTGAAAACTGAGTATTTATGTAGCTTCAACCAGATGCTATTGGCCATTGCTCCTGCCGTCATCAAATGTGGAAGATTATCACGGCATTTCCTATTCTCTTTTTCCTTATTACAGTGGCATTACTGCATGCGTAAGTAGGAAACGGATCACATGGGCAATCAAAAGCCAACAATGTGTGAACTTGGAACACTGTACAGTTTGATGACCCAGAATAAGAAGAAATACACCATAAATGATTGACAATGAACTTTTACTTGACACAGGGCTAGAGCATACAGTAAGCATACTGTATGCTCATACAGTGTCACATCAATTTAAATTTTAGGGTAGCTTTACAGTGTACGCTTCTATTGTTGCATTCTGTCAGAGGAATGGTAATGTTTCGCATGTATAGCAACTAGACTGTCTATATACAGTAGTAAAAATGTGTTAACTGTATTTTTTAATCATTTGATAGAATGTGTAGAACAATAAAGCCATACAATCAACGCACAGCGATGCGACTTTCTCTGCACATGTTGCAGGTTCAAAAATAGTATGGTGGAAGCTGTTGCCAAGGTTCCGGCCAGAAAAGACAGCCAGTATAAAAGGGTCCACGCCACTGATCTCTACTACAGGGGATGAACAGCACATCGAGCGCCCTCGACTAAAGCCGGCCTTGTCCCGGAAGTTGGTGCTTCACAACTTTGCTGCACCACTTTGTTGCACGGGTGTGTGGCATTTCTTCCCCTAACATGCCTGCCTGATGTGCCATAAACTACACAAGCAGTGTTTCGAGGTGTCCAGAATTTTTCCATTGTAGTGTATACAGTGTCGCTAACATAAGAGGCGTGTAATGGAAACACTGGTAAATCAGAAAAAACTTGATGTAAGAGAACACTATCGTATACGGGTTCAGATTGTCATAAAAGCGCTTGCCAGACATGTAGAGACCTCCTAAAATGTGAAAAACCACGAAGAAAAGTTTTTCGGCAGCAATATTATCTGATCGCACGCACTAGTTAGTCCACCATATGCCCTGCTTCCAGGACAAGCGACTGCATGACATCGCATTTCCACTGGCTACACCTGCATCCGGTGCGGTGTGCTGCATCCAGCGAAACATGTTAGAAATCACTGGTGCACAGTGTTTTCTGTCCCCTTTCTCGACGCCTACTGAGCACATGTTAAACTGTTTCCAAAGCAGAAAAAGAGAGGGAAAGGGCTCTGAACACATTGCATTTTAAAGTGGCTGGTACTGGGTAACGCAAGTACTGTTGCATAATAGATTTGCACCAGGCAACCTGGGCGCCCAAAAAGGCTGCTGTTTACTTGCAAATGGCCAACATATTGCGAGCATGTTGAAGTTCTTTTTTTATTCTCATCGCTTATTTAGCTAGTGGAGACAGCTTTCACAAATGAAGAAGCCTTGGAAGCATGAAACATTTCACAAAACCAGCTTCAATATATCGTGTCTGCATCACAATTTCATGGCTGCATGAGTGAACCCTCTGGTTAACATGTAAGAGAGTTCATGATGTTTGCCATGCATTATCCACTTTATTTACAGGTCAACCCTATCTTGAGATTTAAGCTGATGTTGCATTTAGAGAAATTATGGCCGAGAGCCAGCTTTTGAGAATACAGATTGAGCTTGACAGATTAAACGCCAGAACAAGTCGTTGAGGATTTCAGATCAAGAATCTTCAAAAGCCAGTTCATTTAGTGGTGTTAATATTCTGCTCGAAGTTGGTGATTGTTACGTTCATATGGTGCCCAAGCATTGCGGTAACAACTTCACTTGGAGTACATAGCAAGGGTGTATTCAATGTAAGCTGCTGGCTTTTTTTCTGTGTTTTCAAAAACTGGTTTCTTGTTCAATTTAAATTTTCAAATTTTGCATTGTTTATTAGATGTTGTGTCCTGTTTCCTTTTCCTGCAGCTTCTTAGTTAAACATCTGAATAGTGAACACAACTTGACCTTTTGCTTGATTGTCTAGATTGCATGCCCTCGATGCAAAACAATTTAACTTCAAAACTGCTTGTACCATACTGAAAGAATAACTTGAAGCAGCCATAGCCACCAATAACACGCCAGAGATTATTATGAAAATTTTAATATTGTTTTTTGATCTACAGGGTGGCTTAACTATCATGCACCAAGATTTAGAAATATGTAAATGCGATGTAACTAGACAAAATGAAGGTAATGTTTGCCATCGCTTGAAGATACTCTGATTATTTTGTGCATTCTGCCTAATTACATAATTCTTAATTAGTTATTAAATATCTCAAATAATTAAATGAAATGTGTCAATCAAAAGTTGTAGAGCAATATGAAAGCCTCCTGATACACTTTTTTGTTACTGTTACTCATTGTGTGCTACATAAAAGTGTTTTTCCAAGGAATAAGCCTGCGAATACACATAAAGTGTCTTGAGTGGCCAGTCATGTGTCAGTTTTGTGGTGCAAAGCCACGAATACAACTTAAATGGGTTCTTTTAAGAAAAAGACTTAGCTCAGCAAATGATCTTTCTTTGTGCAGCCTGTGGAGACAAGGTTTCTTAGACATGGCCATGGCCCTCAAGGAAGATGCCGAGGCCACAGGCAGTTCCTCCAATGACCGTGAAAAGGTCCCCTGGGGCACAAGTCTGGTTTGGCACCCCCACCTTTCTCCTGCAGCTTTTCTGTCTACTTAGCTAACCAGGTGGGTCAATGATGGCAAAGGGAAAAAAGAATCAACAGCATCAAACACGGAACTTGCTCAAGCTCAATGCATTTTTGGTGTGAAGTTTTTCCCTTATCATTTATCAAAAACGGGAAATGGTCTTCGTACGGACACCTCTTTCCCACAGAGAATTAGCAGTAAAAAAAGCAGCTTATGAAGACTTGAATATTAGCTAGGATGATGTGGCATAGATAGGATAATGATTATGAATGTTTCTAATGAAGGTAGTGGTAGTAGAGTGAACAATCAGAGTTTATATATACATTAAAAGACATTTCATTCCAATACCAGAATTTTAAATCATCCCAAATAATTCTTGTTTGATAGTCTATGCACATTGAGTGAAAGTGCTTCTTGATGCTTGCTTCTTGCTGACATCATTCTTATGCTGCATAATTCACCTGTTATAAGTTCCCTATTTCTCCCGTTCAAGCAACTTTACATTCATCATAAGAAACCTCGTAGATGAGTTCCAGAAACTTGCTGATGAGATTAGGGGGCGGCGTGTACTCCAGGCTTAGATATGCATTCAAGAGCTTCATATCTTGCAATTGTTAGAAATACTTCTGCTAAGCAAGTTCTTGGTGTCATACAAGGTTATTTGCAAATACGAATTTGCCTAAATTTAGAAAACAGTTAATCTAAAACATGTCAAGCGATATCGCTGACGATACACACACATTCCAACTGAACTAAATACAAATAAATATAGCACCAAATGCAGAATCATTGGCATGATGCCATTCTTTCAGTGGAATAAGATCTGTCCTGCGTTGTAAATCTGGAATCCTTTATAATCCAGACTACTAAATACTTATGAGGGCTGGGAGGTAAAATATATATGCATGTATTTATTCCTCGTTTTTTTACTTTAAGACCCGATAATGCTTAAACAGCAGTGAAAGAACTGAGATCACATTACCTAATACTTTATATTGCTCCAGAAATCCGTTTCTCTGCCGGTCGCAGCATTCGACACTAACAAGAAGGCACATAACACTTAGGTTGGTGCTATTCACTTTGATTGTTTGGGAACGAAACCCATAATGTACATGTTATGGCCCTACGTGTAATTACGTTTGAACAACAAAAAGTTAGGGGGTTTGCATTTTGCAAAACTGCATGGAGATGTTTACTGTATGCAATTAAAATTAGGAACCTTCCCAGCTCATACTAAATGCGTTCTCCAAAGCTTTAGGTTATACAGGTGCACTACTTTACACAGAACACATTCTTTTCCCTCGTCACGGCCCACACTCTTAGGCACAGTTACACCCTTTGAAGTGCCCCTTCTTCTGCACAACGATAATTGTCATCTGCCTTTATGGATTTCCTTTCTTTAACGCTGCGAGCCCTGTGCTTTCCAGTAACGAACGGCATGCGCGTTATCAGCATGATAGCATTCCCGACAGCAAAGTAGCGGGCGTGGCGTTTTCAAGAAAGGAAACGCATCAAGGCAGATAACGATTATTGTTGTGTGGCAGAAGGGACACTCCAAAGGATGTAACTTTGCCTAAGAGTGCAGGTGGTGATTCAGATTCTTCAAAGGTGTTTCACTGTATGGGATGGCACATCGCGCTCCACTTATTTGCAGAATATTGCATTCCAATTGTGTCATATGAGATAAATCCATTAGAGAGCTTTAGCTTGCCCTAAATTTATTACAGCTGTGTACTGGTAAACTGGCCGCAGCTTGCAGTGCTTGTGGAAAAACAATTGTAACTGCCATATTATATGTAACTGCTAGTGCACAGGCATCGGCAGCAGCAATGGTTAGGGTACACTTGTTTCTTCTATTCTAGGGTATGTATCCTCCACCAGAAAGTAGTTTTTTTCGTCTTCCTCTTCTACCATATTGGAATGTGAAATGGGGTGCAATTTGTAGGGTATACTCTTGCACAAACTTCATGAGCATTTATTCTTGTCTGTGCCACAGATCATTGTTGCTACCACTGTAAAAGCAGGGTGCCTGTTTACAGCACCCGTAGGGAACAATCTGTGAATCTTTAACGAACAGTAAGGATAATGAATAATCAAATACTTTTTAGTAATTTTCAACAAATTTAGCACTCTTTGCTTTCCACTATGGTGTTTTTCAACCTCTAATGTTGGCACAAGGTTTGATTGCAGGATGTCATTTTGTGTGAAAGAGTGCACTTGTGCTCATAACACCTCATCGTAAAGATTCTGCTGCACAGAATGTCATTAGCTTTCGTATGCATTGGTCACTATCTCACAAACCGGTTGCTCCTTTGTTAGTTGGAATGTAGCATTTATGTAAAGCACATTTGATGTTCTAACAAAAATCATTGTGCCCTCTTATCCCCTAATTCTCCTCACTTGATGCCTAGTCTTGTAATAGCATGGTTGACACCATGAGAGTCAGTGTGGTGAATAATTGTGTCTGGTGGGGTAGGGGGTGTACGTTAACTTAAGCAACTTTTACAGACGACTTGAATCAGTATTGTGGAATGCTGGTTTTTTTTTCAATCACTGTTACCAAGTTTCACTTTGGTTGTGGCAACAAGTATAATGTAGTTCGCTAGCATTCCTGCCAACACATATAATGTGCAGGCATCTGTGTTGAAAAAAAGACCAGCTAATGGTTTGCCAAGAGCTAAGGTCCATTTAGACCATTAAATTTTGAACTTACACCGGTGGAAATAACTGGTGAATGAAAGCACACCCAGAACTGGCCATAATATTTTCTTCTATATAACACTGCTGAAACTTTGAACTGCATTTGAACTGGCTTGTTTAAAAAATGACCCATTTCCTTGTTCAAGGAAGACAAAGGTTCCACAGGAAGACAGAAACTTGAAGCTGTCAACAGCAGCATGCATATAAACAGCGCTCGACGTTTTGCAATCTTGCACCTGGTTATATTATCCATCCCATTTTTTTTCCACAGGCTGTTCTTTACTGTTTTATGGTCATACCCAGTTTAATTTTAATGTCCCTATTTTTTAATATTTGGTTAATATATCTTTTCTTCATCGGCTTTCAACCAAATATATATTCATAATGCGCCTTCATTTACCACTTGCAGTGATCTTAACCAGATGCATCTTGATACAAAATTTATTTTCCTTAATTCTTCGTTTTCCTTTTCCAAAAGTGCAAACTGTTTATCTTGATACCTATTTTGTCTTCTAGGAAGATTAGGTCTACTGGATTAATGACTGCTTACATGGGTACATCGTTTTCTGTTTTGGTCACCCCTACTCTTGGCAAGTACTGACAGCATCGCTCATACCCGCTCCATCACAATCACCACTGCTAAGCACACCCTTCCTTCCTTTATTTTAACACTTTGGCTTCTCTTGACCTATTATATGCACCAGTTACTTCTCCCCCAATGAGGCTAGGGGCCAGTGAGATATGCTAAATCCAAAACAACACAGCCAAGGAAAACATTTGCTACCCTAATGACAAGCACCTATGTCGAAATGTTGGCTACAGCAACATCCCTTGTTCCAACAATGTTGATCTACTTACATGTTTTTCTAACACCGAAGTTACTGCTTTGTCGTGTTCGGTGATTATACTTTTTTGCCGCTTTCTTTAGGATGGATATTCACGAATACTATTTGTTTCTCCTAACAGCAGCAAGTTTATCCTTGCAAGCATTTGGAGTCAAGAACAACTTTCACCAGGAAGAAGTGCGAGACGAGTGATTGAAGAAAATAAAGTTGCTTCTGTGATCTAAGAACTTGAGGACTGAAATGTTGCACCTTTTTGTATATATGCTATGCAGTGCATTCATATCACAAAGTGCAAAGTGTTTTATCTCTGCAGCCATGTCAGTGTGTTGGCAAGACAATTTTCTCAATGGTGACCTGCTGCTTTGACTATGAGCTGCGTTCATGACATTTGCATTAAAGGAGATGTACTATCGTGGACAAAAGTACCCTGGAAGTGCGAGTGATGACCAAATTGCATTTCTGCTCAAGACCGCTGAAAACAGTGGGTCACGAATGCACATTCTGAATGCAGATGGTGGCACGGCTGATCCCAGCAAATAGCACTCCAATAAAATTCGGTCGACTCTCGCACGTCCTGGGCAATTTTGTCCCCGATGGCACATTCTTCGAATAATGGATATGCTCTGCAAGATGAAATACGGGAAGCACCTGTACTTTAACGGATATAGTACAGATTTAGCATACGGAGTCTTTCGTTTTCTGAATACGGCAAGCACCTGTATTTTAACGGTTATAGTACAAATTCAGCATACAGTGTGTTCCGTTTTCTGAATACGAGAAGCACCGTACTTTAACGGTCATAGTACAGATTCAGAATACAGAGTCTTCCGTTTTCTAGATACAGAAGCACTCGTATCTTGTATTACGGTCTCTCTTTTACAGTTGTCCGTTCTACGGAAATGACCGTTCTTAATTTACGTTCCGTTTCTGAATACGAGAAGCACCGTACTTTAACGGTCATAGTACAGATTCAGAATACAGAGTCTTCCGTTTTCTAGGTACAGAAGCACTCGTATCTTGTATTACGGTCTCTCTTTTACAGTTGTCCGTTCTACGGAAATGACCGTTCTTAATTTACGGAAGAGTGTTCGGTCACAAATTACCAGCAAACTTTCTGTAAAGTAAGGAAAATTTTTTTTACAGTGTAACCCTTCCCCCTGCGTAGGGTAGCCAACCGGAACTACCTCTGCTTAACCTCCCTGCCTTTCTCTGCATTATTTTCTCTCTTTCTCAGAACGTCATCAACGCGCTCATATCATGCACTCATGACGTGGCGCCACCTCTGCACCATCACGTGCGCCTCCCATTGATGCCTGGCGCTCTTTGGCCATACCTGGCCCTTGCGCCAATAAATACCATACATTCATTCATTCCCATTGATGCATGCACAAGTCAGCGAGCTGGCCGCGACATGACGCTTGCAATCAAGCATGCACTAGGCACACGTTTAGTACGACAGAGTCGTGGAGCAGCCGTGGCTTCTGGTAAGCGTGCTCGTCTCGCTATCCCGGAGGCCGGGGCTCTATTCCCACCTAGGCCGAAATGTATCAGATATTCTTTTCAAAGCCACTAGTTTACTTTGTTTGCAAGAACTTCCTGAGAAATGTGACCTCCATCCAAGCATTTTTTTACGTGTTTTTATTGTTTGCTGCGTCGACCACCTTTAGTCACGACGCAGTTTCGACAAGGGCACCGCCAACATAGACACCCAGGGCTTTCGCCTTAATGAAGAATTTTGTGCACACATTTCACATATGCCGTGTCAGCTCTTCCACATGAATCACCACCACGTACGCACAATATAAAATGAATAGGAAATCGAGTTACGAAGAGCATACGGATAACGAACTGCTTTTTTATTGAGCGGTGCTATTAATACTAGATTAGGGTTAAATTCGTAATTAGCTTAATATTTTAATAAATGAAGTGACCATTGTCAGGTAACCACGCGCAAAATGCGCACGTGGCAAGTTCAGACCTGATAGGCGTCAAAGTTAACTTTTCATCCACTCATTGTTTCCTTTTCTGTTAATAAAAAATGATAAGTCGCAGTTTTGTCTCAAAGGCGAAGCATCGATTGCGATGGCAAGATAGTGGACAGCTATACGAAGTAAGGATAGTAGTTTTATCGGCCGTATAAACTTGTAACTATAGGTATACTAAGTAAATTAACAAGCATGGTGTCCCGCGCACACAAGTCAACATGAACACATTTGATTCGATGACCGCGGACACTCGATGTCGAAACGCTGGCGTGAGGAAACGCTCCAGCAGCAGCGAGCGAAGTGTTCTTCGTGCCGTCAATCGCTTCAACGCAAAGTGAACCCCGAGAACACGGCACGTACAACTTACAAGTCGCCGCCACAACTAGACTCTGCACCCAACGCAGATCGCTCTCAAGACGGGGCCACGCGACTGCGCACAGCAGCCACATGTACAGTTGCAGCCGGAGTACAATGCCGCCACCCCCCTTCCCTGCCCTCCTCCTTCTGGGGCTTCGCAACGTTGGGTGCCTCGTGCGTGACGGAAGACCTGCGAGCTTCCTCTTCGCTTTCGTCCTTTTTGGCGCGGGCGAGATTGAGCTGCGATCGTCGGCCCCCCTCGCACGCATTCACTCGCACATACCGTGTAGGGCGCGCGGCAACGGTGTCATTCGTTCCAACCCTGCGGAGCAATTTTTGCGGCGAGGTTTTGCTTCGTTAGTCGGTAACTGGTCTTAATAATATTGTGTTGGAAGTGCGCAAAAATAAATATAAAAGGACCAGTATCTAAGGCGTAAAGCGCCCGCACGTTGAGAGTTCGTGTTGCTGAAACACGACACATGCACACGGTGTGCTCAAACACACGCGTAATTACCTGAGTTCTAGGTTTTGACTGCATGAAAATATGTGTACGTGGTTTCGTAGGTTCATTTACGTACCTGCAGGATGCTTTTGTTCGGCCGGCGCGTGAGATTCTAACTGTCTGCGGCAAGCAATGCCTAGCAACAGGGCCACTTCTGCTCCGCGCTGTTTACAGATGTGTGTGGCTCATGCACGGGTTTTGGCGCCCATGAGCAACGTTTTCCCTCGTAGACAGTATTGATAAGCTGAACAACATACCAACGCATGGAATCGTTTTTATTTATTTATTACAGTGCAAGTGGTTGGAATTTGATAGCAAGAACGAACTTGATGGGACAACTGAACAGAGGTTCTGAAAATAATCATCCCCCCCCCCCTCATTAGCACCAGTAGCACTTTTGTTGAAGTGCTCATTTTATACCTGTATACTACGTGCGTCTGTATTCTTTCGCGTTGTAAGTTTTCGCGGGGAAACACTGTTTATTTAACTGGAAACACAAGGCAGAGAAAAAATTGATTCTTGGGTTTTACGCGCCAGAACCACGATATGGTTATAGGCACGCCATATTGGGGGACTCCGAATCAATTTTAACCAGCTGTGGTTCTTTAACGTGCCCCCAATGGACGGGACACGGGCGTCTTTGCGTATCGCCCCCATCAAAATGCGTCCACCGCGGCCGCGATTTTATCCCGCGACCTCCCTCGATCAGTCCGTCTGCGCGTACTTTCGTCGCACTGGGTCAGCAATGGCGGTTGGAGCGCTGGAAAGAAAAGAATATACAAAAGCGCGACGCGTGCTTCCATGTGACACAGATCAGCCAATGAAAGAGCGGAGGAGGCTGGGGCGACCGGAGGCGTGGAGAAGGAAACGCCGGGGAGAGTGGGGTGGCCGAAAGATCTAGGGATGGCGCTACGTTTGGAAAATTTAGGAGTTTTAATCATCGCCCTTGGACTTTATACGGAGCCTCACGGCGATGGCGACGGTGACGCCGACGCCGACGGCAGAAATGCGCTTGGAGTCTCCATACACATGCTATCGCAATAACAAACACGCGCTCTGTAGTTAGTACTTTCTTGCACCAAAACGCTCTGTATCCCTCCACTCTACAGCCGGACCGGGTGACCCATCTTTGTTAACTTGCGCAGCGATTTCGTATCAACTCATGACCCCGCGTATTCACAACGATATTGCGGAGCTGAGTGGGACCTCATAACTCTTGAACAGGTGTCGTATGAAAGTTTTTTTTTGGTATGTCATCAACTATATCGTAATTGTTGAGAGATTCTTCACCAGTTATTTTTTTTGTATACGGGAACAGATTAAACGGAAACAGCCACTGCCTAATAAAGTTAGGATCAAACCGACACCTCGCCAGACATGCAGTGACACGGCGTACTACATGTCATTATACAGGGTGTTTCACGTAACTTCAAAAGATCAATTATGCTAAATTTTTAATATTCCCTTTAGGGCTAATTGCCTTATGTTACGTTGTAGAGGGTATTTCAAAACGACCGACCCAAAATCGACCGAGCCATGCACGTTTCAGTTCTCGGAAACTATATGTATATAGGGGCGCTAGTTACTTATGTTCAGAAATTTACGGTAAATATGGTAATCGACGGGGGCTTTCCATGGCAGCGTGAACGTAATAAGAGCCAGCTTGAGCACTTCCCTCGACGCACGAATCGCGTGGACCTGATGACATGGTAGAAAGAATGGCATAAACAAAACATCGTTTGACTTCCTCTCTGGGGATCAAAATCCCCACAATGGCAATGTGAAGCTATAGGTGTCGGAATCGCGTATTACATCTATTGTGCAGTGCTCGTGGCGTACACGTACAACTATGCAGGCGAGCCTGCATAGTTTCTACACTATCTGAAGTGCGTAAAATCAGAATTGCGATTATGAAGCTGGGAGCCTGATGCGCGAAAGGCGCGGGCGGCCGTGTGTTCCTCCTTTTAAATGGCGGATGTTGCTCGGTATGCGCCTAGTGGAGTGGATTAGAAATATGGGTCGCTCGTCCATTTTTCGCAACTGATGAATGGAAAAGAGTCCGCAACAATCATTGACATGTCAGCTCATCACCGTTCTCTGATGTCAGTCATCACGGAGTCAGACCGAGATCCACATCTCTCTCTCCTTTTATCTTATGTCTTTGCCCTGATCATGTTCGTGCATCCTTAAAATCCTCGTATAGAACTCGTTCTTCATGCAATGTTTTTTTTTCTGAAAGGAAGCGTGGATCTTATGAATTTAAATTAAATCAGTAGAATAACAATTTAAATTAGGCGTCTACTCTTCACAGTTCGCATCCAACTTTTTTTTTCTCTGTTGTGCTGGTTGCAATATCAATTGTTATTATTCTTTTTATTGTTTATCAAACACTGCAGGCCCTCACAGCAGGCCCTAGCAGGAGTGGCATAAAAATACTACAGTGCCCAATATAAATTCATCGTAGTGACAGCACAAAACATAAGAGCTAATTTACAATGGGACAGGTTGTATAGTAACAGGAGAAAATTTATACAGTGTGAAACATGACCATGAATAAGAAGCAATCAATTTGTCAATAGATTCAATGTTCATAACCACATCAGAAGGCAGCTTGTTCTATTCCTCAATTGTGCATGAAAAAAAAAGAATACTTAAAGGCGTCTCTTTTCGCCTGGTGTGGAGTTAGAGACTGATCGTGATGATGCCTTGTACGATGAGTAGTAATGGGCATAAGATAAGGTTGTGGACTCATTGAAAATTTATTGTTCTTAAGTAAAAAAAGAAATATTAGTCTTTGAATTTGCCTTCACTCTTGCAGCGATGGGATGGCATGCTCTTTCATTAAATCGGAGGGTGAGTCTGTACTGCGGTATTTTGAAAAAATTAAGCGTACGGCTTTCTTCTGGATCGACTCCAGTGCCTCAATATTCTGTTTAGTGTAGGGGTCCCAAACTACAAGCATACAGTAGTTTTGGACTGATGAGGGTATAGTATAATATATGCTTTACCTTGGGAAGAACATTTTATAGTTTGTGGCGGAGAAGACCAAGTTTTCGGTAGGAAGACAAGCAAACATTGACAACATGACTGTTCCAGCCTAAAGGTTTTGTTATGGTAACACCGAGGTATTTATATTAATTAACTTCTATAACACCCTTCCACAACATAATATTAATTGTGTTGTGGAAGGGTGTACGGAAAGGAATGCACAAGTTTTTTGTTGGTAATCTTCATAAAAACTGTTTTTTCGGCATTAAGCTGCATATCCCAACATCTGCACCATGTGTGAATCCTCTGGAGGTTAGAGTTAAGCAGAACTTGGTCACCAGGACAGTTAATTTCGTTAAACAGAATGCAGTCATCAGCAAACAGTTTAATTTGAACCGGTTCAGTTATAACACCAACAATATCATTTATATATATTAGAAATAATAACGGGCTCAGTACACTTCCTTGTGGAACGCCTCAAGTAACTGGTAAAGTATTTGAATGATGACCAACAATGTTAGCACACTGTATACGGTTCGGGAGATATGACGAAACCCATGTGACCACAAATTTAGGAAGTCCAATTAGTTTAAGTTTGTATATTAATTTTGCATGAGATCCAGCATCGAACGCTTTTCGGAAGTCTAAGAAAATGGCATCGACCTGACCTGAGTGGTTAAGCACTGTTGCAAAGCTATGTATAACAGATGTGAGTTGAGTCCCAGTCGCCAATCCTTTCCTAAATCCGTGTTGAACAGATGAGAGTAAAACCATTGTCATTTAGAAATTTAGTTATATAGTTACTTAAAATGTGCTGTGCTCACTTACAACAAGTTGTAGTGAGCGAGATAGGACGATAATTAGAAATAAGCCTCTTATCACACTTTTTAGGCATAGGTACAATGCAAGTTGTCCTACAATCAGAAGGGAGCTTTCGTGTGGCAAATCAGGTACGAAAAAACAACGTTAGAACTATTAAAACTGTCAACTTAAAATGTCTACATTCTTTCATACCTGTTTTTCTTATCTACCTCAGAAAACTCTCGTATATTATTATCTTGGTCTCTTGATCTTCCTGAAATTTGCGAACTGATGTTTTGACAAGCATGACGCCACAATAAATTTGACTGAGATACATTTTAATCCATGGCACCACACTTGAAAACATTTTTGCTGAGTTTCTTACACCTGCTGAAGATTCTAGAACTTTGCAGATTTAAAAAGCCATTTCCACCGAAATCGGCAGCTTTACGCCAGTCTACGAACTGGGTGGTGCCAATAGCTATGGTTTAGACTTTCAATACTTTAAGATTGAATGACTATTGTTTTTGTTTTTATTCGTCCTGCGTTAAAAATCTTAGCACTGCTCTCGTGCAGCATAAGTCAACTCTTCTCGGCTGAGTTTTGTTTTAAATGCCTCGGCCACTGTTAAGCGGTTACAAAATTTAAATTACACAAGGTGACCATTTTTAAGTTTTATGCAATTTTTGACATAGCTTCTTGCAGATAACACAATTCTAGCCCTTGAGCTAGACTATTCAGAGACGCGGACACAACTTACGAAATAAATCGAAACACATATTCAACTAATTAAAAGAAACTAATTTTATTTTGATATAATCGCTTTACGGCACATGTTGCAATTTACGAATGGTAGATGGTGAGTTTGCAAGGCGTACCCTCTTGTAATGAATTTCCAGAATGACGCCAGTTTGTAGCTATGGGCCGTCAAACTTGCTGTAAAAATTCACTGTTGTTCCCCTTACTTTTTTAACGAAACGCTCTTTCATGCATTCAAGCACAAAAGTAACTGGAACGCCCAGGTATTTCGTTCCACGCTATTGGACGTAATATCTCGAAACTGGTGACATTCTGGACATGCATTTCACGTGAATACGTCTTCCAAGCTCACCCGCTACAATTTGTAAACCACAATATATATGCCGTAAAATAAGTAATTAACGAGTTAATTACCAACGTTTTTAATTAGTTGAATATGTATTTTGATTTGTCGTGGTAGTAATGTCCCCCTCTTCGAATAAGCCAAGCTAATAATTATGCTACCTGCCACAGGCGATCATGAAAATTCCATAAAACTTAAAAAGGATCACCCTATTTAACCTTAATGAACGAAAATGCTTAACAATAGTCCCATTTGGAGTGGTACCATTACAGTGATGGCAACGGTTACATACTGACAGAGCTTTATTTTTTTATGATACTTCAACGAGCTCTCCATCTACAGATAAATCGATCAATTCAAGATTGAATGGTCTCTCAGAACCGTTTTGGTGAAATATTACCCTGTTGCTAACTACCAGACAAATCCTTTACCGACAATGAAGGCAAGGGTTATCTAGGGAAAATAACTGTTGGTTAGTTGAATAAGCAGACTTCATTATTAATAATTATTGTAATTGCCGAAAGGTTCAATAAATAAAATCGATAGAACATAAGAAAAAGCAGCACTGGCTAACACCCCTATGCGCAGTCAAGAACTAGCCCTCGCTGTAGCGCGGTTGGTATAGAGCAACGCCCGCATCATTGTATCAGCTCTCACCGGGAGCGCTTAGCCGTTCTTTGTTTTCTCTTATATTTTATTAAGAATATGATCGAAGATCCTCGCAAATATAAACCTGTTTTATATTTATTCTACATTTCAACAAAAAATACGATACTCCCTGTCCTTTCATTGGCTTGTGTTCATTGGTTTTTCAGCTTGCGCTTATTAAAAAAGTGGATGACGCAAGAAGTCGTTAGCATTGTGCGTGTGATTGCATCAAACACTTGAGGATTTGTTAATTGAACGCAGCCCAGCTGCGCATTCTATGTCACCGGTAGCAACCTGTGACAGCGCTTAACAAAGGCTGAGCTCGATATGCGGTGGTGCGTCGCTGTTTACAAATCCACCTGACAGGCAAAACACGAAGGCCGCCTCTGGTGCACCTGGGCTCCCACACAGTTTTCTGTGGATAAGTATAGGATGTAACAGGGAGCAAAGTTGATGTTGCATTTTTCTTCATGTGTAAGATATCAAGTTTATTTTTTCCATTGAACAACATTATGCGAAGCGGCGGTAGTGTTCAACAAAGAGGAAAATAAAGTTCGCGTTATCGAAATAGTAAATGTTTGGTATTCCAGCTCTAATACATATGACTTCTTAACAAGTTTTGCACATTTTCTAGGGGCGTATTTAGGACATCCCAATGTGAAATAACACCGTCACACTGCCTTTGAGATCTTTCTTCAGCTTAGTTCAGAAACGAAACTTGTGAAGCAAACATGGGTGCTTCGCCTCACCCTGGAACATTTGGCTGGACTGAAGACCGCGGTGTGTCGTGGTGAAATTGACGCGCGTTACGGTGTGCGTTATGGTATGCGGTGCGTGAAACTGTCTCTATGAAGCGAGACCTTTGATAATAGCTCACAATTCTTGAGGCGCAGTAAAATTCGGCAAACCTAGGCGGTGGTCTTTTCATTTCTCCTGCAAGTAATATCCGTCTCTCTGAATAATCCAGCTAAGGGACTAGGACTATGTTATGTGCCACAGGTGATTCTTAAAAATTCCATGAAACTTAAGAATGATCCCCCTGTATGCGCTCTCTGCTGTTTTTGCACGTGCCATTCTGCTGGGGTACCGAAATTTGATCTATGTGCGAGCCCATTGAACGTTGATGTTGAACGAGCCCGTTGATGTCATTATGGAGAGTACAAATTCTGGAGTCATAGCTTATCGGTGACGACTCTCGGGTAGAGCGGTGCGGTGATAGCGTAAAAACTGAAACCAATGCTCAAAATACCAAGTTGGCTTTTTAATAGCGTCCCAAATACCCGATACGGAAAAAGAGAACCCAATACCAAATTGTCTTCTCCGCCATCCCGCCATATCAACCACTGGTTTAAACGGCTTATTTACCCTTTCTCCCGAGCATACATTTTTACACCCTGCTCAGTATCTAATGTGTAAGCATTGCCATTTGACATTCAAAACACAATTTAAGCAATCGAAGAAGACGTACAATATCAGCACAGCCTTTATTTACATATACTCTACAACAGCCACACACAAGGTGTGCAAAGACCACATTGAAATTCGGACCCTTGTCATGCCTTTATATGTCTTGTGTCCTGGAATAAGGAACATTGATAGTGTTGAGACCTTTACTCTCTTCTAAATCACAAAAAACAAGCTACGATGTATGTAATAACGTATGTACAAAATAACGCCTAAGCAGGAAGAAACAAAAAGAAATCGGATAACAAAAAAGGCCTACTTGAGGCTATTGTTTATCGATAAGAATTGACTGTAGAGAAGCGGTAATTAAAGGCGTAGTATTTTAGGGTTGTCCTTTTTGCAATGGTTCCATTAGTGATTCGAAAACACGTAGATACTGTAACTGAAATTAAATATCCTAATTTGTGCGAAACAATGCGTCGGTATAATTACACACTCAAAATGGGACAATATGTGACGTCGCTACTGCTCACCTCCTGCTAAAATTTAACAAAAATATTTCAATTCTTGTTTTCAAACTCGATATAGCCAAAAGCCTACTACGTGCTCCTGAACTATCAGTCATTAAATATGCTAAATAAATAAAAATTAACTATGACATTCACTGCAGTCTTGATATTTATTTACCCTATGCCCCCGTAACGTGCACACTTAACGCTGTTCTCCATTTTAAGAGAAACAGTACGCAGAAGAAAATAAATGTTACCTCAAGAATACATGACAGTCATCCCTTCAGGCCGTATCCTCCGTACTTCAGACCACCTCCATAACCACCGCCGTAGCCAAGACCAACACCATATCCCAGACCGCCTCCGTAGCCGAGTCCACCACCAACCCCTCCGAGGCCGGAGTGGGCAACGATGGCGCCTCCGCCGTGGACCTTGTTCACGTGGTGCACGGTACGCACGAGGAAGACGGGTCCGGCCACTGATTTTGCGAAACCAGGACCGCCGCTCAGTAGAACTACGCTGCTGCCGACGCCCACTCCACCGGCACCTCCACCGTAGCCAAGACCACCGTAGCCTAATCCGTAGCCGCCTCCGTATCCAACACCATAACCTCTCAATCCGCCAGCGCAGGCGCAAGCCACCATGGCCAAGCACAGCAAAAGAACCTGGAAAAGGCGAGCTCTTAATGAATTAAACGCCCATAAACACCCTTTTCAACCAATGTAAAATGCGCGCCCTCGCTTCATGAGTGTTAAGGGCGTGAAAGTGTCTCAACATGCGATACACCAGTACTTAGTAAACACAACGATTATTTGTGGGGATAAGATATTGTGGCGAGGGGGTCTTGTATAAAAACAATTTGTTAGGAAATAAAATGTGCGGTAGAGATGGCCTGAATTTCCATAGGCGTTCGTAGGAAAGTGCGGTTCGTTTTAACGGGTGCCGGGTAACTACAAAAGCAAGTAAAATGATAATAGAGACAGCTCTTTAAAAAAGATTTATGAACTTGGAGAATATGCCTGTGTGACCCGCCACGTCGGCCTAGCTGCTATCGTGTTGCGCTGCTAAGCACGAGGTCACGGGATCAAATCCTAGCCGTGGCGGCCGCATTTGGATGGAAGCGAAATGAAAAAACGCCCTTGTCGCTTGCATTGGGGGCACGTTAAATATCCGCTTGTCGTCAATATTATTCCGGAGTCCCCCGCTAAGGAGTGGCTCGTATTATTAAATCATGGTTCTGATGCGTATAAAACCCAAGAATTCAATTCATCGATGCCTGGATAAGGCAACTATTTAATTTCTCAGGACTGTCTTCCATTGTGAGATGTTTTGGGGGCCATGTGATTTGCTATTACTGCAGCCATAATGAACCGTTCTTTCGGACAAGCGACTTCGCGAATCTTGTCCCTGATTTTGTTTCTTCATATAAAAAGCAACCAATACTACGGTTCTTCATAGGGAATAGTAAGGATGGCCCTGCCAAATCCCGTAGACTGGCGTAATTTACTGGGTCGTCGTCAGAATTTCCAGAGCCGACAACTGATCTCGGTGAGACACTCATGTCTAAACTACATAATGCATTCAAACTTCGATGTAAATGTCGGTCCTGCCACTTGATTCTGGCATTTCATGAAATATAGTAAAGCCACGACTCACTTACCAGAGCGTTCATAGTGGACTTCTGGGAAGTTAGTAGGAGCACAACTGTTCTGACTCGGTCTTGTGTTCCCTTTATATACCCATTGTAGGCCACCTTCCACGCAGCCGTTGCGTCACTGCAGGATAAGCGTGGCAAAGGCGGGGCCAGCAGACATTCCTAGGGAGTTTGTGCTTTGCCTTGCTAACGTTACGAATAAAACCGTAACTCGGACATTAGCCGGCAAATCACTTCACGAGGGTTTTCTTTTACGTTGCAAACAAAGATAAAAAAAAGCATTAAGCTGATCTTTGTGATAACAATCGTGCACAGTAACAGAAAAGCCACCCGCACGGCTAAAACCAATTTGTGGGCATTACCCGCAGTGCTCTCGGTTCGCCGCTGCATATCCGGGTTCGATTGTCGCCTAGCGGCTTCTTCGCCGAGCCCGCTGTTGGGGCGGAATTCTTCCCCACTCATCCGGCAGCCCTGAGCAGCTCACCGAGCGAGGGAAGAGAATGTGAACGGTGCCTAGCGGTGCCTAGCTCGGCTGCGCTTACACTTTCGCTTTTGGTGCGCCTTGTTACTTCAGGCCGTGGGAGAAAGGCACAGTACAGCTGTCGCACCCCCTGTTTTTCTTGGCCGTTGCACACGTGATCAGCGGGAAGGATATCGCACTTTACGGGCGGCAACTGTGGCAATAGGCTACCCATGCGCGCGGTTGTCGCACGCTCCGTCTGCGCGCTTCCTTGTGCACCTGTCTACATAAATTGCAATGCCAAAAGACTAAGCTCGACGACCAGTTTCTTCCTTTCCCTTTACTAGCCTATTCACGCGCTTCAAGTGCAGGGTGTAACACTGAGTCGTACCGTCCAACCACTAAAAATGGGTCAGATACTTATCTTGTTCGCTTGCATATTTCATAGTATGGTGGGCTAGCTGTATATTATAAAAATAAAGTATGCTTCAGCTTCCGTTCTCCTAATTATTAAGCTGAGAGGAAGTTTTGCAAGTGCCGATGCTCTCGTTTTCTTCGATAGATAAGAGGCAAAGTTATCTGCCGCTGCAGACTACGGGTCGATATAGTTACATAGATATACTATAACGACAAGATTTGATTTCGGACTCAAGGTAGATGAAGTTTTTGTTTATGTCGTAAGGAAAAATGGCTTAATTATGAGCTTCCTCAATTTAATAAGTATTTTTACTAATATACAGAGGAGACAGAGAGCGAAAAAGCTCTTCATTTGAAGCCAGTGAATTCTGCCGACGTGTATTGTAAAGTACAGTTTCTTACTCCAATGCCTGCACCTCATGACAAAGAAATACTTCATGAGACGTGCCATTTCTGTGCTTGTGTTACTAATTGAACGGTACTGCAGGAGATGATAATTCCACTGTGTACATATTTTTTTGCATATTTTTTGCATACAATATATATGTCGCGTCTCCGGAGCACGAGGATGCCATCAAATGTTTCACAACTGTCACCTTCTGTTCTCGCTGCACACTTATTACTTCAGCCTAAAGCCTGCGACACATATGAGATCTGATGAGCAGCGCTCAATTGAGGAATATGAGAGCGAGACAATTCAACCAAGAGCAGATACCGAAGTGTCAGCACAGTGGTGGCAAAAGAAAAAGTTGGGGAGCAGTGTAGGCACGGTGGTCTAGACGGGTATGCCTAATTCTTCTGGGCAGCAGTTAAGGGCATCAAGGACACAGCCATGGTGTTGATACAAAGCGGCAAAAATTCACGCTACAATTTTGTGCTGGCCTCTTCTTGTCCACCTCAGCTGTTTAAGAGTAAGATCTGATATATAATTACAGATAAAATTTGCAGACAGAGGCACCGTCTGTCTCGTTTCTTTCTTTCAATTATTTCTTTCTTTGCTTGTTTCTTTCTTTCCACTCCTTAATCCCTTCGCTGTGTAGGGTAGCAAACCAGATGTGCACCTGGTTGACCTACGTATCCTTCCCCTTTTCTTTCTATCTATACCTCTCATATATCTCTCACCATACTAAAACACATGACCAGACGATTAGCTCCGAAGATTAAATGACTAGCCCACCAAGAACGTTCTTCCATAAGCATACACCATCTCTCAGGTCACACATCTAGGCAACATTTAGTGAAGTACGCAACATTTAGCAAATGGCGTTGGGAATACCATAAACAGACCATACATCAACCCAAACCTGACGCATTAGCCTAATGCAAAGGCTAATGTACCGATGAAGCTGCTCTCGCACTATAATAAGGAGGAGGACGAGGAGCAGAAGTGCTGCTTCCTACAGCCGAACTTAGCCTTGCAAAAGTGACCGTGAATTGATCCGCCCGAGCGCCACTTATCAAGAGCAGTAGAGTCTGAAGCCCGTCGCACACAATAGCACCTAGTAATGCAAAGAACTTGAAGTGGAGCGCAACAGACTGGGCGCCATCCACACTACGTCTACCTACAGACCTCAGAATTCACACTCCAATTTTGTAACACGGAGGAACTTCAGGAGGAGCCGAAGCATCTCTCTGCTAAATGTCCACTGTCCTCACCAGGAAACAATGAAACTTTCACTAGGGAAGCTATAACGTAAAACTATTCCAAACTTTTCTATTCCATTTCTGCTATCAGCCCTTCGCCATTGGTCAAACACTTTTTTGGATCACCCACGCTTCCCCTGTCTGTCACGTGACGTCACGAAAACCGCGATACCTCCCCATCTGATATGATGTGTACACAGTGATTATGCATAATTTGACCGAAAAACGAAAAACAGTTATTTCTGATTCGACGCCTTTTTGCCACCAGCCCCCGGCTATTGGACAAACGTTTTCGGGCTGCACCCACTTCACCTGCCTGTCACGCGACGTCACAAAACCGCGAAAAGTCATCGTGTCAAAGTGACGTGTACGCAATAAAGATGCATTAATATGCCGAACAAAACTGAATTTTCTTCTGAATAGCCGCAGGTTGCCCCGTTCCAAAAGGAATAAAAGATGGCTGCTGCAGATCGCTCAGGCGCTGGCTACTCGCACCTGCCGGAGAGCATGGGTATATTTGCGTATAATAAAGCTTCTTGCATGGCCGCGTAACATTTTCGAGCACTTTCGGCTCGTTTACGAGCTCATTCGGCTAACACTTCTTTGCTGATGTTCCGTTTCAGCGTCATTCTTAAGCTTCCATTGCATGCCGTTGCGACTGTCCACGAGCCACTGTAAGCTAAGTAAGGGAAAACGGACTAATCGCAGACGCCGACACCACCCTCTTCATCGGGTTATCGGTTTTCAGTGCACTGGCTCTGCCCCATCGAATGCTTCTCCACTTGAGCGTTCTCCTCGCCTCTTGTCAGCCAGTTAGATACGACAAGCCTCTCAGTGTAGGCAATGTTATTCGTTTTTCAAGCAGACAAAAGTGGCCTCCTATGAACGAGGATAGCGTTTGATTGGTTTGTTCAGATAACCATGCGGATATCCGCCCGGTGCTTGCGTGGGTGGTTACGCAAATTTGACGTCAGAAGATTCCAATAAAAACATATTGAAATAGTTTTACGTTATAGCGCCCTAGCTGTGGGTCCATCTTTCACTTCAGTCTATCGATTAATTATTCACGTTTTGCGTCAAATTCAGGACACTCTACTATATATAGCTCGATGTCACCAAGAGTTTGACAATACACACACGGTGATGATATGCTGAAACATGTCTTGCACCGCCATGCTAGCGTTGGCTCTGTCCCTGTGCGGATGTGACAAAGCAGGGCGGCTTCAATCAATCAATCAATCAATCAATCAATCAATCAATCAATCAATCAATTTTATTTACCAGAAAAAAGGAACTGGAGGGACACCTGGGCAAAAAGCTGTCGCAGCAGCTTGACGGAGGTCCAGGGTCCCTTACATGGCAGTAGCATTTACGTGATATATACACTGAAGTCTTTATACACAACAAACATTACACATCGTACGTATGCATAAAAATGACATTTTACACTTGAATGCACTATAAAGCTCTAAACCTTCACTATAAACCTTCCGGTCTGTGAAGTCCCTTAGACACTCAGGGTTGGTGCGACGGAGACTACAACGAACTGAAGGGGCTCATTATTGCCTGCTTCATGACTCTTTTTAGGGCCTTCTTTTCTTTTGGGCCCTAACTTCATCGTCAGCGGCCTCGTTGCCGACTACGCTGATATGTGAAGTGCTCACTGGGAAACTATGGTTGAAGTGATGTTTCGTCATTCTTTAACAGTTTCTTGTAACGCACGCTGCATACACTTCTCTAGGGTCAGCCAGTGCTGCAATAGTTGCAGCGCTGCTTTGCTGTCTGAAAAGAGAACAGCAAGCTGAGGGTGATGGGAATTCAGTTTCTGCAAGGCATCTTCAATGGCAACACTTTCACATGCCGTAGAAGACACAACGTGGATAAGTCTACGGGGATCACAAAAGCGGCTGCACTAGCTTGTTTTTATTTGTCAAAATAGTCACCAGTGTATAACTAGAGATAGTGGTTGCATATTCCGTCAACGTGTTAGAGCACCGGAGATCTTGCTTCGACCACAGGTGCAAGGCGGTTTTTGCCAATATGTTGACCGTTTAGCAGATATTCCACAATGCCGTACGACCATGGTGGTTCCTAATCTTCTAGTTTGTTTTATTAAATTGCAATCCAAGTACACTAACTGTGTTGAATGCCACAAATGGGCTCGATTCAGTCCGCCTCCGAAATCTCCGGAGAAGAGCTCTCCCTGCTTGAGTCTCACTCATGCACGTGGCACTGCTGCTACAGCAGTCCTTGAGAGGCTAGGAGGCGGAGGGAGGGCGACTGACACTCGTGTAAAACCTTATTGCTGTCAGATGTCCGTAGCACACCAAGAGTTGTCGTGACGCCTTTCCAATGTAGCGATTCAAGGTGGTCGTAGTAGGACTTTGACGGCGACATTAAAACGACTGCAAAAACAGCAGTACCGAGTGCGACTTTAACGCTGAAGAATAGCCGCCGTGGCTGATTAGTGGCTATGGTGTTGGGCTGCTAAATGCGAGGTCGCGTGATTGAATCCCGGCCACGGCGGCCGTATTTCGATCGGGGCAAAATACGAAAACACCCATGTATACATAATTTAAGTGCACGTTAAAGAACCCCTGCTGGTCCAAATTATTCCGGTGTCCCCCTCTGTACCTAATAATCGGATCGCGGTTTTGGCACGTAAAACCCCATAACTTAAACATCGAAGAAAGATGAGCCCAAGGGGCTTCAATTTTGTTGTTTTTGTTGTTCAGAATTTACTTGGCACGCTTGCTTATAACGTGACTTTGTGGTGGTAACATTTGCCTGATGCTATGGGGCATCGGTGGACTGACTCTACCAATATCTGTCTAACTGCGCTTAGTACCTGGTCTTCCTTAACGTGATCCAGCCTAAATACAGGCCTATTGTTTTATTCAACCTCCATTTCCTTGATTAAAATGGTGGCCTTCGTAGGAAGATTTGACTGTTCTCATTATTTAGGGGAGGGGGGGAACACGAAATAAGATTGTCACATGGTAGTTGTCTAGCAATAAATGTGACAGCTGAAAAGCAGTCAGCAGGGCAGGGAAGAACACAACACAAAAAGATAAAAAATTTTGAGGACGCTTAAGCTTCGCCTTCAAGAGTGGAACGCGATAGCGTTCAAAGATCCCTGACTGTTTCTCACGCTTCCCTGTCACTGGAGCGTATGTAACCATAACCTTTACCGGGAAACGCTGGCCACGAACGCTATGCACGAAGGTGGGCTTTGTGTTAGAAACGCAGCCTCTTGCGTGGGGCGCGATGTGGTGGTGGCGAGCGCCATCTGGAGGTATTGCAAGGAACCCAAGACACCCATTGTAGAAACGCTGGAAAAGGGGTTTCTTTGAGTTCTCGCGTAAACGAATTATATTTTCTCGTATAGTCAAATTAATATCTGAGAGCTATCATGTCTGTAGGTTGTGTGTAAGTTGCAGCTTACGATTTTTTCATGTGTTTTAACTTGATAAATTCAATTAGTTCAGTAAATTTCTTGCGTCTCGTGGAGGGCTTCGGTATATGTGGTTCGAAAATCTTTTTGCCTGAACGACGTCCAACGCCGAAACTGGATTTTCTACGACACGGGCTCCTTAACGCGGAATAATATGAAGAAAAGTTTAGAAGAAGCGGTGGTACTTACGACTTTATTGACACGAAGCTATTAAGCACGAATATTCACGTTACTTCGGTTGTGTCACAATATTAAGCACAGTCCTCTGGCTTCATATGTCATGGCCGACAACGAAACAGCCAGGTTGCAAGTCTCGATTGCATTAGAAGATCGGAGCTCTGTGAACTGCGCTCTCCGTGAGCGAATCACATTTTCAGAGCAGTGCTTCATCACTGCTGGTTGAAAGTCTGACGCTTATGAACAGACCATTACAAACGTTTTACGTGACTTCTTTTCCTTTGACGACGACAGCCTGCCCTTCGCTTACTCCCTCCCCTAGACGTCTAACTAGTCGGATAAAAAGTCCTACCTTGCCAAAGAAGCAAGATTTAAAGCCTGTAGTCTCGCATATCGAGGGGTGCTGCGGCAGTTTAAATCCGTCCTGAGAGACCGCTAGTGGGACAGAGCTGCATAAGTGCCGCCTACTCATATTACTTTCTGGTTATTTTTTTGCTCTCATTATGTAAGCTGTAGTTAAGAGTGTTCAGCCTTGGCCAGCTCTCTTCCTTTTCGTTATCGGCTTATAATTTTCTTACTTTCCGTCAGTCTCTTTCTTTAGCTGCCTTCAGGCCAGTTCTAATGAGGTTTGAACTTTTTCTTTTTGTTCATTTAAGATTTTGTGTGAGAAGGAACAGTCGCCACCATAGGGGTGTGACTAAGACACGACTTATAATATTTCAGCAATAAGATTCCAGCACAGTATCGCAGAGCACATGCATTCGGTAATTTTAATCTGCGGCGTGAATTCTTGCTCGCGGTCATTACCTGCAGCGTTATTTTCGTTGCCTCAGTGTTCGCTATGTAAAAAAGTAATATGCTTCCGGACGCTTTTCATCCGCCTTTCTTGCAGAGTTAAAAAAAGAGCTTTGGAGCTTCCTTGGGACGAGAGGTCTCAGTCGAAGTTAGCAGATGGCTCTAAACATGAATTTGGGAAGCTCGTGCATGTTTGTTTTTGGAGCATCACCCACCTTTTCAGTCTTGAACATGTGTAGCATATCATCTCACGAGCTTTACATTTTGACATCTCTACATCGGCATGTCAGCAACTCTGGAGTTAACATTTCAGTCATGCGGAGTGGTTTTCTTCAAATTACGCACGTCACTGGGAGATTTTCTCCTTTCCAGCATGTTAAGCTGTGCTTCATATTTCCTTCATAAATATGCTGGTTCTGAACTGGCGCTTTAAGCTAAAGCGAGTATCTTATGGCGTAATAGGAATTGCAGTTACCGACTGGCTTTTAAACGATATAATGAAATTTGTATTCATATTGCGTTCAGGGTTCTTTGGCGTAGTTTACTTGGGAGACTTCATATAAAAGTTTAAGGCCTTACAGTAATTTGCAGCTTGTACTTCGTGCTGAGATGTTCCCGTAATCACATTCCGATGTTCAGAACTGATGCGACTACATATAAAATTTCCAGTGAGCAGTTGTGAGGACCCTGTGAGTAACCTCATTTTGTTTGATATGCAAAACAACGTGATATCTCTGGACTATCTGAACAAATATTGTACGGTCAGATGATTCCTCGAAGTAAACATTTCCTTATCCCGAACAGGTGTCGGAGTGAACCTTAAGCGAAAATTTCACACAAACCAAGATTTTGTTCACAAGTTAAACTGAACACAAACCGAAACCGTGCACGAATGTGCCTGAACCAAAACCAAACCTACACCGAAATAAACAAATAACTTTTACTGATTTGGAATGGAATGCTTTCATCATATCGCGCAGGACGGAGTCAAGGAATGCATTAAATAAGTAAAACAGCTGTCCATCCGCAGTCAACGCTCGCCACTAGCCACTTGTTAGGGCTAGAAAAACGCCGTGCGACCCGTGAGTCGGTACAAGTGCACGCTGCGTATTCAACCAAAAGTACGGGCACCTAGGCCGCGATGCTTGCCGTTCCCAACCTAACCGTGACAGATGGGCTGCATGGCGGGAGCATTTTATCGCGATAGCAATTATATGGACACTCCAGGCACACTTCTGCCGTCGGCGTCGCCGTGAGGTTCCGCGCAAAGTCGACGGGCGATAACATCGTCGCCACGGGCCGAATGCTGTATGTACGAGTGAAGCCGCGCAAGGGTGAGTTGGCGATCGCGGCTCAATCTCGCGCACGCAACGGCGGAAAGCGGGGAGGAAGCGCGCCGCCTTCCGTCGCGAGCACGGCTTCGGGGAGAGGATAGGTGGGGAGGGAAGGGGTCACATTCTACTCCGGGAGGCCCACACGGCCGCACGCTCCCGGCGGGGCCGCTGTACCTTGAAATCCATCTGCGACGGGCACAGGGTACGCGCTGCGCGGCGTTTTCAAGTCGTAGTTCGCGTAGATGCGAGTGGTTGCACAAAGGTCACTTCGCTGGCTGCTCCTGCCGCGTTTTCTCACTGCAGCATTTTCACAGCGATTTTCCGCGGTCAGCGAGTGAGATGTGTTCATGTTGGCTTGTGCTCGCGGGATACCATGCTTGATAATTTAGTTATGCTAGCAGACAACTTTCTGTAGTCATGAAGGGAAAGCTACAGTAGAAAGCGCGCACAAGTGAGAGCGTTTGTGAAAAGAGTCCCACATTTTAATTCACATTAGTTGAGGCTGGAGAGCACCTTGCTGGCAACAGTTACATAAGGCAGAACACACCCTTCCTCGTCTGAGGAAACGGGAAACCATCGCACGTGGAAGCTGCGTCGACTTAGCGCCTATTCCGAGCCACCAAAAGCACGGTCAAATGCGGCCGGGCTCCTTGTCGCGTTAACAGATGTGCAGCATCCACGCGCCTTTAGCTTTCCCTTCATAGCCACAGAAAGTTGTCCGCGAGTATGATATACCTTTGTTTACAGGTTTATCCGGCCAATAAAACGACTATCCTCACTTCGTATAGCTGTTCAATAATTTGTTATTGCAATGTTGCTTCGCCTTTCAGGTGAAACTGTGACTTTCTTATTGTAATAGCAATTATATGGGCACTCCAAGCAAGTTTTTCCCGCTTTCATCACCGGGATGTTCCGTGTAAAGTCCAAGTGCGATAAGATAGCGCCCCACACACCGTATGCCGTGGGTACGAGGGAAAGCGTGCGAAGGTGACCCGAAATGGATGGTGGTTAGATGCGCGCCGTCTTCCCGCGCGCCTTGTGCTAGAGGTCACGTAATGTCAGGTTTCAAAGACGCGGTGAAGCTAGATGCTGGACGAAGCGTTCGCTCCCCTCTGCCGGCGCCTTTATCACGCCAGCGTTGTGACAGCGAGGGCTCAAGGTCATCTTGTGAAGTCTGTTCGTATTTGCCTGTGCACGTGTGATATCACGCTTTCTAATCTAATTGGTAACCGAATGTGAACTGTATTTTACACGGCCGATAAAGCTACGAACGATACTTCGCGTTGTTGTCTAATACTTTGCTGTTGCTATCAATGCTTTGTGTTTCGGTTGACACTGCGACTTTTCTTCTTTGATGACTTCCGAGGAATACCAGCTGGCGTTGCGACTTCGTTCATTAAGCCAATCTAGGCACCTCAGACACCATTATCTAAAAAAATATTTCACTGCCATAACCCGCGTTTTCAGATATACGCACGCTAGGTGACATGCCGTGAATGAGAAAGATGCGGTGGTGGCGGGTATGCGGCAAAACATCTAAAGAAGCGGTTGCTGCTGCTATCGATATTGCGTAACAATTGGTTTGCTTTTCTTTCTATTGATGCCGTTCGCGACGTCGCATTTCTTTTATTGTTTATCTTCTCTGTCATTAAATCGGCTGCGGTGCCTGCAGCCTAAACATACACACACGAACACACACGCGCGCGCGCGTGCAACCACGCAGACACCCACACCACGCAATTCATTGTATTATCAAACTGCAGGTAACAAAAATTTATGCTCAGTTTTTGAACAGCGTGAGCTCTAACCACCAGTTGATCCAGGTCAGACTGGGTCAGAGAGCATATACTATCATCCTCCGAGCTTCCGCTGACCCCGCTGTCGGCATCACCCTGTCGCTTCACGCTCTGCCCACAGAATCACTAAACAATGCACGCCTCATCAAAGATCACCTCGTATTTTGAGCACGATCAATACACGTCAACTTAGTTTCATACGTTCATATATTTACTGGTGTTTTCAAGTGGAAAGAAATAAACTGAAACATTGCAAGCTACAGCCATTGAAAACTTACATGTATGTACCTACTATAATATCAATATAGTATGCTAAAATTAGAAAAAATGAATTCCTGTCTCCAAATGGGACCAAATAAAATCTTCCAAACAAAACGTTACGCAAACCGGAACGAAAAGGAACAAAATTAAAGCACTTTGAACTGAAACCGGAATAAAACAAATATGTTCTTTCTTGCTTCAAAACCATTTATACGTAAATTGTAAAAACCATTAGGGAGACGTCACACTTTCATTTGCAATTTCATCAAGACTGTGTCCCATAGTACGACTTCAGTATTACGCACATATTAGCATGTTTAGCACGTTTCTTCCAGAAATAGTCGACGCAACTGGCTTGAAGTATTCGTATTATTCATGGAAACTGTAATACCTTATCAACAAAATAGTGATTATTAATAATGATATTGTCGGAGCTAATGCGAGGAAGCCCAAGCTCCGACAGCGTTGGGTTTTTAACTCTTCTGTTTATTGCAGTGGAGCTGTTAGAACCTCGTTGGGTTTCTCTTGACGTCCGCATCTCTTGACGGTTTCTCTTGACGTCCGACTGAGCATCGTGATCGAGACGCCATGACAGCGGCTGTGCTATATCAACAAAAACTAGCCATAGCTGCAAGCTCAGTTATTGCAACCTCACCGGAGGTCGGGGACGAAGTAGCAATCGTCTTGGCGTATGCCTCCTCAGCAGCCAAATTCATCGGCAGTCGCTGAAAGACATCCATTCGAAATTTCCCGAAAGAGTGCATTTCGCCCGAAGCCCTCAAAATTGTAGCCAAGGTGCCTGAAACACGGCACAGATAGACGCAATTTGTTCGGCGACCAGCGCATTCCGGTATTCCGGGAAACGAAGCTTGCCAAAGTGCGGCCTGAGAACTGGCCATCCGCAACCGCACGATTTCTTGCGATGAGCAGTTTGAATCCTTCCGCCATTCAGGCAGGGACCGGATGGTATACTACAAAGAAATTCCACAATTCTAGGGCCAGGGCAGGGGGTATTACCCCTCCACTAAAAATAACTTGGATAAAAACAATCAGTAACCTGGCGCCTTTTACAAACTGGCCCATTTTGGTAAGCACAGTGACCTACACTCTCAGACAAAGGTACACCCTTTGGGGTGTATATCTGCTACACAACAATAATCGTCATCTGCCTTGCTTGCGTCCCCTTTCTTTAAAACGCCTCGCCCACTACTTTCCTGTCGGGAATGCTTGTCATGCTGATAACGCGCATGCCGTTCGTTACTGGGAAGTGCCGAGCTCGCCGCGTAAAAGAAAGGAAAGGCGGACAAGACAGATGACGTTTATTGTTGTGTGGCAAGATACAACCCAAAGGGTGTAATTTTGTTTTAGAGTGTACAGTCACCTCTATCCCGGGCTATATACAGCAGGTTGTGAATTATGCGCACGTAGAACCGATCTTTTCTTTTATTATTGAAATGAATATTAGGAGAGGTTGGCGCCTTTATGGTGGCACCGGCTACTCCTTGTCACTTGGCAAAAGAAACAAATTTGCGTAAAAATGGAGAATAGCGACACGAAATATGGCACTCAGTAGAACACTGGATGAATAAAAAATATACAGTCCAACAGTACATGAGTCGCAAAGTTCTGTGCATTAGTTCAGTCCACGTACGCATATATAAAGTCCGATATTTAGAACCGCCATAACACACAACACATGTAATGCACTGCAAGTACAGAACAGAATTATACATATTGCATAAAAGTTGCGATCGCCACATAAACCAATTATGAATCACGAACAACGTTTATGTTACTCATTTAGCGCATTCGGATCATCTGGTACCTAATATTTTTCCAAAATGTTGGTCTCCTCTAAAAACTTTTTCAGATTAAGAAGCGCTCTTTTTCGAAGGCCCGCAGTTGGCCATGGGCCAAGTATTTTTTGTAGAGTGAATGGTCTTCTGTCTAATATCAACAAATTTGCTTGCAGTACCCTTCTTTGTGGATTGTATTTAGTGCACTCGAGGAGAAGATGATGCACATCTTCGTCTGCATGGCCACAAGAACATTGTGGACTAGAGACACGTTTTATCCTGTACAAGAAGTGTTTAGTGAATGCAGTACCAAGACGCAGGTGGTGTACCAATGTTTCAAATTTTCTGTTGTCTCTTAGATTTTCCGGCATTGTTAAGTTTATACATGGGTCTATAAAGTATAACTCAGAGCTTTTAGTTTGCTGATCAAACCAGGTAGTTTTGCTGAGGCGACAAGAAATCTCTCTCAGGAGCAGACGGACTTCACTACGAAATAGAGGAAGATTGGTTGTCTCCGCGTTATTGTGCACCCGATTCGCAGCTGCGTGCGCTGCAGTATTTCCAGGAATATTGCAGTGTCCAGGTATCCACTGGAATGCAATTACGTGGTTCATTGCGCTTGCTTTTGTAAGTTCTTTGAGTGTCTCATACAATAGCAAACTGTTCAAAGAATTTTTCTTATTGCTCTGTAGTAATGTGAGAGCGGCTTGCGAATCGCTAAAGATAACCCATTTTTGCGAATGTTCTTTTGATGCTATGAAACGCAAAGCACACAGGATTGCAAACAGTTTTGCCACGGTGGAAGATGTCTCTCGGGATAATTTAAATGTTTGCTCTAGCGCTAAATCTGGAATGACGAATGCTGAAGTCGAGGAATTTTTATGACACGAACCATCTGTATAAACGTGTATGTACTGGGGATATAAGGAGTAAATTTGGAAGAGTGCCAGTTGTTGGCGGCTACTATGAACACGTCTCTCTTAGATATAATTCCGTCAACCGATAATTCTATTTTAGGACATGTTAACATCCAGGGAGTGTAACAAACATCCACTTTGCATAATTCAAATCTTGGTAATAATCATTTATGTTCTCGAACAACATCGTGAATTTCGCTTTTGTTTCTTTCGGTAAGCGCAAGGTTTAATGGATGATTCTCGTGTTGGGTTAAGATGCGATAAATATGTCGGCATGTTTCAACCGTTCGTATGACTGGAAATGGTGGGTGACGAGCTTCAGCAATTACTAAAGAACTCGAGGTAGCCTGCGGAACCCGAAGACACACTCACAGCCCTCTTGCCAGTAAACGTTGAAGACGTTCCTCAGAAGTTTGCGATAAACCATCGAGATTAGGTGCCGAGTAAGCATTTTTTTGTTTTATGAGTGTGCTATGAACTTGTAGTAGCGAAGAGACTGATCCCCCGCACGTTGTACCTGCGAGTCGCCGAAGTACGTTTATTACTGCATTAGTCTGCTTTTCAATTGCGCGGATGTGTGAAGCCCATGTCAGCTGGCGGTCAAGAATAATTCCAAGAAATTTATGCTCTTTCACAAACATCAAAGTTTGCCCATTAAGCGTAAGTTGGAAATTATTCAGCTGTCGTCTAGTAAAGGGAAGTACGGTTGTCTTTGCGTATGATAGACTCATGCCTCTTTCTTTTAAAAAGGTGTCCATACTAGCAAGACCCTCTTGCAGAGTTGTTTGAATGTCTTGTATATGAGATCCAGAGGCCCATATGCAGATGTCATCTGCGTACAGCGAATACTGTAGACCAGACGGGAGTTTTAGTGGCAAGGCTGCCATGACGCAGTTGAATAAAAAGGGACTGAAAACACTGCCCTGCGGAACGCCCTGTGTGATGCTGTGATAATTACTCGCGCCTTCGATTATTTCCATAAATATTTTTCTGTCTTTCAAGAAATTTGATACCCATCGTAGTGCTCGACCGTGTAGGCCAAGCTCTAACATACCAGCAAGGATGTGTATGTGACTTAAAGTGTCGAATGCTCTTTGAATGTCTAAAAATACTGCTACTGTCACGTTTCCGCAACTTCGTTCATGTTCGACGCATGTGGCAATGTCTAATACTGAATCCATTGTACACCGATTTTGTCGAAAACCGGTCATGTAATTGTAAAACATATTTGTGTGTTCACACCACCACTGCAGTCGACAGTCTATCATCTTCTCCATTAGTTTGGAAAAACAGCTTGTGAGGCTGACGGGTCGGCAGGAGTCAAGACAAAGGGGAGTCTTTCCTGGTTTTATTACTGGAATTACCCGGGCTAATTTCCATGAATCTGGTAGAGTCTCTCTTATCCAGATGTCATTAAATATCTCCAAAAAAGCCATTCTTCCTACAGGACCTAGGTTCTTTAACATCATATACGTGACACCATCTGGGCCTGCGGTTGTCTTTCACTCCATCGTGTGGGCATGCACCCTGATCACTACCAAAAACCTCAATAGCTCATTACCGCCTCTTTGCTATCAACAGCCTATTGCAGTGTGAGATTGCACTGCTCAGCTCAGACCGTATCTCCAACTCCGGGTTGTCCAGGTGGCCGAAGGCACCGCCAAAGTGCAAAGCCTGGCCGCCGCCTGAGGAAGAAGAGGACGGGCCCTCTCACTCCCCTCATCCCTTAACTCCACCTCGGACACAATAAAGCTTACTACTACTACTACTACTACTACTACTACTACTACTACTACTACTACTACTACTACTACATAAAACATGTTCATATAACGTCGGCTCACAGGTATTTCTAAAGTACACCGACCTGTTAACGGAACAGCGCAACATGTTGAACGGATTCGTTGATTGACTGACTGACATTTTTTTTAGCGATTCGGATATGTGCCACTAGGTACGTGGCCAATCCTCCAGAACAGGCGAGCTGCCACTGTGACACAAAATTCTACAGACTCCTTGATGGTAGCTAGATATATCTTGTACTTCTTTGTGCATACACCAGCAATCTCCATTCTACTCTAGACACGGATCATGCGTCGCGCATTGTCCTCTTAATGTCGCTGCGTAGACGTATCACACTGTGTGTTCGCCTGATTTGAGAATAAGTGATGACGCAGCGTTACGGAGTATGTCGTTGAGGCACCGATTCAAACAAAAGTGACACATGAGCAATAAAAGCGCTTCTTTCTCTTCGATACTGTTAATCCATGGTACGCGCTTTGCGCGTATCTCTAACGTTAAGCAATGTATTGTAAATATTTACGACCGTGCCTGCGTGGATCCAGAAAAGCTTAGTTGTGGCAAATAAAGGCAGATTATACTCTTGGAGAGGGCAGTCTTGAAGTTGATATATTGCTCTTGTCGGCAAACACAAAGCGCTATTACAGTGGCTCATATATAAGTTCCATGCGGAGGGACGTAACAAAAGCGTATCACACGGCACTGTTTTTGGTACAGAAATTTATTTACATTTCATATACAAATGGTTCTTCCAGGATATATCCACGCTGTGTCGACTTTAACGCCGGGCACACAGTGCTGACAGAAATACAGCAGCCAAGGACTTCTTCTGGCTGAAAACGAAGAAGAAAAGAACAAGTTTTTTTGTAACATGCATATGACCATTCGCATTCCTTCGTTCGTTAAAGATATATCATTGTAACTCCACATGACGATACAAGTCTATTCGTGCTCATAAAAAAATATAGGGAGGAACAAATGGTGCTATTACCGTGGAAATAAATTTTATTATAAATTTAATAATAAATAATTTTAATAAATAAATTTTAAAGCTATACCTATCATCGATTTACACTCGGTTGTGACATCTCGGCACCCCTTCGTACATATTAGCTGCTGACAAGACGAAACGCCTCGCTTAGCGAACGGCAACTGGAGAGCAACTTGATTCATTTTTAAGGAACGCGGTCTATAACAACACTGTCTATCATCTAGTGAGAATATTTAAGGGAAAAAAATCAGCAGAACTGTACCTTGAGGTTACATGGCACCTATCCCTTCAGGGCATATCCCCCGTATTTCAGCCCGCTGCCGTAACCGAGGCCACTTCCATAGCCCAGGCCATATCCGTAACCCAGGCCTCCACCATAGCCGAGACCTCCGCCGTATCCCAGGCCTCCCCCGTATCCCAGGCCTCCCCCATAGCCGTATCCTCCCCCGTAGCCTCCAAGGCCGGAGTGAGCGACGATGGCGCCTCCGCCGTGGACTTTGTTCACGTGGTGCACGGTGCGCACGAGGAAGGCGGGTCCGGCCACAGCCTTCGAGAAGCCAGGTCCGCCGCTGAGCAATGCTACGCTGCTGCCGACGCCTACTCCTCCGACACCTAGGCCGCCACCGTAGCCGAGACCACCACCGTAACCGAGGCCTCCACCGTAGCCGACGCCACTGAGTCCACCGGCCATAGTACACGCCACAAGGCCGGAACCAACGAGGAAGATCACCTGTATTTTCAAGCATCGATTTTCCTATAGTTTATGCATTTTCGTTGTTAACTTTCGTTGTATCGTGTTAGCCTGCGTTTTTTTATGTTGATTATTATATTTTACGTCGAACATTTGCACTCAACAATCTTCACGTGAAAAATGTTGTTTGTGTCGTCAAAGCAAATCGCAATGATTCCATGTTTCCGCACACGTATCTCTTAGCGACACACACTTCTTTCTGTCATCAGAACCGTACTATACGTATACATGTGTTTGCAGTAAATATGGAAACGACGAGAACCAATCACATGCGACAGTTGCCAAAGGTTCTATCATCTGGTGCCGTGGTGAGAGCCTGTCGCAAAGGAACTGTGTACAAAATCAAAAAGCAACAACAGATATATTTTTTTCCAAACGATAGGAATGTCACGTTGATAACTATATATTGTTACTGTACTAGTTACATTATAAACAACTGCATACTAAATACATGTGACGCCTACTCACTATTCCTTATTAAAACCCTAATGCTTGTTTGGTATATTTTACATGTCACGTAGAAATAAAATATAAATATCTCAGTCGACTCGGCATAAGCCCCAATCTAGGACTGTCTCCGGAAATTTTTGTTCTTGCTACCCAACTGTGAGAAATATATGAGTGTCCGGTCACTAGCACCTTCAGGGGTCACGACACAGAATGCATTAACTGAACCTTACCCACGCGATGTTTGATTCACACAGATATCATCCAATCCATGTTAGAAAAATTGCATTTTTTTACATTGACCGACAAGGCTGCACAGAAATGTGGCTTTGTAATCCTAGTTAGTGTACATATTTAGGCATGGAACATCCTAGCGGGGCTAGTGACAACTTGAACTCTGAACGGTGCAGCTAAACTTCCATTTATGTTATTATTAATCTGGTGGCGTTTCGCGTACTCTATTTCGCACTCGATGTTTGAAATTTTGCAACTAGGAGAAATATGTAACGGGATAAATTTTGCACCTGCGTTCTCGTACTTCTTTCGCCATTACAACGTAATAAAATTATTGTTTCTTGTTATACTTCATTAAGGTGTCTTATTACAATATTTAACGTACTTTATTCAGAAATTGAACTAATTACAGATGGTGAAAAGCCAATCAGAAGTACTCTAGCTTTTGTAAACTGCATAGATGTTCTTCCCCAACATGTACTGGCGCTGCTGCTAGAAAGTTAACACAACGACCGAAAGGGCGCCCATGTTCTAGGCAGTAAGAACTGAGGGATTCCATCACTGCTCCGAATATTGAAATTGCACGTTGCACTTAGCCTCGTTTAATTTGCCGCAGCAATACGATAGCGCACGCGCGCAGTCACGTGGTTTTATTTCATATTTCTCAGGCTTTCTTGAAATGCTAGAAAAAATCACCACGCAGCATGTAAGTTGCCACAAAAAATTCGATCGGTCGTTTTTAAATGCCCTCTACAACGTAATGAAATGCACTTGGCCATAAAAGGAATATTAAAACTTCTGCATAATTGATCGTAGTCAACTTCCTAATTAAGCGCAATATAAAAAATATGTTAGAAAGCGCAGCACGACGGCAAACCATATATTGTTGGTTTCATTTAGTTGCGGTTAAGCACTATCTTTAACTCCTTGGTTCAAGTTACGTGAAAACACCCTGTATAAGGAACATTTAGAGCCAGTTTCCCAGTCCGCATGCCAACCTGAATGCACGTAACTAATGCGCACATTCATATTGGTGGTACGGATGACCATCTGCAAGAGAATCTACTAAGACGTACCAACGAGTTCATAGTGCGGCTCTTTGGGGCTGCAGTCCGAAGGAGTGGTGTTCTCGGTGTAGCCATGGGCTGCTTTTATACTGCCACCTCTCCCAGATTCTTGGCTCTTATTACGCCACTATGACGTGTTTGCTTAAGAAGGTCAGTCCTCGTTTATGCACGCCCATTTTCTACTTGAAAGCGAAATCCAAGCCTGCACTTACTCTCGAATCACACTGCGAACGAAGTCAGCCTCGTGTTGGGAGCGCGTCCGATTGTGGGAAGATAGCGGGAGTGAAACTGCCATCCGTATAAGCCCCACGTTGGGAATGACGAGCTTTACCGGCCCCGCTTCTGCGTTTGGTGTTTTGCATCCGGGTTTGATTGTACGCAGTTAGAATTCTTCGAGTACCATTGAGATACTATCGGAAAAAGCGGAACGCCTTTCTGGGCAGGCTCTCTGCGGGTGTTCGGACGGAGAGCTTTCGGCATAGGCGATCACGTGTCTCACTTGCGTTCACGCGCGATTTCCCGCTTTTGTGCTTGGAGCTCGCACTAACCCTCCCCTTCATTTTGCGACTGCGGACAATTCCTGCTCTCGGCGCGTGCTTCTCCCTCTTTAAGAGGCGAGCACAGCAGGAAGAGGCGGTGAAGAAACCTGGTTTTGCAATACAAGCACGAACACAACGGAAAGTGGAACTAGTCCGGAACTAAGCCTACTCCGATGCCCGTTGAGATCCTCCTTGTCGCGACGTTACGTGGTTTCCGAAATGAATGGTCGTGTGCTCATTGCGGAAGAAAGCCACTTCCACACGTATGATTCCTTGGCATGCGCTTGAACGACATAGCCTAACCTGAAAAAAAAATATTTCGTTCGATTGTCGCGTTCCCCTAGCGTATGTGTATACTTCCTGGTAATGCGTGCGCGCGCGCGTGTGTGTGTGTGTGTGTGTGTGTGTGTGTGTGCGTGTGTGTGTGTGTGTGTGCGTGTGTGTGTGTGTGCGCGTGTGTGTGTGTGCGTGTGTGTGTGTGCGCGTGTGTGTGTGTGTGTGTGTCTGTGTGTGTGTCTGTGTGTGTGTGCGTGTGTATTCTAATGCATTTCAGGTGACTCTATCGCTTACTTTCTTTTTACAATACCACACAATATGAGCATGTTATTAGTCACCGTGTGCATTCTTCCTTTTTATTTGATGTGTGGCTATTTTGTTGTATTTAAAGAAAGTTAAAACTACTACGAAGAACGGAGCATGTACCCTTTTAGGGACTCTTTCCGCATAAGCTTTGGTGTAACACTTCATCGTAAAAAAACATCATAGAGGTATTTTTTTTATTCAAACTTGGCTATTAGGAGTTTTGCACCCGTCAGAATAGAACACATCATGGCGTCATTTCATGAAAGAGTGCGAGGCAACGTGATCCTAGAGATAAGACAAAAGCGAAGCACGTTGCCATCAAAGTCCCAATCTTCCCAACGTAACAGTACACACTAGGCCACATACCTTTTCATCATACGACACACAGCTTCTGTTCTCTGTGCATCAGTTCTACATATGTTGCTGATATAGATGCAATGGTGTTGGCATCAGACACTATACTATTTGCATGAAAAGCGAAAATTCGATTACATTCTCCACCTCTCTTGTTTTTTTTTTCTTTTTGATTCTCGAAAGCAAATCTAATACGAAAACGCAGCCGTCTTACCATCTTCGTATTGCTCAAATATTTTTCTGTACCACTGGAGAATATCATTCAGGGAACCTAGACATCCACCTCATGTCGACAGATAGGAACAATGCTTTCCTGTTAGGCAGATTTTCTGAGAGAAGATACAAGGAATATACAGGCATGTTTCTCGTTCATAATTTGTGCTCGCCTCCTACAAAAAATAAATCTCTGTAGCGCGGCATGGCTGCATACACCTGCTGCCTCGCATACACTTGCTGTCGGATCTTCGTATGTTGTGAAGCCCTCGAATCGAGAAAAAAAAGTTTAATGTCGCAAAAGATAGAAGTTTTTTGGCAATTCACACATTGTGAACCAAATTTTGGGCTGAGCTTGACACGCCCACGACATTATTAACTGCTGCAGATAGAGATATGCTCGGGAAGGAAGTTCTGAATATTGCCACTAAATATACAGGGTGTCCCAACAATAATGCACTAATATTTAAAAATATGCAAATGCGAGGTAGCTGGACAGAACCAGGGCTATGTTATTTGCCGCCGCTTGGAGATGGTAAGATTATTTTTTGCATTCCACCTAATTACATAATTAGTATTATTAACTAATCAACTTCTCAAATATTATAATTACATGAAAAGTGTCAGTGATAAAATTGTAGAGCGACATGGAAAACTCCCGATACAGCTTTCCATTGGTGGATACGTGCTGGATAAAAGTGTTTTTTCGAGCGTGAAAGAAGCCCGCGACAATTGAAGTCATAGCGCTGGATTGACACGGACAAGAAAGACGACAGGACAGCGCTATCGTGTTTCTTGTCCGTGTCGATCCAGCGCTATGACTTGAATTGATGCAACAAACCAACTAGCCCGAAAATCTGCACTCTTGAAGCGGGTGATTACACGCAAAATTGCCACGTGACAGACTAATTGCGGGGTTTTTTCACGCTCGGAAAAGCACTTTAATGTAGCCTGTATTGAGCAACAGAAAGCTGTATCGGGAGGTTTTCATGTTCCTATAAAATTTTCCGATTGACACTTTTCATTAAATTGTAATACTCGAGAAGTTGATTAATTATTTAAGACTGATTATACATTTATTTATTATACCCTCAGGGCCAAAGGCATTACAGAGGTGAGTGAGTAATATAGGTTATAAAGACAATAAATACAATACAGTGAATTTTGTTAGAACATAATTTCAACAATTTCCAAAATAAACAAATGTTGTTAGTGCTTCGCGAAATCATTGATTATCTTCGATGGCTGCAATATTGGGAGGGAGGCGGTTCTATTCGACAGATGTCTGGGGAAGGTAGGACTGAAAACAAGCTTTAGTATTGCATTTTTTGATGCCAACCTAGTGCCGATGATCAATGCGATGGGAGATGTATTCGGGTGGTGAAATAAAATCGTCATGTAGCGTGACGTGATGACATACCTTGTGGAACAGAGTGAGGCGACTGATTTTCCGGCGAGATTTTAAAGGTGGGAGAGAAAGGTTAGTTTTCATGGCTGTGATACTTGCAGTACGGTTGTAACTTGAAAAGATGAAACGAACGGTGTTATTTTGTATAAGTTCGAGAGAAGATACAAGATTTTCATGCCCAGGATCCCATAGAGATGACGCGTATTCAAGTTTACGTCGTATTAGTGATTCATAAAGTAGGAGCTTTAAGGACGATGGAGCAGCAGAAAAGTTGCGACGTAAATACCCTAACATGCGATTAGCGTTATTAGCAACGTATTCAGTATGGGCATTCCATGTTAAGTTTTGTGATATATGTACGCTTAGATACTTATATGATGCGACGAAATCAAGAAGAATGCCGTTAAGACAATAAGAAGAAGGGGCAGCGTTAGTGCAGCGAGAAACGCGCCACTTACATTTGTTAATATTTATTTCCATTTTCCAAGTTTGCACCAGTTAGAGACCAAATTAAGATCGGTCCGGAGAGTATTAATGTCGTTGAGGTTACGTATTTCTCGGAAAATTACACAGCCGTCAGCAAAATCTTGGCTGGCAGAAGATAGGGTGGACGGAAGGTCATTAACATAAATTAAAAATAGAAGTGGTCCGAGGACGGATCCTTGTGGTACACCAGATAGCACGTTAGTAAGCGGTGAGGTTGTGCCATTAGCGAAAACAAACTACCAGCGGTTGAGAAGGAAAGGTTGAATCCATCTAAAGACATGTGGATCAAGATTAAGATTACCTAATTTATGAAGCAACAATTGATGGCACACTTTGTTTAGGTGGAATAGGAGGAATACATTTAGGTGGAATACAAAAAATACTCTGAGTATCTCTAAGCGACGGCAAACAACATTGTCTTGGTTCTGTCCAGCTACGTGGTATTTGCATATTTTTAAAGTATTCTTTTATATATCACTTAATTATTTAATTAACTTAGATTAATTATACAAAAATATTAATATTCTGTTTTAGGTAAAGTGCGTTTCGTTGTTTCGTTACATTGTAGAAGAGGTTGAGAAACCACCGGTCGAATTTTTGTGTAAATTGACAGAACAATTGGACCGGTAGTTTCTGAAGCTCCTCTACAACGTAACGAAACAACGAAATGCACTTTACCCAAAACTGAATACTGCGTGGTGACGTTTTGGACGTTAATGGAAAATTAACGGTGTCAGTTTTGCAAACTCCGTCATGGCGCTTCACGGCACAAATGCGACACTAGAGAAAGGCGGTTTCTGTTTTTAAGCATGGCCGCGAAATCCGGGAACATTGTCCACGAGCCACACTTAGCCTGTAAAGAATGTGGCGTAAATTGTAGCGGCGCGTATACAAGGTGTTTGAGGTAACTTGAACCAAGTATAACTATAGCGGTATGAAACCAACTACATACGGTTTGCCGTCATGTGGCGCTCCTTAGAGTATGTTTAATATTCCCCTTAATCAATTAATTAACTAAGATCAATTAAGCAAAACGTTTAATACTCACTTTAGGACCAACTGCGCTTCGTAACATTGTGGAGGGGATAAAGAAACCATCGATCCAATTTTTTGTGGCAACGTACATGCTGTGGTGGCAATTTTTTTCGGCGTTTAAAGAAAGCCCGCGAGATATGAAATAAAACCACGTGACTGCGCTCATGCGCTACCGTATGGCAGCGCTCTCAACCGCGCTTCGTGCGAAAGAATCGGGCGCGCGGACCGTGACGAAGTGAGCGGCCGCGGCTGTGGGCATTGGGCTTCGCAGGGCCTCAGCAAGGAAGCGCCGTTGTGCCTGATAAGCGATAAGCTCGAAGCGCGGTTGAAAGCGCTTACGAAACGCACTTGGCCCTAGAGTGAATATTATTTTTTTGAATAATTGATAGCAGTTAATGAACTAATTAGGCGGATTATAAATAATATACTTAGGAGCGCTAGGTCACGGCAAAACATATGTCGTTGGTTTCACCCAGCTGCGGTTAATTGCTTTGTTTTAAACCATTGGTTCAAGTTAAAGTGAAATACTATATATGTATATATATGCCAACGGAAACATGTGTCCCACAGAGTGATGTGATGTATACACATTCAACTGGTCTTTGTTACCTGCACAACTTATTTAAAGAAAGAAGCACAGTCCATTGAGACGTTTCGGCCGGACGACCGGCCTGTATCAAGAGTGTGTATGGGAGGCAACATGTTTCCACTTGTACATATTTAGCTGTGATTGGAGCCAGCTTCGCCAGTTATTGATGGTGAAGTATTCTTCAAAAACTGTTTTTATTAATTCAGTGAAAACCAAATGTTGTTGAATACTTCAAGAAATAGACACTACTACATTTTGTCTTCTAAAAGTACTCTGAAAAAAAAAAACGAGATAAAACTGCTTTTCTCACAATTCTCTCCTTTTTTTCCGAATCTTCGCTTCTCTGGGGATGTGGTCTTCTTTAGCAGAGTTGTAAGCAAAACAAGAGCTGTCGAAAATAGAGCGCTAAAATCTGCTTGGTGAGTAAAATGCCAACGGAAACATGTGTTCAGCAGAGTGATGATGTGATGTTTATTTACATTTGCATACATTGGAGATCGCCATTAAGAATACGTGATGAGTGACTTGGTGAAAGTTGATGACGTGTGCGCAGATCCTGGCACATTTTCGGAACCGACTCGTTTCATCCATAGCTAGGGAGAGAAAACAAAAGGTCACACCATCAACAGTTTAAATGGAAACGCTCAAGCAGTAAAAGGTACATGGAAAACAAAACTCCTCCTACTAATACGCTACACATATTCTTCTGTAATCCACGAGACGGGGATGTTCTCCTGTCGGTTTCATGTTTCTCTCGGTCGTCATTCACATGCAGCCCAAGAGTCGTTCGGACGAAAAGTTCCTTTCATCAATATATATATATATATATATATATATATATATGTTTTTTGCCTTTAACACAGACATCCAGCGTGACTGACTCATAACATGTGGTATGAAAAGCTCAAGTAATACAAGAAAATCGAGTAATTCGAAGGTTCCTACCAGCGCAAGGGTGCTCTCACGTCAAGATAGAGCATAAAGTTTGCAGTTAACATCATTTCACGAATATCCTCCAATACTGTCATGATCATTTGCATGTATGCTCTTCGTTACTGTTGATCATAAAACTCCATGGCATTACTCCTCACATTCAAGCCGCGTCAAAGAAAACGTATCCATACATGGCTCAGGATGCAACGGCTAGGTATTCTCCAGTTGTTTACTGTGATAGAATAGCTCTCCAGAAGAAATCGTGTCTATAGATTTTCCTACTCTTGATGTATATATACAGGGAGGCAGAAGGCATGCTTTTATAGATAATGTGAAAGAATAATAAAAATCATAGCAGCTATATGAACTACGCTAGTGCACCTACATTCATTGGTGAGGAGGCCGCAATGTTGAAGAGACCTTCAGAGATAGCAGAAAGAATTTGACTAACTTTTTAATTTCTTTTCATTGGCAATGATTGAAGTTTATATTTATATTACAGAGTTGAAAGCGACTCTCACCCTCAAAAGTATCCACTCTTGGAAATATTCTGCGCCAAAGCTTAAGGTTGACCAGTTCCATATCGCAAACTGACGCGCAGCCAGCCACGATGTGGTGCGAGATTATCTGTACACGCGTACAGATAGTGAGTGCTACCTCATTGAGATGCACTGCAGCTGGTACTCGCTTAATACAAAAGTGAACAAGCGCAAAAAGGCGCGCAATTGCTGACCCGTTCGAAGTCATATGCAACTGGGAGGTGCTAGGCGGCGCGATTTCACCTCCGAATGCGAAATTATAGGCAAAAGCATAAAATGCTTGACGCATCGTATTTTAAAGCAAGGAGCAAGCTCATAAAGTTTGCTGCCCTGGGATAATAGCTTTATACTCTGCATGTTAGTACATTGTCTAATGTTTGCGATGTTCATGACCAGCGAATTTTTGTTTCTAAACTGTAACATATTATACTTTACAGCAGCAAATTGTTTCCACCAAGACAAGTTCTACACTTGGTACAGTAAGCGTTAGTGTCCTAAACTTATTTTATAACATTTTTTTTTAACTTTGCGTTGAAAACTTCGTCTGGGTCATGTTTTTACGTCTCACTTCACATAATTAAATCTGTTATTCTCAGGCGCTGGTTTGCAACGATCTTACCTAAAATATTTCATTTATAACCCCTTGATTCAATCATTTTGAAACTGCTGTGATGTGAATATGAAGCCCCGCACTCTATGCGCGGTGGATCAGCTTGTTTTCTAGTGAAGTCCGACATAGATGTGATCATGTTTTACACTGACATATTGAGGGAAACGCACGGCAACAACTGGCAGGAATGGCTCGCCACTCTCTGTTTGAAATACGCAGTTCAACGAATGCACACACGATGTCGCATACATTTTAGCGCCTTGCGCTAATGATTAGAGAAAAACACGCAGCTTCAGGTGACATGTTCTTTCCTAAAAACCTCGTTTAGCACTTCATGAAAGAATGAACTTTGTGCTGTACACAATATATACGATGACTCACAAAATGTAATGAATTTCTGTGCGTAAACGATCAAAATAATTGCACTGAAGGTACTATACCGTTTTTATCGAATAATGTAAGCGCAGAATGGCAGCAATATTTTTCATCTGTGGTAACTGTAATGTTTCTGCGGGGATTATTGCTTGCATGATGATAAGTTACTTTCACTCTTTACTTTGTAACTACTATATGCGAACAGCATGCCTGAACACGGGCACCCTTACTGCGTTACCTTATAACTGAAAAGAAATGCAAGCTCTCTGGTTCAGCAAACGTCAAGCTAACGAATACATTGACATTCTGGCAGAGGTAAAGCGGCGAATGAGAAAATATCTCTTGACTAAATGTTACTGTCGCAATTGGCTGCGATTCATCACGTACCTTTCAAGTTACCCTTTATAACTGTAGCCACCAAGACCGCTGTAGCTTCCGCCGAAACCACCGCCATAACCGCCACCGAAGCATCCTCCATAGCCGCCACCGAAGCCACCCCCGTATCCTCCACCGAAGCCACCTCCATAGCCGGCGCCATGGCCATAACCACCACCAAAGACTTTGCCGAAGCCAGCTCTGTAACCGCCTCCGGAGCCGCCTCCATAGCCTCCTCCATAGCCGCCTCCATAGCCTCCTCCATAGCCTCCTCCATAGCCTCCTCCATAGCCTCCTCCATAGCCTCCTCCATAGCCTCCTCCATAGCCGCCTCCATAGCCGCCTCCGTAGCCGCCTCCATAGCCTCCTCCATAGCCTCCTTCATAGCCGCCTCCATAGCCGCATCCATAGCTGCTTCCATAGCCTCCTCCGTAGCCGCCTCCGTAGCCACCTCCATAGTCTCCTCCGTAGCCACCGCCGAAACCTTTGCGGAAACCACCGACACTGCCAGGTACCACGACTTCATTTCCGCCGTCTAATCTATGCAAATGTTCTATGCTTTTGACCACATACGCTGGGCCTGGAAGAGACTTGGCGACTCCGACGCCCTTTCCTGAATTCAAAAGAACCACACTGCCCCCAACCCCAACACCTGCCAGGCCACCACCAAGGACGCCATCGAAGCCTGCGTAGGCAGTCGCCACGAGGCCCGCAAGGACGGCGATCGTTCCCTAAAGAAAGAATTGCCAGAACAGTCACAATCCGCAAGCAATAATTACTCAATCATACAGTTTATCCGTATTTTGTTTATTATTATTTTGCCATTGTTGGCGTTTCTAATGGCATCGTGCACTGTAACAACACTAACACTGGAAGTCAGGCAGGCAGACATGAAACTTTTTTTCTGATATAAGTGCGTTAAAAGATTCTTTGTTGAATGGTTATCTAGGATATTTGTTTACTTTTTTTCAAAGGGGTAGCACACACATCTAGTGTCATATCACACATGTAGATAACAGCTTAACCATGTCAATATTTAAGATGTCTCAGGGAATAGATTACTATGGTTTAATTAACGCTTAATTAATGCGCACGTTAACACTGGAAGCTAGACATGAGCATTCAGGCTTCAGTATATGTGCCGAACCAAAATATACCGTTGTATATTTTGATTAAGTGCGCTCATCGTGATGCCTTTCACAAGCGAATACCATATAAACAAATAAAAAGACAGAGAGGAGTGCTACGGGATGTCTCACGATGGTTCCACATTCCATTCGTGCGCTTATTTTCGATCTTTTAAACTAAAAGTGAAAAACAAACTCGGCGAGAAGCATTATAAACTGTCGCTCTGGTATCAGCATGGCGATTCTTTCTGCGTGTTCTAATCCGTGCAGTTAATTCTCCCTTCGTTAGGCTTCGCTATGCGAAGTCGAAAGATGCGTCTTTCCGCAGAGGCAACCTGAGAGAACCTTACCAAGCTACGCATTCTGGGCAGGCTGTCGAAGAAGTGATCCAGCCCCGAAGTGTCGTGGCTGCTTTTATACACACAGCCCCGAGGACACGTATAGCACGTACCACGTGGAGACGTGAATTATCTTGTTTCGCGCTCGCAGGCATCGAATGCTTATCTGGGGGAAGCCAGAAGCGGACAGGGAAGCAGGCTGTTTGCGTGAGCCGTATTCCTTCGCGAGCAAAGTTCGAGAAGATCACACAGCGCCGATTCAGAAGAAGGTCGTAACGAGTCAGACACAGAACCAACTTCCTTTCTTTTTTTAAACGCACTTTCACTGCAAGCGCAGAGTCTCAACGTGCAACTGGAGGAGCAGTTCGAGCTTATAGGCAGCTGTGCTAAGCGCTAAAAACAACCGCCTGGAAGAAACTGAAGACAATTTAGATACGCTGACACCAGTAACAAGAAATTGAAACCATTGTTTTACATCTCATTGAATAAGGAAAACAATGGTTCGTGCCATGCCAAGTGCAACATAAGTGTAGGTGTTTGGTCTATTATTATTTCTGTATTGCTTTTTTGTGGTGGCATGTTGTTCGCACTGCTTTTATTGTGATCCTCCAAGCTCGCCTACGGCTTTGATAGCCCTTCTTATTTAAGAAATACGCAGCTTGATCAAATAGAACCATTCGTGCAGCGTCACGTTGACCGATCCCCGGGCGAACCGCAAATGACAAATGTACTGCGATTAACTAATATTAATCGGAACAGCAATGGTTCGCTCTGAGCTGCGGAAATATTTTGTTGAAATGTGATTTTACGTTCTTTATGTTTTGCTTGATTATTCCTATTTCACTCTGAACATTTGTATGACCATTTGAGCGTCTCTATTTTCGATTTTATTGTTTAATTTTTTTTGTAATAGATTGTTACACTCTGTATGTATAACTGGTGAATGTTTTCTCTTTATTGACTGTAACTATTGTATGTGTGTCTGATTTCTGTACCACTCGTGTGCTACTGCTTGTAGGGGTTTTCTGGACATAGTCAAGCTGCTCATGCAGCTTTTTGCCAGAAAACCCTCCAGTTGAACCTGGAAAATAAACTTACTTACTTACTTACTTACTTTACTTACTTCACTTACTTTACTTACTTTACTTACTTTACTTACTTACTTTACTTACTTTACTTACTTTACTTACTTACTTTACTTACTTACTTTACTTACTTACTTTACTTACTTACTTTACTTTACTTACTCTACTTACTTACTTTACTTACCTTACTTTACTTACCTTACTTTACTTTACTTACTTTACTTTATTTACCTTACTTTACTTTACTTACTTTACTTTACTTACTTTACTTTACTTTACTTTACTTACTTTACTTTACTTTACATTACTTTACATTACTTTACTTTTCTGTACTTTACTTTACTTTACTTTACTTTACTTACTTACTTACTTACTTACTTACTTACTTACTTACTTACTTACTTACTTACTTACTTATACCTATTTTGTCACATTGCAAAACATGGTTCTGACAATTTAGGCTGAGGAGCCGTGTAGCTTGATATTTCGACAGGTCAGGTTTTCGTTGTGGCCTCTGACGATCCTGACGATCCTGTTTGTGGCGTTAAAAGGCCGACGTTAAACACCCGCTCACACAGATTGAGCGCTTAGTCCCAAAATAGCTATTATTGCGTATAAGCCAGTACTAAGCACGTTACGCGTTATGCCATCGTCCCCACCACAGCTTGGGCGATGACACGGTGGTTATTGTATCTGGTGCCAGGCTGTCACATCATCAGTGTAGGACAACACTGCAAAAGAGCGACCAGGCTTAAGTTACTAGCAGATTATAGTTACAGGGAATGACAGTCAGTGACCAAGTCTGGAGAAGCATAGGTGTTTTGCAACCACGTACGGGTTTCTTGTTCACTGAGTAGGAGAAGCTAACCTTGCTACTTATGTGCGCAACATCTGACGTAATGAGTTTGCTAAAGGGTAAGCATATTTCCTCCTGTCCGGTACATGGTAACGAATGTTGACTGAATAATCAGTGATTCCAGCAGTGACAGGTGTGCAGTGAGCAGTTTTTTCGCTAGGGGAGGGCTAAGGTTGCATTTCGGGGGGGGGGGGGAAGGAGCGGGGAGGGGCTGTTGTTCTCTGTTAAGTTTCCCGTGCTTTGTGCATAATAATACAACTATTACCTTGCCTGAAGGCGTGTACCATCCTTTACTTGTCTGGGGCGGGCGTTGGAAGGATATGCACCTGTGTTCATGGGTGACGTGCGAGGCATAGAAGGGAGCAGGGCGCCGGCCGGAAACCTTTCGGGGGAGGGGGGGTTGAAGCCTGTGAGTGCCCCCCCCCCTCCTGGCTATGCCCCTGAGCAGCCGCCAGGATGATATGTTCATTTCCTTATAATGGCGTTGTCCCAGTAAATCTCGTGAGTACCTTTCTGGGCATATACGCCTATGGCGTTCGTTGTATGACTATTATTTCCAACGTCACATTTGTGGTCTTTGAGTCACCTTTAAGACTTTCCTGTTTCAGCGATGTAAACTAGATAGCAATCAGTGCATGCAATCTTGTGAAAATTCAGTTGTTTTACGGGCCAACACCATGATCTCATTATGCGGCACGCCGTAGCAGGGGACAATAGAATAATTTTAAACACCTGGGGTTCTTTTTTTTTCTTATGTTGACAACCTACATCGGCCCACCAGGTGTCGGCTGATATCGGTTACTACGGCACGGCTACTGATTACGTCATGTGTTGCGTACATAAGCATCCAGGTTGCTGGTCTATAGTCAGTGAATAAGGAACGCGTACGTGTTTCCGAAACTTTGATACTTGTTCCGACTTGTGGATGACTTGGAGATTTCAGAGGCTACTTTTTGAGGCGGCGGATAACTTCAACCCATGCCTGCCCAGACGAGCTTTCGTCAAACCCTTGATTTTATTATAGTTATACTAAATATACTTACGGACGCTAGCATACTTAGGGTACGTGGCGCCCTTTCCGGGGGCTATCTATCTATCTATCTATCTATCTATCTATCTATCTATCTATCTATCTATCTATCTATCTATCTATCTATCTATCTATCTATCTATCTATGTTTCCACCTAACCGGTTTCCCGCATACCTGGGTCACTGGGTAGTCTGTAGTCAAATACCTAGCGCATCTGACTGCTGTACTGAAGAAACAGGTTTCGAAACTAGCCGTCGGATCCACTTGAGTATATGGACATGAGTGCCGCTCTTTTCTCCTTAAAAAATTAAATTTTGGTGCTTTAAGTGTCAAAACCACAATCTGATCCTGAGGCACGTTGCCGTTGCGGACTCAGGAATAACTTGGACCTCCTGGGGCTCTTTAACGTGCGCCTAAATCTTAGTACACGGGTGTTTCCGCATTTCGCGGAATCTCTCTGACGCCGAAAAGGGTCACTGTAGATGGGGGACTGGGTAAGTATCGCTGATCGCAGAAACTCTCTGAGGCTGACTTGGAGCGCTGGAATGTGCCACTCGGTCTGTGATGATGTTCAATGAGCCTCTTTGATGCCATACTTGGGTCAATGGGTATCAGTGAGTCAGTAACTTGGGTCAGTGGTCTGTACCACAGGGAATTTGCCACTCTACATTGAAGGAAAATATCCCCTAAATTTCGCCGATGCTGAGAAGAACCGAACCCACGTCAGAAGGGCTCCTCAAGGATAGCGATTCCCAACGCATCAGCAGGCTACGCCACTAATGCACTTGGTATGTGTCGCTCTTCAATGAACGGCTCACCGACATGGGCCACTGGGTATGTGCTACTGAGTGTGCGGCAAGCGAGGGAACAATTCTCAGCGTCCCGAGGCACCGGCGTGCCACGCGCGCACTTCTCGGCAGCGCCACTCAGTGCGTCGTCCTGAAAAAAGTGTGAGAAAGGAGTCCGGTTGCCTCATGACGCGTTTCTCAGCGTTCGTACGCACCGCCTCACCATGCATCTCGAAGGCCATGCGCAGGCTTCATGGTGGCACCGTTACGTAGCGCCGAGTTTTCTCAGGGAAGCGCGAAAGAGGAACCCCGCTGCCATACAAGCCTCAAACATAACTCGTTTCGAAGGTGCCAATACGTTTTGTCGCTATATTGATTCAACGCTAAAAGCATTGCCATCCACAGTCATCGTGAGATGGGTTCTGCGAAATGATTTCAAAATTATACTGTGACGGAAAGAGCAACGCCATTTGAGCCGCTTTGTTGGACTTTCTCAGGAGCAGCAGTCTTCAAGTTCAAGGCATTTCAACTTCGGTACAATTGGTGAATATGGGCTTTCCGTTCGATCCCTGACGTTGCCTGCATTTGTGTCCCATAAAGCGACGCTACAAAGGTGTTGGCAGCTTTTCCGGTGTATGAGCGTCACAACAATCTTAAGTGCACTGTTGAAGTGCATGATTCAATAACTTTTCATGAGATGTCTGGCCATGGCCACGCCATGGAAGGGACCCAGCCGTCATTGAAAAAAGACAAAAAAGTACAAGTAATTTATTTTTTCTGGATGTAAACTAGGCCTATACGCTAACTTCGGCGCCGTCAAACCTTCCTGCTTTTCAGTAAAGAGCTCTCTCTCTCTGTCTCTCTCTTTCTTGTCATGTTGACTTGCGCCATTACACTTTAAACGTGTGATTTCATAGAGATCGCAGGTTTTGAAACCTATCTTTCAATAACATGTTCAGTGAGCTTATTTTTCAAAACATTCTTGCAACAAATGGTAGTTAGAAAAGTGCTGTTTGTCGTCTGTGACAGCATTGCTAGCAGCCTTACTATAACATTCCGTGTGCAGTCCGATTCTTTTGTTTTTCATGCGATTCTGACCAAATATAAACTGTAATTATAAAAAAAAATCATACAGATTCCAAATTAATTGTACGAAAACCAACAAAAAATATATAAAATTATTTATCTACATACGAAACACTTCAGTGGGTAAGAAGTCCAAAAACAAGAAAGGGGCTGACAGATGGAATAGCACACTGTGGTATAAAGTTTGTAAACAGGGATAAGGTGCCTCAGAAAGGCTGGCCAACGTTTCGATAGGAGGACCTATCTTCGCCACTACAATTTCTGAGCGGGTTATTCTTGATAAATACGTAATCATTATATTTCCCATGATGCGAAAAATCCGGCGTTAACATCCAATGATACCAAAGCCCATGTGACCAAGTGCTGACATCACGTCTGACATGATGACGAACCTGTGATTGCGTCATCACCTCAAATGTCGCGTGATAACGTCATCACACCAAAGGTCCCGCGATGACATCGTCACGTCAAACGTTACGTTGCGTGATAAGGCCATCGTCCCGTGACGATATTACCTGATGACGTCATCGAATCAAACATGACGTCACGTGTTGGGGTTTTCGTCAAGGGATGTCACTGGATCACGTCATGTGATGCCTCTTGGAGAAACAGCAGACTGTGCGCTTCCCGCTTCTTTGCACTGTCTCAAGGATCGGCTGACATTTTTATATGAGCACTGTGTCCGCGGAGACGAAAATTTTTGGTGCACAATAAAAAAGCCTCAGGCCGTCAGTATTAATCCGAAGCCCACCACTGTGGCATTTCTCAGAGCCTTGCATTTCGTATTGCTTTGAGGTGGCCAAGGCCATCAATCAATTATTCCAATGTGGCACCAGTTTTTATGCGTGTGTCTAGCGCAAAATCACAGCGTCAGTTTTCCCCCTACTATAAGCTTCTGTTACACGCCACCTATCTAGGGATTTTCGAAGCCAGCTGGGCACTGAACTAAAACATTAAATATACTCTTTATGTATGCAGAAAACTTTGTTTTGCAACATCATGACGCCAGTATGTTTCTTTTTCAATTGTCTTTACAAACAAGGAAAATGATCGCGAAGTACCCTCACACATGCAATCCACGTTTACTTAACGCACCCGCTCAGGCTAACGCGGTGTCGCAAAAACTGCAACGCCGAATCGCTGTTTCGACGGCACAGCGTAAAAATAAGGTTACTCAAGACACATCTTAAATATTTTATTTATCACTTGTGGTGCACCAAGAAATCGTTTATAGCAATCAACCTGCTTTCACGCGCCGTAGCGGAACACAGTGGTTTAAGAGCAAATGTCACATGATTAGCAAAGCTAACGCTCTCGCGCTTCACTAACTTTTTAGAGTCAACGTACTGCCGGATCCCTTAACAGTCCAATGATAGCAGACGCTAACTCAACGCGCCTAGATCAACCTCTTTTGCTTCACGGAACGGTGACAAGATTGGGCGAAATGATGTAACTGGTCATTAAGAAAGACGGAGCGCCGGCAGCCTTTACCGCTCGTAAAAAAAAAACGGTGCTTCACATAAATCTACCGCCGGCTGCCAAGATTTATGGGACGCGGAAACGAGCGAGAAAAAAATGGAGCATGTTATATCTTGTGAATATCTCATTAATGTGCAGGGTGTGTAGTTGAACGCCGTTACCAAGAATAATTAACCCCGGCTTCTTCAAGTGCCTCAAAATGTAATGCCATAATATAATAGGTGCACAAAGAAAGATTTCTTTTTACGTATTTATTGTTACTTTCTCTGAAACTTGGCAATCCTTAACGTTGGAGTGAGTCAGAAATGACAACATCACAATGACTTTTTTCAAGTTTTATTCAAATATATCGAGTTTTCTCACGCTGCGCTATGTTTGATTTAGCAAAATTCATTTTCCTCCCCCATCTTAGTGCTATATTCATTAAAGTAAGTTAAAGTATTGTGCCACTAATAAAAATGTTTGAGAATAAGCTGGAGGGTGATGGGCAAATAATTTTTTTTTAAATGGCAATCCAGGCCAAGTAGTAGAGTCGTATACCGTGGTCGGATAACACACCGTAGACGATTACACATATTATCCATATTATGGGACAGAGAATTAGAAAAAGATGCTCAAATTTTATGCAATGAAAGCCTTTAAAACTCATGCGTGCGAAAAAAAACAATGAACGTTCACTGGGCATTTGAAGCCTACCGCACAGAACAGTTGAGAGTACTTCACAAACCGCAACAGGGCTCTTGCCGTATTCTGGACGCATGACGCTCGACATCATCGTGCAATATCTTTTTGTTCAGTGAGTATACAACGCTAGCCATACATATAAGTAAACTTTCTTAGCATCGGAATCACAACAAAGCGTCGTGGAATGCAATGGAAAGTTCCTGCATTCCAGTAACTTGCAATGTTCTAATGTAACGCGATGGGTGAGCAGTCGAGGTTTTCCTCAACCATTCCTGTAAACGCTGGACTTTTCGAGGGTGCACCGCAGCGCTTTGACAGCACTATACTGCCGCCGCCTTTCCCACTGGTACATATTTCATATAATTGAAAACTTTAAAAAAATGAATTCTGGAAGCTTACGTCCCAAAACAGCGATCTGATATTGAGGCACACCGTAGTTGGGGAGTGAGTGAGTGAAAACTTTATTCAAAATGTCCGGTGATTTGGGCACGGTGGGGCCATAAGCAACCCAGTCTAGGCGACGGCCTCGAGTCCTTGGGCACAGGCGGCTTCCTCGGCGTGCCGGACGGCCCAGAGTTGATCGGCAAGGCCGTGACTGAGAAGGGCCGCCTTCTCAGTCACGCTTCCCAGTCAACCTCATCGCTCCGCGTGGTTGGACATATACCCCGTTTGTCGGGGACTGCTCGCTACCGGTGCGTTCCCACAGCATGTTATGCACATCGCTGTGGCTCCGCACGCTCAACGCTCGTCGAATGAATAAAGGACGGGGCAGCAGAGGCGAAAGATCGCCAGGTTGGGATACCTGTGTGTCTGCAATTGCCTTCAGGCAACCGCCTCTTTCTTATTTAGTTTGATGTGCGGCGGTGGGTATTTGCATCTGTTCAATCTGTAGTGTTGCGTGATGTTCCTGAAAGTGGTCGTGCGATCTCCCCACGTTACTCCCGCATCGCACTTGCGGTGAGCGAGATGTCGGGATTGCCAGCGGGCGCCGTGGCTGGGCATGTAAGTCCTCGAGCCGCGGCATGCATGGGCCGTCTCGTTGCCCAGGAGTGGAGGGTCCGTGTGGGCGGGGGTCCGAGGAAACTGTCGTTTTGGCTGCAAATATTGCCGTCGTGAATCTGGAGAATGCGGACCGCTTCCCGGGAGATCCACCCGCTAGTGGTTGTGTATCGTCGCCTGCAAGTCCCTTATTAGACAGTTTTAGTTGGGCGCCCGCAGCAGCTCTGCGTATGCAGCAAACCCGCGGAGGCGTCAGTGCACATGCTCAGTTGGCAGGAGCACGCACGGTATCTTGCGTGCGCCCGCAGCTTTTCAAACGCTGCGTAGCGTCTGCTGCGGCCTCAGCGGCCTTCGCGGGACGTTCTCGCGTGTCCACGAGAGCGCATTTTTGATATCGCTCTTGCCGAAGATGTGACTCCGCCTTGTGGTTTGACGTCGTGGTGGCTGATATTGGCTACACAGTTTCAGAAGGTGGCATATGGCGGCGCTGAGTACACTACTGGTTCCTACGCGTGCAAGTCAGCAATCCGCTTGTCAGCTTTTGCGTCCGGCCAACTATTGCCGTATCGTGCGCGCGCGCTATGCTACGCACGCACAACCTCGCGCCCTGCGCACGTGGGTGCTTGCGGACTCCCAACTAAAACTGCCTATTATCACCTCGCCGTACGTGGTGGCTACCGCGAGTGCTATCGCCGCTTCCTCGGCCGCCTCCGTCTCTCCCGTGCGCATCGTCGCGAACGCGACGCAAGTTCCGCTGCAGTCCCTGACTGCGACCGCGAAACCGCGTCGCCGCTCGTAACGGGCCGCGTCTGCGTGAACAGTTTCTTTGCTGCTGCCGCGTTTCTTTTCCGCACCTATGACACCGGCAGGCGTGATGTGTCGGGTGCATGTTTTGAGGCAACGGCTAAACAACGATGCGCTCGCTAATCGGTCTGCATGTATCCCGACCTTTTCGCCACGCTGCGTGTGGTAGCTGATGCCCAGCATCTCGAGGATGTTTCGTCCTGTTCTGGTCTTTACCAAACGCTCGTGCGGCGCGACGTTGTGCGCTTCGATTATCTCGTCTAGGGCATTGTGTAACCCCAGTTTGAGAAATTTATCCGTGCTAGTATTGATCGGTAACCTGTTGGCACGTTTGTACGCCTTGCGGATGAGGCGGTCTAGCTTGGTTCCTTCGATCGCCTGCCACTTGAGGTAGGAGGACGTACTTTATGTGCCTGGTTACGAACTCCTGTACCAGACGGATCGTATTTCGTTACTTCATTCCACTATGTCTATATTTGATGCGTTTCAGCAACCGGATCGTTTCATCGACCACACGCTCTACTCTGCGTACGGTTTCGCCGTTGTTGCCGCTGGCCTACAGGTGCAAGCCCAGTACCCTATTCTGAACTTGGACGATGATGGTTCCGTCCGATGTGACTACTCTAATATCTCTGTCTGCGCGCTCGGTTGCGGAATCGGCGTTCTTGGGTTTCCGGCCCATGCGCGTGGGTCTGTAGAGCGGGGGCTCCGATTTGGCAGCGGAGCATTCGACGCCCGTGTCGCGCAGGTACTCTTGCCCCGCGTCGACGGCCGCCTGTAAAGCTTGCTATACGTGGCCGTCATTTCCCTCGGCAACCCCAGGCGTGATGTCATTGGCGTACAAGCTGTGGTGGAGGCCTTCTATCTCAGCTAGTTTCCGTGGCAACCCCAGAACCACGATGTTAAAGAGCATGGGTGAGATTACGGAGCCTGCGCTGTGCCGGTGCAATCCATGTCTATGTCTTGCGATACCAGTCCGCCGATCGCTATGTGGGCCCGGCGAGCCGTAAGGAAATCCCGTACGTAGTCGTACGTTCTCTCGCCTACACATTAATTTTTACCACCTAGTATTTCTTAACGCGCACCCAATTCATGGCACACACGCGTTCTTGCATTGCACATCATCAGAATGTGGCTGCCGTGGCAGAGGTCGAAGACAACCTCGTGCACAACAACGCAACACCATAGCCACTGAGCTACCATGGCTGGTCGAAAACATAAGACAATCCCTTTTTCCGTCCCTCATTACGTATCATCGCACGTATCCCAATATCTAAAAGGCGTTTAGGCGAACTGACATATAAGTAATTCTACGAATCTGTTTGCGAATAACTGCGTCGGCTGGAATCACCTTCCTACCTCCATCATCTCACTCCGAGCTACCTACACCCTAAAAGTCTGCAGTTGAACTCCTGTAAGAAAGTGTACCCTCATTTATTTTATGATGTATATTTATTTATTTCTCAGTAACGCTTAGCTCATAGCCTGTAAGACGCTGAAGTGATTCCTCAATTAATAATTAGAACGTTTTTCTTCTTTAAATTATGTGGCTTTACGTGTCAAAACCACTTTCTCAATGTGAGGCGCGCCGTAGTGGAGAAGTCCGAAAATTTCGACCACCTGGGCTTCTTTAACGTGCCCCTAAATGTTTTCGCATTTCGCCCCCATCGAAATGCGGCCGCCGTGGCCTGGATTCGATCCCACGACCTCGTGCTCAGCAGCCTAACACCATAGCCACTGACAAACCACGGCGGGTTCGTTTTCCTTCCTCTTGGGGATACCCAGGAATTCCGGTCATTTCCCCTCGGGTCATGTTTCTAACTTCACGGCAATGTACAAACGTAGTTCAATTGGCAACATTAAAAAAAATGATATTTGGAAAGACCGGCCAAACTTCAAAAACTTTCATTTGGCAGCGTCAAGAGGGTATACTTACTCCCGTCTAATTAGATTTAGGTGCACGTTGAAGAACCTCAGGTGGCCAAAACTAACCTTGAGATCCCCCAATGACGTGCCTCATAATCAGATTGTTCTTTTGGCACGTAAAAACCCATAATTTATTTTTTCCCCTTCTAATAACACGCATTTACGGCATTTAGTGGTAACCTATGTTTTGCGTTATATCAGTGTTTTGATCAAGATAAACGCACTACTAAAATATTCACCGACGATTACGGTACTCCTTAATGCGAAACTTGAGCGCAGCTCTATACGTGTTTTCATTTCTAGCGTCAATATTTTGTATTATGATTATATAGGTGCACGGTTTATATGTGGAAGGGAACGCTGTGAGTAGCGTAGCTGGCGCGGGCAATCTGTCTCGTGCGGCATACATTGCAAACGGAGCAAAGTAAGGCGCGACTGCGTCGATCGCCAATCGGGAGATCGACAGAGGCAGCGCGTGGGTGACACGTGGGCGCGATTCACAGCACCGGTGAACAAATCGCTGTTCATGATGGCATCGGCCGACATCGGTGCCGCGTTCACGGATTCGATTGCGACGCACGAAGAAGTGCTAATAGGACTGAATAAAGTGCGTTCCCGTGGCAGGACGTCAGTACACTGCCGAGTATCGCCACAACTGCATCTTTTGTACGAACAAGTCACCAAGGCAATGCAAGCCCGTAAAAGTAACCCGCGCTACGCGAAGTGTGCCTGATAGGACTCATGGTCTCACAAAACAGTTGACGAACAGCGTGCATGTGACCGTGACAGTGCCCTACGCAGGGTTCATGAACCAAAGTCCCATACTTATCCACCTAAAACATTGAAAGCAGTAAATTCGGCACTAACTCGCTCAAATAGGTTTCAATATTTCTTATACGTATGTCTGTAGAAACTACGTGTCGTTCATGTTCTTTTTTTTTTTGAGCCCTTGAAAAAGGAAGGCCACAGTTCTGTGAGGTATGTATACGCACATGCATAGGCGCGTTTCCCTTTCAGCGCTGACGCAATCCCTCGTAGTGCCTGTTATATGACGGTGTCGGAAGAGTAACTGTGCAGCAGCCCGCAGTATGTGGGCAAAAAAAAAAAGAAAGAGAAGCACACCATGCTATTCGCACGTAACGTTCCCAAGACCATGGTGACGCATCAGAATTTTCCCATGAAATCATCTGTTCTATACAAACTCACTTCCCTTAGCATTATCAAGCTTCAAGTTATGGTGATTATTTGCTAATTAACTGCACACTGCTTTCGAGCCTGCTGCTTAGGGAGTCTTCGATATATTTAAGAAGGAGCTGCAGCTTCTAGAACCTACGCATGAGGTGCCCATGGATAATTGCTTGCGCTTTCTATATTTCAGGCTGTGCCTTGCTAACAAACATGTGTGCTGGTGCTTCGAACCGAGAAGTAAGAAGCCACTCTTGCCCTTTAACTCGACACACTCAAAGCTCGTTAAATGAGGTATTCTAAAGTATTGCCTCGTTAACAGGATCAATAAATCTTGCTCACACGAAAATGCAGCATACTATTGCCGCACAGGTTGATCGCCTTTCTTGGGCTGGTTACCATTTGGCCTTAATTTCAGCTATAGCGGAACAGCTTCCGAGGCGCACAAAGCGTGATGAGCACATTCAGTCAAGGAAGCAGGCAGTTGAAAGGCGCAAGTTTGCAGTATCGTGTGTGCATGATGTCTCCCATAGGCTAAAAAAGATTGGGCAGCGCGCAGGAATCACAGTCGTTTTCTAAGCCGCGGAAAAGCGGACAAGGCTCTATGAACGTGTAAATGCGCCAAAATCACGTCAGAGTAGTTGCTCTGTCGGTCACAGAAAACGTTTTGTGACATGCACAACAAATGTGGTATACCAGATTCCCCTGTTTTGCGGCAGTAAATATCTTGAACAGATATGCAGGTACTTAAATGATCGTTTAAGATAGCACTATAACAACGTTTATAACACTGTACAGTCGCCCAAATCTTTAACTGGTGTGCGGGAGCGACGACTTTTCCGTGCGTCAGCGCCGTTTGACGGGGCGAGGCTGGAAACAGTCTGAGGCTAAGCGCATGCGGACAAAGCGCGCTCAGCTGGGCCCATCGTCTACTAGGCTGTTTCCAGCCTCGCCGCGTCATACGGCGCTGACTCCCGGAAAAGTCGCCGCTCCCGCACACCAGCTAAAGATTTGAGCGCCTGTACATAACACTTGGGCATCTATTGCCGGGACTGCGGCTGCGTCTGCTGCGTGCCCCTCTTTGCTGATACGGAAGTTTTAGCGAGGCACAGCTCACAGCACGCGCATGACATTATAGAAGCTGATTTCATAAGAAAACTGGATATTGTCTGCGTTAGTGCCCCTCTATCGCGCTGACGCCTAGTTAAGTCATGTATCTCAACAGACAGACATAGCAATGTGTGCTTTCTCAAGTGACCATGTTCTTTTTTTTATTGATATAATATAAGGAGATGTTGGCGCGCAATTGAAGGCGCCGGCTACTCCTTATCTCTTGGGTGGTTCCGTCACACATCATTCAGGGTTCACGGTTACATATCAAATAATCTTTTCACACAAGCAGCAGGACTTATAAAGCAACGTTTCCACAGGAAGAATATGGCAAATGTCTGCACACCTATGCAGTCGAAAGTCTCAAAAGTACAAACGATAATGTAGCCTGATAACACATTTTCTAGTCAGCGGGTCAGCGGGTACATACAATATACATGACAAATATCTCCACACTTATGTAGTCGAACGTCTCAAAAGTACAAACGATACTGTCGCCTAATAACACATTGTCTAGTCAGCGGGTGGTGTATACATCGTGTAAATATATTAGCACATACAGTCACAACAGAGCAGTCAACATAACATAATTCCCAAACAGATGGATATATAGAGTGACATTGAAATGAACAGAACAATGAAAGCACTAATAACGTCCAACGATGCCGCTGTCTTCAAAAAAAGTCTTTAGTGCTTTTAAAGCGCTCTTCTGCAAGGCCGTTGTTGGCCAAGGGCCCAAAAGTTTCCTTAAACTGAAAGGTCTGTGGTCTAATTTACTTAGCGCTGATTTAAGTCGGCATCTTGGTGTGTCGTGATGTGGGCAATCTAGAAGGAGGTGATATATACCTTCATCTACAAATCCACAATCACATTCGGGGGTTTCCGCTCGGCCAATTCTGTGTAAGAAATGCTTTGTGTAGGCAGTGCCTAGCCTTAATCGATGAATAAGCGTTTCCATAGTTCTATCTCATGGCAATGAAAATTTGAATGCAATAAATGGATGAATATGATATAAGTCAGAGCTCTTAGAATTCTGGTCAAACCAAGTGTTTCTAGACATGTTGAAAGACGTTGTCCTTATAATGCAGCGTAATTCATTCTTTGATATTGGGAGCGGAGCGGTATCATCTTTCAGGTGCGCTTGTCGTGCTGCTTCATCGGCTGCTGTGTTGCCAGGAATGTTGCAATGCCCTGGTATCCACTGGAATGCTATTGCATGTTTCGCTTCGCTTGCCTTTGCGAGGTTTTTAAATGTTTCATATATTATACTGTCGCTGAATGTTTTCCCCTTTGTGCTGCAGAGTGATGTTTGAGTCGCCTGTGAATCGCTGAGAATTACCCATTCTTGCGCTTCTGTTACTGACAATATAAATTTTACCGCACATAGGATTGCGAACAGTTCAGCCCTTGTGGACGAAGTCGCACGAGATAACTTAAATAATTCTTGCTTGTTGAGGTGCGGTATAATGAATGATGAAGTTGAAGAGGTTGCTGTACTGGAGCCGTCTGTATAGACGTGTGTGTATCCTGAATACCGCATATATATCTGGTATAGTGCTAGTTGTTGAGCAGCTTGAATGAACATGTCTCTTTTGCTGAATATCCCTTCTACTGAGAATTCGATTTTTGGAACTGTAAGCAGCCATGGAGGATATTCGATGTCCGAGTTCCAAAATTCATTTCTTGGCAATATGTGAAGATTCTTTTGAATCTCTATATGAACATAACTTCTATCTCGTTTCATTATTTCATTTCTAGAGCCAATGGGTGGTTTTTATGCTGGGTTTGAAGACGGAAATAATGCCGGCATGTTTCTGTAGTTCGCATAACTGGAAATGGTGATTGGCGAGCCTCAGCTATTACAAGAGAACTCGAAGTCGCTCGTGGAACTCCTGGACATAGGCGTAGTCCTCTAGCTAAAAGTCTTTGAAGCCTCTCTTCTGACGTGTGGGAAAGCCCGTGTAAGATGTAATTTTTTGTCGTATTAATGCATTGTAAACAGTCAGCATGGATGATACTGATCCGCCCCATGATGTGCCTGCAAGTCTGCGAAGTACAGACACTATGGCATTGACCTCGTTTTCGAGATTCTTTAAGTGGGGTGCCCAGGATAGCTGCCTATCAAGTATTATGCCAAGAAATCGATGCTGTGTGACAATCATTAGAGGGTGTCCTTCCAGATTAAGAGTGAAATTTTTAACTGCCTCCGAGTGAAGGGCAATACAGCAGTCTTTGCGTGTGATAGTACCATTCCTCTTTCTCTCAAAAATTGGTTGATGATATTTATGCCGTCTTGCAATGCCATCTGGAGTAGTTGAGCATTAGACCCAGATGTCCAAATACACACATCATCTGCATACAATGAAAACTTTAACTGTGATGCACAGTTTTTAACTGCGTCATGGCTGATTTAACTGCGTTAAATCAGCCATGACGCAGTTAAAAAAGAAGGGGCTGAGTACGCTTCCCTGTGGTACTCCCTGTTTGACAATACGTTCAGCACTCTTTCCTTCACCCGTCTGAACAAATATTTTGCGACCTGATAAAAATTCAGAAATCCATGGCATGGACCTGCCAGACAGACCGAGTTCCAACATGTTTAGCAGAACATGAACGTGACTAACAGTGTCAAATGCCCTCTTGATGTCTAGGAATACTGCTATAGTCATGTTTCCACGTGCACGCTCGTGCTCCACACAGGTTACTATATCTAATATTGCATCCATTGTGCATCTATGTTTTCTAAAACCTACTAAGTAGTTGGACAACACCTTCGTTTCATTACACCACCATTGAAGTCGTCCGTCAATCATTTTCTCCATTACTTTGCATAAACAACTTGTCAAACTAACAGCGCGGAAGGATTCCAGGCACAAGGGCGTCTTACCAGGTTTTAAAATTGGTATAATTCAAGCGACTTTCCAAGAGTCGGGTACAGTTTCCTCTATCCATAAGTTATTATAGATGTCTAAGAGCGCATTCGTACCTGTCGGTCCGAGGTTTCTTAGCATACTGTACGTAATGGCGTCCGGCCCAATAGCGGACTTTTGGCGACATGATGCAATTGCACATTGAAGTTCGCTTAATGTGAAAGTATGATCTAATTGAGGATGTTGGGCCCAGTAGCAAGCAGTAATTTTTCGCTTAGCCAACTCTACTGAAATATCAAATTCTGTACATTGTGATGAAAAAGCAGATATGGAAATAAGCTCACAAAATTCATCTGCAACTATTATTTCACACGTGTCCCGAACTACAGCGAGAGCATGAAATGGGAAGCTCTGTGTTGCAGGTCCGCTTAAAGAACGAATTACTAGAAAAATTCGTGGGACAGCCGTGTGAGGAGACAGCGTGCCGTAGAAATCGCGCCAGCGCCGTTTGCCTAAGCTTTCCATTCGTCTGCGCATTACATTGTGTATTTTCTGTGCGTTTCTGTATGCTTCTAAACTTCCCCTCCGTCGGTAAGCTCTTTCGGATCGGCGTCGGATGGCTCTTAGGTGTTCATATTCTCCGTCAACTGCAGCATAATCTTTTGGTATTGGGACCTTCTTTGTGCATATGTTCGTATTAACCTGCAAGAATTCTGTAAATTTTTCCACTGTTGCATGTTCGTTAATTTGATCCGTTAGGCGGTACCGAAAAGCTTGCCAGTTGGTTAGTCTGCTGTAACGCCTGGTATCATAGTGCATGCTAGGGTGGTTCTTAGTACAATGACTTGCTGTTAGAACACCCCTTGTGACTGCTTTTCATTTTCTGCGTGTGCCCCCTCTTGTATAAATACACATGATGTGGCAACGCAATAAGATGTTGTTGGAAGTCAGCGCAGTGTGTATCGTCTCTCGCAGCCCTTGTCCTTCGCACTGTACATCGTTTTTATCATGAATTACCAACTTGCCCAAACAACCACACTAGCTCACTCGATGACCGCGGACGCTTGCTGTCAAAACGCTTCAGTGAGAAAGTGCAGCAGCAGCAGTGAGCGAATTGACCTTGGAGCTGCCTCTCGCATCAACGTGAACTGAGCTGCGAAAACGCAGCGCATGGTGGACTGTCCCCGTCTCGCAAAGCTGTCAAGATACAGCGGCCCGGGTGGACGGGCGCGCACAGCCGCCCGGAGCAGAACGCGGTTGGAGTCGAACCCACGACTTGAGGGGTTAATTATGGCAAAGTTAATTCGGGCACCATTAATTAGGACAGATTTAATTAAGGCACTCGTATTGGAATGCATTATATCACCGCGCAAACGACAACGGACGAAGAAGGAAATATAATGCATATCAATATCGACCACCAACTAGCCCGCCTCTCCCTGTTAAATATGCACTCGTATCCACGGCAGTTGGTGGGAGTCGAGCCCTAGCCCTTTGGAGGGAGCATATTTCAATAGCTCATGTATGTCTTGGAGATTTGAGCGAACAGGTGATATCTCCAAATTTGATTCCAACTGACATCGTGAAGGTCGAGAGTCGACTCCAAAACCTACGGTGTTAAGGCGAAGTTGATTAAGACACTCAAGCCCATGATCCAACATGTAGATATGACCTAACCGATTTTGGGACCCAGGGCAGCGTATCCCACCACTGTCATAAGGATGTTGCGACTCGGCTGTCCAAGCGGTCATTAAGGTTCCGTAGCTGGTGATGTACCAAATGCCCGGTGATCGAGAGTTCCGGGGCGACGTCCAAGAGATGAGAAAAGGGGTTTATTTACAAATTTGCATGACTGTTTACATGTACGAGCACGAGTGCGAGCACCAGTACGAGGACACATGTGAAGGAGCACACCCCCACAGCCCTAAACATACCCTTTTAATCACTTTTTTTCCCCTTTCTCTTGTCGCGGAAATTCACTGTTCTTCTGGACCAACCAAAATCGTCGAATCGTCCGCAAAATCCCGCCCATGAAGTTCTAGTTTATTTCACCAGAGTGTTTCAATATTTACATATTCATACATGAGGCAAAGATACAATGTGTGGTGTGGAATGCGGAAAGAAGCTGCGATATAAACGCAGCTTGACTGGCCCCACATCCCAGCAATACAAGGCAGAAAAGTGGCAGCATTCGTAGTCATGAAAACAAGTAAATAGGCACATTAATACATAGTGAAATTGGCACAATAAGGAATATAATTATACAAAAACGAAAAATGCAGAAAGATTTTCACTCTTCTAGAAGAAAAAAATTTAAAAATCGTAATAAATGTAGCATCTTATGCCGCATTTTTTTTTGCACCAAGAAAACACAAGAAATACATCATGTCAGTAAAAAAAAAGGTTAGACATATCCTGTCGCGAAAGAAGGCGCAATCGCTCCAAGGAAAAAAATTTGGCAGTGGCTTAGCTCAGCTATGCCGGATATACGTAGCCTAAAGGTACGGATATGCTTGGTTAATCTCTTGCCTTGCTTGCTAACCTTAGCTTATCCGGTTATGGCCTTGTTTGGCCTTGTAATTCAATAAGCCACAGACTTTCACATACGCCACAAATGTGTCCAAACGGATTGTTCACAAAGTCCGAGAGGAAGAGTGTAGACGCACTCGCACTCTCACCGAGTTTCATAGTATGTTCAGTGCACCGACGAGTCTTGGGATCATCTGTGACACTCTTGATCCGGCCGCTGTTGTTGGGAGGCCGTAGCATGGTGTTGAGCTTCTTGACGACGTCTTTTCGCTAGGCGTTCTTCACGTTGCACCGGTGTTTCGACCACACGTTTTGCCTTCGCACGCTCGTTCTTTCAACGCTCGATGGCCAACTGCCAAGCGACAACCACGGGGTCTGAATAATTTAGGTTTTCCAGTCTTTTGTGCCGACTGGCAGCGGCTCGACTATCCCAGCCTCCATGTCGAGCACGCTGCAACTACAGTCTCTCCCACGCATTTACACGCACGGTGCGCCCTCACGCATGCGCAGTGCCGCGCGGCGCCGCAATCGTAAATGCAGCAGCGGGCGCACACAGCGCCGGCGCGTCGGCAGAGACTGCGATGTCACACCTGTGGAATGCACCGCAGTCGTCGGCGGCGAAGAGCGCGCGTTGGCTGCGGCCGCGGTGGCGGCGAGGGCGACGCAGCTGCGCCTCTCGTGACGTCACTCGACTCTCGCGCATGCGCAGTATGGCAGGCGCAGAAGAACGCGAAGCTCGGCTCCAACCCATGTAATGTAGCTTTACGCTACAAAATTGAATGTGTTTAGTATGTGGGGGAGTGAATGTTTCAGCATTTGGAGACCACAGTTTGTTCGGCATCGAGGAACCTTCCAATAATCGCTCTATCTAGTAGGTCGAGACGAGGTTCTGCGCTCTAAGCACGCTATGGAGGTAAGATTATTATTACCTTCGTTAAATTCAGTTTTCAAAGACACTAATAAACAATATTCATACATGTTACAAAATCTTAACACTTCGAATTTATTGAATAAAGACGAGGTATGTGCAGTATATTCGCTATTTGCTATACAACTTAATGCATTTTTTGAGGCGCGAGTAATTTTTGCTTAGATTGCACGGTGCCAGTGCCCCACACCAGAACACCATAGCGTAGTTGTCAACAAGAAAGCGTGTTATAGATAGTTAACATCTGAGTAGTCGGTAGAAATGATTGACATCTCCTAAGCATGTCTAGTGCCTTAGTTTTTTTCTTACCGTTTCACTATGGGAATCCCATAATATATGCTCGTGAAAAATTATTCCCAATGCTTTAGCTGTCGAACAAAAATCAATCGAGGAATCGCTCAGGTATAGCTTTGAAGTAGCTGTGTTCCTTGTTCCCTTCGATCGAAACAGAACAGCTTTGGTTTTTAAGCAGTTGATTTGTATGGAGTTTACGGTCGACCATGCATATTTGCAGATGACTGCGTTTTATTTCACCAAATTACTTGCCAAGATGATCAAGTTTTACTCAACTCCAATCTTCAGAACATACATACATGGTGTAATAAATGGGACATGAAGCTAAATTTAGAGAAAACAGTCTACATGACGATAGCTAACAAAAAGGCTTCCTTCTCATTTCCTTACAATATTTCATCTCACCTTCTGACCGAAGTCAGCGAGTACAAGTATCTAGGAGTTACAATAACGAAAAACCTTAGCTGGAATAAACATGTATCAAACGTATGCTCCTCAGCCTTTCGTAAACTCTGGTTTCTTAGACATAAACTTAAACTTGTCCCACCTGAACTTAAAAAATTAACCTACTTTTCAATAATAAGGCCATCACTAGAATATGCGTGCACCGTCTGGGATCCCTACACTAAACGTAACATCGAGGCCCTTGAAATGATTCAACGCAAAGCCGTCCGTTTTATTTTTTCAAAGTATCGTGTAACTGACTCACCAACGACCCTCATGCGAACTCACGGTATTAAAACATTACAGCTGCGCCGGAAAATTCAAAGACTGAAACTACTTTTCTTACTAAAAAACCATAAACTGTCTATGAATCCAGACCCCTTCCTTAAACCTAACACTACGCGCCAAACACTAAATCATCATGCACAAACATTAACCCCTTACAGTGCCAGGATTAACGCCTTTAAATACTCATTTTTTCCACGCACCATTGAGGAGTGGAACAGGTGTCCGCCAGATCTTTTAACCAGAGCTGATTCTTGTGACTCAATGTTTTCTTCACAGCATTTAATTTGAGAGCCATTAATTTCTACGTTTACTTTTTGTATTTTTGCATCTGAGCCTTGTATTTATTGCTGTATTTTGTGTTACAACTTGTATTTAACATTTTTCAATTTCGCCAATCCTGTTCTTTTTGCATATATTCTGTATTCGCCCCTCCTGCTTGGGCCTACTGTAGGCCTGCAGTATGTTCTAAATAAATAAATAAATAAAGTCACCTAGTGTCGCGTTTGCTGCCGAAATGATGTCATTTACGTCCAGACCTGTGAAAAACAAGGAAGTGTCATCCGCATATATATGACATATTGGATTGTCTGGTTTATGTTAGTAATGTCGTTGACATAAGTAATGAAAAGTAGTGGCCCCAATATACTACCTTGAGGTACACCTTGAGCAACTTTTTGCAAAGACGATTGTTCTGTGTTTATGCTTACACACTGTAGCCTATTGCTCAAATAACTGGCAATTAAATTCAGTGCATGCAGTGCCTCGGATGCCGTAATAGGCTAATTTTTGTAAAAGGTTATTGCGATTTATCCGGGCAAAGGCTTTAGAGAAGTCAACAAATGTACCTAGCGTAAGTTTCCTGTCCTTTATAGTGCCTAATATAATTTCCTTTTGTCGTAGCAATGCTATCTCTGTCGACAGCCTTGACCTGAAAAACCATACTGAGCCGGCGTAATTGCCGAATGTTTTGTAACGAAATTTGGTAATCTTATAATTATTAGTTTTTCTATGGGCTTTGAAATCAATGATAGATCGGATATGGGCCTATAGTTTTTATAATCATTTTTGTCGCCTCCCTTAAACAGTACTGTAACTTTTGCATACTTCATACATTGTAAGAAAACACCTGTGCCTAAAATGAGGTTATAAATGTATGTTAAAGGGACGACCAATATATCTATAACAAAACAGATTGAATCGTTCTTTAAACCGTCAATATCTTCCGATTGACTTTTCTTGAGTTTTTTTGAAAACACACATAACCACATATTCATCTGTTGGAGAAAGATAAACCGACGAAGCTACTTGAGGGGCGGACATGTAATGTAGTGCATTGGTGTCACTGACGCTGTCTACCAATGAAGTAAGGTGATTATTAAATTTCTCAGCCAATGCTTTGTGCCTGTATGTTCAATCCCCTTTCAGTTATCTCTTCTACAGTAAAATTAGCTTTCTGTAATGTGGTTTTTTAATTTAATTTGCTCCACATCTCCTTAACCCCTGCAACATACTCGAACATGCAAGAATAATGATTGCGCTTCGCTATTTTGATAAGTTTAGTTAAATTATTTCTATACTTCCTAAACGAATCCAACGTGTCTGGATCGCGATTTTTCAAGAATAGTTGATACATGCTATTTTTCTTATTAATCATGTTTAACAGCTTCTATGTCACCCATGGTTTCCGTGAACGTTTCGACTTCTTTATTTCTTTGCAGGGAAAATATCGCTTGTAGATACGAGAAATTAACTCAATAAATCTGTCATATGCGGCGTTTGCTGATGAGCACGAGAGCACTGCTTCCCAACTAGTTCTGGAGATTTAAAAAAATTATGGGGTTTTACGTGCCAAAACCACTTTCTGATTATGAGGCACGCCGTAGTGGAGGACTCCGGAAATTCAGACCACCTGGAGTTCTTTAACGTGCACCTAAATCTAAGTACATGGGTGTTTTCGCATTTCGCCCCCATCGAAATGCGGCCGCCGTGGCCGGGATTCGATCCCGCGACCTAGTGCTCAGCAGCCTAACACCATAGCCACTGAGCAACCACGGCGGGTGGTTCTGGAGATTTCGTCTCGAAACTGTGAAAGAGAGTATTCAGTTATGTTCTGGCACCGAAATTCATAGGTTGGCTTTGATTCAATGTGGGACTTATCAATAACTAGATACATTGGCAAATGATCAGTAAGTGTAACATTAATTGTCCCAGAAAAGAGGCTTTCACGTGGTAAATTTGTAACAAAAAGGTCCAATAACGTGGCGCGAGTTGCTGAAATGCGAGCTGGTTCCAGTACCACATTTGACAACAAATACGAATTAAGAAGCGTGGAAAATTCCACTTGTTTTGATGTATTGGAAAGCATGTCAGTGTATAGGTCTCCACCTAGAACTAAATTGTACTGATGTATATTAACATAAGTGAGTATCGCGTCTAGCTGCTGAAAAAAACCATTTAAATTACCGTCAGATGGATGATACACCACCAGCGAAAGAAACTTTCGGCATTTCAAACATATTACGTCAATATCTGACGTACAGGAAGATAGATCATCAAGCCGTTCATAATTTATGCCTTGTTTAATAAGCATACATACGCCTCCACCTCTTCTAAACAATTTGTTCAAAAAAACCCTGTTATAACCTTCTAGATGCATGTCATCACTTGCCGAAAACCTTGTTTCCGTCAAAATAGTTACAAAAAAGAAAAACCGAAATCACTAAGAAACATACAGAATTCATCCTGTTTGCCACGCGCTGACTGCATATTAACATGAATAAACGTTAGAGGTGAATCGCATTTCTCTACCTTTTCATACCTTAACACTGACGGACTATTGCTACAAGTGCTCATTTCAGTTAGCTTATAATAAATTGCACGTTTTACGCGGAACGCTAAGTTGTGTAACATAGGGATCAGAATGATCTACCCTAACGACTCAGTACGTTTGTACAAAATCGTCAAAATGGTTTCAGGGTCCCTTTAAATTTGCAAGAGTACACCTTCGCCACGGTTGGACGTTTACACCTAGACGATTGCCGTCACTCCAACCACCCACTGCGTACTCCAGAAAGCTCAGACGCCATCTTCTACTTCTGCATTATGTCCATCCCCATTTCCTTTGCAATGTATAGGAAAAGCGCCATGATCCTGTTCTTCTTTCCATCAGAAATCGTTTAGGTCACAGTCGACAGGCGTTGGCGCCAGTGACAACACTTGAAGTACAGCATGTTTGGTTCAATGTCTTTGTCAACGTCGAGTTCTTGTCTTGTTCTTCAGTAGTTTTTCCAGCGGCAAGAACACGGTCCCGTTCTTGTGCTTTTAACTGCAGTTCTCGCTTCCATAAGATTTAGTGGCGGTGCCATAACGTTTAGCAGCATCACGACAGCGTTTATCCCTCTGTTTAAGCATTCTTAGGGGCCATCAGAACTACACTAATGCAAACCCTCTGACCCTCCAGTGAACTTGTAGTGCAACGGCTAGTGTTGTCTGGAGTACGACGCGTAGAAAATAAGCGTAGAAACGACAAAAAAATACCCGCACACACACGTGTGGCGTTGAAGGACGGCGGGGATACCTGGACAAACCATGATGCAACACAACCCGGGGAGTTGCCATAAAGATGGTGTGCATTAAAGCTTCCGTCGAGTTATACAGGTCCTTACTCGACCATACGGCAGCTTTTCGTCGTCACATATTAGATTTCTTATGGCGACCTGACAACTTATTGTTTCAGCTGCCAACCAATGTCGTCCATGTCGCTCAATTGCGGCCATACGTTCCCGCCTTTCGTGCCTCACCTCTGCTTTCGCTGGCACGGCTTTTCTTCGCAGAAGGGTTGCAGCGCCGTGAAGACGAAAACAAGCAAAAACGAGATGATGAAGACGAAGCTGTATGAGTTATGCTAGCGATTTTTCTGACTGGACCGTCCATCGAAAGGCGGAGGCTTAGCTTTCTTTATCACTGATAGAATTCGTCTCAAGGCAAAGATTTCATATAAACATATGTCTCCCGAAAGTGAAATTTTTGCCTTAGATATAGCTATACCAGAGTGCCTACATCTCTCGTTAGTAAATTTATACTTTCCTACGGGTGTGTAGAACACTGGATATTTGGATTCCACTGTGACTTCATGGTGTAAGGACCAACGTTTTTTGGAGATTTCAACTCCCATCACACGTGTTGGGCCTTTCGCACTGAACAATTTGGCAAACGCTTATGGGATTGGTACGCGCATTTGTAAATTATATTAAATTTAAATCCGATCTTAAGCTACATTTGGCTCCCTATTCTGAAGAGCGTGAAGACACCAAAGCTATGAAACTTTGTCCTGTAATCAAAAGAAAATACAAAAAATCTAAATTTAATGTTACGTCTACAAAGAAAGCATCTTATAGCACTTGGTGGAATACAGAATATACGCGAGACCACCGACGCCGAGAGGCAGCTTGGAATCAGCTTCTTTACAACCAGTCCACAAAAAATTGTTCTGATTACGAATTTCACGCCGCTGTATTTAAACGCACAGTCGCTCAAGCTACAGAAGATTATGATAGGAAACACTACAATTTCCTTTCTAAATCTAAAAACAACAAAGCGTTGTTTAGATATATGAGATATCGCAAAATTCTGCCAGCGCCAATTAATTTTGACTATACAAATCTGTTGTCCGATGAAATGAGAACATCTGTATAACTCATTGCTAAAGGCTTGGAGAGTAGATTAACGTCATCGATGTCCTATAATTTGCAAAAATGAGCCCCAACATCAGTGTTTAATGAACTTACATTGCCTGAGTTAGCTCAAGTGATTTGTGACTTACCCTTGTCAGTCCCTGGTCCTGCTAGAATTAGCGTTCACATGATAAAAATTTAATTCTTTCTATCTTTGGGCGACCTTTTAAACGTTATAAATTTTTCATTAAACAAAGCCTGGATATCTTACGATTGGAAAGTAGTTAAAGTAATCCCAATACCTAAAGAACAAGGAGTTGGTTATAACATAGAAAACTTTTAATATGGTTAAGCTAGTAGAGAGGGTATTACATGGCAGAATTACTATCTGGATGACGGATACTTTAATATTAAGTCCAAATCAAATAGGCTGCAGAGGTGATTGCTCAGTATGGCTGGCCCATTGATTTAGAGAGCCGCATCCAACTTGCTAGGAAAAGGAGACAATATTCTGCTTTAGTGACATTACATATAGATAAAGCATATGCCAGCGTTGAACATTCAATTTTACTGGATATTCTGCAGATTCGTAATTTCCCAAATTACATTTTCGTGTGGTAGGCAGAATTTTCGTGGTCAAGAGAATTTTATTGCTTGAAGGACGGCGGTTCCTCGTCTAAATTCAGACTCGTGGTGTTCCCCAAGGAGCAGTGCTCTCTCCAATATTATTTAATATATTAATGAGCTCCATCCCCACTTGTCAGGACGTGAAAGTTTATGTGTATGCAGACGTCATTACATTCTTCGCAGGTGGCCGTGACATTTACGCTCTATACCAGAAATTACAAAGATACATGAGTATGCTTAAGGTATGGCTTCAGACAATCTACATGTCATTAAATGTAAGAAAAGTCGCAATCTTAGTGTTCCCACTCAAAGATACGGTTTCAATTTCTATATCTCATAAAGAAGAACCCATTGCGCAGGTTGAGGCTCTAAAATATTTAGGAATAATCTATGACAGACAACTCAACTGGAGTCCAAACATCGAAAGTGTACCGTTTAAGGCACAACGTGCTTTAGGTACACTGTGCAGAATGAGTAACAAACAATATGGACTATTTAGGAATTCTCGGCCAATGATTTACAAAATTTATATGCGCCCAATATTCAAAGTCGGGTTTGTATTGTTATTAGGCGGCCCTGCTTATAAAACAAACCTTCTGGTCCTTTTGGAGCGCCAAGCTTTGCACCTGTGTCTGGCGATATTTGTGGCTATTAATGTTATCTATCAAGAAGCGCGCCTTCCAACATTGCCCTGCAGATTTCGCATCTTAACAATTCAAGCATTTCTGAAATTTTACAGCTTGCCGCTTAGGCGATCTGAATACGCCTTTATTAATGATCCAACTTCCTTCTTTCTTGCTCATTGGACTCGTTCTCACACTCCACAGATTGTATTTGTACAAAAACAATTAGATAGCATGAATGTGAACATTCGAGAGGTAATTACATCAACTGAATCAAATCAGAATATTAAGCTATAATTTGATGACATTTTCCCCCGAAACTCTATGTTTCAATCAGTCACGTTCTTAAATAACCTGTTGCAAAATTACCTGGCACACGAACAAACAAATACATGTAAGCTATAGGTATTTCAGTGAACAATGAAAAGTCGGGCGTAGGCATTTTTTCGCTTTCGTTTGGCTGGTCATTCTCTTTGAGCCTGCCAGATTTCACTCCCGTTTTTGAAGCAGAACTTTCCGAAACGATTTTAGCATGTCGAAGACTCCCTTTGAACGCAATAAATGCGGTTATCATAACAGATCCCGTTTCTGTCTCGCTTACAGCTTCATCCAATTAGTTTCTCCACAGTTGAATTTTATAGATCTATTATGGGTACGAGGTCACTGTCGATTACATTTAAATGAAATGGCAGACTCATTAGCATGAGTATCCCTGAGTAGACCTATTATGCTGGTTCTTCCAGTAGTGGCGCACATAACATAACAGTAATAACTATGGACATAATTTCAGCACATAAAATTTCCATGGAAAATTTAGTGATGTCCACCAAGACAATCAGAAGTAGGGGTCAGCACTATATCAGAAACCTATATTTATACAGTACTGCTCTGACGTTATCGTCTCTGTGTGCATACTGCCCAGAAACAGAATCCCTAGATCACTATATATATATATTTTTTTTTATTTCGCCGATACAAAGTGCTCAGAAAAAGACTTCTAGCAATTCCGCTTGCGAAATTGGGGTTACTCTTATCATCCGAAATAATACCATCCTTCGGTGCGTCAGTTAGAAATTTCAGCCACAAGGGCGTGTTTGATGCCGTTTGCGGTTATGCGGTTACAGGCAATCAACTAAACGAATAACTTTTTGAGTGTTGTTTTGTTATTTGTGTGTTCTTGTATGTTCTTTTTCTTGTTTTAATCGAATATGTAACACTGCAAAAGATGAAGTAAATGTTTCAGCACACAATTCTTGGCCATTTCCCCAGTGTGGGAATGAGCCATAGTAAACGGCCATGATCATCATCATCATTATGCTAACGCTTTCTTTTGTTGTTGGTGCTGCTTACATCCTTCAATATGAGCGCCTAGATTCGCCTAGCAATATTTCCCCTATTCATGCTTTCACTGGAAACTTCACATAGTCGTTTGTCTTTCTGTTCTTCTTTAGAGTTAGTGTTGCAAAAAAACGTTAACTAACCTCTTCAAATCTGGAAAAGAGTTCTTGAAAGTATTTTATTTACTCTTGCTTTCGTTTTCTTTGCTGTATTTTGTCTTTTGTGATTTTTTGTTGTAAGCTGTTTTTTAACGAGATCAGCATTCTTAGCCTATTTCACCCCTTTGTATCTATCTATCTATCTATCTATCTATCTATCTATCTATCTATCTATCTATCTATCTATCTATCTATCTATCTATCTATCTATCTATCTATCTCTAATGGGTGGGCATGGGATGGCAGCAATAGCGCAGTCTTTGCTGAGACCGTTCTTCTTTTGCATCCAGATTCTTCCACTAATCGGGCTGTTTCGTGTCCGTGCCTGGAACCCTTTCGATGGAGCCTGTACTACGCCCTTCCTTGCTGAAAACTCGGCCTTTGCATCATGCGGCGATTTGCTATTCTCTTCGTCTGCGCATGCCGGAAACGTCAGCGGAATCATCGCACCGGATCTTTTCACCAAACCAATGGCATCAACGCATGCGTCACCCTGTGGTGCGCATATAAATAGGCCAACAATAACGACCCTCGTCAGTGGGCATGGGATGGCAGCAATGGCGCAGTCTTTGCTGAGACCGTTCTTCTTTTACATCCAGGTTGGTAACTCGACTTCCCTTTACTGTAAGCTCTCTAGCAATCGCGCTTTGCTGCTCGTCCCATGCCTGGACATTTTGTGGTGTTTATTTGCCGACTGTGTACATGTTACGAAGTTGCTTGTGATGTCCGGAGACATTGAGCTTAACCCTGGGCCTAATCCCAGTTGTAGCACTAACCTGGTTCTCGAGGCCATCAACTCTCTTGCTACTAAAATGGATGCGCGTCACGCTGAGCTAATCTCAACTCTTAATGAAGTGAAAGCCAACCAAGAATTACTTGAGGAGAGTATTACAAGCATGAATGCCAGATTAGCGTACGTAGAGCAAAAGGTCGCTGCACTTGAAACTCGGCAAGAACCTGCTCATATCCGAGGCATTATTACCAAAGCCATGAAAAGTGAGAATGCATTGGTGCAATCTCGTCTGGACGATTTCGAGGACAGGTCAAGAAGAGATAACTTGATTTTCTATTGTATAACCGATGGTGCCTCTGAAACTTGGGCGGAAACGGAAAAAAAAGTTCGTGCACTCCTTGTACAGTTTTTCGTGTTGCAATTACCCGAAGAAGGAATTGAGCGTGCGCATCGCTTAGATTCCTTTATAAATAACAAATGTCAACCAGTGGCAGTGAAATTGGCATCTTTGAAAACAAAGGGAAACATATTAACACAAAAGAACAAAGTGAAAGGATCCGGGGTATTCATTCAAGAAGACTTCTGTCGTGCAACTAGAATGACCAGGAATAAGTTAATTGCATTTGGGAAGTCTTCCGGCCAATTGTATCATCTCAGGTACAACAAATTGTTCATCAACAAAACGTGCTACGCGTATTGCTCTCAAACCGATACCGTTTATGAACTCCAGCAGAACAGTATTGCTACTGCCAGCGGTAATGTAGGCAGCAGCGGAATAAATGTCCCTGCGAATCCCCCGTCACCCGCTTCGAGTTAGCATCGCGCGGCCGTACAGAATAAGCATGACAACGATTACTCTGTGCTGTTCACTAACATCCGCTCCATTATGAATAAGCACGATGATCTGTCTGCGCTGATCGACACGTGCGATGCAGATATTGTTGTTTTAGTCGAGACCTGGCTTTCAGATAAAATTGAAAATTCGAAGCTTTTCGCGTGCAGTAAGGCTTACAATATTTATAGAAATGACAGAATAGGACGATGTGGCGGTGGAACCTTGATCGCTGTTTCGTCTGATATCACCTCTTTTGATATACACGTGCCTTCGCAAATTGAGTTCTTGAGCTGTTGTATTCACATAAATAACAAAGACGTGATATTTGCCGCTTGCTATCGACCACTCGATAGTACATCCACATTTTGCAACTCTCTTAACCAAATAGTTGTTAAATATCCAGCAGCACCAATATTCTTGCTCGGTGATTTCAATTTCCCTGGCATTGACTGGGCTGTTGACTTCCCATCAGTGACTTTATCCTCATCCCAATGTTCAACCTTTCTTGATATATGTTCGACATTTGGCCTCACCCAGTTTGTTAAAGAGCCTACCCGTGTCACTGCAGTTTCTGCCACCATCATTGACCTCGTCTTCACCACATCCCCTGATTCAATTTCATCACTATCAATTCTACCTGGTTTAAGCGATCATTGCGTAATTCATTTTGCAATTCCCTTACGCTCACCACTGCGTCTAAAACACCGTAAGAAAATTCGTGGCTACAGTCGAGCAGATTTTTCCTCGATCGATAACGAATTACAAAGTTTTGCCGATTTCTTTTTCCCTCAGTTCTGGGAAAGAACTATTGCAGAAAACTGGCTTCTTTTCAAGAACAAGGTTCAAACGCTAACTGAAAAATATGTTCCGACTCGCCTATATTATGATCATGCAGTAGGGCTCCTTGGTTTAACCTAAGTTTAAAACAGCTTCTTAACAAGAAAAAAACGCATTTTTCAACGCTTCAAGCTATCTGGGGAAACGAAAGCAAAAGCTGGCTACGTAGGTATCGCATCTGCATATAAAATGGCCATTCGCTCAGCCAAGAATTACTTTTTTTCTGAAACACTACCTCATCTGCTAAAAAATAATCCTAAGTTTTGGAACATTATTAATGTACGCAAACCCACAGAAATCGTTCTGAAAACTGACGATGGATTTCCTGTCTCCCGTGAGCTTTGCTCAACGGTTTTTAACAACACATTCTCGCTATTTTTTTCTAACGCCCTAATACTTCACCGTCCGCACGTGCCTTTACGTACCCTGAGACGGAGCCGATTTGGCTCGATTTAGATGGCATATACAATTCGATTATGAAAGCTAAACTTTCTTCATCCGCAGGTGTTGATACCATAAATTACAAATTCGTTAAGAGTACTCTAGCGTATTCCTCTGCTTTCTTGTCATATATTTTTACGCAGTCTTTGCAGAGTTCAACACTTCCGGACGACTGGAGGACGGCGAAGGTGATTCCAGTCAACAAATCCAGTGATACACATAACCCCTTAAACTACCGGCCGATCTCCTTAACTTCTATTCCATGCAAATTATTAGAGCACGTAATCTACTGCAACCTGATTAGCTTTCTCGAGTCTAATAATTTTTTTGCGTCACAACAGCATGGTTTTCGCAAAAGTTATCCTTGTGAGACTCAATTATTAACCTTTGCTAATTATTCGTCTTCCGCATTAGATCGAGCTTCAGTTATTGACTGCATCTTCCTTGACTTCGCGAAAGCTTTCGATACCGTCTCACATCGGCTACTATTACTGAAACTTAGCACACTCCATCTTGGTTGGAACCTGTTTAGGTGAATTGAATGTTTCTTGCATAATAGAACACAGTACGTTTCTGTTAATGATCATGACTCTAAATCATGCAATGTAACATCCGGTGTTCCTCAGGGGTCAGTCCTAGGGCCTCTTCTTTTTCTAATTTATATTAATGACCTGCCTGATTCTGTTACTTCTAACATAGGCTCTTTGCAGACGACTGCGTTCTGTACCGCGTAATTTCTGATGAGTCTGACTTCTCCGTTCTTCAATCTGACTTAAATAAAATTTCTTCTTGGTGTGATGCATGGCTTATGAAACTAAACATTAACAAATGTAAAGCAATGAGGGTGTCTCGAAAGATTAACCAGTCCATTTCTCAGGGCTATGATCTTAACGGTTGCCCTCTTCAGTTCGTCGACAGCTGCAAGTATCTAGGCGTCCATATCACTAATAATCTGTCATGGCAGAAGCATATCCACCATTTTATTAGCAAAGCTAACAGTTCTCTTCGTTTTCTTAGGCGGAATTTCCGCCTCGCTCCCATTCCACTGAAACTACTACTATATAAAACACTCGTGCGTTCTAAATTCGAGTACGCTTCATCGATATGGGACCCGTAGACTAGCTTGTTAACACAGTCCATAGAATCGGTTCAGAACCACTCAGTTAGGTTTATCCTCTCTAACTACTATCGCTTAGCCAGCGTTTCTCGCATGAAGCAAATACTCGAACTACCTCTCCTTTCTACTAGACGTCGAATTTCCCGCTTGTGCCTGTTTCACAAAATATACTACACTAATAATGAGCTAAAAATGACACTTTTTTCGTCACCGAGCCATTTGTCATTCCGTATTTATCATCAAATGAAGGTTGGGGTGCCTCAGTGTAAAAGCAATGTATACCTCGAAGCCTTCACCCCGAAAACAAGTCAAGACTGGAATCGCCTTCCCGCATCCATCGTCACTATCACAGACCATGATGTGTTCAAGTCGGCTATCTGTGACCATGTGCTGCCTCATTAGCCATATACTTTTCTTTTTCTATTGCCACTCCTCTCTGTAATGCCTGTACGGCCTTGAGAGTAAATAAATGAAATGAAATCTATCTATCTATCTATCTATCTATCTATCTATCTATCTATCTATCTATCTATCTATCTATCTATCTATCTATCTATCTATCTATCTATCTATCTATCTATCTATCTATCTATCTAACCTCCTTACGCCGCTATTCAACCGAAAAAAAAATTAGTGCCCTTCCACTCTGTGAAGAAGGATAACCTGCGAAGCTGTATTGGAATGACTGTCTTGTCAATTATAATGATTTATATGGTTATGGGTATATTGATTGAGCAAAGGAACATGCAGGTAACTTCGTGGTTGTTATCGTCTTTATTTTGTCTCATTCGTTATCACAGTGACCATAGCTTTGTGGCCAATGTCGCACACCACGATCGGTTGAACAGAAATGCTAGACATGTTCTTCCCAACTGTTAAGTCTATACACGACAGGTGACGCGTGGTTGGCACATTGACGTCCGTGTAGCGCTCAATTCGAAACTGTTCCAGCAAGAAGGATACAATCCACTTGCCGTCGGGGCGCGCTAGGTCGACGTTAAAGTCGACGATTGGTGGCTGCACTGTTGCGCTTTATTGTACTTTCGATCCTGCAATGGGAGTGAAGGAGCGCCACCATCCCACGTTTTATATATGGCCATGATGGTCATACGTCATAACATGGTCGATAAGAGGCCACCATTCAGAGCGACCGCCGCGACTGATAACAGCACGCGGAAACAGTTCAACTATATATATATATATATATATATATATATATATATATATATATATATATATATATATATATATATACAAACACGCACACACACACACACACACACACACACACATATATATATATATATATATATATATATATATATATATATATATATATATATATATATATATATATATATATATATATATAGCCTTTATACATGGCCCTTGCCCATGGACACATTTTTCATCAGAACCTAGCCATATACAGCTTGGCTGTGAAAATTCTTCGGAGCTTCACGTCGTCATCAAGCCTCCATAACCATGTTATCGTCATTCACCCGTAATCTTGCCGCCCTTGTCATGCCATCGTCGTTATTACGTCGCCGTCATGCAGTCAGTCATTCTTTCTCATACCGTCATCGTGACGCCATCGTGGTCGTTCCATCATCGGAATTCCAAAGTTCACCATCCGGCTCTCGTCATGGCATCGCCGTTAGGCCATCACCGTCATACAGCCGTTACCACCTCCTTGTCAGGCCATCGTCGTCATTCCACCTTCATCGTTCTGCCGACGTCATTTCTTCTGCGTCAATTAGTCGAGATCACGCCCCTGTTATCATTGCATCATTGCCACGCATTCATTGTCATACCACTGTCGGTCGTCACGGTGTCATCGCCATACCATCGTCATCATTTCAGAATCGTAATACGATTGTCGTCATGCCGTCCTCTTCATACCAGGCCCGTCGTTCTATCGACATCATTCCTTATTTGCAATTCCATCTTAATTATGCTGTCGTCAATAAACGACGATTTTGCCACATCGTCAATGCGTTCTAGCCATACAGTCGTCGTCGTGCATTCTTTGCAATACCATCGAGGTCGTTCCATCGTCGCCATTCCAGCTTCGTCATCCCATTCTCGTCATACCGTTGTCGTCACGTCGTCGCGGTCAGGTCAGCGTTGTCATACAGTTGTCGCTAAGACATCGTCGCCATGCTGTCGTCGTTATGACATCGGCGTCATTTCAGAATGATCATCCCATTGTCGTCATACGGTCTTCGTCGTTCCATCGACGCCATCCGGCTTCGTCATTCCATTATCATCACTGCGCCGTCGTCATACAGTCGTCGTCATGCCGTCATGGTCGTGGTCGACCCATAGCAATCCCACAACAAAGTGGGCTTATTCCGGAACAAGTGTATATGGCATATAGCTGAAGCAAGGGAAGTCTCAGAATGACCATTAAAGATTGTAAATAACGGCGTCTTTAGCAACACATACTGTGTGCCACTTCACTGCTTGATTGCTAATCGCATTAACGTCGACAGTGATCGTGAGATGGGTTCTGCAGGAGATTAATTTTTTTCACCTTCTATATTATGTGAATTAGTACTTGCAATAATTACTGTGCGCCCACTGCGACATCACCCATAGGCTACAGTATGTGAAAACAACCAAATAAATACTTCATTTTCATAGAATATGGAATGATTCTTTTTTTTTTAGTAGTTGGACTTGTAGTCCACAACGAACACGAGGCTAAAGGAAACGCTAGAGTAGATGGTTTCTTAGCAATTTTGACCACTTTGCGTTCGTTAACATAGTTTCAATGTGTAGTGCACGACCATCTTTTCACTGGCCACTGCGCCAGAGAATGGATGCTCGAACTCGTATAAGCATCAGAACGCGATAGGCTCTAAGCCACCACCAGGGCGAGAATCAGAACGATGAGGGCGCAATATGGAAGTAAAAGCTGTCAGCAGAGAATTCAGGTGACGGGGAACGGTGTCCCCAGATGATGTTTATTTACACCTGCTAAAAATACATTTTTTTTTATTTCTTCATTCTCTTCAACTCTGACGACAGGTTCAAGCCTCAGAAGCTCTCACACACAAAACGGCGCTGCGTAGCTTTCACCGCAAGCCTTTTCTCTTGCTACTGAAATGGAAAGAATTCACATATTCACCTTCACAGAGCCAAGAGAGAAAAAAAAAACTCCTAACTGCCCTCACATGCATTTCTTTAATTAAGTCTTTCTCTGGTAAAAACACCTTCCCATGCTGGCAACAACTCTTGCAACTAAAGTAGGCTACTAAAAGGTGGCAGTTCACATGTTCCCCATCCAGTGTGGGTTATGTTGTTGACTCAAAATAACATAAGGAATGAAGTGCCTTCAACTTACCTACTTTCGCTCCCACATCCATGGACGTCACCCTTATGTGACTCCTACCGTTCTCATATCAAAAGTCATTTAGGAGACTGAATTCGCTTTTAAAGTGTCTGATTGAACGCTCCTTATCGCGACAACCCTACGGCACGAAATAGAAGCTGGCAACGTACCTAAACGGGAACGTACTCATTTGTGGTATCCTCCTTTCAATACAAGCAGCTTCGCACCGCCGAGGCCGTAACCTCCACCAAGGCCTAGACCGGCGCCTCCGAGGTCAGCGCCACTGAGCAAGACGCCTCCTCCGTGTCCTCCGGCGAGGACTCCGCCATAGCCGTGTCCTCCGGCGACGCCTCCAAGACCGGAGTGGGCCACAATGGCGCCTCCACCGTCGACCTTAGACACGTGGTGCACCGTGTTGACGAGGAATGATGGTCCGGCTACGGCCTTGGTGACACCTTGGCCGCCGCCGTTCAGGAGAACCACGCTGCTGCCGACTCCTACTCCGGCACCGCCTCCCAGGTCTGCGCCACCGAGAGCTAGACCGCCACCAAGGCCTCCCAGGCCGCCTCCGTATCCTCCGTATCCTCCGGCCAGGACGCCACAAAAGGCACTGCCTACCAGTGCGCTCATTACAACGGCGTACACCTGTGCGCGTGCGCGTCACGTAGTCCATGAGTCAGTGCGTGCTGCAGTAGGCCAGGGCAGCTGCCTATGAGCTGCTATGGCTAAGACAGGCTCCATTCCTCTCCCCCGTGCCTACTAGCACTAAGTTAAGCACAGCTGCTGCTGCTTTGGTGACAAAAAGTTTCTTTGGCTGCCGACAGTTGTCAGCAGGGCTCCTCAATTTAGCCAAATCCAGTAATTTCACTGCACCGCTTCTCAATCTCTTGAGACCATATTTTAGAAGGCAGCCGACGTATTCATTATTCAATAAGTAAGGTACAGGCAAATGTTTTCGCTATGAAGGCATATTTGTCTTCGTCGTATAATTAATTCGTGCATCAAAGGGGAAATGCCAGTTTCTAGACTTCAAAACTTTGCAATGCTCAGTCAACCTGCATTTTAGGAGTGATACTAGTAGTCAGCTTCGCATTTGGTTTGATTACGCAGATTTGGTTACTACACGGAGCATATTTTATTTATTATGGCGTGATAATTTATGAGTCAGTCATGTGATAACTTTGATTCGACTGGTTGTGCCGCGCTGTGCTACATAGTAACCGACTGTTAAAATAATCACATACACGATACCAATTTTATATTTATGGTTTGGTACGTGACTTGATACAAAAGATCTGAATTTAAGTTCGAAGGAGTAGTACCCTGAAGAAGAAGCAAGAGGCGCTATAGTCACAAGGTGACCATTCCTTTTCGATACAGTTTGCTTACTATTGTCTCGTAGTACCACAGGCGCCTAAATTCAGGCGACTGTAGTAACATACAAAGATATCATATAGTGAGCCTCTGGCTGATCGGCTCCATTTTATGTGTTTCGGATAATTATTCCTCAGAACTGGAATTATCGTGGAGACATCACTCGGGAAATATTAACGAAGAACGGGACGCTACCTCTCGTACTCGTATAGCAGATGTACAAACTATATCTTGCGATCTGGCATGAAAAAAACTTCGAACAATGCACTTTTCGTCATCATTTGGTACTAGCCCCATTTAAGGTTTACGCAGGCAGTTCATCGCGAACTATCACTCGCACATGCCGATTCAGTGCTTAAAAAGGACACCACCTGGAATGCTATGTACAAGGGTTCCCTTACGATCACCTAAGTTGAACAGGATTAGTCGGTAAACAGGAGACCACCTGGATATGCCGAATGCAGACGGATCCTGTATTGCTGCAAAAATGTTTACAGTCACAAAGAGACTTGCAGTCCCAGTGTCCGCGGAAATAGATATCTTCCCTTAAGCGAAGCTACTTTAGTACATTTTACCTGTAATCTATACTGATATGATTCATACACTAATCCAGTGCAAATCATGAACTTAATTCAGTACTTATTTGTAGGCAAGAGAGGAGAAGCACGTGAGGAATGCGCACTTCCACTCTCGGCATCCAATTTTCGTGTACTTGAAGACGTTATAAAACATCATTGCAGAGGCATGGACATTCAGCTAAATGTGACAGCACAACATCCCCAATAAGGGGACCGTATCACCGGGAAGAGCAGTACATGATGCCTTACCAGAGTGTTCATGGTGAGTGGTTGGTTGATGATGCCACAAGCAAGCTTTGGAAGCTTTTGTCTGCCAAATGGCAACTAGCGCTCTTATATACTTGCGCCCCCATGTCTTCTCACTACGTCACCACTCAAGGCGCGACGCACAGGTTGGCCCAGCTCCTCCGCTATCGCGTCCTTTCCGACAGGCCCGTCTTCCTCGACATCGCTAAGCGCAGCCTCCCCCCTACCCCCTGCTGTGACCCTCCGAAGCTTCCTTACGGTACACCGCACGCTCACGCACACGAAACACGACACACAAGCACACCTTATCAAAACCTAATATTCTAGTCAACCGATGCCTCGGTCCTTTCTTGAAAAACGTGTAACGGCAAAAGCCGAAAGCCTCGGTACGGTGCCTGCGTTTCAATATCGAAAGCCTGCAAGTACCGTGCCCTGGATCGGAAACAACATTCACCTTTTTCACGCTTGTAGCCGCAATGGGCGGTACTCCTCTCCTAGAGTAGCTTTTACTTTTTTTTTCTCGAGTCACATGCTCTCTAGCGTGGTGTGTGGGTCGTGCGAACAAACACCGCTATCGAGCGCGAGCATCTCTATCGCGGCGTCCGCCCCGGTCCGGGCAAATGAAAACTGAGCCCGCGGCGGCAGCGCCCCCTTACCGGCCGCTCTAGAGCATGTGAGTTCCAATGTTTAGGAGTGCGATGAATCCGCGTCCGCGATTGCGTGGTCGATGTGTATTCTCATGGCGATGTCGTGGGTGCGACACGAGGAAGAATGCCGCGGACAGCCGCGGCAGAGTTCTCCGGTTCCGGCGGCCCACATCGCTCAGTTGGGCGGGCGGCTCGGGTGGAGGGACCTGCGTCATTTCGTGGTGACCGCGAGCGCCACAGTTCAATTCAGCCCAGCGGTTCTCCCACCCCGCAGATATTCATGTCTAGCGCCGTTATCGGGCACCCTCGCCGGAATCTCTGATGAGATTCGAGGGGAAAAAAATAAGAACCTCCCCCTTCCTCTCTTTGCTGGTGAAGAAACCGACCGCACGGCGGAAGCGCCTATACTTCCCGCCACGAATTTATTAAGAAAGAAGCTTTTTTTGGGCCCGCTAAGCCGCGGAAAGTCCTCTTATACCCTCATGGTGCCGACGACGTTGTATTGTTGGTCAAACTGCTGGTCGCGCTCTCTTTCATTTTGGGCTATTCTGGCCTTGCGCTCACGTATCCTGCGTGTGCTGTTCCTCCTTTTTGGCTTATGTTATCGTCGCACGCCCCGTGTAGAATAACTGCTTCGGGTCATCGGCATGACCTCAAGGGCTGCTGCCAAATTTTACTTCTCCCACGCTGTGCGCCGCAGGCCGATCCCAGCCATCACCCGCATCCGCAATATGACCTTCCACCAGCATGTATCTTCAAGAACACTGCATAATAATAGACCCGTCTATTTTTTAAGGATATATACTCGAGAACACAAAACAATGTTATCGTACAGATGCTTTCTGGGAAGCTATGGGTGAACTTAGTCCTCTTCAGGACACATCTCAAATTTTCCCAATGTGACGTGGTTTTTGGCACCCTTGTCTTCTGTTTGCCCGGATTCTCGATAGTACATTGACGTGTGGCTGTTTATGCTTAAGCGGAACTAAATGACCACAAGACTCTATTAAAAGAACTGAAGGAGATCACGAAGCTCCCTTGTCACCAGTGGTTTTTTTCTTTAGCGAATACTGCAGGTCAGAAGGCCCAAGTAGAATGGGCAAGAATTAAACATGCCCAAGACGCTCAACATTTCGGAGTTCTCAAAAAGGAAAAGCATAGAACACAGAGCACTTCTGTCAAAAACAATGTTTTCTACCTTATACAAAGCAGTTAGGGAAACAACAGTCAGGTAACATTCCACAGGTCTGAGGTAATGTTCTGGCAAACTCTTCCATTCCGTAATTGTATGGGGATAGCAATAATACTTGAACAGGTTTGTCCTACAAACAAATATGTGGTTATGAAAGAGAATATGACTGATGGGTTCTTTAGAGTTTCTAGTGGGGTAGCATAAGGTGTTGGTCAAGTGCGAGAGCCTCGTTTACTAATAAATATAACAATTCCTATGTACTTAACGTACGTGTTGTTCGTAATTCGGTAATTCCGTTATGTTTCATTAGCTGCGAAACAGACATGTTCCGGTCACACTTGCAAAAAATTATAACGGATTACACTCCTCCGAATGTTTTCAAGGGCATCGACATTAGTTTAGTATGCCGAGCCATATAATCGTAATATAATCGTTTTCTAGTGCTGGGGCCTGATGAAAGATGTATATGCTTTTTATGTTATTTTCGTGCGTATGTCTTTGAGCTTGTAGAGTAAAAAACAGAGCTCGGGAAAAGCAGAACAAGTGTCGTCAACGGGAGTATTCCTGCATACTCCTTCTCAGACTCTAGAGGCCGATTGGCGATCCTGAACTCTTGCTCCTTTGCCCGGGTATTTATCATTATCTTTCTCTTCTGCATGTTAATCTTCAACCACACTCTTACGCTCTCTCTATTAAGGTCCTCAATCATTTCTTGTAACTCGTCTGCATTTTTGCTGAAAAGAACAATGCCATCGGCAAACCGAAGGTTGCTGAGGTATTCGCCCTCGATCTTTACTCCTAAGCCTTTCCAGTTTAATAGCTTGAATACTTCTTCCAAACACGCAGTGAATAGCATTAAAGAGATTGTGTCTCCCTGTCTGACCCCTTTCTTTATAGGTATCTTCCTGCTCTTCTTGTGTAGATTTAAGGTAGCTGTAGAACCTCTGTAGATATTTTCCAAGGTATTTACGTAAGTGTTCTGTACTTCTTCATTCCGTAATGCCGCTATGACTGTTGGTATCTCTACTAAGAGAAGAGAGAGAGAGAATAAACATTTTTATTGGGTGAATGCAGCTTTGGAGAGGCGTCCTAATTTCAGGATGCCTTGAGTTCGGGCCGCGTCCTGTGCTCTCGCAATCAGCCGTTGCTGATCCTCGAGGTAGGAGCTGGCCAAGGCTCTCTCCCAAAGCTCGTTGATGTGGTAATGGTTTGGAGGTTTAATGGTGCCGCTTTGCAGCCCCCTACTATATGCCTGAGGGACCCGGGCTCTGCACAGAAGCGGCATTGCGGAGAGAATCGTGTAGGGGCTATGAGGTGATTTCTGGTCGGGTGGGGGAATGTAAACTTGTAGAGCTCGGAGGAATCGCTCCTGCGCTCTAGATAGCGACTTGTGTAGGCGTCAATATGTTCGGTGGGTTAGCTTGTAGTGTTGTGTGATGCCTTGGTAAGAGACTAGTGGGTACATGTGCTCGGGTTCAGATTCTTCGGCGTCGGCTCGGTGGGTCAAATTTCGAGTCACGTGGTTGCGACCTCGTTGCCAGGAATGCCGAGATGAGCTGGCGCCCAGATGATCATGACTGATCTCATTGGCGGCTTTTGAATAATGATCTGGAGCGTATTGGTATAAATTCTGCCGCTAGCAAAGTTGCAGCACGCGTGTTAGAAGTCGGTCACTCTGACTTCAACCTCTGTTTGGGAAAGCGCGAGGGCTATTATGGCCGCTTCCTCGGTCTGGAGGGGATTGTTTCGTGTGAGCGAAATGCTGCTCGGATGTTCTTTGTTGACGACTACGGTGGCTGTTGTGGCTGCGCGTCTGGGGTAAGACCCCGCGTCCGTGTAAGCTGTATAGGGTAAAGTCCCGTATCGCTTGTGTATGGCCAGGGCCTGGGCTTCCCTTCGCTCTGCGTGGTGCACTGGGTGCATGTTGCGAGGTAGAGGACGTACGGTGATGTTGCTCTGGATGGCACTGGGTAAGCTCACAGTCTGAGGCGGTGGATGGCTGAGAGGGGCAGAGAGGCTCCCCAGGCGTAAAAGGATGGACCTCCCCACTTCCGTAACTGCCAGCCTTGTTCGCTGACTGGATAAGTGTGCCTCGATCAGTTCCTCAGCCGTGTTGTGCACACCAAGTCGTAGTAGGCGTTCTGTGGACCTTCTGATCATTGTGTTGATTTTCTTGAGTTCCGTCGCGTTGAGTAGTGCGTATGGAATAGCGTAAGTTATTAGAAACACGACGAATGCTTGGACTAGCCGGAACGTGTCCGCCTCCTCCATGCCTCTTGTCTTGGTTGTTATTCGCCGGATCATGTGGGTAACTTGGACTGTTGTATTCTTAAGCTTGTGAATTAATATTGTGTTCGTGCGATCCGACTGGAAAACCATTAAAAACATATTTACACTAGAAACGGAACAATGGTGTATCCATCCGGTTGTATGTTGATAGTAGGCGAGTCGGATGCGTGCTTATTTCGCGGTGAGACCAGGAAGAGCTCCGACTTTTGGGGGGTGCAGCTGAGGCCGCATGACTTAGCATAGTCACTCACCACGTCTGCCGCTTCCTGCAAGCGGCTCTCCATCGCCCCGACGGACCCTGTGGACGAGCAGATGGTAATGTCGTTGGCCTATAGGCCATGCCGGTTCCCCGGAATGTTATCGAAAAGCGGCGGAAGGCGTATTATGGAGATATTGAAAAGGAGAGGGCATAACACTGCGCCCTGTGATGTGCCGCGCCCGCCCAGTAGGAAGGGGTTTATGGCTTTGTCCCCAACCTTTAGGATGGCTTTTCAATCTGAGAGGAAATCTCCGATATAGGAATACGCCCTGGCTCCACAGCCCAACGTGTTTAGCCTCTGTAAGATTGCTTTATGCTTGACGTTATCGAACGCCCCTTTAAGATCCAAGGCAATGATAGCCGTGGGAAGTTGCATGTCACTGGTACAATCACCTCCTCTTTCAGCTGGAGTAGGATGTCTTGAGTTGAGAGGTGTGGACGGAATCCTACCATTGTTGTTGGAAGTTTGCCCGAGTTCTTCAGGAATGGTTGTAGCCGGTTGAGAACGATGTGCTCTAGGAGCTTTCCTAAACACGAAGGGAGGGAGAACGTTTGTAGGTTCTCAATGGCTGGTGACTTCGTGGCTTCGGTATCAGATGAACCTCGGCCATTTTCCAGTCCTCGAGAAGGTTTCCTTCCCTCCATACTTCGTTAAGGTGAGCGGTAAGCTCTAGTAGGGAGGGGCTGTCAAGATTTACAAGTGCCTTATTGGTAATTTGGTCCAATCCCGGGACTGTGTGGCGTCTCAAGCCCATTATCGCCGCTGTTATTCCATGTAAATGAATGTCCTCATCTAGGAGCTCGTTAGGCGTGCTGGTGTAGGGTGGCAGTGGCTCCGATGGCTGTGTGGGGAAGTACTGGGCTTTGAGAGTCAAAAGGAGGTCCACCTCGTTCCCTGGAAATTGGTGGATTACTCGGGCCGTAGTGTGGTGGAATTCCGTTTTGCTGCTGGCCGTGTTGATTAAATACCTCAATAACTTCCACGTCTTGGAAGTACTCAGTCTTTCCTATCAAGCTGTCGCAGAGGAATGGCCAATTTTCTCGGCATAGCATGGTAGCGTATTCCGCAGTCTCTTCTGTGAGTAGTGCGATTCACCTCTTGAGCTTGCAACTGAATCAAATGCTTTTTCGTAATCTATGAAAGCCATATCGAGAAGCTTATTATACTCTGTGGATTTCTCGATAACCTGATTAATGACATGAATGTGATCCATTGTAGAGTATCTCTTCCTGAAGCCAGCCTGTTCCCTTGGTTGACTAAAGTTCAGTGTTGCCCTTAATCTATAGGAAATTATTTTGGTAAATATTTTGTGTAATACTGGGCCTCTAATGGGCCTAATGGACACTTCGTATAAAGAACCGCCAGTTTTCCAAGCATTATGTCTCCTCCGTCTTTGATTAAATCGACTGTTATTCCATCTTCTCCTGCCATTCTTCCTCGTTCCATGTCTTGCAATGCCATTCTGACCTCATCGCTAGTTATAGGAGGAGTTTTCGTATCCTGTTCATTACTGTTTCTAATGGAGGTATCCTGACTCCTCTAGGTACTGTATCGGTCAGTATAAAACTCTTCCGCTACTTTATCAATATATCTTCGAGATTGCTCATGATATTACCATGCCTGTCTTTCAGTGCATACATCTTGGTTTGTCCTAAGACAAGTTTCTTTCTCACTGACTTCTTGCTGCGTCCATTTTTTCCTGCTTCTTCAGTCTTTCTCACATTATAGTTTTGCATATAACTTATTTCCGCCTTTTTGATCAGTTTTGACAGTTCCGCGAATCCTATCTTATATCTTGAATTGGACACTTTCATTTTTTGTCGTTTTTTTATTAGGTCATTTGTTACTTGGGAGAGCTTGCCTACTGGTTGCCTTGGTGCCTTGCCTCCCACTTTATTTGCTGCCTCTGAAGCCAAACCTAGTTACGGTTTCATTGATTTGCTCTATATCATCATCATCTCTCTGTTCTAAGACTGCATATTTGTTTGCAAGTATTAGCCTGAATTTGTCTGCTTTTACCGTTATTGCCTCTAGGTTGACCTGTTTCTTCTTGACCAATTTTGCTCTCTCTTTCTTCAAATTGAGGTGAATCCTAACCCTCACTAACCTATGACCACTGCACTTTACTTTACCTATCACTTCTACATCCTGCACTATGCTGGGATCAGCAAAAAGTATGAATTCTATTTAATTTCTTGTTTCACCATTAGGGCTTTACCTGGTCCACATTCTGTTGCTACGCTTCATGAAGAAAGTGTTCATTATTCGAAGCTCATTTCTTTCTGCGAATTCTACCAGCATCTCTCCTCTAGCGTTCCTAGAATTGACGCTGTAGTTGCCAATTGCTTGTTCACCAGCCTGATTTTTCGCCACTTTTGCATTGAAGTCACCCATTACTACAGTATACTGAGTTTCCACTTTTCCCATCGCTAATTCAACATCTTCATAAAACTGATCTACTTCCTCATCATCGTGACTGGATGTTGGAGCATAGGCTTGTACTACTTTTAATCTATGCCTCTTATTAGGATTGATTATGACTACAGCTACCATCTCAATATTGCTGTAGAATTCGTCAATCTGGCCAACTATGTCCTCATGAATTTGGATTCCTACCCCATATTGCTTTTTATCTAGAAGACCTCCATAGCCGAGCACAAGTCCGTTATTCATCAATGTATAAGCCTCACCAGTTCTTCTAATCTCACTAAGGCCGATGATATCCCAAACAATGTCTGATGGTTCCTCAAGGAGTCCTGCTAAGCTAGCCTCACTCGACAGGGTTCGGGTGTTTAATGTTGCAAGGGTCAGTTTCCATTGGCGTTTAGAGGCGTTTAGACATTAGAGGCATTTAGACATTTGTTGTCGCCAATGGAAACAACAAATGTCTAAACGACTCTAATTACAAAAACATATTGCTATTGGACTATTCGCTGTCATTCTTCACCCTATTAGCCTCAGCCTTCCGTAATATTCCTGATTCTCTGAATTCAGCACTAAGATAAAGCGCGGTAGTGTGTGCCCACGGTATTGCTCACCCTGCAGCTTCCACTGTGTGGGAACGCATACAAAGACAGACGGCAATTTCGCCTATGATACGAAGCGGTACGTAATTACGATAACATATTGAAATATGAAATAGTGAATAAATTCAAGTACCACTGTAGATACGAAAATGGCATGGGCTGCTCGAAAAAGCGTGTTAGTATGGAATAAAATACACATCATACATCAAGGAATCTCTTGTAGCCAGACATGTTAAAGTAAAGCGTACGAATACCCTCTTGGGCCGGTAAGAACCTTTGATCGGAAAACACTTGCCGAGTTCATCTGTGCCTCTCGATTCTATTGGACTACACACATCCATGTCGAAATGAAGCGTTGTGTAATAGGTCAGCAGAAATACGTCATAAAGCTCCATGCGATCCAATATATTGAATGCGACATGGCGCCACCCTTTAATCGCTTCAAACGGTTAAGGTGCCGTTAGGTGATAAAAGAACATACCCTATAAGCTACCATCTCATTACACGATGCTTATGCCGGCTTGCCAGAGTTTAATAATATTTTCTTATTTGTAAGTCGCAATTTATTTATCAATGGACTCAAAATGTGCACTTACTGTATTTTATAATGCAAGGATAAGTCTCAATTATTGAAGCTTTGGTTACACCGGATTCATAGGCTCGAGCAAAAGACTCACTCACACAAACACACATGCGCACTCACACACAAACAAACCTAACCATATATAATCACAGTGACGCGTATCAATGGAGACAATTCGTTTCTGATCACAAAAAAAATCGCAGTTTCACCCGAAAACCAAACCATCGATTGTGATAGCAAATGCGTAAACAGCTTACGAAGTAAGGATAGTAGTGTGGGAGGCAGCATGAAGAGGTAGCCGTTGTAGCCACGGTTTATTTAGGCCGGCCAGTCATGGGTGCCGCCTAGCTCGGTAGCAGCCGATACCGCGGCCGCTCAGTCCGAGCGTGCGAGCATGTTCTTTTTTCGCGCTAGGCTGCACGTGACACGTCTTCTTCTTCACTAGCTCTGGAGGCGATAGTCGCGCCGTTACAGGGCCCCGCTCTTGGTGCGAAGTACGATATAAATTTGTACCAAAAGCGTGCTTATCGAAAGAAGAGAGCCTGCAAGCCTATTAACATGAGTGGCAGTTCGTAGCGCCCGTTAAGACGTCCAGGTAAATTCCGTGTTGTGATGAAGGGCACAAATAGCTTTCTGGTGGTTGTGGAGACAGCCCCCCCTGCCACCATGTGTTGCACGACATAGGGCTGCATCGGCATGTCAGCAGCGGAAACACAAATAGCGCACACAAGCGTGCGTGAGCTGCGCACCTGTGCGCAGATGGTGCCGCCGGAACACCAAGTCTGGACACAGGGTGCATTGTCTTGCACGTTGAGGACATCGTCTTGAGTTGTCGACATCTGCGCGCCTAGTGCGGTGTAACTCGGCAAGAAGAGTTAAAGCGTATTGGCCGGTTCTTGGCGCGTGGCGATAGTTCAGGCGGTTGAGGGGAGCAACGCTCAAGACGCTCTCGTCGAACGCATACAACGGTGGCAATGGCGGACAAGATCGAGCATCGCTGTGCATTGTTGCCCTTGCCGATTCATGCTGCGTGACCATTGCAGGTGCTGGTACGGTTATGCAGGGTGGCGTATTGTCACGACCCGCAAGAGCTTGGTCCCGAAATGACGTGGTCAGTCCGACCTTTCGTTTGGTGCGTGATTTGCCAGGGCTTTTATTAGAGAAGTGTAGAAAGCTGATGCTGTTGTCGTTTGTAGTGTCAGGTTCACGTAATCCGAGAGAAATGTACCAGGCAGCACCGGCAACGCAGGTTCTGAGCGAATGCGGAAACAGTGATGCCGTAGTGCAAAATCACAACCTGCCGCAAGTTCTGGTAGATGCCCGGACCTGGTAGTCGGAGCTCCAAAAGAAGACCATCCGGCAACTCGGCACTGGCATGGAGATAGCTCAAGTGTTGGTCACTTATGTTGTTGGCCCAGAATGATTCTCGAGCTGAAGAAACCAAATGGCAGAGCTGCTCCTGAAATATTTTCGTAGGTGATGCTTCGCGGAAGGTGCGAGCACAGAACATCGGAAGGCTCGCCTGCTGCTCCTTGCGGTGAAATCTCGAATGCCAATAGTATCGCGGTTGCAGGGGCCGCTGAAGGCATTGCTAAGGTTGTGCTTCTGGCGTTGCCGTGCCTGCTAGAGCCAAATTTGCGCCTAGGCGAGCCGGTGGGAGAGGCTCTCAATCGGAGATAAGTGAGGTTCCTCCGAACGGAAAGCGGACCGCTTACGGGAATGTCTAAGGAAGAAGAGTGGTGGGCCATAGTGTAGCCGAAAGCGCTTGCGTTTGGCACGGTGAATTCCTAGGAAAGAATCGTCGCGCAGCTGCCATTGAGTTGAGAGGAGGCTTATCGACCGACTAGAGGTTTGATGCTGGGACCGGCGGGGACTGACGATCGGCATGGGTGGACGCAGGCGATGTGAGATGACAAGACGCGGAATGACGCCATAGTTCAAATGGTGAGAGCTGCTGTGACTAGGTGGCGTAGTGACCGAAGACGGCTGCCCGCAAGTCTACGTACAAGTCGGGGCCGCAGAGCCGCAGCCGGAGCCTGGAACGCAGCCGCAGTCTGGAATTTTGTTGATACGGAAGTGGCTGTCCAGCTGGATCAACCAGGTGTCCGGCATGTTGATGTAAAATTCCCGGACACTCTACAACCGCGGGACGTCCATCTCGCTTAGGTGAGTTCACGCTGCCACGGCTGGGATCGGTTGTCCGGTGTCACCAATTTGTGGGAAGCGGCGCGAACAGATAGCCGCCGTAGCCACGTTTTATTTAGGCCGGCTAGCCATGGTGCCAGCTGATCTCAGGAGCGGCCGCTAAGGTGTAACGCGCCAACGTGTTGTGGATGTATATGTAGATCCTTGTTATCTACTGGCACGTACCCACTCTGGGGTATTGACGAAGAATCGAGGAGGTATAGTAAAGTGTAAAATAGGTCACATTTTTTATAATAGTTAAGCTCTAATGTAAAGACAGAGATTGCAGAGGCTGCATGATTTTATGAAACTGAAATTTCTACCATGGCCATAAAGTAAAAACAATTCAAGTACCATTTGATCGCGGAATATGCATCCGCGATCTGGAGTCCTCATTAGTCCTACATAATTAACATGCTTGAATCCGTCCAGAACCGTGCAGCACGCTTCATATCGTCGACATACGACTTTCATTCCAGCGTAAGCTCCACTAAACTATCACTTGGCCTCACTACCTTAGCTCTCAGACGAAAAGTTGCACGCCTGTGTTTATTCCATAAGTTATATTTCAATTTCCCCTATCTGCGTGGTTCCCTTATATCTCCTCCCATTCGTACATCGCGCCGCGTATTCAATTCAAATAGCGTCCAACGACTTCATGGCTCCACTAATGCTTTTAACAAGTCCTTCTTTCCGACCGCACTTGAAGAATGGAACCTGCTGCCCGATTCAATAACTAATGAGCACGACGCGACAAGGTTTAAGGCGATGTTGTTAAATTGTCTGGGTTGACATGTTTCTTTTTGCTCCAATTTGTGTTCATGAAATTTTATCCCTTTTCCTGTATTGAGTTTTTTTTTCTTCCCTGTAACCATTTTGTACTCGCCCTGTTGCCCTAACCTTTCGCCGACATGTGTGGCGCTTGTGGATTCAAGGCAATATTGGCAAGCATCGTGTTAACTATTGTGTTCTTTGCTTCTTTTTATATCCCTCTGTGGATTGTTATGTTTTTGACCTTTGTTCTTTTCTACCTTGTATATGCTCCCCCCTTATGTAATATCCCGACAGGGGCCTTTAAGGGACAATAAATGATGATGATGATGATGATGATGATGATGATGATGATGATTTTTTAGCCGACGTGTTCTTCTTTTTGTGGTACGTGCACGTGAGAGGTCTTCTTTTTCACCGGCTGTGGAGGCGATAGTGGCGCCGCTACAGTAGTTTACAACAAAGTTACAAACTTTCGCTTACTATCTAAATTAACAATCATGGTGTCAGCGTGCACAGGCAAACATAAACACATACCATTCGATGACCGTGGATACCCGCTATCAAAAGGCTGGCGTGAGGAAGCGCGGCAGCAGCAGGGAGCGAAGTGACCATTGTGCTGGGTATAGCTTCAACTCAAACTCAGCGGCTAGAACGCAGCACGCACAAAGGGATGGGCCGCCGTCACACCAAGACTCAGCCGCCGACGCAGATCGCTTTCAAGAGAGGGCGTGCCCGGCCGCGCAGTACGCAGTTGCTGCCTGTGTACAACGCTGACCCCCGCTCCCTCCCCTCGCCCCAGGGCCTTTCGCGCGATGGAAGAAAGCGAGTTAACTCGCCACTTTCTTCCCTTGCGCACGCAAGATTGAGCCCCGATCGTCGGCTGAGCACGAAGTCGCGGGATCGAATCCTGGCCACGGCGGCCGCATTTCGATGGGGGCGAAATGCGAAAACACCCGTGTACTTAGATTTAGGTGCACGTTTAAGAACCCCAGGTGGTCGAAATTTTCGGAGTCCTCCACTACGGCATGCCTCATAATAAGAAAGTGGTTTTGGCACGTAAAACCCCACAATTTATTTATCGTCGGCTCCCTTTGCTCGTTCCACTCACACCTACATCATGTGGTGCGCGGTGACGGTGTTATCGCCGTTGGACTTTATACGGAACATAGCGGCGATGGTGCCGGCAAAAATGCGCGTATAGTGTCTATATAATTGTTTTCGCATTACAAGCACGCAGAATAACTCATAAAGACGCTACTATGTTTATGGTTTCCATGCGTAAAGCCATAAACAGGCAAGAGTCCATCGGAAGACAAGATTACACGAGAACTGCCACAGCAGACAGATATCATCTTATGATTGGCTAGAGGTGCTTATTCGAGACTCCAAACTAAATCAGTCCTGGACAAAATAACGTAACTCACATCTTTAAGCCGCTTCATGCAATGCTCTATCTTTTCCGGCGAAGAATTTTCTCTCAGTGAGCGACTGTCTTAAGATGCTCCGCGCCTACTGCGCAGTAGCCAAGCCAACATGACGGCGTGAGAAAGCCTGCTACAATGGCCTGGTATCGCGAAGTGAACAATTTGATGAGTGCACGACGCTGAGCGAGGTCGTTATAGCGCATCGTGTCAGCAAGATAAGCATTTGCGTCACTTGAATTATACAGCGTTGTGCCCCTTCCCCTAGCGCAGTTTGATCACTTATTTCAGTGTGTTTGGATGAAGCTACGGCATTTGTGTGCATTTAGCGCGGTGTAAGTGCACATCGTATTAATTGTACTGAAGGATTGAACGAACATCAAGGCCGTGGTGCATGCAGAATTTGGCCTGACAACTCAAGAATTGTTTCATTTATGTGGAAATGCCATATTTACGCTCAGCCACAGCGCACGTATCCGTAAAAAAAAATTGGGAAAAGAGACTTCTGTAGGGTTTATTGGCGCAGAACGCTAAGCCGTCCAAACATGACGAACTCAACGTTACCAACCTAACATCCCCATCCCGCCGGTCGCAAGTTGATGATGATGATGATGGTGATGATGATGATGATGGCCTCATATTATGGCTCGTACCCACACTGGGGGATTGGCCCACAATTGCGTGCTGAAGCGATTACCACTTCTTTTGAAGTGTTACTTATTCTGTGAAAAAAAATAAGAAAGAAAGATAAGGAAACCTACAAAAACCAATAAATTACATCACAAGAAAACTGTCAAAAAGTTATTCGTTTTGTTGATTGTATGTATCCGCAAACGGCATCAAACACGTCCCTGTGGCTGACCCCTATAATAGACGCACCGAAAGATAGTATGATTTCTGATGCTAACATTAACCCTAATTTAGCAAGCGGAAGTTCTAGATGTCTTTTCTTAACAATTTGTATCACCGACATTCCAAAAAGTAGTGATTTAATGATTCTATTTCTTGGCAGTATGGACACAGAGGCGATAGCGTCAGACCAGTCCTGTGTAAATATTGGTTTAATGGAGGGACACGGCAGCGTAATCTCGCGATCACTACTTCTGATCGTCTTGATGGGCACCATTGGATTTTCCACGGAAATTTTAGGTGCTGGTATTCTATCCAGGTTGTTATTAATTCACTGACATCTCTATGAATTGAATATTTTCTATATCTAATTGCTGTTATGTGCGCCACTACTGGAATAACGGGCATTATAGGTTCACTCAGGGATGCTCGCGCTAATGAGTCTGCCATTTGATAATGATAATGAGTCTGCCATTTACATTCATTTCAATGTAAGCCACAGTAGCCAGGTATCGATAATAATTTTAGAGAATTCAACTGTGGAAGAAGTAATGTTAGAAACGTCTTTAGAGTTACCGAATTGGATGAAGCTGTAAGCGAAGTACAGACCGAAAGAGAATCTGTTATAATAACTGCACTGATTGAATTTGAAGGAAGTCTCCGAAGCGCTAAGATCGCTGCTAAAAGTTCGGCTCCCATCTCTTTCTTCATCCTCTTCGATGTGTGCGCGAGCACGATTTCCAACATGCTCCACAGCCGACAATGTCACATGCACAGTTCCAGAGGACAAAGAAGTTGAACCGGTCTCATGAGCTCAGTGCCGTCTGCTGGTCGTACCTTGCATGCTCTTGCGTACCCTGCGTTCCCCTTAAAGATTTCAATAACTTTATCTAATTTCCAAACCTAATCAGGTACTTTGTCGTTTCTAATAATGACAAGGTCATTACTCTTTAAACTCTTGCCGAGCTTCTGTGATCTGCTGTGCACGCGTAGTGCCAAGACGTATTCTTTGTACCAGCACTGCCAAAAATTATTTAGTTTTTGTTGTGTACATCTACAAGATCCCAGTATGTCTGTGCGATCTCCCGAGTTCTCGCTAACTTGAGCTTGAGGAAAGGCAGTAAGACGTCTACCCACCAAGAAAGTGCGGAGGAGTCAGTACTTAGGCTTTGGTAGCATCATTGGAAATGTATGTGAGCGTGCAAGAATGTATCACTGTCGCTACCTCTGTTAGTAAAGTGTTGAGCTGTTCGAAACTGAAGCACCTTTTTTCTAATATTCTCCTGAAGCAGTTCTTAACTGATTGAATCATTCTCTCCCAAAAACCTCCCCACCAAGATGCGCGCTTACTTACTTACCTGTTACTAAAGGTACAAAAGTTCTGTACCTGAACATCGCGTAGAAGTCCATATGTAAACTGAAGTGCGCGATTAGTTTCCTTAAACGTTCAAGCATTGTCAGAATCAATTACACTTGGTAAACCACGATGCGAAATAATATTTTTAAATGAAAATTCTGACCAGCAGCAAACCAAGTTTCCTGTAAAATAATAATATCTGGAGAATATATAGAAGCAAGATATAAAATATATGTTGCAGTGGAAAGTATGGAACGACAGTTCTGCTGAATTTCTTTGAAACTTGTTATGGTGAATATATCCGAGCAGCCGAGATTGCTTGATCTAAAACGCCCTCTTTCAAGCAGTTCTTCTTAGTAGGAATCTCTGTCACGTTAGTGGGAGAGGAATCTCGTCTTGGAGTTAGTGGGAAAGCTAGGCTTTTTCTTTATCGGCCCCTTTGCTCGTTTAAGAGATCGGGGGTCCATTTCCACATCTTGATTCCCCATCCCATCTGCTTCGGAGAGATAGATGTGGTCAACTTTCTCAGAAATTGATGGCTTTCATAAAGTTGATAAATCGTTTTTAGACAATGGCTGTGCTGTCGACAATTCACTAGGCTGGTTTCATGGTAGGCTAGGCACCTGATACTCAATGCTGGCCCCATTAGTAATTTCAAACCACTCAGCTATTTGTGAGGACATAATCTGAACAAGGGAGTTCCAATGCGCTCCATTGCTTTTCCCAACGCCTTTCCTACAGAAGCTGGAACATCCTCAGAGATTGAGTTTCGCATATAGTGTTTTACGGGCGGTTATGCCAGCATACCCTTGAGACCTGCTGTGAATTTCTTCAATAGACTGGCGACGAGAGTATCGACGTCTATCAATTGCTTCAAGGATTTGCACTTCTTTTGACCTTGAAGGGTAGTTAAGCTCATCTGCAGGAGAACTGAAAAAGCAGGAGGACTCCCATTGTGGGAAGAACAGTCTACTATAGCCTTTTCCACAAATCCGGCACCGTGTGTTGGACCTGCTACCTTTTCTGGAATGCCCAACCGCCAGCATTTTAGACACTGAATGACAGGAAGTGATGGGCAGTTCATTCCAGCTAATGTAGCTATGGCTGTTTCTGTGGGCATGCGCTGGTTATCAACCACATGGCTGCAAGGATACACAGAAATAATGCCGGCCTTTGAAAACATTTCCTAAATTTCTGCAGGACTCAAACTTATGTCGACATCACGGATTAGGTCTTTGGTACATGCTAGGTGATGAGCAATAAAACTGCTCACAGGATGTGTCGCAAAAACATTGCACTTCAGTAAATCTTGCACACAAGCCTGGTCTGGAGAACAATAAAGAATGCCCCCTCGGCCCAACTGTCGAACCTCGGTGATTGGCCGAGGCCATCCGGAGTTCGAATTGAATCGCTTTGGGACTCTTCATGCGAATCACTCCACCATCACTCGGGACTAAAGCCACATGTATGGTGCTGGTCCCACTGCGTAAGAAAAGCTCCACCGGCAAATCAGGGGGAGGAATAGAAGCCTACCAGGAGTAAGCCCCCTCGCCTAGCGATGAGAGTGACATTGCAGACAAGTAGGATATTAATTTAACAAGTTAACAGATATTGGAATAAAATGTCAAAAATTACTTAGGTAAAAAACAAAGAACAAAAGTAAACCGCCATATAGTTGACCAGAGCCAGCGTGGAACTATCAGGAATCAGCTGCACGGAGAGCAGCTCCTCATCACTTGTACAGAGTGAAGCTTACCGCATTCTGCAGGTCGCGTGCCCATCTCTTCTTTCGTCCTCTTTGATGCGCCGAGATTTACATCAGACTCGCTTCAAATCTGCCTCAATTATAGTTCCGGCTTCACATGTTTTACTATCTTTTTCACCTGTTTTTATTATCCACAAGAAAAGCGGCAAATACTTCCTAAGAAAGGGATCAGTCATGCAAGGCGACACAATCTCTACAGTGATATTTATGCCTACAAGAAGTATCCAAGCTATTCAAGACTGTTAAGGATTAGCAATGAGAGCCAACTGAGGATATCTCAACAACCTTGAGTGTGCATATGACGGTGTCCTGTTCAGCAACTCTGGGAACGAATTGCAACGCATGATTCAGGACCTTAATCGAGGAAGTGTAAGGGTAGCGTTGAAGATTAATATGCAGATGACCCAGGTAGTGTTCAACAGCCTGGCAAGAGAACACAAATTCATGATCGGCAGTAGGCCTCCGGAATCTGTGCAGAAGTACGTTTATATAGGTATTTTCCACACAAAGGACCCTGATCATGGAAAGGAAACTTGCAGAAGAGTAAAAATGTGTTTGGAGCGCATACTGCAGGCATTACCAAATCAGAGCTTACCGCTACCATTTACCCGAAAAATGTACAATTATTGCATTCTACTGGTACTAACATATGGGCAAGAAAAGTGAAGGTTAACAAAGCTGGAGAACAAGTGCTTCTTTCTGTATTTGCCCCTCATGGCTACTTCATAGCTCTCCGTGCCCTGGACAAGGATTCTATGCGATGGGAGCACGTTTTTCCATCGTCACATCGTCCACCTTAGACCACCTTAGACGGTAGTGACTGCCAAGGGAGCTCACATTGAGCCTATGCGCGGCATTAAAACAGCACCTGTAACCGTGTGCAGCATGGTCACATCCCATCCCGATCGATGTGCGAGTGCTGCTGCCCTTGCCTTGAAGTCATGTGAAGTATTTATGAACTTTTTTTCTTTTCCTTTCCCTCATTACTATCAAAGTAAAGGCACTTTGTCACTTTGTAGTGTAGTAACTGCCATTCCTTTGACGGTGTGATGAATGGGCAAGTGCGGTTGCACTTGTCAGCGCTGTAGCAGACACCCAGAAAATGAAGCTACAAAGAGATGTTAGTGGTTCGCTTGAGAATATAGCCTCTGCTAGAGACGCGTGATTTGCAATCATGCTATCAGTTGACGGCGATTATTTATGTTGTTGTCGTTTATTTCCAGTTTTGCTTCCTTCTTCCTCTCATACGACGGCGTAAGTTAACGGCGTTACCACTTTAGTTGTCCCTTATCTTAACGTAAGAAAGTTTTGGCTATGAAATCCTATACCAACGATGCAACTTAGTAAATTCTACCCCTGTTTCTTGGGAATACCCAGGAATGCCGCCAACTATTAAATTGAATCATCTACTCCTGTCTTCTGGATCTGCAAACTTTTGTGTCTGGGAAGGGAAAGCCTTTTCATGTGCTTGACCCTGTTTCCAATAGTATCCAGTTTGCGAGCCTTAGTTTTTATTTACGACATATAACTTTGAAACAATCTTTTCTGAAGCCAACAAATGTGTTCAATGTTTTGGTTTTGAAGTCGCCAAGCTCCTGGTGAAAATCATTGAGCATGATCACGATCTTTGTTTTAAACTGTGCTAAATCTGCTCGCATAGAAGCTTGGCTGTCAAAAATCTTATACAAGAGTTCTTCATTTGAAGAATCATGGTGTATTTATTTGTTTACTTACCGTCTTACGCACAACTCCCGTTCCATATTACAGTGGAGGGGGGAGGGGTGTTAGATACAGCAAAGTGAAACAAACTAGAGAGTACTGTCAGGATTGGGGGCTCAATCCCGTCGCTCGTGATCCGTTGTGAAGATTGGAGTCGGGCATGAATTCGAAGGTAGCTGGCCCATGCCGTCGTCCAACTTATCCACGCTGAGGACGTTGATGAAGGGAAGGACTGCTTCTCATCGAGAACGAGGAATATGGGTTTATTTACAGTATCTACATCAGTCTAGCATGACTGCAAGAGAAAGTACATCAGTCCAACATGACTGTTTGAGAGTAGTGTCAGTCTAACATGACTGCTTGAGAGAGTGTGTCAGTCTAACATGACTGCTCAAAAAAGTGTGTCGAGCATCCGCACAACAGCGGTTCATGAACACTCGGTCCCCCCTTGATTCCAAGGGGACAGAAACGTTCGTCCAGTCATTGTAAACACGCCGCCTCTCTCCGGGACGGCTTACAAACACACACACACACACACACACACACACACACACACGCACGCACACACGCGCACACACACACACACACACACACACACACACACACACACACACACACACACACACGCACGTTCACGGTCCGGTCCGGAACCGACGTCACACGGACTTCGTAGAACTCGGAGCTGACCCTCGCAGCGCAGCCGGGTAGCCATTGTCCTGCGTCTTGGTCGGCGCGTGGGAAGGGGTCCCCGACGACGTTCCCGCGGCAACTCCCCCGCTCGCGGCCAACCCGGTTGGCGGTGTCGTGTTGCGGCACAAAGCCTGCTTCGTCGAACACATTCAGTCACAACGGCGACAAGGCTAGAGCGTAACGGTGGCGTTCCTTGAAAATTGACGCCACTGTCGTCGCAACTGGCCTGCAACACTTGCACCTCAGCTGGGCCGTTCTTAACAGTACGTATTAAACACCTTGTACAGGAAACAAAAAAAATAAAAAGGAAAAAATGCAATAGGTCGCAATAGTATTGCACATTTCTAAGAGAAAAAATTAAGGATGAGCCTAAGATATTTGGTACAGTGAAAATGTCATCATGCAACAATAAAAGGACAATATTCAAATATATGCAGTGATTTCTACCCATAATACAAGAAAAACGTCAGCCGTAGTCGAAGTCAGAAATAATGAAAATGTAATATAAAGAGCTGCCACAAAAGCTTCGTTATCAATTATCAATTATGCTAACAACTGTAGCAGGCTGTCGATTCGATTAAAAAATTGTCTCGGGGGAAAAAGTACCTTTGCAAAAATTTTTTCCGCAATTTATTTATTTATTTATTTATTTATTTCCAGAACCTTAAGAGTAAATATACATTATAGGGAGGAGAAGCAACATAAAAAGAGGTACAAAATAAGATTATACAGAAGAGGCACATTATAGGTAACAGTGAAAAATTATGTTAGCTCACTAATTACACATCATAATAAACACTTTTTATAATGCACAAAAAATAGTAATGGTAGTTCACCAGAGAAATCTCATGATACACTTTTCAATACACAAGGTAAAAATGATTGAGCAGTATATACATACTTATTCTGCAAATATCGTGTTTATGCAATAAAAAAAAATCACATGACCTATTAACCGCAAGTTTGGTGATTTTGATGTAGTCAACTAAAGCAGCTTTAAATTTAGCAGGATTACTTATGCTAACAAAAGATGTTGGTAATCATTCACATTCATAATTCATTAATAAAATTACTTATGCATAATCATTCAAAACATGCATTCGTCGCATGTTTTTGGCAAATATGACTGTGAGCGTGTTAATGTGTTTGCGCAAGGCACATGTACCTTATGTGAATTATCTCTACGAGAGGAAATGAATGGTAGTGTATTAATCCATGCCGACCGAAGCGCTATGTTCTGGTACTAAATCTAATGAAATAAGCATAGGCGTATTTTCTTCCTGCGGGCCTAGTGGGAAGGTAGGTTCAGTGCAGCCTTCGTTTGTATTATGCTTGTATTATGGTAATTGGTATAAACCGAGCGGAGTGATTATGGACGCTTTCAAAGCAGTTAATTGAGATTGTATGTTGTGGGTTCCATACTGATAATGCATATTCCAACTGTGCACGAACACATGTGGTGTATAACAATTGTTTGAGTGATAAGGTGCGAGCGAGAAGTTTCTGCGAAGAAATCCAAGCGGGCGACTAGCTTTGTTCGTTATAAAATCGATGTGTCGATGTGGTACTTCCAGGATACGTTATAGGTCATATTGACGCCTAGATGTTGGTAATTCCTTACGCTCTCCAAAGGCATGTTATCAAGTAAATAGGCAGGGCAAGCTACATTAATATGAAATATTCACATCGATTTACATTTCTTGAGGTTAGGTTGCAAGTGCCACTCTTTACTTCAGTTAAGCAACGTGTTTCGATTCTATGCAGTTGTCTAGGCGATACTTGCAAGTGGGCGGCCAGTCAGTTTACAGAAGGTGACAAGGGGATATGCAGCTGTGGTCCATAACTAAGACCTTCAACACGGACAATGATTGTTCTCAGCCCTTATTCCCTGAAGGCTGTGCGGGTCCCCTGCGCTCCTATACGCGGCGAAAAGAGGCCGAGCGGCGGGTCTGACATGGTGGCCCCTTTCACCCCGGTACTAAGACTGAAGGGGGTCACTACATAAGTCACAAGGAGTTCATCAGAGGCGCACGCACCCTGAATACAATAGCTGAATACACCCTGAATACAGTTAAGCAACGTGTTTAAATCCTCCTGAAACGAGCACTTTTAGTGTATAACGCAAAAGGCCTTCATGGGAGCGCAAAATGTTGATAACTTGAAGTTCGTCAGCCAACGTTTCTTCAACAGTTACTGCAGCCGCCGAGGTCGGTGCGTTCTGAGGTAAGTCAGCAGTACATTGTGCCCTCGGTAGCTCAGGCCATTCTTCAGAACGGGAGAGTCCTTTCAGTTTTGTTTCTTTTCCTTGTATCCATCTTGGTGGTGCTGTGAGCTGATGCGGCGACCCCTCTGACGGGAGATGGCTTGTAGCTATCTGCAGCTGCGGTTTTTTGTGAGCGTATTCGGTGTCAGTGTCGACGTCGCCGAAGAGTGGCAGCAGCCTCTCGATGCGTTTAGTTGTTCCACGCCATTCATTTAAAGATCGCGAATTACTTGCGCACCCGTTGTCAATCTTTTGATAAGCCTTGTGAGTAGGGGGTGTGCGAATGTTTTAAACTTTCGAATAACAAATTGAATAGTATCGTATGTGATTGTGTCCTCGAATCGAACAGCTACTATTCGTGAATGCGAATATTTTTTTAATACTTTTCGAATATTTCAGCACGTCCACTGCACCCAAATAAACATCAAATTGGAACAAAAGTATGGTAAATTATCACGCCGCGGGCATAGTGTAAAAATAGAACACGAGAACTTGCAAAGTGGAGCAGGCTACGTCTCTTAGGTAGCCGTACTTTACTGGTTGTACAGCGATTATTCGCACTGTATGAAGAGCCCTTTGCATGCGAAGAACTTTTTCTTATAATAATCAATCTGTGCTTTTAATTAATAACGCTTCATATTGTACTACATATTGACACAAACTTGGTAACTGAAGAATACCGGGATGTGAAAATCTTGTTATAAAAATACTCATAACTGCTGTTGACTATTCGAAATATATTCGAAAATTATTCGGTATTCGATTCCATTCCATTTGCTTCTGGCACTCTTCGATTCGTAATCGATTCGGTCTCAAATATCACTATTCGCACACCCCTACTGGTGAGACCCAATGCAGTTATGTAGGGTACTTTAGAACATCTGAGCGACAAGCGTCTGCTGAATGGCACTTCTGAATTAAACGCATTAGGCGTGCATGGCACGCCTAATGCGAAGACGTGGGATCGTTTCCCACCTGCAGTAAGTTGTTTTTTCATTCACTTTCATAGTCATTCATTTATAATTTCTTTAACAGAATTAGTAAGTACAAGTAATTTTCCCTATGTTGTCCTTGGTGTCTTTGTTGGCTTCTGATGATATGATAATAAAAATTGGGCCCCTCGGTTAACCCCTTTTCTTCTCGTTCATATAATAGAAAGAGAAAGAGTAAAAATTGGAGGACGCTTAAGCTTCGCCTTCAAGAGTGGGACGCGACAGCGTTCCCGTCGACCCGCCAAGGGGTATAAGACAATGCGCTACGGCACAGCAATCACTTACGATGCGCCCCGCATCGGACTTAGCGCCCACCTATCACGCGGTGAGCGTCGAGCAACGCAGCGTTGGGCGCGGCAACGAAACGTGCGCCTGAGCGAACGAAACGAACCAAAGAACTCGGTGTCTCGGAGGGGAAACGATCTACGCCAGCCAAACGTCGTGATCGGCACGGGCAGAGAGATAGATAGTAATCTAAACCGGAAGCACGGCGAAGCGTCGTCAGGGGAGAGGGAGTCCCGCGACGCGCCTGGCAGCGGTCCCAATGCGCGCGCGGCGCGCCTCCTGTCGGGGCAGCGCCGTACATTGAGAGGAGGGGGTCTTCTGTGTTTGCCGCAAGATGGCTCTGCGTGTGCGGAAAGCGCAGAAGAAATGCAGCGGAAACGCACTTCGCAACTCGTGTAATTGTGACTTCTGTACGTTACATGTTCATAATTACCGATATACACCGCAGTATAACTTTCCACGGCTCGTTTCGAAGGCAACACCGCATTCACTAGAGGCGCGTTTGCACCGCTTGGAAGCATCGAACTCGTGGCTGAGTGGTAGCGTCTCCGTCTCACACTCCGGAGACCTGGGTTCGATTCCCACCGGGCCAATCTTGGAAGTTGCTTTTTATTTATGAAGCGCCTGCCGTGATTTATCGCTCACGGTCAACGCCGCCGACGCCGACACCCGACGCCGACGACACCGGCTTTTCTGCGACACGAGCTCCTTAACGCTATCGCGTTAAAATTAGTCAAGAAGAAACAGGCAAACCTAGACGCAGTAAGGGTAAAAGCAGGCCAATTAAGGCTGGTGCTTGAAAACAAATATGCAGCCTTTGAACAGAAAGATGAAGATGACGTAGAGGCAATGAATGAAACCGTAACTAGGCTGGCTTGAGAAACAGCAATTGAAGTGGGAGCTAAGGCACCAAGGCAACCAGTAGGTAAGCTATGCCAAGTAACGAAGGACCTAATAAAGAAACAATTAATGGAAGTGTCCAACTCAAGAGATCAGCATATCTTGTGAAAACTGTAATTGCGTTTAGTGACATGTGCGGTAAATAAACATTGCCTGAACTTAAACCTTTCATAAAATGGAAATAAATGCAATTGTTCGCATGGCATTTATTTGCAAATAGCATTTTATGAACCGCTTCGCGATAGCTTCGTTTCACATCAATTCCTAGATGTGCGTTACATCTGAATAATTTTTTTGTTTGTCCGTATGAGTTGTTGTTGTTGTTGTTGTTGTTGTTGTTGTTGTTGTTGTTGTTGTTGTTGTTGTTGTTGTTGTCGCAGCAATACTAGGATTACAGAACAGCCTGAGACACAAGCTCTATCCTGGAATAAAACGCAAACATCTCAGCGGATATTTATGCATCCTAGCAGAAAATAACTTCAGTGATAATAAATTCTGCTAACAAAGTAGGCATAAATCGTTGTGGGTTCTGCGTCCATGAAGTCGTTGAGGTGAATGTTCTAGCTTAACTTCCAGGTCACGCTCAAACACCAGGAAGTCGTCTGGCCTGCAGCAATTCGATTCTATGCAGTTGTCTAGGCGATACTTGCAAGTGGGCGGCCAGTCAGTTTACAGAAAGTGACAAGGGGATATGCAGCTGTGGTCCGTAACTAAGACCTTCAACACGGACAATGATTGTTGTCAGCCCTTATTCCCTGAAGGCTGTGCGGGTCCCCTGCGCTCGTATACGCGGCGGAAAGAGGCCGAGCGGCGGGTCTGACATGGTGGCCCCTTTCACCCCGGTACTAAGACTGAAGGGGGTCACTACATAAGTCACAAGGAGTTCATCAGAGGCGCACGCACCCTGAATACAATAGCTGAAGTAAACTTTTCGCTGAAGAGTATGGCAGTGGCGCACCCTGCATGACTAGTGGGTGCGGTCGCTGCATTTTCGTTGGAGCAATGGTGCCGGCGGCGGCTCTTACCGCAAGATTCATGCCATGGGCTTTTCATCCCGCATGGTCGCTCAGGTGTCATGTTCTACGTCCCAAAAATTACCGCCGAGTTGTACAGTCTCGAGTCATGGAGTCACGTGGACCAGCGAGAAAAACGTACCAGACAGACTGAAGCATAGTAGTTTCAACTGGGTTGTCCTATTTTAAAGACCCGTATATCCCATAAATCTTACAGCCTTATATCCGATAAGATCACGAGCTCGAGAAAGAGAAAGACTAGGATGAAATTTGGAGATGTCAGCCTAGTCAAACGGCTGGCATGCTAGGCCAGATGAAAAAGGTAAAAGGTGAAATAAAACTTAAAAAATTAGGCTACAAAAAAGTAAGTGGGAAAGTTAATACCAAAATACAAGAACGCAAATTCAAGAAAGATAAAAAATAAATAAATAAAGCACTCGTTTACGAAACGCATACCCGAGCGGAGCAAATTACGCAGGACTTGATTAAGTATCTGCGCAAGTGGGCTCTGGTAACGCGAAAAAAGTAAAAAAAAATGACGTAGTTGCGTGTAAAGACTCATCGCTCTCCGAAAGTTCGAGAGCATCATGCAGTTCAAAGCGTGCGCTACAGCAGGTATTTACTGACTTCTTGAAGCCAGTTCTTACCCGCCGTTGCTGCTCAGTGGCTATGGTGTTGGGCTGCTGAGCACGGAGGTCGCGGGATCGAATCCCGGCCATGGCGGCCGCATTTCGATGGGGGCGAAATGCGAAAACACCCATGTGCTTAGATTTAGATGCATGGTAAAGAACCCCAGGTGGTCGAAATTTCCGGAGTCCTCCACTACGGCGTGCCTCATAATGAGAAAGTGGTTTTGGCACGTAAAACCCCATAATTTAAGAAAAGCCAGTTCTTGAAGTTATGAGCGCCACTAAGTACAGATTATATCTACTTAGTCTTTGCAAACGCTACACGTGTGGCACATTGAACTCCTTACCACCAGCCTATTTCTAGGCCCAGAGAAGAACAAATGCATATCTTAGCAATCTCAGTTACCCTGGTATTACGGCAGCTCACACCATCCCTTGCCTGCCAATTTCGTAATGTAATCACACTACCTAGAAAGAAGGGGCGCGGTCAAGTGGCTCGATTTTCGCTAGTCACATCCATACGAAGCCAACAGATAATGAGGCCGAGGAAGCATAGGGCAAATTGGGGCGCTATAACATAAATATATTCCAAGCTTTTCTATTCCAATTCTGCAATCAGCCCTCCGCGATTGGTCAAACACTTTTTTGGACCACCCCCACTCACCTGTCTGTCCCGCGACGTCATGAAAACCGCGATAGCTCCCCATCTGATATGACGTTTACACACTGATTTGACCGCATAAAAGAAAAATTGTTTTGACACTGCTGTACGATGCTGATTTTTCGCGGATGACTGCGTTGTTTATCATGCCATTCAAACTAAAGATGACCAATTACTCTTAAGCAATTCTCTAACATCAATTTCAAACTGGTGCCAGACCTGGAAAATGAGCCTAAATATCCCTAAGTGCTCCCAAATGACCGTAACAAAAGAGAAAAGTTCACTATCACATGCATACAAAATTAACGACGTTGGCATTACTCTTGTCGATACGTTTAAATATCTGGGGATTGAAATATCTCGCGATTTAAGATGGAGTGCGCACATCAAAAACACGGTATCGTCAGCCTCAAAAAGACTATGGTTACTTCGGCAACGTCTGAAGCTCTGTACGAGCAAGACAGAACTAGAATTAGGAAGGAACAGCGCCAAGTAAGATTGATAACGGAAGGGAGAACGACACAAGACAAGCGCCAATTCTCCCTCTCCTGATCGTCTTAATTGGCGCTGTTCCTTCCTAATTCAAGTATGCACCATCTAGCCCAAATGAATGTTGTCCTGAACCAAGACATAACTAGTTGGTTAAACTTCACTGGTGCGTCCTCCACTGGAATATGGTGATGTCGTTTGGGACCCGCACACTAAGAATGATACAGATATCTGGAAGAAGTGCAAAAAGGAGCACTCAGGTTTGTTTTTAATGTCTACGACAGACAAGTATCACTATCTGATCTTTGTTCAAGGTCTGGCCTTCCAACACTGGAGGAACGCCGTAAGCTACACCATCTGAAGATGCTTTAGTCAACGGCCAAACTAAAATGAATTTTGACAAATACTTACACTTTAACGCGTGTAGAAGTACCCGTGCAAAGCACGAACTTACCCTGATTGTACCCCAGGCTAGAGCTATCGCTTATCAATTTTAATTCTTTTCTAGAACGATAAGAGAATGCAACAGGCTTCCACAAAAGGTAACGAACAAGCATACTGTCGAATGTTTCTTATCTGCTATTTCTCAGTTGTGAGCGAAGCACACAAGTCCTTTCGTACCGAATTTTTATTCAACTCGCGTCTTTAGTTTCAGAGATATTGTTCTGCGCAGTAGCGTACAAGTATGATCTGTGTTGCACTGTGTGTGAGCTTGCTGTGTTCGAATTTTATTTCGACACTTTCTTTGCTTGTACAGTATGCCTTATTATTTCCCATGTACCACTGCTGCTTTGGCTGGCCAAAAGCAGCTGACAGTATTGTCAAATAAATACATAAATAAATAATTAAATTTTTGATTCGACGCCTTTTTGCCATTAGCCATCGGCTATTGGCCAAAAGTTTTCGGGCTTCACCCACTTCACCTACCTGTCACGCGACGTCACAAAACCGCAAAAACTCACGCGTCAAAGTGACGTGTACGCGTTAAAGATGCATTAATATGCCGAAAAAAACTGAATTTTCTTCTGAATAGCCGCTGGCTGCTCCGTTTTAAAAGGAATAAGAGATTGCTGCCGCAGATCGCTCAGGCACTGCCTACTCGAACCTGCCGGAGAGCATGGTTTTATTTGCGTATAATAAAACTTTTCGTGTGGCCGTGTAACGTTTTCGAGCACTTTCGGCACGTTTACGACCTCGTTGTGCGAATTCTTCTTTACTGAGGATCCATTTTAGCGTCATTATTAGGCTTCCGTTGCATGCCCCCGCGATTTTCGACCAAACACCGCAAGCTAAGTAAGGGAAAGCAGACGACTCGCAGGCGCAGGCCCCATCCTCTTCATCCGGTTATCGATTTTCAGTGCAGTGGCGCGGCCCCATTGAATCACTCTCCACTTGAGCGTGCTCCTCGCCTCTCGTCAGCCAATTAGGACAAGCTGCTCAGTGTAGGCAATGTTATTCATTTTTCAAGCAAACAAAAGTGACCTATGAATGAAGAGAGCGTTTGATTGGTCTGTTCAGACAACCCTGCGTGTCACCGCCCGATGCTTGCGTCGGCGATTACGCAAATTGGACATCAGGGGATTGGAATAAAAACATATAGGAATAGTTCTACGTTATAGAGCCCTTGGTGTTTTCATTGGAATGTAGAAATAGTAATGTAACGGGAAATGAAAATGGTTGATAAGCAAGTCGCCGACGGTGAAGCCAAGCCCACATCTCCCCTTCCATTTACCTTATCATTTCTCAACTTCAATAAAAAAACAATTTCCCCTGAGTTTTACTTGGCTTCATTATCCGTTGGCTTCATATGCTTGTGATTAGAGCATACAGTTCTCAGGCGTCCTGGAATGCGTTTCCGTACCCTTGGTAACCATTATGTAACTATAATGGGCAACCGGTTATCGGCCCTATGTATTACATGTCCTGGTCAAGTCCAATTCTTCCTCTTATTATCAACTAGAATATTAGCTTCCCACGTTTCCTCTCTGATCCACACCACTGCCTTACCGTACTGAAGTTACGCCTAACATTTTCGGTTCGATCGCTCGTCGCACAGGTTTTAACTTCTCAAGCTACTTTGGCAATCTACAGTTTCTGTTCCATGCATTAGTAGTGGTAGAATGCAATTACTAAACACTTTTTTTTTTCAGGGATAGTGGTAAGTAGCCGGTCATGGCTTAGTAATGGTTGCCTTATGCACCCATCCCATTTTTATTCTTCTGTACATTTCCTTAGAGTGATCAGCGTGCGCTATGACTTATTACTTTAAATTTATTTTTATTTATACATCTTGGGGAGGCCCGAGTAGGGGTGAAGAACAAGTAAACATAGAATGCGTTGAATGGGATGTTAAACGTACAGGATGGCAACATCACAAACGTAAGTTTTTATTATTTACAAAATATAAACGCAGATAGCTTATAGTCGTATAGGGTGATGCATTATAAGCATGTTACATACCAAAGTCGATGCCTCAAATAACATTAATGAAAGGTTCAACAGAAGTAGAGGAGAAAGCTACCTCGAGTAGTTTGTTTCAATAGGATATTGCGGTATTAAAAAAATAAGTATTGTAAGAATTAATGTGACTTGTGGTTTGTGTGACCATTTTACTGCGACTCGTTCGTAGTAAATGTCTCGTAAGGATGTATAGGTAAGAAGAGCGATTTATTTTCTAGTGGTTATGATAGAGCTCATAGATAAATTTCAACCTACGTAGAACTCTACGATGGGCGAGTGGTTATAGCTTAGCTTTCATAATTAACTTGCTAACTCTGGTCCACATGAATATAAGTTGAGAAAATGAGGCGGGCTGCTAATCCTTGTATTCATATTCGTAGTAGTATTAGTAGAATTCCTAGTTCTTCTTTCCGGAGGCTTTCCGAAGAAAGAGTGAGAGGAAAGGCAGATAGTTTAACCTGGCGCGAGTTTCTGACTTGCAACCCTGCACTGGGGTGGGAGAAATAGGGGTTGGAAAGAGGAGGATTCGTTAAAAGCCGGACGTAGCGATGACCCTAACCCAGTTGTATATGCCCATTTTGGTCTACCTTCCCTAATTTCTCCCACTACCTTATGAAATAATACAGAGAGCTAAGACCTCAAGCTCTTCTACTTTCCTGTCGGCCCCCTCCCGTTTCTCCACAGCCTGAAACAGCTTGCCATATGTCTCTGAATTGCTGCTCCACAGCAACGTCTCGAGCCTGTTTCTCCGATTATACTTGTGCCGTACTGGTCTGCGCTTGCAACTACTCCCTTTCAGGACATCTTTCTAGGACATAAAATGCATCCCGCCATATTCATGAATGCAAAATCCATTGCTCTTCTAATTCTACTATTGCGATCACGTGGATGTGCACAAGTGAAAAGCGGGGGCGAAAAGAAAGACACGATTCGCTGAGCTCGCCGATAGGGTTACGACACCATCTATGGAATGTGCCACGGATCTTTACAGATCGGTGCCGCATGAATTGTGCCCTCTCCCTGGACAGCAGCACTGCTGTAGGCGCTGCTTTCCAGTTCATACATCGTTACACACATAGCACATACAAAGGGAAAGACGGTACAGCCTCCTTGTCGAAAGCTGGAAGGAATGGCATCTCTTATTTGAAGTAGCTTACCTGAATCAGTATATGCCACGAACTCTTTGTGTTTGAGTATTTCCTCTCGTGAAGTCCCAAAAATAAGCAGTCGTTCTATTCGTGGGAAGCAGTACTCTCTTTCTTTCCGTGTGTGGCTCCGGCGGGCCAATTTCGCTTTTTGTGGTTACTTTACACAAGACTGAACGCGCCCTCCGGAAACTTTCTCTCGGGGAAGCAAGCGTCGTGAGCGCCGCGTACAATCGGAAATCGGTGGCTGCGTGATACGCTCTGCGATTCACTGCAGCATACATATCGAGTCCCAAGCGCCAAACCCCACCCTGAGCGAAGGAGTGAACAAGGGAGATGGGGAAAAGCGCTAATCTGCGCAACTGCAGCCGATATGTTGCCGCATACACGGTCAGACACGTGCATGAAATTCGCACCATCAATCAGTACATTTGTAAGAGTTTCTGTGCCATTCGTTGTAAGAAGGCAGGAAAGCTCTACCCGCGCTGTGGAAGTACGAGTGCCACTCAACGCAGATAAGGCTTCTGCAGTGAACACATTCTTTCAGTATGCCACATTCGTGATAGTGCATACAAATCTTTGTGTCGCTATGTAAAACAACCTCGTGATTAGCATATCAAGTCCCCCATAACTTTAGGATCACTCGCGTTTTAGCATGTGTACCCTTCTACTCGGCGTGTTGCTCCGTAGCCGAAAAAGAAGGTTTTGCTGTGTTCAGCAGTTATGAGGTCGGAATCCGTCTACCACTTTGGCGCAAGTCAAGCTCAAAAATCTCGGCAACGCATGAAGTATTATTTGAATTTGAATTACGAAGCCCATGGCTTAGATAGGGCATTCTGCGTCTATTCGACAACAATTGTTTTTTTTTCATATGCCAATGTTTACAGGTACACAATACATAACAAAATATACAATATGTCCGTTTAGGTTTAAGAAAGAACCAGAACGTTGAAACATGTCCAGTCATGCTAGATTATCGACGATTTCGACCTAAATGGGCGGTTCGGGTTAATTGTGGCACACATTTCGAATATGATCCACACAACTTTACACCTACTGCTCCTCAACCACACTACGCAATACCCACAAAGAAAAAAAAAGAAGGGAGAGGAGGGGGAGGGGAATTAGTAGAACCTTACTCCTATTGCCCCAAATTAGTTTCAATGGGCCCATTAAAAATAGATCAAGAAGTACGAAATCGCCTTTTTATTAATTAAAATTAAACTCGAAAATATGGATATATGATCAACATGCGCTATGACTTGCGGTTTACGAGCGCCATCAAACGAAGCGTGCAGAAGATTAATAGCGAATGGCATATCCTCCGAGATATTAGACGCAGCGATCTATAAGATGCCACGCACTGTCTAATTCCAGCGTACTTAAAGCGCAAAAACACACGCCTCAATTTGAGCCGTAGTCACCAGGCGAACAACCAGGGTTGTTTCAATCTCTGCATCTCTGCGGCGCGCTTGTTTTGTTCTAATCGCCAGTGTTTGGAGGCCAGAGCTGGTTAACATACTTGTGGGAAAATCAGTGCGCTTATATTTGTTGCAGAATTGTCTTGCGGCCTTCCTCTGTACATCCTCTAGTTTTTTTATGTTAGTGACTGTATAAGGAAACCATACTGTGTTAGCGTATTCTAATACCGGTCTAACATTGGTATTATAGGCTAGAAGCTTGGTAGATCGAGGGGCCAGCCGGAGGAATCTGAGAAGATAAAACAGCTTGCGCTGATCAACTGAAGTAGCATTAGAAATGTGCGCATCCCATGATGTTTGAAGTATTCGTGACCCCTAAATATTTTTGTTCATTCACTTTTTGAAGCCTAGTGCCTTGAATACTTCAATTATATTTGATAGCTTATTTTATTCGTTTTATCGTCATACACACCGTTTAAGGGGTTAATCGACATTTGCCAAGTGTCGCACCAATTCGAGAGATGGTTTAAGGAACCAGTGTAAGGTGATCTGAATAACGTTTAATTTTTTTTTTGTAAATACTTCAGTCGTCGGCGAACAGCCTAGTGTTGCAAGGGATATTGTCTGTGATATCGTTAATAAAAATAAGAAATAACAAAGGCCCAAAACAGAGTATTGTGGTACTCCGGACGTGACAGGCAGGGTTTTTAATGGTATTTGCCCAAACAGAACCCATTAGGAACAGTCAGTTAAAAAAGACTTCAATCCAACTTGGTAATATTTCATATACAATAATATTTCGGAGCTTTGCAATAAATGTGTTGTGGCATGCAGAATGAAAGGCTTTAGAAAAGTCTAATGGTGTTATATCTGTTGGCGCGCAGTTGTTAATGGACACTGCTAAATCATGAACCTCTGTTAGTTGCGATATAGTCGTTAACCTGATACGGAACCCGTGCTGGTTAGATGACAAAATGCCGTTAGTCACCAAGAAAACGATTAAGTATGTTAAGATTATATGTACCAATATTTTGCATGACGTGCTGGTTAACAATATTGGTCTGAAGTTTGAAGGATCATCGCTATTTCCTGCTCTGGGGATCGGTGTTATTTTAGCTTTGTTCCAATCACCTGAAAGTTTTGATACGGGGAGCTTTGCGGAAAACCAAACCAGGGTATTTGCTGCACCATGCTGCATATCCTTTAAGAATAAGATTGGACATGTCGTGTGATCCCGAAGATTTATTTCAGTCTAGTTCGAGCAAAAGACTAAATATTCCTTTGTCACTTACCTCTATTGAGTTGATTCTGGTATATCGGGGGATATAATCTGCGGGATTTTTCCGCTATCTTTTGTGAAGACAGAGTGGAAAAAAATTGTGTATATATTAGACTTCGCCCTTTTCTGTTCTAATGTTAGTTCAGGACTGCCTGTTTTCCTAGGGTGGAAACGCTTCCAGAACCTCTGCGGGTTTCGAGTATTCAATGACGGTAGCGTTACTTTCAAGTAATGTTCTTTTGCTTGCTTTGTTTCATCGTGAAGTTTGAGATGGCTGTTTTTGGTTTTGATACATTCGCAATGTAGCACTTTTTCCTCATCGCCTACCATACTCGTTTAACTTTCCGCTTTGTGTGTGTATTTTTATAACCATGCTCAGGCGGATTTAATAAAGTTTCTCAAAAAATACTTCAAGTTACTTCAGTAACTTTTAATAATTTCCTACCCTATGCAACGCGTATTTCCAAAGACCACACTTCCGCATAGCCGCGTTACCTTTATAGAAGGTGCTTGATTTCATGAGTGGTGATACGTTATTTTGGTCAGAGATGGTCATTGATGCGCACAAAATAATATGCAAATACACTCAGAAGCACATACCCTTTCCAGCTAAGATCGTATTCTTCTTCCTTCCAGCGTAAGAACTTTTTTTGTGAACATGGGCCTTGGGGCGCTATAACGTAAAGATATTCTATACTGCTTTTATTCCATTTATGCATCAGCCCTCCACGATTGGTGAAACATTTTTCAAGCCCCCCCCCCCCCTAGCCTGCCTGTCACGCGATGTCAGGAAAATTGCGAAAGATACTCATCTAATATGACCTGTGCACAGTGATTATGCATGATTAGACCAAACAAAAGAAAAGCATTTCTTGCTGATTCTGTGCTTTTCTCAACATTAGCCTTCCCCGACTGGTCCAAAGGTTTTCGGGTTGCACCCACTGCGCCTTTCTGTCACGTGACGTGACAACACCGCAAAACCTCACCACGTCAAAGTGACGTCTACGCATTAAAGATGCATTAATATGCCAAACAAAACTGAGCTTTTTTTTAGAAATAGCTGAAGACTGCCGCGTTCCGAAAGGAAGAGAAGATCTCTGCCAGCCGGTCACTCTGGCACTCGCTACTCGGAGCTGCCAGGGAGAATGGATTTATCGCGTATAATATTAATTTTTACTGGGCAGTATAACGTTGTGGAGCCCTTCCGACACGTATGCACCATCGCTCTGAAAACGTTTCTTCTCCGAGGATCCTTTTTAGCGGCATTTTCATCCTGCAGTTGCACGCAGCCGCAATTATCGACCATCCGCCGCAAGCGAAGTAAAGGGAAGCTGGCCAATTGCAGACATCCCCTCCACCCTCCCCATCCGGTTATCTAGTTTCACTGCACTAGCTCGGCCCCACCAAAACCCTCTCCAGTTCTGTTTGTTCCTCGCCTATTGCCAGCCAATTAGATAAGGAGAACCTGCCAAGGTAGGCTATGCTATTTGTTTTGAAAGCAAAGAAAATTTACTGCCTCCTAACGAGTAGAGCGTTTGATTGGGCTCTTCAAATAAAGCTTCGAGTCATCGCCCGCTGCATTGCGTTGGAGGTTACGGAAATTTGACCTCAGGGAATAGGAACAAAAACATGTTGAAACAGTTTTACGTTATAGGGCCCCTGGTTGCATATTCACGAAGACGTCTGTATGTTAGAACTATTCGGAAGAACAGCTCACAGCCAATTGTCACATTGGACGCATCATTAAAGGATGCGGCCGGCGAATGATATACGGCTAACACGAACAAAAATCTTTGTAAATTGGGCCTCAGGTATTCGACTATAATATTAGTAACGTATTCATTGAACTGCTTTTAACTAGTGTTTTCTCATGTTTTATGATGGCAGTAGTTGTCAAGGTGGACAATTAGTTTACAGGCAACAATCGCTGTGACGTTGGCAAAAGAAAAGCTAACCACATTATTATTTGCGTAAGGTGCTAGGCCGCGTTTATGCTACGGAACATTCAGCGCGCTTGATGGAATCAAAGTTAAGCAATGTTAGCGTGAAAATTTTCCTTTCTATGCCATGCAAATGGCACATTATTAATGTAATGTTAAGTCCAAGTACGTGCAACGCACTGTTCCCGTTCGTCTTCCATTGTAGAGGTTATTTGTCCTTTGCCTTCGCGGAAACGCGCACACGACTGTTCGTGGTTCTTCACCGAGCTTTGTAGCATAGCGATTACGTACTGTGCCCAGCAGAACGGCGAGACGTGGAACCCCCAACCTCTCAAACCACGTGACCTACGCGCAACCACGCATAGCGCTGTGTACGTTCGACTAGTCTCCCAGTTTTAATGTGAAAGCATTATAGGCTCCATTGAATGAAAATCCGTCGTAGACGGCGTGCCCGTAAGATGGTACCAAAAATGGCCGACGATGCAAAGAGAAAAAACACGTCAAAGAGTGTTCGGAGTGACGTCAAATTTCTCAGGGGGGTTCCTGTCAACAAAGTAAACTAATGCCTTTGAAATGAATATTAGGCAAATTCCGGTCGTGGTAGGAATTGAACCCGAGCCTCTTGGGTGCGATAGCTAGGAGCGCTCATCCCCGACGCCACGGCGGCTTCACGGCTCTGGATGAACCAGTGTATGCCTAGTGCGTGCGTCGTGGGCATGTTACGGCGCAGCCAATGCGAAGGAGGTGGCGCTACGGTATAAGTGTATAAAATGAGTGCATAAAATCAAAAGCATCCAGGTCTCATTGAATGCCGCTGAGTGGTACTTCGAGTTATGAACTCCTCGTGGGCAAGCGATCGAGCGCGTTGAGACGCTTGGCGCGTTTTCATTTGGCCTTACCGAAGCGCAGTTAGAACGTAAGCGAGAGCTTGCGAGGACAAACAAAGCGCATAAAAACATTTCACCAACGCGACTATAATGATTTAACATTCCCACACGTAAGCAGTCTTAAGTGTCTCTGAGGAATTTTTTAACGTATCCCTTTGAAACTGCTCCAGTCTTGATTGCACCATCTCCGTAAACGCCCCACTTTTGAATACATCTCCTGGATTGGCCCACTTTGCTTCATACACTGTCGGATCTACCTGCTTTACTGGACGAGAAAGCCACTGAGCAGACGCGCCAGACCACAGGGAGGAAGGCATATACAGCACCTTTTTTTTTTTTTAATAAGGGACTTATGCTTTCCAAGCTGCATATTTGTTGCAGTGACAATATTTAGGGATTGCTCGATGTTCCATTGCGTAATTTCTTCGAAAACAGAACCGGCCACCGGCACAACTATACGTATGGGGCTGATGGCTATGTATCAGCCAATTTGTTATATGAGCGTTGCCTTGCACATGGACTGTTCGGCGAGACAGCAGAAGCAGCCACGGTTAGCAAAGTACAAGAACGTTCGTAAAAAAAATAATAATGAGTGGGTAGGTTAACACCTGCGTATAGATCCACTTTCGTGGATGCTGGATATTGATTTCCTTGTACTCTAATCAAGGTAACTGTTTATTAAAAATGGAGTGGTAGACACTACAAGAAACTTGCTACTCCGAAGCACCGATGTTCAGATAGAGCGTGTACGCAGTATTCAGGAGCATTTGAAAAGACGGGAAACAAACGAGATGTAAGAAAATATAAGGAATCATGGATAGATAACAGAAAAACTAATGACAGCGCCATGTGCAAATAGCATTCTATACACGCTATATATAGTATGTAAACTGTGCCATGTGAAAATGGATCGGGAAAAAAACAAGGTACAACGCGGATTTCCGTTTCCATACTCACCTTATGTGCCATACTGGCGTGATTCATTCACGAACACTAAATTTGGGATCAGACCATGTGTGGAGGCTTGTTGCGCAGCCATTCGACGTCGAAATTTTCCACGATGAAGTGGAGCAGACATTATTTTCGTTCTGTTGGCGTTTCGTTGTGATTTGATAATACGTACTATATTCGCTATCTGCACTATATTCAGTCGCGAGCAAAAGCACTCAATCCAAGGGAGTCTCATCAAACATGGGCATATTTCCGTGTTGTTCCGCTATTTCTGTCGCTGCACTGTCTAGGAGTTCTGTAGACGCAGCGCCTCGAGAAGTTTATGCTCGCATAAATAGAACACCAGCGGCTAACGTAGCGCTGCCGCATACCTTTATGCCCGTTTTACCTGTCAGGAGGGTGGCCCCGAGAACTTAGGTCACAGGCAGTGCATTAGAGTCTTGAAGCTTTCTCACAAGCCTTCTAGAACTTTTGGGGGCTTTGAATTTTTAACTGCGACTGATTATGTCCAATGCTGAGGTGTTGCTCGTTAAATGCTTTCGCCCTGGAAAAGTATGGCCCCGAACCCCGGCTATCCCAATCATCAAACTTAAACACCAGAAAAAAATGTAAACTACAAACAAAATGAAATCAACCGTTGTGCAGAAATGAACAGGACGTACACTCATTGCATATCTTCATTTCACATCCACTATTTATGGCATTTAATAAATGTGGGATGGTATTAATATCATGAAGTCCAAGGCATTGTGAAAACTGCCCTTCTGCATGAAAGTCACCCTTCTTCGCCCGCCATCGCCACACCAATTCCGACGTGTAGTTAAACTTCATTTGTTTATACATACATACATATATATATATATATATATATATATATATATATATATATATATATATATATATATATATATATATATATATATATATATGAAATATTCCAAGGCGTGTGATGCGTGTGTATCTAGAACGCTCTGCGCTAAAGCAACGTCCTCGCCTTCCTTCTGTTCCACCGCTACTTCACTTTGCCGTTGTGTGTACAAACGCGTCATTACATTGCTCCAACAGGCGCCAGGGAAGCGAAGTTGGGGTCAACGTTGTCAGGCTCGCACTTCGTCACACTAAGTGGCATCCATGAAAGGCAGTCAGCGTCAGCATGGCGCCGACCGGTCTCGCACTATACAGTGAAATCATACTCTTAATGTCTAAGGGATGGATCACGCAAATTCTCAAGCCAACAGAGCGGTGGCCCGTGACAATTGTAAAATGTCGGCCATACAAATGTGAAAGAAAGCTCGGAACTGCAATGATTACGGCAAGACACTCCTGTTCAGTCATGATGTAATTACGCTCTGACTTGCTTCTAGGCTGGGCGTCGCATTTACTAGTGCCTGCGCGTTCCGCATCGGATGGCCGAAACCACAGCATGTTGCGAATGGGGCGACGAGGAAACAATTAGTCAAGTTCTGTGCCAGTGCTCGCAGTACAGTGGGCATAGACACTGGCTTTCCGTCTTTCTCAACCAGTTGGACGACAAGCCTTTGTTGGAAGAAAGAATTTTACAACATCGACGAGACTTAACGTCGCATCACGAAGCCGTGCAAGCGCTTCTGTGCTTCTTGATATTGACCGGCCTGTGTGAACATCTTTAATTGGAAAGCATTTCCTGTTGCCTGTTCTTGCTCTTTTTTTTATCGATTTCCTTGCCTTCTTTCATACTCCTTTATCCGCCACCCCAGTGCAGGGTAGCAAACCGGAAACTCCCATCAGGTTAACATCCCTGCCTTTCCTTTCAACCTCTCTCTCTCTCTCTCTCTCTCTCTCTCTCTCTCTCAGGCTGCAAACATTGTAGCTCAAGCCGATTTTCACTCACACCCTTTCAACCATCTTGTATTGTCTAGATACGTTCACAGCCCCCCAAATGACGTTCTCACGACTTCGAAACCATCCAGCATCGCCTGCATTTTCAGCCAGAACACAGATTTCATGCGCAATGATCAAACGACACGCTGAACCTCGTGTGTAACGCGTGTGACTGGAGCCGATTGAGATCTAGAGTCTGTAGTATGTGAGCCGAGTATCCATAGCCATCGCTGATGCGTCCGAGTGTTGCCGAAACCATGTATCAGGGAATTTTTCTTTCTCATCGGTCCTATGTGTCTGTATTGGTTTTTGCAAAGCTTAAGCAGTGAGGATAGCTTCGGCCCAAATTTCTAGTTCAAATTAGAAGACACTAAATATTGCTCCAAATCTCAGTGTCTTTGTAATCCTTCTCGGACAGCCCATTTAAATTGCACACTACCAAAAAATAAATAATAAATCCACCATAATTATTCATATGTGTGTCTCCTGATGCTCCATCAATCCTGGTCGCTTACCAACTAATCAATGTGGCTGTGAGAATCAGTTCCCCAAAGTGGGCCTCCCTCACGTAGTAATTTACGAAGCGTCTGCTCCATACGGTCTAACTGAAAGATTGGATAAATAACACAACCACTAAAGAAACTCCTAGAACAAAAAACTACACGCGCTTTACGGAAGGTCTCATCTTTATATAGTTGAATCACGTGTGATCCTTAATACCATTAATTTACGCAATCATTCATTGTGGAGAAAGTTAGTTACGGAGGGGCACGGCCAGTTATGCTGGAGAAAGAAGCCTTCACCACTTTCTCCACGAACAGAGAGAAACAGACCGCTTTCTATGCATTCGCTGTTCGGTGAGTTACTTACACAGTTTTCAAAGCACAAATTGGAACACGTTCCTGGGGATCAACCTCACGATGGTGTGTAACATCCCTCATCTCATTAACGGCCCATTTGAGCCGGTGCTCGTGCCGCATATTTACGGCTGAGGGAGCGAGGGCCCCACGCACGGCGCCACTCTAATCGGCCACCTCTTCCTGGGCCCTCCATTCTCGCACGCGCCCTGCGACCGAAACAAAGCAGGCGCCCCGCCGTGCATCCGCCGAGCATCCGCGCCGTGTCCGATACACGTTCCTGTGCTCGCGGCCAGGGAAGCCACGGTGCAATTCCCACGCAGTCGTGTACCACGCTGCCAGCGGCGGGGCCTGCATTAGCATGCGCGGTGCACTGAACAATCGCGCACACTCTTCCTCTGCCCCAAAAATACACAGCGCAAGAGCCATTTCTGCCAAGGAAACGGCGGCGCCGAACAAGCACAGCGCCAATGTGTTTGTGGCTCGCGCGGCTTTCCCGGGACGTAAACTTACCACGGCAAAACGAATCAGCGGGCCTCAATAGCAAGCGACGCCCATCGCATGCAGCTTGAAACGGGATGTAGGGCAATGCCCGGCGGTTCTCCGCTTTGCTTTCCCCTCCTCCGTGTCTGGTCGCGATAACCGGAGACAGGCGTGCCGGCTTAAAAATAGTGCTCTAGGAGGCCGAGTCCGGCGCCTTCTTCCCCGTACATTCCGTTTAATGAAGGTCTTCTTGTCTTTCGCACTTTCTCTTTCAACGTCCGCTCTCCGCGCTGCATGTGCTGTTCACGGCCAAAGCCCGCTGCCGGTCAAGGCAAAGCCGCCTTTCCTTTTTCTTTTCTTTTTTTCCGCCACAGACGAAGCTGCGATTCAGGCCAGGAAGGCCGGGACAACAGGGAAAGATGTCCGCGAATCAAAGAGCCGACCAAAAACAAGACAAGCCTCACAGCCCATCCATGCTCAGGCTCTCTTTGCAAACGAGGAGGAAAGAGAGAGGCGTATATAAAAGAGGGATCGGCGTCAGTCGGCTGCTGGAGATTCTCCGTGGTTTCTCAGGGACGAGCCATGAAAGTTCTGGTACGTCCTCGTGACCTTGAACATTTGCGTAGTTTTTCTTTTTCTTCTCTCCCTGAGGGCGCTGGACCTATTATTCATCAATTAATTGTTCTTTGACATTGTGTGGGTTAGACAGCGCAATATTTATCGAGAACAGTGACTTGACGGAAAAGGTCATGCCTAGCGGACGGAAGAAGCCCTTAGCCTTCCTGCCTGACCACTAAAGTGCTTCTTCCTTGCTAGCTGTGATTTTTACTCCGTGAAGCATTGCCATCGGCGCTGGAAGACAAAGCAAAAGTGCATTCCGAATAATGTTAAAGATGTTTACTCCCGCGACACAAAACATGATTCTGCGAGGTGAAACAGCAGTCTCTGACACTGCTAGAAAACTTTAAGTTGGAAATAACACTATAGCCTTAAAAATACCCCTAGTATGCAGCTCTCTCTTGCGACTGTTTTATGTATGTTGGTTTAGAGAAACGATGCCAGAAATTATTTTAGGTTCATGTTGTTATAGTGGGCCATTATACAACATTTTAATGCGTTTGCCAAACCAATTTGACTACACAACCGTAGTTAGCGTTGGTATAGCGTAAGACTTTGTGGAAGCGACATCATCGTGCTTCTCGCGCATACTGTCTCTTCTGCTGGCCAGCTTGCTCTGGCATCATGTCGCAAAGTTGGGAAATACCGGAGTTTGTTCTTTCTCGGCAAAGTAAAAATATAGAACCCACTTGTCTTGGCCCAGGTGCTTGCCTTGGCGTTCTCTTGCCTAGTCGCCACCGTTGTGGCGGGCGGTTTCTACCACTTCGGTGGTGGCTACGGAGGTGGCCACGGAGGTGGCCATGGTTACGGCCATGGTTACGGGCATGGAGGTCATGGAGGCCACGGCTTCGGATCCAGCGGCCTGTTTTTCGTGAAAGGACCTGGTGGATACGGCCACGGCTTCCACGGCCTCGAGGCTGTTAAGGGTCCCACGTACTTTGTCAGCACGGAACAATACGTTAAGAAGATTCACCCTGGGCTCGCCATCGTTGGCAAGCACCACCGCTAGCATCTTTGTATGACCCATCTCGCGGTAAGTAATGCTTTAACGGCTTATTCACTTCAACCCCAGGTAAAATATTCGACCAACAGTGCAAGCGTTTCTTAATTCGAACTTCCTCCAGCTGACAGTACAGCTCTTCCTTAACTTTTTTTCCCGTGAGTGCAACCTCGCGCGTAAAAGCTAGATGAAGATTACGCAGCAAACAACAGAAGGAACAAATGCTAGCGGGGACATGCCTATGTAGCCTTTATATGCTCTTTAACAAGGTAGCGCTGCCTACACCAGCCTGGGGCTCCCCTGCTTAATGCTTACCGTAAATAATGCCTGCGCTTGGGGACTTGAGCCTATTTGATATATTCCATCGAAGGGTGCGTGAATCAAAACGTAACGACACTATTACTTTGTTCCCCGTACTTTTTTCTGCAAGGAAGACAAAAGGGAAAAGCTCAGGCAAATGTTTCAAAGCTGCAGGAACCTGAAACAAAAGGTCACCTTATCACACATTTTTATTTTCTTATTCATTTACTAATCTTTTATACCGGGTGTTCAAAATTAAGCTTTATGGCTTTCTTAAAATTAGGCACTGGGAGGCACGCGAAGCCTACCTGTGTAAATAAGTTAGGTGGCCAGGGCAACACAAAGTGAGAGGACAATTATCGCTGTCAGCAGCGCAATTAACTAAAACTGAACTATTGACTATTGGCTGACTGCAGTAAGTGAGTATGTTCGTATTGAAAAGTTAGAGGCAGTCGTGTTTCTAGAAAGTGTCAGATGGAAGAATTCTTTTAGCGTTTCCGTGCTTCGAGATATCGGACTCCAAATTTTAATTGTCGCTCACATGATTACGCATGCAAGAGAGTTAGGATAGGCACAAAGCTCCTCCCTGATGTGACGCGGTTGTTACATGCAGCGTTTAGTCTGACAACGGGGCGGGGGTATTGGCAAAGATCATAGCTGTCCCCCTTCCCCTCTCGGCTGGCGAAATAAAACATTGAAGAATCCCGAAGCGCTGTCGTAACATGCGACCACGCAGCCTTTAACGATGGCGGCAGCTACCATGCCGAGATAATGGCGCTAGCGGAGAAGCCTGAGAGCAGTGCCCGTACGTAATGGTGACTAGACGAGCGGGCATGGTCCTTGCCTGGGCTACGCAAATAAAGTGACTGCTGATTTCCAAGTACCGTAATTTTTATTGAAATTAGGAGCAACAACTACACGGCACACCGCGCTGCCATGTCTTGATCTTGCCAGCCAGAGAGAAGGGGAACAGTTATCATCTTTGCCAACTCCTCCGCCCCATTGTCAGACTAAAAGCGGCACGCAACAGCCACGTCACAAAAAGATGAAATTATGGGGTTTTACGTGCCAAAACCACTTTCTGATTATGAGGCATGCCGCAGTGGAGGACTCCGGAAATTTCGAACACCTCGGGTTCTTTAACGTGCACCTAAATCTAAGTACACGGGTGTTTTCGCATTTCGCCCCCATCGAAATACGGCCGCCATGGCCGGGATTCGATCCCGTGACCTCGTTCTCAGCAGCCCAACACCATAGCCACTGAGCAACCACGGCGGGTGACAACCACGTCACATCAGGGAGGAGCTCTGAGCCTATCCTCAGTCTCTTGCATGCATAATCATGCGAACGACAATTAAAGTTTGGAGTCGGATATCTGGGAGCACAGATAGGCTAGAATAATTCTTCCAACTGATGCTGTGTAGAAACACAACTGCCTCTAGCTTTTCAATACAAACACACCCACTTACTGCAGTCGACAAAAAATAATTATTCAATATTAGTTAATTGGGCTGCTGACAGCGATAATTATCATCTCGTTTTGTGTCCCCCTGGCCACATAACTTATTTGCATAGGTGGTCTTCGCGTGCCTCCTAGTGCCTAACTTTAAGAAAACCAAAAAGCTTAATTTTGAACACCCGGTATAATGCATATTATATCCTACTGAAAACCGGAGTGTCACCTATTTTATTTTTTTTATATTTAAAGTTAATGCTAGTAAGCTTGCCAGGAAGCATAATAGCACATTTCACAGTGTTCCGACCCTTCGGTAGTGAGCACGGCAGTGTCATATGCACTCGCCGCGGTGGCTTAGCGGCTATGGTGTTGCGCTGCTAAGCACGAGGTCGCGGTATCAAATCCCGGCCGCGGCGGCCGCATTTCGATGGGAGCGAAATGCAAAAACACCCGTGTCCCGTGCATTGGGGGCGCGTTTAAGATCCCCTCGTGGTCAAGATTAATCCGGAGGCCCACACTACGGCGTGCCTCATAATTCAAGCGTGGTTTTAGCACGGAAAACCTCAGAATTAAATTCAAGTGTCATATATAGTGGACATGACCGCTATTGCCGGAATACTATTACACTCAGCGCCGAAATGTTAGCTTCCACATATTACTTCAATCGTGGCAAACACTAAGAAATGCTTAAAAACATATTTCTGCATCAGTGCTTTTTTTCCTCTACTACGAAAGGCTCTGTGACTGCAGATGGTGAAGCCATTATTAAAATATGCGTGATAATAAATTCAGCAAATATTGGCGATTGCTAAACCTTCCCTTTTTTGCATAACTTTTCTTTATTTTGCGTCCAAAGGCATGCCTAAAATTCGTGCATTTCATATTTAGAGTTAACGTGAGAGTGAATTTTTCAATTTCTCAAGGTTAATCGCTGTGAAGCTAACCTCTTTTGCTTATCCATTATTTGCTGCGTATTCGGTACATTTTAGTGGCACACTTCATTTCAGCGCACACACTACATTCATCGCTGGCGCAAAGGTGTTTATTTGGTAGAGGCAGCAGAATTTGCCGCAGCACAATATGTCGAACTATCAAACTTCGCCGATTGACCGCATCGGTTCTTTTGTAACAGGGACCCCAATGCTCGAAGTATCATTCTGCTATCGACAACAGACGTGATTAAGTTCTACCTGAAGGCGGCGTTGCTTTTATATTATCTTAGTTTCAAACACATCTTTTAGAACACATTTGAGAGGTGGGCATGTTGCATTGTGGTGAGCATCTGACCGATGTAGTTAACAGCTTTGGATAATATAAGATGCAGTGGCTCCACATCTTAAATAACCTATTTTTTGGAAATAATCTTGCACATCTATACGTTTTGCAGCGTATAAAATGAATTATTGGACGAATAATCAAGCGGTTCTATTAAGTTCAAGTTAAGCTAAAATCTTCAAGCCCATATGCGTTTGAATGAACGAGAGTGACGACTACTTTCTTGCCGAAATATTTTCTGCGTGCATATATTCTTTTCGGTTCAAGAACGCCCGAGTGTCCCTAGCGTAGGCGACATCCAGCTAATTCCCAGCCATCTGTGAACCTTCTCCCGATTGTTCCCACACTTAAGATAACTTCGTAAATCTCTTACACCCTCTCCTCAAGGCGTATGCGCTTCCATAAAGGCGTATACTACATTCATGTTTCCTGATCGGTACGTTAAGGCCTCTAATATTGGCTTAGACAAATTGTGTGCAACATAAGCTTATGAACAACAAACTTATTTGCCTGCTCGCGTGCGCATGCGTGAGCCAACCGCTTGTGTTACGTCACCGTTACACAATCAGCCAGCGACTGAGGACGTGATTTTATTTGCATTCTTCGCCCTACTCCAAATAAACTTTCACAGCCAACAGTGCACTGCTAAAATTCCTGAGTAGCAGCGTTCTTGACTAGCGCTGGTAATTGGTCGTCTGTCAAGCTGATCAGTTATGTTCCTGCACTTCTTTACGACCTATGGTGTGTCCACATGGCGACGCCTCATTATTCTCGTCTCGTCTTCATCTTAACAGAGTGTTGAGAAGAGCCCTAGAGCAGTAAATCTCAACCGTTTAGCCAGACAAACCCCTTGATGTACTCACAGATCCTTCAGGGAGCCGTATTAGCACGGTTTTTTTTTTGCCTTCTCTCCTAAAATAAAGTCGTTGACAAGATGAGACAGACACGATGTTGGATCTCTGAGGGCTAAAAGCGTTCTAATTCAGCACCCAGAAGTCGCGTTTCAGACACCCTTATAATGTAAGTCGCTAGTTGCAACGTCAAAACGGGCGTTGCGAAGTTGAAAGAAGGCGGTTGACGCCACATTCTAATCAAGACAGTTCCTACCTTAGTTCAGGCTTGACATTAGTCTTGCACCTTTTCTTATCTGAATCCACGTGGCTTCATGCAAAAAGATGGCTGCGATCGCCTCGCCAAAAGCCTTCCTCCCTTTTCGAATAGACTATGCATGTGAGTGGCGAGTCTCTCGAGCCATGCTTGCGGTCCCCCTCGTTTCTCGCAAAGACCATCGCAGTGTTCGCCGACTACAGCTAGAGAAACACTGGGCTAGAGGAAACGTACCTCAAGCCGACTTCTCTGCCTTATCATAAGCGAATAACCTGTTTCTCGCTTTTTATCGCTTTTGAAGAACATTCCCATGCGACCCCTGTTGTGTATCCTATTTTCCTTTGCCTTTCTGTTTCAGATCTTGAAAGTCAGCGTGCCGGTATCACCCCCTGAGTGAATCTTCTTGAGAGTATGGACCGCATGGCCAGAAGACTGAGGTTGCATTAACTTGTTTGTTTGTATTTTTATCCTAACACATAAACCAAATCCCTACGGACTCAGTCGTCGCCAGCACCAGTTCTCACTTAATCACTGTTTCATGTTCATTGTACGTCACAGTTTTGAATGATTTTACACTGTTGTAAATAGTATCTGCATTAAAAAAAAGAAAATCTTGTTATAACAACCATTCTCGTGTTTCGTGGACCTACGAAAGAATGCGTCGCCGTAAGCCTCGCAAGAAAAAGCAAAGTAAAATAAAGAAAGAATGAAAAATTAAAAGAAAAACGTGTCTGTCTAAGGTCGTGACACGAAGAACCAAGAGTGGTAGTGATAAGGTGCGCGTCCTGCTTCAGAGATTTATAAACATCGAGCCAACTTCTTTTAGCTTTTTTCGCGTTGGGATTAGACAAAATGTATTTATTCTAAGTTTTATTGCCCTGCTTGGCGGAAGAATATTGTAGTAATATTTATGATAGCTACTGGGTATACAGCAGCCTCAAAGACGTTCTGTTCCAAGGGTCAGCAAAAATAGAAAAGTGATTCCTAGCCTACAGACCCTACGTTATCTCCCAGACTGGCGGGAGATAACAAATGCAAAAACACGTTATGGCACAAGTGCTATGGATGACTTTGTGCGCTCCGGTTCACCACTTATAAAGATATCCTATCTTCACAGGCAAAAATATGCTGCGCCATGTCAACAGACTCTGTTTAGTTTTTTCTGTTTCTGATGCCAACTCAACCAGCGCCCAATAATAAAAGCACTTACCACGGCACACGGTTACCCGCATGACACGGCTCATACAACCCATTTTATTAGCAGCTTCAAACGAAATTAAATCGCAAAGTGAAAGCATTTATGTAAGTCTGCATACAATATCAGACCACATGATTGTTGCTGTGGTACCAATTCTGCTGGCCTCCATTCATCGTTCTTTTGCAGTGGTAGCTACACCAATGCTGCATTATTTCCTTACTAATTATCTCAGTGATGTCGACGTGAAATGATAAAGTAGTGTATAACTAAAGAACACATTAATAAAAGAGTGGGTAAAAGAAGGCGTTCGAGCTAGCTTCTAATCTCGGATTTTCGCTCTGGGAACTGAGACACCAACTAACTGCACCAACAGGATATCGGCAAAGTTCGAGCTATAAAGAAGTGAGGAGGCCATTGCGGTACAAGTTACAGTGCACGATACAGGCGTCAATAAGCACGAAGGTCGAAAGCAGTGAGGCGAAGCCGGCTGCACAAAGTGAGACATGGGCTACTAAAAAGAAAGAAGCAGGGCTTCTCACGAAGGACGCAAAGCAGTATGGCCGCATCGGTGTCCGGAATTGGCGATGGAACTGAATCAGAAATCGGTAGACAGTACTTCAGCCACGTCACATCTCGTAGTTTTCGGCTGTCTACATTGGCCACCACTACACAGGTTGCAATTGAGCTGGAAGCTGCGTATGCAGCGGCCGCACATGCGCTATCTTGGAAGCTATCTGCGATGGTGACAGTTTACGCCGAGTGCTGATAGCTTATGCCATCTTCGACTGGTCGTTTCTGAGCGCTCTGGAGCGCTCTCGCGAGCGGCGTTGTCTTCGGCTGGTTGAAAGAGGGTGCCCGCCCTGCGTTCGGCTGGTTCTTCTCGATTGCTCTCCTCCACCTTCGAGCGCTCTGAGGCGCTCCGAGCCCTGTCGTCGGAGCAGTCGTCGAAATTGAAACGTCATCGCAGAGCCGCGTCGCTGCTGTTGGCGACGGCCCACCGTAACCTAGGCAACCTAGGCCACTGCGACGAATGCTCGTCCCGCCGGCGCGTCCGCCGGTTTTCCCGGCAGCGCCGGGAGCTTTCGATAAGCGAAACATCGGCCGTTGGTAGTAGTCACGTGGTTTAGCATCTGCCATTGCCTCCTCCGAGAGCGAGTCGCACGTTTGGCTTGCGCGCTCGTCCTCTACCTCTGAGCTCGAGGAACGCCGGATCTGCCCGACTCTGCTTCGGGGGATGGAAGCGACCAGCCGAAGATAGCATGAGTGTGCGCTGTGTTCTCACCTCTTAGTTCACGTTGATGCGAAAGGCAGCAGGACCACTCAATTCCCTCGTTGCTCCTGCTGCGCTTCCTCCCTAGAGCGTTTTGACGAGTGTGTCAGGTCATCGAGTGAGATGTGTGCATGTTTGCTTGTGCGCGCGTGACACCATGCTTGTTAATTTAGTTAGTAAGCGCATGTTTACAAGCTTATACGACAGATAAAACTACTATACTTACTTCGTACAGCTGTCTGCTAATTTGCTAACGCAAACGATGCTTCGCCTTTTCGGCGAAACTGCGACTTTTTTTTTTACTCCCTTAGGGTCTTTTTGGTTTCTCCCATGGCTAACACCATTCTAATGATGTGCTAACAACAAAAAAGGAGTGTTTTGCAATTGATGCTCTAGAAGAAGGGAGTATTGCGAAGCGTTTCGAAAACTTTCATACTGGTCGTACTTCCGACTGTTCTGATTTGACATAACTACGTATACTCAAAGGACAAATAATTCATCCGTAGAGCGGTTGTCGAAGAAATGAACGCGTCGGATTTGAATGCAGGAACTTCACGTGGAAGTAATACACTATCCACTACGACACACAGCTGGCATGTTGCAGTGCCTCTGATGTTGGTATCTGTACACATAATTTTCCATAACACTTGCGGGATGTTTTCTTGCGACTTCAGTGCCACTCAAGCCCAGCAAATTATTTGTTAACACTAGAGTTGGTGGTAGGTAGCTAGAAATCCAACATAGATGCATGTAATTGCGATCCATAATTCGGTGTTATGTCAGAGTAGCAAGGCAGCTTGAAAATTATAACGCGGCTATATTGAATAGTAAACAGAGCAGCAACGAAAACAATGTGCTGAGATACAGAAACATTCTCTAATATTGTTGGTATTTATGATACAAGCTCGCTACTCCTAAATAACTTTTTTCTATCTTCAAGCAGCGTCACTTCATAAGAAATCTTCCATCAGAACGCATCTTCCATCATAGAAAATATGTTACTTGCGCTTGACAACTGCCGTTAACAACTGCCGTAGCTGCAAAGAAAGATGTATACGTAGGCGGACACGCTAATCGATGTGATAGCCCCCGTATTATATGATGTAAATCTTACTATTTACGAAAGACCTTGGAGAGGAGGTGCTTATAAAGTGCGCAACATCGGTTTTGCATTTTAAAGTACCCAATCAGCACCACAATAAGTGTTAATCTTTTTAATGTGTGGGGATTTTATTGCGATAGCAATTATATGGGCACTCCACGCCCTCTTCTGCCGTCGGCGACGCCGTGAGGCTCTGCATAAAGTCCAAGGGCAATAAAATCGGCGCGCACGCCGTATTATGTACGTGCGAGTAAAAGCATGCGAAGGTGAGCCGGCGGCCGTGGCTCAATCCCGCGCACGCTATGGAGGAAAGCCGAGAGGACTCGCGCTGTCTTCCCTCACACGCAAGGCTTTGGGGGAAGGGCAAGGAGGGGGGCGTGCTCTACTCCGGGCGGCCTGGGTGGCCGCGCGCGCCTGCTGGGCCGCTGTATCTTGCCTACAGAGCGCCTGCGACGGGGACAGAGTGCGCCGTGCGCTGTGTTTTCGCGGCTTAGTTCGCGTTGATGCGAGAGGCAGCACGAACGTCAATTCGCTCGGTGCTGCTGCCGCACTTCCTCGCTCCAGCGTTTTCACAGCGAGTTTCCGCAGTCATCCAGGGAGATGTGCCCATTTTTGCTTGTGCGTGCGTGACACCATACTTGTTAATTTAGTTAGTACACCTATTTTTACAAACTAATACGGCCGATAAAACTACACTGCTTACTTCGTACAGCTGTCCACTAATTCGCTATCGCAATCGACGCTTCTCCTTCAGGGCAGAACTGAGACTTTTTTTCCCGCCCACCCTCATTATGGGGTGTTATCAGTACACATGGGTGCTAAATATGCGCATTGAACAGTGCAAACTCGTAAAATACCCTTTTAGCACTGTTAAGGTACAAAAATATTTCCTTTATAGGCACATGCACATAACCAATCTTACTACATTAGCGTGTAATCTAGTAACAATGTACAAAACGCACCAGCCCGTGAGACACCACGCAAAGGTATACGTGGTAGGCAATATTCACACATCTCTCCAGCACTTTGCCCTTCAAATAGCTTCTTTCGCGATAAACTCTGCAAGGTACGTTTCACGGGCATTAGCGCTAGTTTAAATATGCCATGCGGATGCCATTTTCGCGTTTGTAAACTTCGAACACCGACAAATATGAGCGTACTAAGGGCTATTGTCCGTAGGGCTCCTGTGGAAAATAGTGGGAAATATCGCTCGTCGTGTGTACGTGTCCAAGTGCTGAGGCTGAAAGATAAGTGTCAACGACGAGTTGTACTGTCCACGGGTTTCAGGACTACCGTTAGGGCCTCACCTGTGCCAGGCAAATCAATAACGTTGAGCTCGCATGCCTGATGTGAGCAGCAGACGTCTAATGTTGCCATGTGAAGAAGCACAGTTTAAAGAGCGTCAAATACATGCCTACGTGGTGAGGTGGACCGGCGCCCTTACGATAACAATGAAGTTGCGCTGGCAGTCTGAGTGACTTCTTTCGTCATGTGCCACCGAATATGACTGGATGTCACAGTGTACCGATGAATTCTCCATCGAAGCTATGCATCCACCGCGAAACGCCACTTGTGTGCGAAATTCGAGCACGAACATGTTAGCAGTTTAGCCAGAAGTCATAAACAGTGTGTTTCACGTGACGTGAACAAAGGATTTAAAGAAAAGTGGTTAACCGCAACTGGGTGAGACCAACAACATCTAGTTTAACGTCATGTGGTGATCCTCAAGATATTTATTACATTCCACTTGATTAGTTAATTAACTCAAACTATTATTCAAAATGTGTATTATTCCCTTTAGGGCCATGTGCGTTTCATTACGTTGTAGAGGGGCTTCGAAAACGATAGATCCAATTTTTTGTGGTAACGTACACGCTGCGTGGTGATTTGTTTTCGGCATTTAAAGAAATCTAGCGAAATATCAAATAAAACCACGTCACTGCGCTATCGTATCGCGGTGCTCTCCACTGTGCTTCGAGCCTATCGCTTATCAGAGACAACGGCGCTTCCTTTCATTGTGCCACCGTCAAAGATGCTGAATTCCTGTGCAGCCGATGCCTAGAGCCGCGGCCACTCACTTCGCCACGGTCAGTGCGCATGATTCTTTCGCACGAAGCGCGGTTGAGAGCTCTGCCATACGGTAGCGCATGAGCGCCGTCACGTGGCTTTGTTTCATATCTCGCGGGCTTTCTTTAAGCGCTGAAAAAAATTACCGCCACTGCATATACGTTGACACAAAAAATTTGATCCTTCGTTTCTTAATCCCCTCTACAATGTTATGAAACGCACTTGGTCCTAAAGTGAATCTTAAAATTTTCGCATAATTCATCTTAGTTAATTTAATGATTAAGAGAAATATAAAACATACTCTAATGAGCGCCACATGACGGCAAACCAAACGTCGTTGGTTTCATTCAGCTATGGTTAACCACTTTTTTGAAATGCTTGGTTCAAGTTACGTGAAACACTCTGCATACATGTCGCTACCATTTACGCCACATTCGTTTTATGCTGACTAAGTCTGACTCATGAACGATGTTCCCGGATGTGGCTGCCATGCTTAAACACAGAAACCGCCTTTCTGTAGTGTCCTATTGGTGCCGTGAAGCGTCATGACGGCGTCTGCAAAAAAGACACCGTTAATTTTCGGTTCTCCACAATTTAAAAAATGCAGAACAACCTTTGTCACCTTTGTAGAACAGCCTTTGTAGAACTGCCTTTGCAGAAACACCTGTGAACCTTCGTAAAACAACCTATACGGCAGCAATAGGGACTCCATTCTTTTTGAATTTAGTAGTGATTGAGCATGAATGCTTTCAAAGTTGAATATCCTAGAGTATGTTGAAATCTGCATATAAAGAGCAGTAGTTCTACAAGGACGTGTACCTACTCCGTACTTAATTAGTGCAAGCATAGGGATAAATAAAAATAGCATTTACAAAGAAACAGGGACATTCACGGAAAAAGTGAGAGGTCAAGATATTTACACGCTAACTTCTGGCACCAATGACGCAAATATGTGTGATATCGGAACCCCTCCCTTGCCTCTACCCCTACGCAACACTTTATACGAGCTGCAACAGGTGACGCAGTGACATACACTGAGACGACGTCGCCCCATTAAGCATGCCAGCCTATATATATAGCAGCATGGCAGCAACGTGGATCGCTGCATCAATACCACGTTCTTTTTTTTTGGATATAATCGCATGAACAGTATATATAATTCTACTTGTTTTCATGGATTACCTAAATAGCCGGACATTACATGCAGGACAAATTGCAATCAAGGCAACTTAACAAATTAAGGTAATTTAGGAAACTTCTTTTGTCATTATTCACTTTAGAACATGTACTGATTCCGCAAAATGGAAGCCGAGAAACAAAGAAGTCATATCTGTTTATAGACTGCAAGGACTATAGGAACACTTTTGATATTTGCGTCCTGAAAAAAATGCAACGAAATACATTGGTGTTCCTATTAACAGTTTCTCCAAAAGCCGCGTTCTAGCAGTTCAGGTCGAGTTAATTGAAATATGAATGTGGTTTTCAGGAGATTCTACGAAAGATTATATGTCTAAAGTACTGTTACTCCTATAGGATTTCTCTTTCAAGCTAGCCTCACTTCCTTACTGTTCAGCTTCAGCTTCGCATTTGCAACATATGCGTGAAGTAAATAGTTAAAATGCTCATTGGTGACCATTTTTTACTAGCTACCTGCTCTTTGCGAAATTTTGTGCTTGTAATGTTCGCATCATTAGGTAATCCACCTCAACAGGACGAATACCGCTGTATGCTGTTCCAGAAATCCACCAGAATATAGGCAAAGTGCTAGCGGCCACAGGCCACTTCTTAAAAATATTATTACGATATCATCGAGCGATGCTCAAGAGACGAGCCGCCGCGGGAACGACGAAGTTGGTCGGTGCCCTTGGCCCGAGCGAGTGTCAGCCTGGCTGCCTGGCTCCAGTGTAAATGGCGTGTAAATAGCATCTTTCGTCTGTGTCTTTCCACACGTAACATTTCTGGTGGAGGTCAGCGATCCCCGTCCTCACCACGGAACTCCGAAGTGGCCGGCACACCGAGCTTGTCACCATGCCTTCCGGTGACGAGCCCGCCTCTGCAACGACTTCGGCTTGTCCGACTGCTCCAATCGTCACGGTTGGCCCACACCATGACCCAGGTGTGTTCTATGGCCTGGAGGGACAGGATGTCGATGACTGGATGAAGCTGTATGAACACGCCAGTACTAATAACCGGTGGGACCCAACGATTATGCTCGCCAATGTCATCTCTTACCTCGGCGGCACCCTACGCGTCTGGCACCAAACGCATGATGACGAAATAACCAGTTGCGAAAGTTTCAAAGAAAAGCTACGGGAACTGTTCGGCGACCCCATTGGGCGCAAGGCTGCCGCGAGAAAGGCTCTTGCTTCTCGTGTTCAGTAATCTACAGAGCCATACGTTTCCTACACCCTCGACGTCTTGGCTCTATGCCGTAAAACTGACAATAATATGTCCGAAGCAGATAAAATGGCACATGTGCTAAAAGGCATCGCCGACGACGCTTTCAATTTGCTTGTTTTCGGCAACGTCTCAACTATCGACGCCATTATAAAAGAATGCCGTCGCCTTGAACAGGCTAAGAGCCGCCATATCTCATACCACATTGCGCGGCTACCCAATACTGCTGCTACGTCGACATGTGAGGGTCGACCGCGTCAGACCACCACCTGTGACGACGTCACCCGTATTGTTCGCCGCGAACTCGAGGCCGCCTGTTCGCCAGCTTTCTCCACGACGCCTCCCGATCCGCCAGTAACCACCATTGCGATGATTCAGGCCGTCGTCAGACAGGAATTTGAAAACATGGGTCTGAACACCGTGTCTTCCACGTCTCGACCCAGCGTTCCCCAGTTATCTAGCGGCCCTCCTCGTCCCCGGCAGTCCTTTTTTGCAACATGTCGCCACAACCCGTCCGAATGGCGTACCCCTGACGACAGGCCAATCTGCTTCCACAGGTAACAATATCTTCGAACTTAAGAACATCTGAGGGTCCCAATCATTGCGGGAATTCATGTTATGCAAAGAAACTTGCAGCTAGCTGGCTATGCAGCATCGTTTGGGATTCTTCAAGAGTTACCACATGGATCAACGTGTTCGTGTATAGCAAATAATTATGTGTTAAACCTGAGCCCATGTGTGACAACAGAGGCAGGACGAGGATGTGTGGGGTTTTGCACGTGCTCTTGGGACAAAACAACAACACAGTAGCGCAAACAATCAAAAGGACATTTATTGCACTGTTCATACAATAACACCTGATAGTCGAATCGCAAACTATAGAACATGCTGATGAACGCGCGACAAAATCGAGGAAATATCGAAGAAGTCGGACTCACCGCGATCGGATAGCGAGCAAATATGTTCCCTCCTATGCTACTAGACACCAATGCCTAATCGTTCGCGTGTGCAGTCACGCGAACGGTGTCGCGTTCGAACTATCACGTTCGTCCATTCCCGTTGCCCCGCTCCGAAGCCTTTCTCGGTACAGAGCTGCGAAGCGTATCGGCGTATGCGCGCGACGTCCGCGCTGCCATCCAACCCCAAGCCAAAGAGCCAACTCCCTTTCGCTCCTCAATAAACCCTCCGTTAAGTTGGCGCGCATCACCCGCGCTAACTCTTGCAATATGCTGCAATTACACCAATCGCCGCCGGCGCAGCGCCATGCAGCGAAGCCGGATTACAGGAGATGGATGCGTGCAGGGGAAACAATATCAAGGGACACGTGAAAGTCTAGCGTCCCCACCGACTATAGTATGACGGCGACGCCATGACTGGCCTTATTTTTACTCCGGCGAAGAAACAGTTGTGACTTGTTTCGTTACAACCTGGGCCGATACCGAAGGTGGTCAAATGTAGTCTTCGTAGCCTTATGTGCTATAGGGAAATAACTCGGGAATACCGGGCGATCCCGAAAGTGGGTGCAGCCTGCAAGATCGCGTTCGTGACACTGTCGCGACGCGCTCGTGCTGTATGACGTGACGCATGCACAAGCGATCTCAAAGAGCTAATTGGGTGGCAGGAAAAGCGCTTACGTGCGATCATGGCCTAACAATTTGGAGCCCCAGGTTGCTACGCTCGGAGTCAGAGGTTCGATGCCACCATCCGACACTTGATTTTTTTTTCTTGTAGACAATGTCTTCCTCTGCGAATCACTTGGAGTGCTCCTTCGAGTCTGTGCACGACTGGTATTTTCTCTCTCTCTGTGTTTCCTTCCTTCTCTTTGCCCTCAGTTACTCCTTCGCCTAGTGCAAGGTAGCGAAAAGGGCGCGCGTTTGGTTAACCTTTTTGCATTTGCTCCCATCTTTTGTTCTCTCTCTACCGCCACTTTTCCGTAACGGGTATGTTGTTTATAACGTCTGTTTTAGCTACTTTCGTGGGTCCATCCCATAGATAACGCAGTCTAACTGTAAATTCTGTCACGGAGTATAGCTATGGACCACTGGGTATGTGCCCCTGGGGTCGCTGGGTCAGTGGGCACGTGCCTTTCTTCAATGAAAGTCTTTGACGCCAAGTTCGAAGTGGGCATGTGAGTATTTCAATGATGACGATGACGACGATTATGATGATGATTGTGATCGTCATGATGATGATCACTGATGATAAAAAAATTTTGTGATCCAACCTCTAGTTGACATCGTTCGAACATTGCCGCTCCAACGTCGCTCTGGCAATGAATTAGTGGTTCGTACACCCCGTTCTCACCGCCAACTCGCCCAGGAAAACATTGTCTTTCATCAACATGAACTAGACTTTGAACTACCTTCCAATTTTTATAATTGAAGAGGCCCGAAAAGAGGATACATGAATCTTCCAACGTACGTAAACTGTTATTAATTGAGACCCTTCAAAGTGAATAAGGGTGTAAATCAGTCTATAACTGACACTGTTACAACCTTTATCGGGTTAAAGGATTGACTTATAGACCAAGTTGCTCCCCTTTTTACAGCGATAGCTGTATATGACTAACATTCTGTAGTTTTTTCGGCTTCGAGTGACAAAAACAGACTTAGCGATTTCAAACAAAGCCATATGGGTGCAGTGTGGCGGAGCAGATGTCAAAGTGTGGAACAAATGAGAACGCTCGTCGTGAAAAATAGCGTTACGTCAAGGTTACCACAACTTATAAGCAGTAGAGGCATCGGCGCTAAAATCAGCTGCGTTATCGATGGGGCGGATACGTATAGTTCGTACAGTCGACTGTAGAACAACATGCGTGCGACGAGAATGTAAACAACAGGAACGAGAATGTAAACGGCGCCGGCGCGAAGCGGCCACCGACAAATAACGTTCCCGCGATGCTGAAAGAAAACGACAATCGCGAGCCCGGGCACCTCTGAATGAGCAATGACGCCAGACTCGCAACGCAAAAAAAAAAAAACGACAACTATTCCACTCTGTGAAGATGGAATGGCAGCGAAAGCACTTTGCTTTTCGTTTGAAAGCTTTGACTGTCATTCCATCTTCACAGAATGGAGTGTTTTGTCATTTTTTTACACGTCAGGGTTTTATGTACTTGCAGTGTACCGCTAAATACCTGATATAACCAAACTAATGCTTGGAATAAAAAAAAAATAAAGGCACGTCGTAAATTGTACCCACGAACTGGGCACCAAAACCCTTGAAAACAGAGCATAGTAACTCTAAAACATGTTGCATTCATCCCAAAACGAATAGATCCGACGACATTGGCTAGTACTGTAAACGTATAGAAAGCGCTGTATGCAATGCTCGGGCAGAGAAAATGCGGGCAAAAAGTTTAGAATGCTATCGCACAGCCTAGACTGGGTGCGAGGACATACCATGGCACTCTGTATATGTAACTGGATCAAGTGCGAAGCACCTGCTTTGGCGCAGCCCGATGTTTCCTTTCGCGTCTATGGGCGCACAAGTTTCACCAGTTGTAACAAATATATTTACGAGAAAGCGGTTTCGTGTTTTACTTCGAAGACCCATAAGCTATAGGGAAAAAATGTCCTGCGCATTTCCGTGACCTTTTCTTAACACATTACTGTGCTATATGGCTGGCAACTAGATTCCATGAAAATGGCCGAATGCGTTTGCTTCTACGGCAGCCGAGTGGTCGTTAAATATGGCTAGTTCTGCTTTAAAGCACGCATATGTATGCATAATATAACGAGAGTTGACGAAATCTCGAAAGTTTGTTCGCAGTTCCAATATTCACAGGAATATTAAACTATTTCGTACTAAAAAAGCTACGAATTAGGCGCTCGCGCGCATGCGTGCTTGCGTCTGTTTGTGAGTGTGCATGTTCGGTGCGCGCGCGTGTGCGCGTGCCTGTGTGCGTGCGCGTGCGTGCGTGTGTGTATGTGTGCATGCGTGCGTGTGCGCGCTTGTGCGTGCGCGCGCATGTGTGTGTGTGTGTGTGTGCGTGTGTGCGTGCGTGCGTGCGTACGTGCGTGTGTGCGTGCGTGTGTGTGTTTGTGTGTGTGTATTTGTGCGTGTGCGGGTGCGTGTGTTTGTGCGTGCGTGCATGTGCGTGTGTGTGTGTGTGTGTGCGTGCGTGTGTGTGTGTGTGTGTGTGTGTGTGTGTGTGTGTGTGTGTGTGTGTGTTTGTGTGTGTGTGTGTTTGTGTGTGTGTGTGTGTGTGTGTGTGTGTGTGTGTGTGTGTGTGTGTGTGTGTGTGTGTGTGTGTGTGTGTGTGTGTGTGTGTGTGTGTGTGTGTGTGTGTGTGTGTGTGTGTGTGTGTGTGTGTGTGTTGAACTTGAGCGCACGTTGAAAACACGCATACTGTAGGGGGCATTCAACGCTTCACTATCAGATAAAACAGTGTAAATAAAGTTTCGCGTAGCTGGAAGAGAACCATTATTTTTACAAAAGCAACGTCTATCGTTGTCTGCACATAACGACTTATTTTACCGCCCTATTCCTGTACGTGATATATATATTTAAAAAGCAAGCAAGAATTGATCCCGGGAAAATAGAGGTAACAATCGCGTTGTGCTAGGATCAGGGAGAAAGAAAATAGTAAGCATGTGAATACGAGGGCATGTCAAGACATGATAATAAAATGGGAACTTTTACTGCAAACAAAGCTACCACAAAGTAAAGGCACACCCTTCATAATGCTAAATTTCGGTATTCTTCCCAAACCCACAACATCAAATCATAGGTACAAACCCAACCTCGAAATTCAATAAAAACGTAGGGGTCAAAACATGTTTTCATAACGGAAGTTTGCATTGATTAAGTTATAAGAGTAGCATTAGCTAAGTTTACATATAAGTTAATGTGGTTTTTCTTTATTGCCGTGAATGCAGAATATTATTCTGGGACATTACGGCAAAATGGTACAATTATTTTATCAATATGAGGCCAGCATTGCGTGCATTTGATAATACACCTCCATTTTATAGTAACAGTGGTAATTAAAACAAAAAATATGTTACGTCTCCTCACATGAGTTGCTCGGCAATCATTATGCAAAAAAGACCATTTTATTTTTCCTAAATATCCCACCTGTTGTAATCGCGACAAAAATAGAAACTCCTTTCAGAATGGCTCGACGCTCTACGAATTACGGAAACTACTAAGATGGGTCACATGCCCAAGATTGTGAGCTGGTGGTATCCAACCAAACAATGGAGAGGGATAAAAAAAGTTTCCTCGCTTGTAACGCCATAGCAGCTGAGGAGGCCACGCGCTCAATATATATCATGTTTTGAATGCAGCACGCCTTTCTTCGCCGTCGTGTTTCTTGAGTAATGTCTTTAGCATGGATTGCGTGAGTCGGGTATCTCTGTGGTCCATGCGGGCGAAGGACAGCTCACTTTTCAACTGAATCTCCCTGTACGCAAAAGCCCGCAATCTCTTCTCGCTATTTCCAGCCTCCGCTTTTCCCTTTCGCCTCCGCCAGGCACACCATCCGGCAAGCGTGAACGGTTCAATGCAGCCGAGCCAAGAGTGAAACAACAGCGTCTTTATCGCCGGTCGGTGCTCCACTTCCGCGCCCCGCCAGTTTCAAAACAAGCGCCGAAGCTATCTCCTGCCGTGTCTACTTCTGTGGGCACGTGTGGCTCAGCAATCTTTCGACCTCGGATAACATAAAGCGCAGTGCGTTGCGGGCAGCAAGCAGAGAGCAGTCGTCTTCCAGGGCGTTCCTGCACGTCCCGCGGTTTAAGGGGAGGTGAATTTAAAAGAAGTGAAGCAAAAAAGGCGGCATGGAGGCCTTTTTCTCGGGCAAACGGGCGGTGGTCACGGGCGCTGCGCAAGGTAGGTGACGTCTACGCCCCGTAGGGGCCGATTCTTGCCCGTATTTCTTCGGCTTGACTGCAGCGGGTGCTATTTCTGGCCTGATCCGAAAATACCGCGCTTCGCTTCGTGAAGTATGGCAATAAAAGATCCCTCTGTCTTTTCTTTTTTTTTTCGCATGAATCGCAAGACAGAGGAAACGACCATGGTTCCTCTGGCAGTTATGAGACACGAATACCACGTGCAAGTAAACACAGAGAGAGAGAGAGAGAGATTTAGTTACAGAAAGGCAGAGAGGTCGGCCAAAGCTAAAACTTGCTCTGGCCTGCTACTCTACTCTGGGGAAAAGGGACGGGGAGGGAAGTGGCTGATGAATGATGATAATGATATGAAGAAGAGGTGCGTATATAGGAGTACACAGCGTTGTGACATCTCTAAAGCGGTGCATGCAACCACAATACCGGAAATTTGTGCGCGCTTTGCATGAGTCTCTTCCTACGGGCGTTTATATTCATCCCCCTTAAGCGCTGTCCTGGAGTTTGTCTACCAGTGCGACTCAACACGCGGCTTGAAGGGAATTCTGTAAGCTGCAGGGGCAGGGGCTGTTTAGACACGTGTTGGAGTGCAACAGCGCGATTGTTTAGCGCAGTCATGCACAACAGTGAGAAATATTGGTTTTGCCAATTTCAAAGCGACTATATCATTATGTATTTAAAGTGAAGTGTTTGCTATATCAAACTACATTGTACCGCATTCACAAAACAAATTTTTGTTACTAATGTATGTGTTTCACAATTTATAACATCTCAATTCAAAGCCTCATCTTCAGTAGAGATGCGAAAATGTATTTTCTGGAGCTTCCTAAAATATCAAGCTTTACGCTACCTTGTATTCCACGACCGCCCTTTTGTGTGGCGCCACAAGACACGATTTTGCGGAAAGCACGACATTCCAGCGAAGTTTTGCCTGACGCTGTGCATCAGTAAACCTTGTTGTAACGGCGCTATAAAGTTTGTGAATTTTTATTACAACACTGCCTTACATCCCGATGCGCGCGATAGATACTTTGCCGCATATTTGCTTGCGCAGGTGCTTTTATACCCGAGAGCTTGTTCCCATCTACCAATACTTTGCCCGTTATGGTGAACTGAAACAGAAACATCTTTGCCTCTTCTTGCATGGCCGTTTGTTCAAAATACAATGGCAAATATTCTGGCGTGAAATGTTGTGCCTTTAATTTTTATCCTCTGCTTATATCGCGTCGTCATTGTTATCATGGTTGCTTTATCTGTGCTATCAATGTTTATCTCCCACTATTTAGGAAACCTTTAATTCTGGGGTTCTACACGCCAAAACCAGAATCCGATTTTGAGGAACGCTGTAGCAGTGCGGCTCCACATTAATTTGGACAACCTGCGTGTACCCAATGCACGATACACCAGCGTTTTTGCATTACGCCTCCTTCGGAGACGTGGCCCCCGTGGCCGGGATCGAACCCTCTACCTTGAGCTCAGCAGTGCGACGCCATTGCCACTGGGATACCGCGGCGGGTAACAGCAATTTCGCAAGACACGCTCTATGTATTAGGCATGAAGTCAAAGTTCTTCGTTTGTAAAAAGCAATTTGTCATTGACCAACTGCCTTCGTTATTGCCCCGTCCACTATAACTGTTTGTTGGTGCTTGTTCTAAAAAACCTTTAAGGTAGGTCATGCCTTGTGAGTATGGACCTAGATTCTTCTGACTTTACGAATATTGTACCTGCTTCAAGTAAACAGCCCGGCCCTATCGCACTGTACACAATACGTTTAGAAGTTTTTCAAATTGTTGAGATGACTGCTGGGTGATCTAAAGTGCGCAATGACGCTTTATATCTAGGGGCCGAGTGTAGACTGCATCAACCGACCCGATGACCGCCGTTCAGTACTTGCCCCTATCACCACTGATCAGTTGCTTCCCAATAAAATTAAAAGTGCTCCTCTTCAAGTGGGATTTGTTTTTGCCTGCTTACCGTCACTGTCATGCGACAACGCCAATAAGCGCCTGAGCTTACTATCTTTCTGACGACGCGTACCATGCAGCCCATTTCAACTGTCGCGACTTAGGATACACCGTATGTCCACTGTGCATGATCGTGAGCTGGTCAAACAAACTGTTCCCTTCCTATGCGGTGCACGAACATGACAAGCAGGGTATACGGCTGCAGAAAATGACATCACAATGATGCGGTGTTGGTGCCATCAGTTTCAGTCAGGGTAAAAGAGTTTTTCGACGAACTATAAACGAACCACTGCCTCGGAACGTACTACAGGTGGGTAAATTTACTCACACGTAACGGCTTACACGGCTTCGTGTAAATGTCACTAAATCGTCGCACATTATTGTCCCACAAGACCATAGCATTTCTGCTAAATATTTTAGCTTTGTCAATCAGCAGCTTACTGAGTGGCATTCTACTCTGAGTTGCACGAATCTTTTTAATTGTGTGTAAGTACACCATCAGGTAGCAGCGGTCGTAAGTGTCATGTTGCCATAAAGAGAAATTTATGCGACCATAGAACTAGATATATGAATATGCATCATGGCTCGCGCTGCAGCGCAAAACATGCCACATAATGCGCGCATGGCTTCAACATTTTCATCTACCATACTCCGCTTGCTCACCTCACCATTTCCTTCTTGCTTAGTCTCTTCGCCCTTGGGGTTCAGAGAGCTGTACACTAAACCATGGCAATGAAAGCGGTGTTGTCTTCACGAAGCCAAGTCCCATTGTCAACACATTGGCTCCGGCTTAAGCTATAGGCTTGTTTTGTTCACCCACTGTTGACGAACTTTCTCATTTAAGAGCTCATCGGTTGTGCATTTTACTCATCCTCGCCGCCGCTTCGCGCTGATTTTCCTTTATTTTCATCCTTTCCAGGAATGGGTGCGCGGATCGCCACTGACTTGGCAAAGTTTGGCGCTACTGTCATCGCTGTAGACATTGACGGTGCAAAACTGACTGAACTGCAGAAACAAGTATGTTCCCCAATTCAATGGTTGATAACATGCCAAATTAATAAGCGCGGAATGGCTACAATAATGGCAGGTCACCTCGGAATTATAACCTGCTACAGAATGTACCAGTCGACATTGGTAAAACAAAAAAAAAGCTGAATAGGCTGCAAAGCTGCCGCATGTGGCTTAACCTGTTCGATGATACACAGTTTACGCTACAAGTGGCAGACTCTTCGCCTCACCCTTCAGGGAACGCTCTTCCCTGAAGAGCAACAGCCTTGTTGTCAATGCGTTACTGTATTTAACCGTCTAAACCCTCGGCCTCCGCAACGCGACGACGTTTGGCGTTTGGAGCTGGTTCTAATCGCTTACGCTCGGCCTCCTTCGCTCACCCGTCAGCTACTTGACACCGGCGATAACTCCGATTCCTGTCTTCACGTCTCCCGAGTCGTGCTCCTGCGGCTTCGTCTGTAGACGCACGACGACCCCGCCTGTATTGAGGCAAATCGGTCACAGCCTTCACGACGCCGTCACCGTGGCTAAAGGGCGACGAACGTGCACGTTTCTTTGAGACCGAGACACCATGCCGCGAAGCACACGTACGTACTGCTGCGGATCACGGAGCATACTCCTTGTCAGCGCCGTTCAGATTTTCTTTTTTTTTTTCGCGCTGGTCCCTCGGGTCGATGGATGAAGTGTATGTGCGATCAAATGACAAAGACGCAGGGTTCTAACCACATCCACGAAGGTTTATCTTTTGTAACTTCTCTTTGCTTGGCGGCGTAAACACATCATCCATCGCTGCACCAACCCTTATTTACTTACTCCACTAAACTGCGCACGAATACATTCTTACTCTCGAAATTGGCATCCGCAAAAAAAATGCGTTTACTGCTACTGTATATATGCTCCTTAAAATGGTCCTTCAAGTACATATCGTTCCTCTACGGTGGCGTTTTCGGCGTCTTGACAAGGACCAGAACTGTAGGTTTGTTAGTAGAATTTTGAAGTTACCAACATACGTTATTACATTACATAAAATCTTTATATGCCTGTTATAGTATATGTATATGCCCATCCGTATATTTCTTTCTTTCCTTCAGCAAACACTATCACTTGTAACCTGTTTCCGTAATTTTCTTTATACACGGTGTTTCTTTAGCTGCACCAAGTCTTTAAAATTAGAAAATTATAAATCATGGTAACGTTATGTTTACCATATGAGTGTACGGATAGGTAGCCTCTAGATAAAGATCAATTTCCACAATTACGTGCTTAATTAGCGAAATTATGCTAATTAATTTCCTAATTATCAACAATATGTGGCTACAGCAAATTAGTACCGTCCTCGACACTACCTATCCGAACGATCAAATTTTGAATAGCAGATTTCATGTGGGAGCTACGCAAACAAGTAGTTCCTCTGGGCAGGCTCCTTGAAAGCGAAACTGGCTGGAAAAAGAGCGTCTGTGTCGTCGATGTTACCTCACCCCCCCCGTTTTTCGTCACGTCTCCGAGGTCCCCACCCGTGTGCCCCGCGAGCAGCTTGCGTTTTCTCCTTGCATTCTGCGACGTTGGCCTAGCGCTTCAACGCCGGCGGGCCGCCACATTTACTTCGTCATTCCTTTGGGCCAACGAAACGGCATTTCTTCGGTGCAAATGGACACATGGAGAGAGAGAGGGTGGGTGGAACGGCAACGAGGTTAGCCAGAGGCAAGTTAACGGTTCGCTACCCTGCACTGGGGTTGGGGATATAGGGGTTGTAAAGACGACAAAGAGCGCAAAGAAAAAAAACGAACAAGACAAAAGGAAGAAAAAAGGAATCAAGATAGAGTAAAAAAAGAAAAAAAACAGGGTCTCTTAAGATCTCTCTGAAGAGGTGAACGGCGAAAGCCTACTTTTCCTCCTCTTATCATTCGCCTCTTTCTCCTTGCCACTTCTCTCTCTCTTCTTTCTTTTAGTCATTACTGCTCATTACTAAGCATTTTAGTCATTTGTAATCAATTGTGGTCATTACAGGCCGTTGTTAGACATGTTGGTCATATCACAGTCATTAGTAGTCATTACAAGTCATTTCAGTCATTATTAGTCATTACTGGTCATCACTAAGCATTTTAATCACTTTTAATGAGTTGCAGTCGTTACAAGTTGTCGGTAGACATATTGCTTATTTCGTATTTATTACTAGTCATTACAAGTCATTTCAGTCATTATTATTCATTACTGCTCACTAGTATCTTTAGTCATTTGTAATCATTTGTGGTCATTACAAGCCGTCGTTAGACATGTTGGCCATTTCGTAGTTATTGGTAGTCATTACAACTGATTAGTACTCATTACACGTTGTTTCAGTCATTATTAGGCATTACTGCTCACTAGTAAGCATCTTTAGTCACTTGTAATGAATTGCGGTCATTATGAGCCGTCCTTAGACATATTGGTCATTTTGTAGTCATTAGCAGTCATTACAAGTCATTAGTAGTCATTTTAGTCATTACTACTAATTACTAGACATTTCTAGTCATTTCTAATCAAATGTGGTCATTACAAGCCGTCGTTAGACATAGTGGTCATTTCGGAGTCATTATTAGTCATTACTAGTCACTAGTAACCTCTACCAATTTCTGTTATAACATTATCATTCATTTAACTGTCACTATCAATCATTTTTCATTCTTTCATCTGTGTTTAATCTGCCTTCATGTGGTGCGATGACGCTTCGGCGGACACTCCGGCGGTCAGGTGTGCTGATACAAACTTCACCATCAGCCTAGAAAGGCTTTCGCCTTAAAGCAGGTAACAGAAGAGGCGTTCCAATCACAGGCGTTCACACGTGCCGGTCGATCTCAAGAAGCCCAGTGGCGCTTGCACGACCTTCTGATGTGATGTTAAGTCGCGTCGATGTTACAAAATTCTTTCTTCCGACAGAGGCTGGTCGTCCAACTGGTTCAGCACGACGGAAAGCGATTGTCTCTGCCCACTGTGGTGCGGGTACTGGCAAAAAACATGACGAATCGTTTCCGCCTAATCTAAACAAAGTTCGCAGATACGCTCTTCTGTATCTTCCCAACTTGAGCTGCAAAATTTTGCAACAGAGTTTCGTTACAATGCAAAGCGTTGAAGAAATCTAGTTGTACATTAAAACAGTTCATGCTTGCGCCTACTTCCGACTACAGTATGAACGCCCCCAGCCCCACCACACACGCGCACAGAGACACTTTTTTTTTTCACAGCATTTCATTTTTAGGACTGGCTGTTCATATTTAGCATAGAGTGCAAGATAAAGACAAGCTGAACTAATTGGTACATCATACCTGATGCATTCTGTACAACTTCTATTTATTTATTAATTGTTAAGCAACCTCGAGAAACAATGTATCCTCTTCAAGGGCTTGCTGGAACGTTTGACTCCTGCATGACGATGACTATATACAGGCTTGTTTCACCTGTACTCGTTAGCAGTACGTAATAACTTACGGTGCGTCAAAAAACGTTCAAAAGTGCTAAACATTAGAAATTTAGGAAAGGCGATAACCAAGGTTGTATTACCGCCAAAAAAGAAAGAAAGGACACTATTTCAAACTTTCCCTATGAGACATTTAGGCAGGGCTATGTTAAACACACGCTCACGGCACTAAGAACAGCATGCTACATAATGTATAGCGGCTATTAGAGACCCCTGAGTTTACAAAGCATTATGTACGCTAGAGTGCATCGTAAGTACAGTACTCAATCAATTGTGAAAATTATGAGATCGACGATGAGGTTAGCGAAGATAGCCGGTTTATCGCGAAGAATGTTCATGGCCGAAAAGCGTTCTTATTTTTACCCAACAGTCACGGACCGTATCGTCGTTCGAAAGTGTCCGCGCTCGCGTGTCTTCTCTCAGTGCACATTATAGTAAACTCTCATTAAAAGTAGTTGTCTTACAGATGAATAACCCTTAAGTTTTTGTACCGGTCATTAACAACGGAGCTACTCCTAAGCGATAAAAAAGAAAACTAAATGACACCTTCATCTATAAGGGAGCAACCGCCGAAGCGGTAGGCCACATGCTCCCCTAACAAGTCCCTCCATCATAATTACCTTTATAAGCATGTCCTTGCGATGGCAAAAAAGAGGTCATCTGAAATGTAAACGCTACGCAGCTCGGCTAATAGACCTTAGTATAGCTGTATTTCATTTCTTTTATAAGTCCCACAACATGCAACTGAGGTCTAAGTTTACATTCATTTATTTCCGATAACTCGTAAATTAAAGCTCTGATTAGCACGCTCCCACCAACGCTGTCAGAAAGCATGCATCTAAAGTATTCTGCAATGTTCAGCCTTCTAAACAATATTGAAAAGTAAGCGAAACAACCACTCGACACAGTGCTTCCGAACTGTACGAAAATGCAGTGAGCAGTTCCCCCTCTGATAAAAAAAATGACAAACTCCAGCGACTCTTTCATTCTCTGAACTCATTTGTGGGAGCTGCACTTGTGAGTCCCTGACTACTGGATATGTTTAGAGAATTCTGCGTCATAGGCGCCGACTACGGGAGGCCTCCGGGGCCCGAGCCCCTCCGGAGTTTTCCTGGGCTCACTCTCTCATTTTCTTTTTGGATGTAGCCTGGTCTGTTGGGCCCCCGGCGTATTCTTGCGTTCCTTTTGCACTTCGACATGGCGCCACTGCACTATTCGACTACGGCAAGGTAAGAAATTTTGTTTTACAGTCTGCGACGGATTTCAACCAATTTAGGATTTCATGGCCCGGAACCGAGACTTGCGACGCAGTTAGTAAAAAAAACAGTTCTACGGTCCTGGCGTAGGTAATTTGAGTTAATGACTCGCACTGGGAGATGTTTTCGATGCTTCTTATGAGCCCCAACATTATTTTAACTTTCTTTCGGTAGTTTTTGGGCTCTCTTGCCACACCCAGCTTTGTGACGCAGTTAGTTTCCCGTGTACTTGCGCCATCTAGGCCCTCGAGCGACTGGAGAGCTCCTGGATTTATACAATCTATCGTGGTCCTCGGGAACTGTGCCTGCACATTGGAAGACAAGCAAAATTGTGGCAATATTGAAACCAGGCAAGACACCCCATGCTATGCTTTCCTACAGACCTGTGGCGCTTGCCAGTTGCATAGGTAAAACCATGGAACGCATGGTTTTGACGCGCCTGGAGTAATTTTTGGAGAAGTGTAATATATATCCAGACGCAATGACAGGTTTCCGAAAGGGTAGGTCGTCAATCGACAGCGTCATTGACCTAGTAACAACAGTTGAACATCAGAAACGTCGCCGTAGATTAATGGCTGCTGTCTTTCTAGATATCAACGGTGCTTTTGACAACGTTCTCCATGATGCAATTTTAAATGCCCTAGAAGAATGTGGCGTCGGGGGACGTATGCATCAATGGATAGCCAGCTATCTTTAAGAGAGAACGATATTCATGACAACTCCAGACGGGGAAACAAAGAACCACCCCGTCTATCGTGGAGTGCCTCAAGGAGGTGTTGAGCCCAACCTTATTCAATATCGTTCTCATCGGACTGGTCAAAGAACACGCAGGCGCAGTCTCGGTCTCTGTATATGCAGACGCACTTTTTGTTGGCTACTTCCGCTACAGTGCGCCTGTACTTTCTCGGGTTAGTACAACTGCTGTACGCACACTTGAAAGTGCTCAGGCTCGCGCACTGAGAATTTGCCTAGGACTACCACGATGTGCGTCTACTTGGGGGACTATTGCAGAGGCACGTGCGTGCCCAGCTCGAGTTTATCTGCAACATGAGCCATTGCGAGTGCATCTAAGGGTACTGACTAGACACAAGAACCATCCACTCACGAACGTCACAAGCGTACGGCCTGTGTCCGCCTACTCAGAAGCCGTGTTGTCGCAGCAAGACTTATTGCCGTCAGACTTCGAACCGTATAGCATACCCGAAGTTCCACTCTGGACGATGGCAAAGCCAACGGTGAGGCTCTCAATCCCTGGAATAACGAAGAAGTCGAAGATGCCGCTTGCTGGCCTCAAGCATTTCGCGCTATCATACATTGCTTACATGTATGGATATTACGAACATATTTTTACAGATGGTTCTGTGACACAGACCTCATCCGCGGCGGCCTACACTGTGCCAGGAATGGGGATCGCACAACGGTTCAAGATAGGACACAGGACGTCGTCTACAGCAGCTGAGTTGACCGGAGTTCGAGAAGCAGTTCGCTGCATACTGCAACAAAGTCTCGAGAAGTGGACAGTATTCTGCGACTCAAAACCAACACTGCAACTCATCAGCAATTATATGAGTGACAGAACCGCATATAGTCCCCTGGTTTATGACATCATGTATCTTCTTGCTGAGGCGTCTCATTCCGGACATACCATCGTGCTGCAGTGGATTCCTGGCCATTGTGGAATAGCTGGAAACGAACAGGCTGACGCAGAAGCAAAACAGGCGCACACTGACAGCACTATTATAAAAATTCATTTTTCCCGGTATGACATTAACGCCTTGCTCCATACCTCCTTTAAAACTTCTACGGCGCAACATTGGGACAACCCCGAGCATCGACAAGAGCACCTCCATAGACTTGACGCTGGATTACAATTCCGGCATCCACTTCGGTTGCGGAGAAGCCAAGAAACGCTCATTCATCGATTACGGCTGGGTGTGGCATACACCAACCGATACCTTCACAAGATTGGACAAACACGGGACCCTGAATGTAGCGTCTGTCACACTCTCGAAACAATAGCTCACGTACTTTGCGTGTGCCCTCAATATGCGGCCGAACGAAGAAAACTCAAATCTACAGTTGACAGCTTAGACTCACGCCCTTTTTCAGAAGAAAAGCTTTCGGGCGCGTGGAGGAGTGTTGACTGTGCCCAACGTGCCATAAAAGCACTTTTGAACTTTTTAAATGAGTCTGGTTTAGACGATCGCCTCTAGAAGCTGTGAGACGTGTAGTCAGTGCGAAATGTGTTTGCGCAATAACTTTTTGTATGGACAAGATTACTCTTAGTGTGTTGCGTCTCTAGTGCGCGTCCGCATATTGGACAACGTGTATATAGTATCTCATTGTACCATATCATAATCACCCACCACCTACCTTCCCCTGTATTTCCCACTTCCCCTTTCCCCAGTGAGGAGTAGCAGGCTAGAGACACGCTCCCCAGGTCGACCTCTTCTCCTTTCTCTCCATTAAAATCTACTCCTCCTCCTCCTTCCCGTGTACTGAATCTTACTGAGACAGGTTTTGGTGCTTTCTCTGACGCCCAGCATTATTGTGAATAATTTCATTACTTTGGAGCGCAGTGGCCGCGTCCAGAGTTGTGACGCAGTTAGCGAAAAGCAGCTGGGCCGTGTGACGCAGTTAGTTTCGCGTGTACTGAATATTGCTGGTACAAGTTCGTTACGCTTTCTGAGACCCCGAACATTATTGTAATTTCGTTACTTTTTGGGATGCTTTTGAGGTACGCTCACCGGGCCTGCCATTGGGACGCAGTTAGCGAAAAGCAGCTTCGTCGTGGTGAGAGAGTAAGTCTGGTGTGTACTGAATGTCAGTGGGACAAGTTTGTGACGCTTTTCGTGACCCCGCAACAACATATACCATCTTTCGGTAATCACGCTTGTCGAAAACGTGACGAGCGATTGGCAAGAGTGATAACACTGGAGTGCGTTGCTTGAGCCGGTAGAACGCGCAAAAGATAACGCTGAGGAGCTCAAAAACCAAGAACTTGAAAAATCTGTCTTCTGAACGACTGAAAACAGGCTTTGCACCCACGCATTTTCTTAAGTGCGGGTTAAAGGAATTCTGTCAGCGTCTAGCATGGTCTGGCTGAGAGCCAGTGTAGTGGCCACTTTTGTGCAGGGAGCTTACGATCGCATCCGCTGAGTCCAAATTGTTTTGTAAACGCGCAATGGCCCGTGTATTTGTGCTCTTAACGTGCAAGAAATAATGACTGGAAATGGGGAGTGCTTGAAATCAGATGTTATCGTATTTTATGGAATTTTTTGGGATGTGTCGGCTATTTTCTACGCCACGTGTACGTAGAAGCGAATTGCTTCGTTTCGTAATGCCGCCCATCCGCGACTTGCGCACGCTTCGCCTGTACATGCAGTATTCCTAAAAGTCTAAACACCAAAATGATGCATGCTTGTAATCTTTTCAGCTGATGCCGTCCGGTGTAGTTTCGTACGAGAACTACTGCTGCGCACCTGGTGCAACAACGTTGGATGAATGCATAAAAAGCCCGGAACGAGCATTTATAGAGAGCAAAACAAACATTTCCTCATTTACAAGGCGTCTTGCGTCTGCTTTATGAAATTGCACGTCGCACAGATTCGATGGAAGCTTGTTAAGATAGTCCGGAATCATTTGTAATAAATAAAACGATTCCTACTAAGAACGCGCGCGGTTGAGCTGCAGAAGAAACGATAACAGATTTCGCGTCGATTAGCGCCGCCGGCGGAACGCGTGCTACCTGCCGTTTAAAACGCGCGCACCCAAAACCGAAAACTGGAAGATGTAATCCCATCCGCTTGGTTCGCTGCAGTCAATTCGGCCGCTGGGCTCTATGGAAGAGTGTGCGCTGTCTTTGAATGTCTTTTTCTATAACCCAGATTTGATTTCATTGAAGATACGCTCGCGGCATGGTTGTAGTTGCGAAAAATAAAACAAGTTGCGTTGTTTTGGATTAGTTCAAGGGCATACTGCATTCGGTTTTCATGAAAGGGGTCCCATATAGCTGCAGCATATTCTAATTTTGGCCGTAACAGGGTTTGATAAAATAGTAATTTTAAAGAAGGTGGAGCACGAGAAAAGTTACGGCGTAAATATCCGAGCAGGCGGTTGGCATGCTTAATTATGTATCCAACGTTATGATTCCACGCTCATTTAGATGTTTTGTGCACGCCTAAGTAGTTACATGAACTTGCTGATTCTAAAGAAACGTTATTCAGGTAGTAGGCAGGTTACCGTTAGATCGGGATACTCTCACAAATTTACACTTGTTAATGTTGAGTTCGATTAGCCACAATGGGCATCAACTGCTGACATTATTACTCCTGGCGCTTTGTTTTCTCTTTCCTTTTCTTTTCTTTTCTTTTCTTTTCTTTTCTGTTTTGAGCATTTGCTTCAAAAACCTCCTAGACCCAAAAAAAGTACATGCAGCGCAATGCGAACACTACAGTGCAGCGAAGGAAGAGCGCGCAGCATTGCGCATACGCCAACGTTGATGGCACCGCAGGCACCGCTTCGCGATGAACGTTGTTGCACGGTAGACGAGACAAGTATAAAAACAAATAATTCACGTTTGAGCACACCTAATGTACCTGTTCGCCAGCCGTGGCGTCGAGATTAGAGTGCTCGGCTTGAGACCGCCGGATCTTTGGTTCGATCCCAAGTCAAGTGTCTCTCTTACGCCACGTCTTGAATGTCTCAACCGAAGCGACACTAACGAACTAAGGTACATGATTGCCGCATTTCCCAACTCCTTACTCATGTTTGCAGTATAATAAAAGAAAAATTAGCACCGGGCCGACTGTGATTCAAGGCAATTCCATATCTTCATCTTTGAACTGCACGTACCCGTTGCAGCATAAGAGGTCACTTACATAAAAAAATAAGAAAGGGAAAAAAAAGCTGCTGCCAGGTATATAAATTTGAATTAGGAAGGAAGAGCGCCAACTAAGACGATCACAAGTGGGGAGAACGACACAGGACAAGCGCCATCAGGATCGCCATCAGGCGCTTGCCCTGTGTCGATCTCCCCACTTGTGATCGTCTTAGTTGGCGCTGTTCCTTCCTAATTCAAGTATGCACCATCTAGCCCAAATGAATGTTGTCCTGAACCAGGTATATAAACCTTCTTGTGAGTTTTTATTGGCAGTATTAACCGTTTAGCGCACTATAAGGCTTGGGAGAGTTGATTTGCGTTCACCGTAGAAGCATCACAAACAACAAAGGACAAAAGAAGAAGTGCACACGCGTCGTGCCGGGGTCTGTGTGTTTGTTGCCTTTAATTCAAGTTCAAATTCTTTATTTCCGAAATAAGTTTGGTGGTTGACAGGGCTAAAAGCTGCGTTATGCAGCTTGACAGAGGCCCGGACTTCAAATTGTGGTTATTCCTTTCCCTACTTCCGATACCAGTTATGTGCTTCCCTATAAGTGCTCAAAAGGCTTGGCACGTATTCGCTAGATTGAAAGCCCTGACACTGGTTCACAGATCTGCATCTTTCCTCTTAGGTGAGCAACGTCATTCCGGTGGCCGTAGACCTATCCGACTGGGACGCCACAAAGCGTGCTTTGGCCGACATCGGTGACGTCGATTTGCTTGTGAACAACGCTGGCATCACCAAACTTGAAGCATTCGGGGAAATTGAGCCGGAGACCATTGACAAGCAAGTTCAACATCGTAATCACGTACAGATCACATGCGAAGGACCAATTTTCTGATGGTCATTAACGTATATTTATCTGGCGTCTCCGCACTTGTTTGCTTTCATCATACGCCGCCCTATAATCTCAGCACTTCTCATATCTGTTATGGTATTTTCCACCGGTCGCTTTACTCCTTTAACTCACATCAGCAGGATTCGGCGTCGCTCTTGCTCTAAAACGAAGGGAGTGCGTCTCTGTCAAACGCTAGTCGGCTTTTAAGAGCGGTAAGAGTGCTGTGAACGTACACCAATGGGCAGCTTCCATAAAAGCTCAACCGCGAAGCTGCTACAGACAAGCGTAAAATTTGTAACAATGGTGGTCTTTTTCCTAATTCCACTTAATGAGCATACCGCACTACAGCGGATTGACCAAGAACCAGAACTTGTATTGACGAAGCTTTTCGTTCGTAAGTGAGGTTTGCCATTGGATGGCTGCACTTGTCAATACATGTATGTCCCCCAGTACGATTGGCTGGAATCTGATCTAACGAACATTTTAGTTTAAGAAAATTTTGTGAATTAGAACCCAGATTGTGCAGGAAAATCCCATATACAGGAATGGAATTAGCGAGTAAAACTGATGTCGCCTTTCGTACGAAGCACATTTACAGCGTAAGAACTGTCCCGAGCAGGACCTAAGAGCGGGAATGCGTAGTGCCATGTCACCGCTCCTCGACCTATCTCGAGCAGTCTCCCATTTTAAAATGGGAGGGTGCCACTTCTACTCGAAGCCAGAGACTTGAAAACGGCCAGCTTAGCGTTGCGAGAGCACCTTAGAGCACCCTCAACGGAATTCACAAAGGCTCTCGTTCATAAGTGCTCTTTGCCATCGGCCGGCCACATTACCTAATTGTATTTTTAGCTTCAGGATTCCTTGGAACTGTACGAAAGATTCTAGTGCAAGAGGTTTCTGTGAATACGCGCCCAGTAGAATATGTCATTACTTTTTTATGTTCAATTGCGAAGAAGTGCAGATGTCCACGGCACCACAGCGGGCATCATAGTGTCCTCAGAATGTCCACATTCGTGGATAGTGATCTCTCTATAAAAAGCAAGGGTTCCGTCCCACCAGAGAGTGTGGGAAAAAAAGGAAGGTAAATAAGGGAATGAACACAGTAACTCTGGGTTGAATATGTTACGATGAGAAAGCGAAAAGGTGCAAAACTGGAAGCTGCGTCCGATTCTTTGTACCTAGTTAGAATACATGATTATTTTACATGATATCTTATTCGCGTGACACATATAAACATGAGAATGAAATCAACTCACGTCTACTTTAATTGAAAGACACACAAGCGTTATCTATCATAGTTTTTCATGCCTCTAAGTATAGCTTACCGAGATGTCGCGATGTTCGCGACCAATCCAGCTTTCTTCTTCTGTAGTTATCCTTTTATCCATCTGAGTTACCTGAGCCGAAGGTAACACGCACAGTAAGCCAATTTCAAAACAATTATTTATTAATCCGCAGTAATATCACGTTCTATGCTATGGCACCGCAAAATTCCATTGTAATATGTTTAACTCTCTATGACCTTTGGCAGTCAGCCAACGCAGAAGCTAAACGCCGCGTAAATATAATTTAAATATGAAATTAAAATTTTTGCACGCGATGCAATCACAATATTACCAAAGTGAGTTAGAAATATCCATATCTGAGTCGCAGTTGACACGTTGTTAATAGCACGCACCAGAAACAATGGTACGGAAAGGTGGCTTTGATCACTTTCGTCGCGATACCTATTATGACAGATGTTCTCTGAACTATTAGTCATACGGTTCACACCCCGAAAGCTTTGTGATGTTCCTGAATTCCTGACCACCCGACAAGAACCGGGACAGCCGCTAAGATCAACAGCTGCTTAAACTATACCATATAGGGTGTCCGGCTGATGTTAACCAAGCTGTAACCAACCAAGAGAGAGAGAATAAACTTTATTGAAAACTGGTCCAGCAGTTTTCCTCCAAGGCGAGACGGGAGAAAATGGTATTAAAATTCAAAAACACGGTGCAAGATAGAATTTTGCTGTTTTTTGTTGTCAGAGAGCTGACGAGCGAACCCCATAGGTCTTAAAATTGTATCTTGCACCACGTTTTTTTTTAATCTTCATTTTTTGTTGAACAGCTTGGCAACGTTAGTTGAAAAATACTTATATGATTGCAAGTCAACTTTGTTTGTCACGAAGATTTTTGGCAGCAGCCTTGCGCTTAATTTTTGATATTTTTTTATAATCCCATCCCAGAATTATCTACTTCGCTACACTTAAGAAATTTTCTTTAGTATTGACACAAGCCAGAATATTTCCTGCTGGATCTTCTCGACGTTGACCTATGTAAGGGGGCTTATGCGAGAAGCTACTAGCAAGGGTAGCCCTATATAATCCCGACCCGCGTGTCCATCTCAATGAAATCCTTACCTAAATTGCTGCAGTTTTAATGGATTACTTGCGTGTATACAGGGTGTCCCAGCTAACTTTAGCCTGAGTTTAAAAATATGCGTATGCCACGTAGGTGGACAAACCCAAGGTAATGTTGTTTGCCATCGCTTGGATATATTCAATTTCTTTTTTTTTAATTCTACCCAACTACACATTTAGTCCTAATGATTTATAAAGTGCTCATACATTATTAGATGAAAAGAGTCAATTAGAAAATTGTAGAGCAACATAAAAAGCTCCCGATACAGCTTTCTGTTGCTCAGTACGTACTCAATAAAAGTGTTTTTTCGAATGCGAAAGTGGCCCGCGAATACACGCAAAGTGGCATAGTGCGCGCATTTTCGGACTTCTTGCACGCTCGGAAAAACACCTTTATGTAGCACGTATTGAGCAACAGAAAGCTGTATCGCGAGTTCTCCATGTCCATCTACAATTTTCTCATTGACACTTTTCATCTAACTATAATATTTGAGAACTTGAATAATTAATTAAGACTAATTGCCTAATTAGGCGGAACGAAAAACATAATTTGAGTATCTCAAAGTGACGGCAAACAACATTACTTTGATTCCATCGAGCTACGCGGCATTCCGGCATTCGTATATTTTTAAACTCTGGCCAACGTTATAGCTGGGACACCCTGCATGTTGTATGAAGTAAAATAAATAATAGGTAGATCATAGCATACAGTATAACTACGCATAAGAGCCCTACATAAATATAGCTTCATGTCGCGTTGTTCCTCATTGTAATGTATTAGAGGTCAAGGAACGTTGAAAGGTATTTCCAAGATAACAATGAGCGAGCTATTTCAAATGGCAGATCCTCATTGTGACTCGACGCCGACGTGACGTATGCATGCAAAGCTTTTTATTGCGGATGACACGCATGACGTGGCTCTTTCAACTTGTTACAGGATTTTCGCCGTGAACTTCAAGGCTGCAGTGAACATCTCGCAGGTAAGTTGTGAGTCACACTGACGCTCCCGCCGAGGGAATAACTCTTTGTCTATATACAGGGTGTTTCACGTAACTTGAACGAAGAATTTTAAATAAGTGTTTAACCGCAGCTGAGTGAGACCAACCAGATATGGTTTGCCGTCATGTGGAACTCTTTAGAGGATTTTTTATATTGCGCTTAATTGGTTAATAAACGAAGATCAATTAGGCAAAATCTTTAATATTTTCTTTGGGACCAAGTGCTTTTCATCGCGTTGCAGAAGGAGTTCAAGAACGACCGATCATATTTATTGCGGCAACGTACGTGCTGCATTGCGATAATTTTTTCTTCTTGCATCTAAAGAGAGCCCGCGAAATATGAAATAAAACCACGGGACTGCGCTCGCGCGCTATCGTATTGCGGCGGCGGCTGCTGCCGCCGCCACTAGCACCGCTACCGCCGCCCCGTCTTCGTCGTCATCGTCGTCGTCGTTGTTGCTTTTCGAGGTTGAATTTAATATTCGCGGTGCGTTCGTGTCATTCCTCATATTGCTGATATACAATGAGTAATGAGGACGGAAATGTTGCTTGCACAGGTAGTTTATGTGCTTAGGAGGACAGAAGATTCGCCAAGAGTAAGCAAATACATAATCATCAAAAATGTTTAACTTTTTAAAGTTAAGCTTTGCTTGATTATTTCCACACTTTGCGGGTGCTGGTTGCTGCTGTCTTACTGATACCACAACTTGGGCCACTGGGAATGTGTCGCTATAGGTATCAGGCGCAATACACAACTTGTGCAACTCGGCATGTGGCACTGGGTCTGTGAAAATGCTTGGCCATTGCAGCAGAATGGCTACGTGCTACTCGCTAAGTGCTGAAACAGACAAACAGAACAAGAGCCACATTGAAGAACTCAGCTGCAGAGAAGTGAACAAGTCGGTATCAAGAGCAGCCGAGTGTGCAGAAAGAAGATAAGTATAGACAAGAACCACAGCGTCGTCTATCAAGCGAGCTACGTTGAGCTACGTAGAAGTGAAAAAGAAGGAGAAGTGAATAGAATAAATTTCAGTAAACATCAAGAAAAGTTTCACTTATCACCGATTCTACGCCTATCTGTGGGATCCACCGACTTTTGTAATTATTTCTTTTTCGCGAATTCGGTGTATGTTTATATTATGAACTTGATGACAATCGTAATCGAAGTGAACTTCATTTTGTCTTATTCTTCTACAGAGCGCCTAAGTTCCGGAATATTCACCGTCAAATTTGACACTCAGTACGCTAATGTCGCATTCACAGGCTGGAGCCCCGACAAAAAGACGAGCCCCCAATGTGACGTAACTCATTCTGTATAGCACATCAGCCTAGAAGCCAGGAAGAGCATAAAACAGTGGTGCTCCTGCTCTCGGCTGCCGAAAACAAGACTGCCTTTACCCTTTCCTTCACAATCGGCTAAGAGTCATTTGCGGGTTTCGTCTTTTGTGTCGATATTCCCGCCTCTGAATGCGAAGCTAGCGCACAGAACGTTAAATTTGATAATCATCTCGGAGCACAAGCGCTTTAGAAGTGTCATACAAAATCAAGTTGGTTTCGAATGGGATTGCCTTCTAGTTTCTAATATAAACACATACCGTAATCATCAAATGTAGAAAGGTAGTTCACACATCTTTGTTATTTATGCATCTGCTCACTCTTCTCCGCGAAACTTGTGTCCGCCTCAGCGCGTAAACCATCTGCATAGCATAACGATTATATTAAAACTGCTTACACATTACCTATGAACGCACTTTGTAAGTAAATGGTCTGCTTGCGCGATTCATTAAAACACTTAAGTGCTACTATTAAAGACCTTAAAGATTTTAACGATTATAAAGGCTCGTCCCGTGGTCTATATACAGGGTGTCCCAGCTAACTTTAGCCGGAGTTTAAATATATGCAAATGCCACGTGACTGGACAGGACAAAGGCAATGTTGTTTTCCGTCGCTTGGAGATACTCATATTATTTTTTCATACCGCCTAATTACATAATTAGTCCTCATAAATAATTAACTTCTCAAATATTATAAGCAGATGAAAAGTGCAAATGAGAAAATTGTGGAGCGACATGAAAAATTCCCGATACAGCTTTCTGCTGCTCAATACGGGCGACATAAAAGCGTTTTTCCGAGAGTGGTATAACCCCGCGAATGCAAGCAAAATGCCTCGAGCGGCCAGTCACGCGGCAATTTTGCGTTTAATTTTGCTGGCTTCGTTCCACACGGAAAAACACTTTTATGTAGCCCGTATTGAGCAACAGAAAGCTGTATCGGGAGTTATTCATGTCGCTCTACAATTTTCTCATTGACACTTTTCATCTAATAATAATACTTGAGAAGTTGATGAATTAATTAAGAATAAATATCTAATTAGGCGGAATTAAAAAAAATAATCTGAGTCTCCAAGAGACGGCCAACAACATTACCTTTGTTCTGTCCAGCTACGTGGCATTCGCATATTTTTAAACTCTGGCTAAAATTAGCTGGGGCACCCTTTAAATAAAGTGTCCCATGTAAAGATAGCCAAGTTGTTCAACGAAAAAAAAAGTTAAAGAAACAGACTTAAAAATACGAATTTATGGCCTCTGGTATTCGGTCGTCGAACGTGTGACAACCGAACACGGTATGTATTAAAATTGTATCTTGAACCCTCTGTTTCTTTTTAATCGTTTTTTTTTTTTGAACAACTTGGCTAAATTTAGCTGGAACACACGGTATGTGATTTCAAAGTACTATTAACCATTCCTATAGTATCTTATCTTGCCGCGGTGTATCAGCAGTTAATGAAACAAAGCATGCGCATTATCTTTCATCCGCCGGCTTCCGTGGTAGTAAAGGAACAACTACGTGGCCACGTGTGTGGCGCTCCAGAAAAATGTGCAGAGCGCTTTGCGGCTGCAGTAATGGCCCGTCAAGCCCTGTGATTTCCGTCGTCTGCTTGCTCCGGATGCGGTGTCCTTGTGCAGCGATAACGCAGTCTCTCGCTGAGAGAGGCCGAACTTCCCTTGCGTAGCGCGGCGCGCTTCGACGTGGCGCGACGCTGCTCCTCGACAGCCTGGTGTATTATCGCTTCACGATGGGCGCACTGCATCCGCGGAAAGCGGAGGACGCACAGGGGTTGGTGTACATTGCTGGAACGGCTGAACCATTTCCACGTGTCTGGTGAGGGCGACACCCGTTAGCGCGACCAAACCTCGGCACAGAGAGTTCCAGCCACGGCTCGCGCGTTGCAACACATACTGAACGCGACCCTACGTTACCTTCGACGTGGTATTGCATCAGTATAGCTCACTGCTCCCATGGACAGCTCTTGAATAACAATATTTTAGGTACCAACGACAGAGACGAATGTACTGTGCGTAGATATGCGTGCGATCCATGAAGTCCCGCGGCGTGCCTGGTGCCGTGGTGAACGTCTCGAGCCAGTCCGGCATCGCGGCGCTACACGAGCACGCCGTGTACTGCGGCAGTAAGGCTGCCCTCGACATGCTCACCAGAGTCATGGCGCTCGAGCTGGGCCCGTACAATGTACGTAACACTTCCACCCTTGCATTTCATCAGCTTGTGTTGAGACTCTGATTGATCATGTTGGTAGTTTTTCTGTCGTGGTGACTGAACCCGTGCTGAGATCGCAGATCGGCTGGCACGAAAATACCTAATGAGTGATACGTACTCTATTTAGTAGCAGCACTTTAACGGATCGCCTCACAATTTTATCAATAATAATGAAATCCCTTTCGTGATAAACAGGTTGCGCATAGACCGTCAACAACCACGAAATGGAAAGCAGATAAAATACCATCCTACACAGAATCATCGCTGCACTACTCGCAGTGGCTGCTGATACAACGCTTTATTTATCTAAAAAGGTAAAGCTTAGAATGGAGACAGATGGCAACAATAGGTGCAAAAACAGCCCCGCCCCCTTCCCACTACCATTTACACTAATGTCGCAAAAGTATATGGGACTGATTCCCTTGAGGGGGGGAGGTTCGCACCAGTTTTCACATCATGTGCAGTGGACACGAAAGGACGCCAGTTTATCATTACTATTGCAACCTGGTGACCAGCCAGGCTAGAATCTGTCGCGTCTTCGGAATGTAGAAAGAGATGAGAAGAGAGGAAAATACAGAGCCGTTAGCCCGTATAAATAACAGCTGGCTAGCCAGTGCTGGGATAACAGGACAAAAAGTAATAGAGATGATAGAAGGAGAGAATAAATAAACTACAAAAAAAAACTGCGCACATAGATGCGACACATAAGGCGACGAATGTTGCAGCCTATCATGGCTTTGGAGTGTAGCCTCCACCACAGCCATGTGAGCTTCCAAGTGGCACTACGCTGCGCGTTTTCCGCTCTGAGAAGTGTGTGCCGCAAAGATTTCGTGGTTTAATGAATGTGTGAACGGAGCGAAAGAAAAAACAGAAAGGCAAGAGTACAAGGCACATAGCTGTAAAATACACACATGGACGTGATTCATCGGAGCTAAGAACGAACTAGCCCAAACTAAGGTTCTATCTTTCCTGGTTAACTTTGCTGACAGCTGGAATTATTCACCTGCGATAATGGCTGACAGCTTCTCCGGGTGTTTCCATGCCACTGATTAACGCGATTGTACTCGCAGAGGATCACATGTTCAAGAACAGCAGGTGGCCGTGCACGTTAGATTGCAGGACGTATAAACCTTCGTTGAAATTCAGCACACAGTTTCGCCGTTACTATCAATATGATTAATGTTCACTGAAGTTTTGTTGAGATAGCAGTTATATGGACACTTCAGGCGCGTTTGTACCACCGCCGTCGCCGTGGTGTTCCGTATAAAGTTGAAGGGCGATAACATCATCGTTGCGCGCCGCATGCTGCCTGTGCGAGTGAAAGCGTGTGTCTGTAAGCAAACGACGGCTACTCAATCTCGAGCGTGCAAGGGAAGAAGCGCACCGTCTTGCGTCACCCGCAAGGCACCGGGAGAAGGGGAGGGAAGGGGGGGGGGGCGCATTCTTCTTTGGCGGCAGCTTTGTATGGCGCAGCTGCACAGGCGCTATCTTCAAAGCGATCTGCGATGGGGACAGAGTGCGCCGAGTGCTGATAGCTTCGTGTGTGATGTTTTCGTCGCTTAGTTCGCGTTGAAGCGACAGGCAACACGAAAATTAATTAGCTCGCTTCTGCTGCCGCGCTTCCTCACTCCAGTGCTTTGACAGCGAGTTTCTGCAGTCATCGAGTGAGATGAGTTCATGTTATCTTGTTCGTGCGTGACATCATGCTTGTTAATTTAATTAGTAAGCGAATGTTTGCAAACCTATACGACGGATAAAATTATTATCTTCACTTCGTATAGCTGTCTACTAATTTGCTATCGCAATTATAAAATAAATAAATAAAAACAGTCGGCTTCGCCTTTCGGGCGAAACCGACTTTTTGAAGAAGAGCGTTCTAAACAAGACTGGACACTTCAACCATCGTGGTCTCTCTAAAATATTTCATTTTGAACAGAACCTGAAAAACAACTAATGTTATGAGAAGTTGTGACCCTTGGAATCTTTCTGCATGCTTTTTTTAAGTAACGTGTCCTAGAACTATGACAAGATGCATAAATGGAAAAAAATAAAAATACCCTATTTTATATGATGGTTAAGCCTTAGTCTTATAACAAAGAAACTTTATATGCAGTATTTTATTCATTATCTAGCCGTGGCATACTCATTCCTATTCTCACCGTGATATAAGAAAAAAGGAATCTAGAGGTGTGGGTGACTTACAAGCGCCACAATCAAACCTAAAGTAAGAATTGTTAATTCTAACCCCTCTATTACCATACGCTTTCCTAGCTCCTACATTCATCTTAACACTTTCGTGACTGCGGGAAAATCGGTAGTTTTAGGGTAGTCAGGTAATTATTTTTTTTCCTGCCAGAGGAAATGATTCATGTTGAAGTGTATAATATCAAATTGTAGAAGAAGAAATTATCTTTCCAACGGTATTAATTTCAAACAACATTTGTATTAATAATAGTACGAAAAAATTAAGCAAAACGAAAAAATTGCAACAAAAATGAGAAAGATCGATAAAAACATCAATGCTGCTTTGCACAAAAAAAATATTTAAAAAAATTGAAATATACATTCTCAACAAAAGGGCCATATGAAATCAGCCTGCAAATATTAGCTCTGTATCTACAAAAGTTCTTCAGGTACACAAGAAAACATTAGACCTACTGTCGTCTATCGTGCCACCGTGCGAAGCAGTTTCTGGATGAAGTGAAACAGAGGTTAGCTGCACGTTTCGCAGATTTGTTTTCTGCGCAACTTGTCTTTCTTCATAGCACAGTTTACACTTTCTATATCTTTTCATTTTTTTGTATTTTATGCTGTTGAACCTAAGGTGCGCTCCGAGAGGGAACAACAGGCGCAACTGGGGGGTCCGCAAAATGTGGCTCATCATATCCCAGCAGCTGGTCGATTAGTTCTAACCTGAAGGCACACTGGTTGAAGTGCGAACTTCGCGATAATTCTGGGACTTCTGGATGCTGCTGATGATGCTCGTCAAACACCATAAAGCTATTTACTACAGCTATATCGATACAGTGGAAAAACAGTGTCTTCCACCAACGCACGGACTTCATAAGAATGTTGTAGGATCCGATGAGCTGGTCAGATTTATCCCCTCCAAGCATGCCCACGTTGTATTTCTTGATCAGCACCGGCTTCTTCACGGACACTTCTGTCCTCATATTCCCAACTTTCTTTCTTCGCTTTGTAAGGACGAGTTTATTCGCTGTCTGCGCGGTAGACATATTCACAACCCGCCTGTTTTTCCATTGCAAGTACAAAACATCCTGCTCCCGCAGCCATCGAACTCTGCCTTCTCTTTTCGCTTTTCGCCTTCTTTTCCCACTGTGTGCCTTTGAGTTCACTTACAAAGCCACGCCGATCTTTCCACATTATCCCACATGGAAGTGTCTTGCGCTCCAGTAAATGAACAAACAAAGATGTGGAAGTGTAGGAATTGGCCAAAGAAATGATGCAACCCTGATCAAGATAATTTTTGCACAGCCGCGTCACAACATCGAATGCCAAACCTTGCACGCTAGGCTCTTCGCGCTTTCCCGTGTAGACGCTGAACTGAACAGTGTACCCCTTTTCTGAATCTGCCAAAACCCATAATTTGTAACACTTTATCCCTCATGCAATGGCGAATTGAGACCGACCTTTTGATTTCACCATTTTCTCCCCGACGGAGAGGTTCCGACGCGGTTGAAAAAATAACGTGGAAGAATCGTTGATGTGCTGAAGCAGAGAGGATATGCGGTGAAGCTTGCCATGGGATGCGACGGTCGTCTTCTCTGGATCAGACACCCTCAGGAAGGCAAGCAACGCCTTGAACCATTCCCTTGGCATCACTGTAGGCAGAAGAAGCCCGGAGAATAATCTGCATGTGCTCCAATAACAATGCAAGCATGGGACTTGCACGATTCCCATGTATACGAGAAGTCCGACGAACTTGAGCATCTCCTCTTGAGTGACTTCCTTCCGAGATCTATCTCTCGCTGTACGTGGGCTTCTCGAAAATATGCATCCACGCATACTTATTTGTGTTGTTGCATATATCCCTGATGATTTCGGCGGCGAAAAACAACAAGAAATTGACGGCTCTTACGGACCGCCGCGCAGCACTCCGGAGCGCGATTCCAAGGTCCACTCCCGGCGGTCTTCATATACAAAACTCCACTCTCTGCGTGGCCGCCGGCAAGTGGTCCTGTCTGAATGACATTGAGACCCTGCAGATAGGAACTGTGACCCTTAGAACACGGCGGAAATCCTTACGATGCGATAACATGGTCCGAGAAGAAAGCAAAACTCACCGGCGGATACTTGTCGATGTTCCACGGCAGTTTGCTGCATTGTCGTCGTCCGTACTGAAGTCCGACGAATCGAAATCGTCTTCCGAGTTTGTGGTGCTGTTATCATCCACAAATTCGAGCCCAGGTGCGTCGGAATCCGTCGAAACTCACCGTTTCCATGGAGCGGATGCGCACGACGTAAATGCCATCTCGAAAACAACGAGCGCTCGTCACCCCGACCATGCAGGCGCTTTAAAAATCCCTACACGGTGGAAAAGAGAAACACAAATCTGAACCTGATAAAATAGTCTCTCTTTAACCTGTTCGATGGCGCTAGCTGTCCTAAGCGCTCGGAGAGGCACCAAAATTCGAACTTGTACCATCGAGAACATACTGTCGACGGGAATAGGTGCGGTCACGAAAGTGTTAAAAGACGCAACATTAGCCGCCTCTAAGTCATTTCTTTACTCAAGCAAAATGAGCCATGTTCAAGAGTCATGGGAGCACGTTTTCTGGTTTCTGCTGTCAACGCAGATTCGTGTGAATTCGGTGAACCCGACCGTGACCAACACAGCCATGGGCGTGGCCGTTTGGAAGCAATACCCGGAGAAGGCGGCTGCCATGAAAGCCAAGATCCCAATCGGCCGCTTTGCAGGTACTGTACTCCCGCCAGATGCATTGCAGCATGGTGCCGTGAGGAAGCGATTTCTTCTTCAGCGCTTGCCTCTTCCCTGTGCCGCTATTTGCTCCGGAAGCATGCTAACACATGCACCGCACGTACGAATAGCTACAGGGGCGGTATAGAGACGTCAGGAAGAAGGAGAAATGATCAGTACCGAGCCAAACTAAGCGTATTCTTGAACATCCCGAACATCCGCGCCTCACTTTTCTGTCAGCTCCTATACACATTCTCGTGATCTCAGCGATCGCGAGTAAGAGAAGGAAAGTGTGATGTGTGAACAGCGGATCCTAGAAAACATACAAGGTGTTCACGGAATGTCTTCCGAACTCTCTTTTTTTACAAACAAGGATGATGTGATAACTAAGAGGGGATGATGACCAAATATACCAAAATTTGTACTTTAGCTCCTAAATATCCAGGCTTCTTCGACACGTTTTTCCACCATGTTGCAAGCATGTATGCGTGCTGAGTCATATAAAAATGGTGCCAATCTTTGTGGCTTTAGAAATGTGTTTCATTAATTTAATGTTTTCGTTAGTTCAGTACACGGTGCGAACAGCTGCAACGGCTTTGGCAGAAAACATTTGTTTCCATCTTTATTGCCATCGGTTATCACTAGTTATCACCACTCCTTAAAAAAACGCTTCCTTGCATGAGTTGATTTATAATAAGGTTATAGTGAAAAAAAGACTTGGACAAAAATCACAGTGCCGAGGAAAACCGCTATCCTGTTCGTCTGTCCAGGGCACTGTGGCCGTGTTTTTGCGCTATGATGTCTACATCACCATTTCGCTTGTGCGCTTCGTAACTGTTCGCTTTTCTGAAAGCTTCCAAGTGTTTTGTTTTACGAGTGCAATGAGATAACCTATATGCACTTGAGCTCCGCAGAAAGTGTATCGATGGGCGGACTCAGAACACAAACGTGTCTTCGAACAGACTCACTTGGTGTACTTGCCGAAGTAGTCACATTTGTTTAACCATCCATGGTGAAAACTGCTGTAGATGGCGCCAGTAGTTATCATAATCATGGGAATAGTTCTGAAAAGAAAGTCTTCGAGGCCCTCGGTGTCACACCAGGAGTGTGTCTTGATACCATGCTGAACTGGACGGAATCACCAAGGCGAACTTCTGGCTCTTCATTGAAAGTATAGCAACATGAAAAAGTAAAAGACAACTGGAAATAACTCTTTCCAGATACAATTGGGAAAATAATGGTGGATATTACAGTGCAGAAGCATTCTGTACTAACTTTTGTGGAACGAAAATTTTGAATCGTCTTACCTTTGTAAGAACAACAACCTGTCAATAGTGACAGCGAACATATCATTGCTGAAGGCGGCTGACCAACCATAAAAAATTCTTACTAAAAAATGTTTTGTGCAAATGGCCCCAGTTTCACTACAACCGCTAAAGCTTCGAAAAAGATATTTCTGTGAGTCTGTGAACTTTCTGTGAATCTCTTTGAGAGTTAGTGAGGCAAAAAGAAAACACCGTTACTAGAGAAATTTTGTGTTTATTAATAAATTTGTCTTAGAACACTGGTCACTGATCATACTGCTAGTCTCAAATGTGAGGCTAGCAGTATGTTCAAATAAATAAAAATAAATAAAACAATTTCACCCTCGTGCTTACGACCTTTTTTTGCGATGGAATGATTACAGGCAGAATTCTTGTTTTGGTTCGCAAGAACACCTGGTGCATATGAAGCGGCGCCGTGTCTCATTCCTTCTATTATCTGGTGTCCAAGCTTTACTTGCGCTGAGAACGCCCGTGTACAATGTATCGCGAGCCCGTTAGAGAACTCCAGGTAGTCAAAAATTAACCAGTAGTATGTCCCCTACCCTACGGCACGCTTCATAATTATACATTGTTTTGGCACGTAACACTCCACATAAGGTTGTTAGCTTTCGCGCTGTAAGTTTAAACATGTCCAATCAACTAAACCAAAACTGCACCCTGCTTATATAAAACAGGTAGAATCAGTTTCAGCTGCATACCTAAAAAGTTTATCCGAAATATTTTTAATCACAGCAAAAAAGAAGCTTTATAACTGATATCCTAATATTTCAATTAGATAGCATTTCTGTTTATTATTCAACGCATTATTAGATTATAGCCATTAAACGCTGAATCTGATCACGCTTGCATAAAATTCAGCGCAGTTAGAGATAACCGTAATTCAACACGTTAGTCGACTGCTCATCTCCCCTTCAGAAATTAGGATCAACTGTGTTACTCTTTCGATTGAAAAATTAATAATACTGATTTTCATAATTGCTAGTCTCATTATTTCCTCGAGTAATTTGCAAAGGTGTACATCTGTTTTAAATGTAATTCCAAGAAAGACGCTTAATTACCGCGTCTTCCCTATATTTAGGGAATTTCGAACGCATCTTCTGAAACACTCTGTATAAGAACTAGGGCAACCATTTTTTTTACCTGCATGAACAACAGTGACATATAAAAGTGCGTGTCTGTTCCATTTTCAGAGACGAAGGAAATATCAGATGTGGTGCTCTTTCTTCTCAGCGATATGGCATCTATGGTAACGGGGGTCGTTCTACCTATCGACGGTGGCTACACAGCTGTCTAAAAATGCATATTGTATTAGCGAGTGTGCGTGCAGATTATCGCATGTGAGAAATAAAGCTCTCTAGATTGCAAATGTGTTTTGCTATCATGCCAATAAAAGCAGTATAGCTTGTTTGTAGCAACCTACTGGTTATTATTTCTTATGAAACTCATGTCATGTTAAAATAGGTGCCCCCTATGTAACAAGTTGCGAAAAGGCTGAACTTGACAGGGCAGGGACCAGCCCAGCTCTAAACATTTGTGAGGGATTGTTGCACGTTAGGTGCAGCGGTGGCGTAGAGGTAGAACACCCACCTCGCGTGCAAGAGGTCCGTGGTTCGAATCCCGGTGCCGGCAATTTTCCACCGGATTAAAAAAAAAATCCGCGTGTTGATAAAATTTCACAAACAGGCCTGGAGTGTGGCCTGATCCCGGTGACCAGAGCCGGTAACGCACTCCCTCACCAGAGCAGGATTGGCCACCCTGGTGCAGTACTTGGCCACAACCTCCTATATGAACACAACATTCAAACCCCGGCCCTCAGTCCCCAGCAGCTGCGCAGCAACTGACCACGGCGGCGGTCAGACCTGCGGCGCAGCAGAGGGTGCTAAGAATCACTGGCTCCGGACAGGCCGCCATTGGAATATGAACCTGGCAACGTTTAACGCCAGAACGTTATCTAGTGAAGCGAGTCTAGCAGTGCTATTGGAGGAATTAGAGGGCAGTAAATGGGATATAATAGGGCTCAGTGAAGTTAGGAGGCCGAAAGAAGCACATACAGTGCTAAAAAGCGGGCACGTCCTGTGCTACCGGGGCTTAGCGGAGAGAAGAGAACTAGGAGACGGATTCCTGATTAACAAGAATATAGCTGGTAACATACAGGAATTCTATAGCATTAACGAGAGGGTGGCAGGTCTTGTTGTGAAACTTCATAAGAGGTACAAAATGAAGATTGTACAGGTCTACGCCCCTACATCCAGTCATGATGACCAGGAAGTCGAAAGCTTCTATGAAGACGTGGAATCGGCGATGGGTAGAGTGAAAACCAAATACGCTATACTAATGGGCGACTTTAATGCCAAGGTAGGCAAGAAGCAGGCTGGAGACAAAGCAGTGGGGGAATATGGCATAGGCACTAGGAATAGCAGGGGAGAGTTATTAGTAGAGTTTGCGGAACAGAACAATATGAGGATAATGAATACCTTCTTCCGCAAGCGGGATAGCCGAAAGTGGACGTGGAGGAGCTCGAACGGCGAGACTAGAAATGAAATAGACTTCATACTCTGCGCTAACCCTGGCATCATACAAGATGTGGACGTGCTCGGCAAGGTGAGCTGCAGTGACCACAGGATGGTAAGAACTCGAATTAGCCTAGACCTGAGAAGGGAACGAAAGAAACTGGTACATAAGAAGCCGATCAATGAGTTAGCGGCAAGAGGGAAAATAGAGGAATTCCAGATCAAGCTACAGAACAGGTACTCGGCTTTAACTCAGGAAGACGACCTTAGTGTTGAAGCAATGAACGACCATCTTGTGGGCATCATTAAAGAGTGTGCAGTGGAAGTCGGTGGCAACTCCGTTAGGCAGGATACCAGTAAACTATCACAGGAGACGAAAGATCTGATCAAGAAACGTCAATGTATGAAAGCCTCTAACCCTACAGCTAGAATAGAACTGGCAGAACTTTCGAAGTTAATCAACAAGCGTAAGACAGCTGACATCAGGAAGTATAATATGGATAGAATTGAACATGCTCTCATTAACGGAGGAAGCCTAAAAACAGTGATGAAGAAACTAGGAATTGGCAAGAATCAGATGTATGCGTTAAGAGACAAAGCCGGCAATATCATAACTAATATGAATGAAATAGTTCAAGTGGCTGAGGAGTTCTATAGAGATTTATACAGTACCAGTGGCACCCACGACGATAATGGAAGAGAAAATAGTCTAGAGGAATTCGAAATTCCAAAGGTAACGCCGGAAGAAGTAAAGAAAGCCTTAGGAGATATGCAAAGGGGGAAGGCAGCTGGGGAGGATCAGGTAACAGCAGATTTGTTGAAGGATGGTGGGCAGATTGTTCTAGAGAAACTGGCCACGCTGTATACGCAATGCCTCATGACCTCGAGCGTACCGGAATCTTGGAAGAACGCTAACATAATCCTAATCCATAAGAAAGGGGACGCCAAAGACTTGAAAAATTATAGACCGATCAGCTTACTGTCCGTTGCCTACAAACTATTCACTAAGGTTATCGCAAATAGAATCAGGAACACCTTAGACTTCCGTCAAGCAAAGGACCAGGCAGGATTCCGTAAAGGCTACTCAACAACAGATCATATTCACACTATCAATCAGGTGATAGAGAAATGTGCGGAATATAACCAACCCTTATATATAGCTTTCATTGATTACGAGAAAGCGTTTGATTCTGTCGAAACCTCAGCAGTCATGGAGGCATTACGGAATCAGGGTGTAGACGAGCGGTATGTGAAAATACTGAAAGATATCTATAGCGGCTCCACAGCCACCGTAGTCCTCCATAAAGAAAGCAACAAAATCCCAATAAAGAAAGGCGTCAGACAGGGAGATACGATCTCTCCAATGCTATTCACAGCGTGTTTACAGGAGGTATTCAGAGACCTGGATTGGGAAGAATTGGGGATAAAAGTTAATGGAGAATACCTTAGTAACTTGCGATTCGCTGATGATATTGCCTTGCTTAGTAACTCAGGAGACCAATTGCAATGCATGCTCACTGACCTGGAGAGGCAAAGCAGAAGAGTGGGTTTAAAAATTAATCTGCAGAAAACTAAAGTAATGTTTAACAGTCTCGGAAGAGAACAACAATTTACAATAGGCAGCGAGGCACTGGAAGTAGTAAGGGAATACATCTACTTAGGGCAGGTAGTGACGGCAGATCCGGATCATGAGACAGAAATAACGAGAAGAATAAGAATGGGCTGGGGTGCGTTTGGCAGGCATTCTCAGATCATGAACAGCAGGTTGCCATTATCCCTCAAGAGGAAAGTGTATAATAGCTGCGTCTTACCAGTACTCACCTACGGGGCAGAAACCTGGAGGCTTACGAAAAGGGTTCTACTCAAATTGAGGACGCAACGAGCTATGGAAAGAAGAATGATAGGTGTAACGTTAAGGGATAAGAAAAGAGCAGAGTGGGTGAGGGAACAAACGCGAGTTAATGACATCTTAGTTGAAATCAAGAAAAAGAAATGGGCATGGGCAGGACATGTAATGAGCAGGGAGGATAACCGATGGTCATTAAGGGTTACGGACTGGATCCCAAGGGAAGGCAAGCGTAGCAGGGGGTGGCAGAAAGTTAGGTGGGCGGATGAGATTAAGAAGTTTGCAGGGACAGCATGGCCACAATTAGTACATGACCGGGGTTGTTGGAGAAGTATGGGAGAGGCCTCTGCCCTGCAGTGAACGTAACCAGGCTGATGATGATGATGATGTTGCACGTTAAGGGTCGAAGGGTATGCAACTTAATCGCACCACCTTTACGAGCTGTTAATCCCTGCGCAGCTGCAGCAGTTAACACCTCGAAAACTAGGCTTGCTGTGTTCATCCTTCTGTCCGTCCAGCCTTTCAGTCACGCCAACGTCGTCACCAGGACCCTTCCTAATCTTCACCATCTCGATGGGCCAAAGAAAAATAAACCTCGCCCACCTAGGCCACCGGGGATCGAACTCAATGCATGCTGTGCAGCCAGGCGCGTTAAATATTGAGTGATCGCGCAACAATCGTGCTTTAGAAATAGTGTTTTCAATCAATTTAGGGTAATCAAAAACGCAAACTTTGAGTTCCTTCTTGCTCCTTTTGCTTTGGTCTGTGCTCTCTTTGTCTTCTTCTGTAAACTCGGCGCATACCGTTCCCTAACTTTGGGTCCCCTTAAAGGTATGATAAAATAGATGCTGAAAATTGTTGTGGAAGATGGGCAAGGCCTATGCGTTCAGCATCCATGCAAGAAATCTTCATTGCTTCGTCTGGTTTAGTGATATTTGTCGTGTGAATTAGGTGTCCGCCGAACGGTGATCTGAAATAACGCTGCATAAATTGTGATAAAAAAAGGAAATGTACGGAGATTACCAAGGTAAGTAATCTGTACAAAGCTCTGCGGTGGTGGGAAAATACAGGGGTGAAAAGATAAAGAAATAAGGAAACAAGAGAGTTACACCGGGCGCGTGGTCATAACTCTCCACGTAAGCGTGTCCTATTCAAGAAAGAGAGCATGGCTCATAAAGCCTGCTGTGCAGATGTCTGTCAGGGCCAGAAGCCTATAACTCCTGATTCAGAAAGCTGACATCTTTTGTTCGCAGAACAGCGGGGCAGTCGCAGATGCATACTTTATGAGCAACATTGCCTCGCATGCATGCCGATGCGAAACGATGTCGATGCATTCGTGAACGCCACGTCGATCCACAGACAATACTGGACTGTTTACTGCCATTGTAGCTACACTCAAGGAAGTCGAAGCTACAGAGATGGGTCGAGGGAACCAAGAGGCAAAGTTTAGAATTAATTTGAGCTCCACTGTGTTGCAATAATCTTACGAGTCATCACAAAGTCATTCATACGCAACAACGGTTCGCAAAACGGGTGGCGGCCAATTGTAACTTCGAACAATATTGCAGAAAAAATGGCAGCCAATGACGAAAAAATGTCACACGCGATAAGGTTGACAAGTACTTCCACTGAGTCTTCCATGAGAAATCGGAAGCACTTGTCTAATAATAACTCTACATTGATTATCAAAACAGCTGTGTATTACTTGCCAAAATACTATTCTCAAATGCGTCTTCACTTGAGCTGAACATATCCCGCCGCCAGTGCCGCGTCACCTGTACGAAGCACTGACAAAATTTTCTATGAAAAAATTACATTTTTGCTATGCTCATTTTAGACCTACATGCGCAAAATAATCATCGGCGATCAGTTATTTATGCAGTATTTATGGACAAAATAACAATAAAGAGCAAAATATTACAGAGAACCTTACAAGCAGAGACATTAAATTTCGCTAGCGGACACGATGTTAGCCGTCGATTAAATATTTGAAGTCTGTGGTTTTTCATAGTAAAACCACGATCTGATTAAGAGGTACATGTGTTAACAGTCATGTGTGAATCACGACCACGCTAACAAACGCCAACGCTGTAAAGCAATTTTTTTGCGTGCATGGGCCGGGACCGAACCTCATGCACTCGGGCCTAAACTGGGCTCGGGCTAGTAGTCGTGGGTCCTGGCCGAGCCTGGACGCGTTCACCGAATAGCCTTGGTCGGGCCTTCCAACACACGTGGGCGCTCTGCATAGATTCGCGGCATCCTGTGCTAAGCTCAGGGGAGAAGTTGGAAAACTGGCTTTTAATTACCTTGGTAAACAAAATAAAAAAGAATTTTAATTCTTTTGATTTGTTTTCTTCCTGTAAAAAGCTTTCTTATCCCTTTCGTTTCTTTGCTACTACAAAAAGAAGCTTCGTTCTCGTGAAAGCAAAAATTGTGAGACAAACACTCTTGATACGTCAGATGGATACCTCTTTTTGTGATTGCGCTATTTCTTGGCTTTCGTTGCAATTATTTTATTGCAATTGCGTCATTTCACCACTTCTTATTATTGCACAGAATTAACGCTCTATGGTACCTTGCGTCCCGTAGCTCGCAGGACCGTTCATTAAAGTTATTCCATCCATCCAACGATTGCTTTATTATCACCGCAGTACGCATAGACAACTCTCGCTTTAAAAATATTCGCAATGTTTTTTGTGAACCTTAAGGTATGAGGACACCTTAAAATACGAATTTTCACCAAAAATAACATTTCTTACTTTTATGTTTGATGCAACTCCACACACTACTATACATATTGCAAAACAATTCATATTTTTATGTTGTACCGTTCAAAGGTTACAAGGTAACCTGTAGTGTACACTATGCTTGGTGATATCGAAACTTATAGTCTTTATCCTTCTTTTTCTTGAAATGTAGATGTGTTCAGCTTCTGCTGCGCCATCACTGATAAAATTTGCCAAATGGAGATTTTCTCTTGAAACGTTGTACGTTGGTTTAATGAACTAGGATTATCAAATCGTGCTCACAAGACTTTATGGCCCGTTATCTCTGATCATAGGCTTTCAGAAAGTCCGTTTTTCTGTATGTTTTTAGTTTTCGATCGATAATTCGCCAAGCATGTATCACATTGTTGTTATTCTCGTTTATTGTACAGCTCATAGACACTCTGCATAAATACCCAAACACAATAGCATACAGCATTCGGTTTCAAATGTAGAAGTGCTGGCGTAAGGGGCAAATTTGGCAGTTTAAAAAAATTATTATAAAATTACGAAATATTTTTTTTTCATAGCTTTATCCAAACAAATAGCGTTAACACGGTCTTACCAACAAGGGAACGGAGTCCCATAATGCTTTTTTTTTCCTACAGAGTTTCGTCATACCTTAAATTTATGCCTAAGAATTGTTTCGTCGTAGGCTCAGAAGTGTTGATATGGCAGTGTATTTCCAACTTTCACTTTTTTCATGCCCAAATCAGAATATGCGCGTTTGAAATACAGCTGCTTTTGCATCTAACAAATTTCAAGCTTTTTCTTGCTGTAAGAACTATTTACAATAGTCATTTTATTGAGCTCGTGCCACCGCCATTGTGCGGTCACGGTATCGACGCGCCTCCATAGTGCAGGCACGAAGGGTTGAGTTTAGCTGCAGGAACGTCGAAACAAAGTCAGCCCCACGCAGGATATGAGACTACGCTAGCTCATTCTCCACCGGGTTCCACACTGTGATACAACATGAATCAACCTCGCGTTCCACTTCATCGGCAATGCCGTTGCCAGGCAGCGTTCTGGCTTCTACAGCTGCGGCGAGGGTTGCCTACTGAGTTGTACGCCTACCACACATGGTGCATACATGTACACTGGTCTGGGTGGGAAGAGTCGCAGGCGCCAAGCTAAATTTGGCCCTGTCAAGCAGCGAAAGCTTTTCCCAGTTTTCCGTCTGTCTCGTGCCCCGTCGAGGTGCGACGCCAGTAACGCCGTTGGTAACGTTCCTCGCGCTACGGCGTAGTGACGTGGCAGAGAACTGTTCCTGTTGCACGGCACCAGCAGTCTCGCGTGCTCGTAGCGCCATGCACGCCTCCACGTATTACTAGAACAGCATGCGAGGAGGTAGAGCGCAATGTTAAACCTCCCTATGGCTGTCAATGCTTCGCCTTCTATAGCGAAGTTGTCACGTATTTTACTAGTGCGTTTAATTAATGGTGTTCGCAACATAAAGCGTACACAAGAGTTCTATAGACTTATGTACAATAAAATGCCTTGCCAGAAACGTTTAACCCAGGTTTTGCTTCTGACGGTCTTTTCAGGTTAACTGTACACATGCCTTGTAGAAAAAGTTCTTCGCAATGTTTTAGTGTCACTTTATGTAGTTTTAGTGCATACCTTAATATACACCGCCGAGGCAATGACAGTTTTAAGGCATGTATAGAGTTAGTTTTTCCCGCACGCCCGAGCTTTAAGCCACGGACTGGGGTTGGGCACGGTCCAAAAAGTTCGGCCTGTGCAGCGCTCTAAGACGAATACTAGCGGTGACCGAGCCACCCGAGTTTCATTGTCTTGGTGCCGTTATCTCACGCATGGCCTTGTAGAAACTGTGGAAACACGTGGCTAGAAAGTCAACTATAGACATGCAACTGTCTGAGAAACGTACAAGCTCCTAACGAAGTCTTCTCTTTTTTGTTATTCTTATTCGTAAATCGCGCGAGAATCTATGAGAGAATTCAGCGATTCATGAGCTTCATCACAAAGTAGCATTCGCGAGGGAAAACAAGTCGATACTGTGTTCAAAGCACTGACATTCTGCGCAATGGATACAGAAGGGTGCAGGTTTGAAACCAACCAGCAGCATACAATTAATTCATTTGTAACATGCGCATTATATTTGCGACCGGACATGGCCGTAACCAGACGCTTGTTTGGGTTCGGAGCGGAAAAAGGAGAATATTCGTCGACGAATGTCTCAACCATCATGGATCACGGTTTTAAAATCTCGTGAGTTGCTTTAGAGTCTACAGCGTCTTCCCACAATGTATATTTCCATTGCAGCCTGGGGCGTAATATCACTAATTAAATAAGTTAATTGCCTTTTTTAGTCAATGAGCGAAGGCACTGTGGCGGCTACTTGCCATCTATAAGGTCCGCCGCACTGATTGGCAAAATCCCCGTTGCTCTCTCTCTCTCTCTCTCTCTCTCTCTCTATATATATATATATATATATATATATATATATATATATATATATATATATATATATATATATATATATATATATATATATAGGTCTTCAAAGGTCAGCACGGAGGACCCGACGTAACATATGCAGGAAAGAGATGCCGCACTTTTTGGAAGACTTATTTACTAAACGTTTTCGGCTGGTGGACCAGCCGGAAACGTTTAGTAAATAAGTCTTCCAAAATGTTCGTCTTCTTTTTCCTGCATATATATATATATATATATATATATATATATATATATATATATATATATATATATATATATATATATATATATATATATATATATATATATATATACATATAGTGACGAACTCTTCAATGGGCCAAACTCATTTAGAAAAATAAGAACCACAACTTCACGGTGGTCTTCGGTTTATTGGCCCAACAGTTTAGGTCAGCTGCTCAGTCACTTAACAGGCAGCTCAGCCAGGTCCCTGGTTGCTGCTTACCACGCCACCGTCTCGTAACGCTTTCTCCAGAAATTTTCGTAAGTGAATTCGCACATACGTACAATCAAATTGTACTCTGACCAGATATTGAAAAAAATACATTATTTAATCATCAACCTCGACTCGATCAACCAAGGCTTGACTAATAATTTTTGGCCGGTTAAGCCAACCGTCAGCGTACGAAATTGTCTGTACTCTGCGACACCGTATTCGCGAACACCGCCGACATGAGCGCGCATCAACACAGACAGCGAACTGGCCCTGAACGAATTCTTGCACAAACATGCTGAGATGACGCATCGCCGGCGTCGGGCTGCAGTGCTGCACCGTGCGACAAGGGACACGTGCAGGCGCATTCCGGAAGGCCGGCGCGGCATCGGGACTGCAGCGCGCACGCTCAGGTGTTTTCGAGCGCAGCTGCGGTAGTTGTGCGCCACTTGGACGCTGTACGCGGCGCGAGATGTTCGCTTGCGCGCACGTACCGCTGAGTCGCCTTCCTTGTTTCCCACATGGTCCCAACCGGAACGGAAAAACTGGCGCGATTTGCTGCACAGTTCAGAAACTGTACAGCAAACGCTCGGAATTGAAATCCAACAAACTGTTCGGAATTGAACAAGTCCTCTGTAAATAGTGTTTGCATGTTTCAAAAGAAAACATCTGTGTTTTCATTCACAAAACTTCTTGTTCGTAGTGCTCTTTGCCCTTGGCTGACTTCCTTCGCGATATGTCTCACATCGCAATTGGCTCACAGATGCTCTAACTAACCGTTTTATTGTAAGAACTTTTTTTTTGTTAGTACGAACCCTGATTTTTCTTAAAGCAGTATCGTGTTGTGAATATTGGTGTTGTGAGTTACATCGAGGACCTCTTGCACATATCACAAACGAACCAAGTGACTGTTCGGACAGAACTGTTTGGAGAAAAACGTCTCTAGAGGGATTTTTTTTTTTTTTAGTCCAGCGCGCACAGAAATAAACATGGATCGTGAAAGAGCAGTCCATAACCTACAAAGCCTCAGGCAGACAGCTATAAAAAGAGAGTGTACGTGTGTCATTCTAGCTGCCTAAACGTTGCTCTTTGGTTTGTTTTATTTTGCTTTGTTTTGTTTTTTTATGGACACTCCACACACTCCACACACATTATAGTTACAAAGCTACAGCTTTTGGAGGCAATGTCAAAATCCTAACGAAGCTGTTGCTTCTTTCCTCATCTAATTAGCGGGCAGCACTAACGATGGACAGTTAAAAAGCGACTCACTTCTGCCCGTCCGCTTCAATGTTGAACCAATGACGATATGTTCGTTTAACACAGCTCAATTTTGCGACTACAAGGTGGGCACCTTCTTCTGAAAATACCAACCTCACCGGAGGAAGAAAATAGCACCATAAGTCCACCTTGTAGGGGCAATGGCATTCGAATTCAGGTAACAGATGCATCGGTTTTTTTTCGCCACAGCCCTTCCGTAATACGCAGTATACAAAGCAATGGCTCAGCGTTGCCATGGCATTTTTCGTATTTCAAGAAAGAAACAATGGCAGGCTTGCTTGCTCACTAACAGCAGCTCCAGTTAATTGCATTTCAAATTTTAGATGAAGCAATGTTCGGAAATTTCCCATAGAGCCTGCATCAACAGATGAATCCGCATACCAAAAATTTTGACATTACTCGGCGTTCCTAGGATTTGAGCCTGAGTACTATTGAATTAAAAACCTGGGGCCGAATTAGCCAATCTTTTTGTCCGTAAGTGCTATTTGGCATTGGCCAGCCGTCTTCGCTAATTGATATATATTTGCACACATTATATTGCAATCCCTGTTCGTGTGACCCTGTGCAATGCGCTTGTTCAATTAAATACCTTGGTGTTCTTTTTTTTTTACAGTGATTTATCCTGGAACTCTCATTTCGCATATATTTGTCAAAAACTTCGCGCAGTGTCTTGTGTTTTGTATAACATTAACTTTTACATGCCATTGTCTGTCCGAAAGCTTCTAGTACATGCCTTATGCTACAGTGTAATCCGGTATAGGATATCTACATATGGTCATGGCGCTCAACATTTGGTAAACTGGGTCAACTCCGTCCTTCGTGGCATTCTGAAGCATGTTACTTATGAGTTCCCCCCCCCCCTCCAAATCTGATGCGTTCAAAACTTTGCCTTCACCTGATTTCAATTCCTTGCTGCTAGAAACTGTTATATTGAAGCATTTTTGGATAAGCCAGTATAAAATTTCTAATGTGCCTGTTCGTTGCCTGGGACCAAAGAATTCTTATGTTACACCCCGCTATAAGACGAGATACGGTCGAAGACTCCGTAACTATTATGTCCCCGCAATGTTTAATTTACTTCCCCAAAGCATACAAGATGTAAAGACGAAATACGGTCTCAGAAAGGCTCCTAGACACATTAATGCGTGATCGGAGGCCTGTCATGTCTGTGTTTTTTTTTTTCTCACTATTGTCTACAAACTAATGACGTGTTACTGTCGGCTCTGTCGCTGTCTGCCAGGCACTGCCGTTTAAGCCCACTGCGGCTTTGGCAGGCCCGATTCTTCCATTGTATGATTCTCGAGTCATCAATAAAATATTATTATTATTATTATTATTATTATTATTATTATTATTATTATTATTATTATTATTATTATTATTATTATTATTATTATTATATAAGCCTTAGCCGGAATTTACCCTGACGATTAATTCTAGCGTAGGCTATATTTTTTTTAATATGTGACCAGGCGCCACGTATTCCCAATGACCTTCTTGCGCTAAAGCTGTTCGTAAGTGAAAGCACAAGCCAATCCTGAAGCTAGACAAAATGTTAGCGAAGGTGCATACTGATCAATGGCAAAGAGCACTTTCGAACAGAAAGCTTTGTGAATTCACACCCACTGCTTCAAGCCACTGGGACACTGCACCGATACGCATTCTGTGTAACGTACGTTTTCTGTCGCACATTATTTTTATTTGTTTATTTCTCAAACAGTGCCTGAGAGCGGGGTAGTGGCTGAAGGCGCCTACGGCCTGAGAGGGCCTCGTCCCCCTTACAAAGGCCAGAGCTGTACATCACAAGTACAGAGTAGTTCGGACAAATGTGAACAAAAACAGCTCAAAACAGTCTACAAACAAGACAAATAAGTATATCGTAGTAAAGAAATAGAAAGGTAAATATGGATGAAGTGTTGTACTAGTATTCTAAATAACATCAAATCACAAAAAGTTAAATCTAACAACCACAACAAGGGCATCATTTGTATATATTAGCAAACCATTGTAAGTACAAAAGCAAACAATGTACAATGCTGTGATAGCATTCAAAATCTCAAACCATGCTAGTAAACAAGATACAGGATGCTAAAGGAGTCCTACAATGCTGAGCTGCTGCGCTAACATTGGTTCTGGTCACTTGCTTAGCTACACTTTTAACAACTATTTTCTTGAACAGGCTCTTCAGAGTCAGATAAACAGTGACCAAAATTATATTCAATTCTTGAAAGGACGCAGCAGTCTAACATCACTTTACTGCCACCAACTGCGCAGAAGTTTTCTCGTGCATGAATGCTATAAAATAAGCGAGTCAGTAGACGCAAGCGGCCTTGAGATAGCGCCCATTAAACACGTTCTTCATTTTATATCCCCGGTTATTACAGACGTTGAAATCTGATATTATCTACCGCTGTTTATTGTTATTATCTCACATAATAAGAAAAGGTAATGGTTGTGTTAGTCAGCCTTCTGTAGCCTTATCTTGGAAGGAACTGGGCCTGTTGGACAGGAGTGAACAACGGTGTTAATCTGACCCGCAACCACGAGGCAATGCTTTGGGAAAATCAAGCGCTTTTATTCACATCGAGCATGCGCGCACGTTTGACCTAAGGCTTCAAAAATACATCGTTTTTTTTTAATAAACGCAGTTGTAAGTCTGCGGGTCAAGTGCGTCAGCTTTTATACTTGAATCGTCGAAAGCTACAGTGTAATCGCTGGCGCCGTGTGACTTCTAAAACGTGCTACACAATTCGCGTCGCGCATACAATCAGATTACAAAACAAACGCAAATCATGACAATGGAAACAAGCGAGAACGAGACAAAAACAGGCAAACTAAACAAGTGCGAGCTGACGCGAGCAGGTCGATACGAGTACGCATGGAGTGGTCAGGCGGGTCCGCACCACACCAGTTTCCCGCGCGCACATAACTGAAGGGGCTGCTCTCATTGGTCGCCACCGTTCTCGGCTCGAGTCTTTCATCTCCCGCTTCATGTTTGCTCTTTAATCTTTCGCTGTGCTCGTTAGCTCGGTTACGCCGCCGACGCCGACAATCGCCGCAGGAACGGGCGCCTTAGAGCTGCACTCTAAAAAGAAACATTTACCAGAAACCCTCAAGACTGCTTACGTGTGGGAATGCGAAAGCATTATAGTCGCTTTGGTGAAATGTTTTTTTTTTTTTCTGCGCGTCCCTACCCTGTGCTGGCTCTCGCCAGCGTTCTAACTACGCCTCGGTAAGGCCAAATGAAAACGCGCTTGCTTGCCCGCGAGAAGTTCATAATTCGAAGGCTCTCACAGCGGCGTTCAATTTGACATTAATGCTTTCTATTTTAAACTCACTCTTACACACTCATGCTGTGGCGCCACCCATTGGCTGTGCCGCCACGTGTTCAACGACACACGCACTAGGCCACACGTCCAGTCAGCCAGGTGGCTGCGACGTGACGTACGCACTGATGCACGCACATAGCCGTGGAGCAGCCACGGCGTCGGGGAAGCGTGCTCGTCTCGCACCGCGGAGGCGCGGATTCTATTCCCAGCCAGACCGCAATTTACGCAATATTCTTTTCAAGGGCATTAGTTTTCTTTGCCTACAAAAACCTCCTTGAGAAATTTGACGTCAATCCAAGTATTGTTTGACGTGTTCTTACTCTTTCCTATCGGCCATTTTTGGTACCATCATTCGGTCACGGCGCCGGCTACAACACAGGATTTTCACGTAATATGGAGTATAATGATTTCGCATTAAAATATTTCATAAGATTGTTGCGACTTTTGTTCATTGGTTTGAAAATTACGGACTTGATTTGTGATTGCTTAAGAATAAAGCATTCGCTTGTTACCAGCGTGACAAGTTTGCTATGTATATGTTTGCCGAATCCTCGAGGCTTATATTTACCTGCCTATAAAGCAGACATTCGGGTTATCGGCGTATATCGTTAACTCTAGGATACCCGGTATTGTTACACTGCCTTTTATGCAATTAAGAAAGAGCGTATGTCCTAAAATTTACCCCTGTTTGACTCGTTATTTTCATTTTATCAGAAGAAGCACTGTTTGTATATACATATTGATAAGAGTTCGTTAGGTATGATTTAAATAGTCCGGAAGCTATTCCTCGAATGCAATCAAGTTCAAGTTTCTTCATCAATATATCAAAACATGAGCAAAATTGATGACAGGATTGCGAAGATAGACGTGTTGTCATTATTCGAGACATTGAAAATGTGGGCGTTCACAACAACAAATCAGGTGTTTAGCATTACTATTTTGTCGATTTCCTCGGTTCACTTCACTGACGCAATCAGCGCTGTCCCACAGTCGCCCCGGCCGTTTGCTAAATCCTTGAACACCCGCGCATTGCTGCCTTCGCCACCGTACATCCACGTTTTTGGATGAGATCGACTAGTCGCGAGAAATTACACTGCTTCATTGTGCGCATACAGCGCCAACAGTTCATCGATTGACGGGAACCTAACTAACACGCAGCTAGCGAAGCGAATAACATTCTTCCGGTTGACGGCAGTTATGAACTAGTAATGCGCGAAGAAACGGCCCACGCGGTGCGCAGCGCATCAGCACATCTTTTGCCATGCGCAAGAAAATCTACGAGAGATAAATTTAATCGGTGTGAATACATACTTCGATGTTGTATTCTGCCAGCTCAATCACTCGTATATCTGAAGAATAAAAAAATTGAATTTTCAGAACCTTAAGCAAGTGGAAACGGGCAATACATTATTTTACGTTCTGCACCTCAGTGCTTCACGCTACAGAAATTAACACCACAGGGTATCCTCGGACAACCACTTTTGGCGATACTATCACCTTCGCCTGACGTATTGCTTAACTAGCCAATCAACTCATCCGGTTTAGCTGAACCAGCCGATAAATGCGCACTGAAAGTGATATAGCTGGAAGCGGCCGACAGATAATACGTCCTCTGATTTGTCACATTATCAGTAACACTTACGAGCCATCCTATTCCTTTGCTGTTGTAATTGCGTTAGCATTAGGAGTGTCAAAGTGGAAAGAAGTGTGGGTGTGAAGCCGGTCACATGATGGAATCAGAGCGCGGATGGGAGAACTTAGAAGAGCGTGAATGTGAATATATATATATATATATATATATATATATATATATATATATATATATATATATATATATATATATATATATATATATATATGCACACAGTAGAATGCCAACTCTACACTAATCCACAAAAAGGGCAACGTTAAAGCATTGAAAAACTATAGGCACATTGGCTTCCTCCCAGTATTATATAAACTATTCACCAAAATAATATCGAATAGCATAAGAGCAATGCTGGACTTTAGTCAACCAAGGCATCAGGTTGGCTTCAGGAAGGGATACTCTACAATAGACCACACCCATGTCAATAATCAGGTTATCGAGAAATCCGCAGAGTACAATAAGCCTCCCTATGTGGCTTTCATAGATTACGAAAAATTAGTTGATTCAGTAGAGATAGCAGCAGTCATATAGGCATTGCGTAATCAAGGAGTACAGAACACTTATGTAAATAATTTGCAACATGTCTACGGAGGTTCCACAGCTACCCGACTTCTACACAAGAAAAGCAGGAGGATACCTATAAAGAAAGGGGTGAGACAGGGAGACACAATCTCTACACTTTTATTCACTGCGTGTTTGGAAGAAGTATTCAAGCTATTTAACTGAGAAGGCTTAGGAGTAAGGATCGCCGGCGAATATCTTAGCAACCTTCGATTTGCCGATGACATTGTTCTATTCAGAAACAATGCAGACGAGTTACAACAAATGATTGAGGACCTAAACAGACAGAATGTAAGAGTGAGGTAGAAGATTAATATGGCAGAAGGCAAAGATAATGATGAATATCCGGGCAAGGGAATAAGAGTTCTGGATAGACAGTCAGCCTCTAGAGTCTGTGAAGGAGTACGTTTACGTAGGTCAACTAATCACAGGGAACCCTGATCATGAGAAGGAAATTCATAGAAGAATAAAACTGGGTTGGATTGCATACGTCAGACATTGTCAGCCCTTCACTGGAAGCTTACCATTATCATTGAAAATGAAGGTGTACAATCAGTGCATTTTACCAGTGCTGACATATGGGACAGAGACTTGGAGAATGACAAAGAAGCTCGAGAACGAGTTAAAGGAGTATTGACACAAAAAAAATCCATGTGGTTTTTTCTGCTTTAATAAGTAGTTAATGACCCAGTAATCACGGCACGAGACCTCATTTACTTCAGAGCGGGACAGGTAATTATCTGCAGTCTTTTTTGTAGCGACCAGTCCAAGTTTCGGTTTCAGAGAGCAACCAAACGGTCCACCGGGAGTGTAAACAAAGTGGTCACGTGTTCGCAAAAAGCCATGACGTATGCTCTGCCGCGCAGCCAGTGTGCGGCGCGCCGGCACGCGAGCTTCGTGTTGCTAGTCGTCTGCTACGCCTGCACGTGGTTTGCCATGTCCTCGCCATCATCGTCGTCGTCGTCCTCGTTTTCGTCGTCCAGCGGCGACTATTTCCTGCATGTGGGAGTCGCCGCCGTATTAGACGTGGCCAATCACTTTCAATTTGACCCACTGGAGAGCAGCGACTCGGATATTGCGGCCGGCGACGGCGAGCACGTGTAGCAGGAGACACACGGTACGATTCGGCGTCCGATCCGACGTGCGGCGCCGCATGCTCCGGCATGCGGCATACGATGATTCGGGACACACGGTGCGTGCATCCGAAAGATTGAGCGGCGCGTAAGCTCCGCCCAGATCCAGCCCTCCAGCTTGACTTCAGAGCCACGTCGAGAAACGCAATATAAACAACTCTCCACAACACTGCGTCGCTTTACGCGAACACTGCCAATAACGTTATGCCCCTGCGAGTGACAGAACACTTCACGACGGCGCGTCGTCCACTGACGACTCCGCTAACAGCCAGCGATAGGGCCGGTAGGCCTAGCTAGGCAGACGCCGCGGCCGACGGCGCTTACGATCCAACCAGAGCTCGTCGAAGAGCGCTTATGTTTGCCAAAACAATTAACACTGTACACTTAGGTCGCCCGTAATTAAATACAATTGGTTTACTCGACGCAGTCGTTGCGAAGGGCAAACGTGCAAGAAAAGCGAGCAGCCTCGCTCAGACGGTCGGTGTGTGCTGTCTGCCCGCGAAATGGCCTCGCGTCGCGTCTCCTGATCTCGCCAGTAGCTTAGTCCTAGTGTACTAGGCGTTGCTTTGAATAACAGGCACACGTCGAGATAATTTTACTGAACTGGTAACTATTTCGTGTCGGAAACAAACTGCAGCAGGCAAGGAAAAAAAACACTGCAAGAAACCGGCCAGCCAGCGCCACCTCCGTGGAGGGAACGTCACATGCCAGCCGCGCTGTCATTGGCTGCGGCCAGACGACGGTGCGGTTGTCGGACGCGTCGGACGATGAAAATCTGCCCGGTTTGTCGCACGCCGGACGCCTGATCCGGCGCTTCGGCACGGCAAAACACCTCGATTCCGGCGCGTCGGACGCCGGATCGGACACCAAATCGGACCGTGTGTCTCCCGCTGTAAAGCCGCATGGCAGCCAACGAAAATTCGTGACGTAGCCACATGACGTAGCGTTTTCTTGGCTATTTACCACGGAGGAAGGAAACTAAAGAGAGGCCCTACCCCCTCCGCGCGCTAGGAGAAAAGTGTGGCGGAAATGACGTATAGGTTCTCATTTTTTTGCTGCTTTTTTATTTTTTTTGCTGCATGGCCACGCCTTTTGGGTCACAATGGCGGCGTTGTTCTGATTTTTTGAGCGCTCACACGTGTTGCTCTGGTAGGTTTCGTGCCGTGGCAAAGGCGCTGTGTGGGCGGGTTTGCGTTATGCTATGTTCACACTACGGTCGTAACGCGCGTAACAGCTCTTTTGGCGTATCGAACGTAACGGCTGTAAAAAAACGTTACGGCAGTTAAGCCGGCACCTTTGTTCACATTTACTGCTGCTTAAATTACGGCTTTTACAACAGGCCAATCAAATTTGGAGCTGCAGAATCGACGTCACCAGCGGTCCAATATGGCTCCTGCCAACATGCGAGCGCTGGCCGAGATCGAAGAAATTCACGCTCAAAACAAACTTATAGTCATGTATTCAATCGCCCAAAGACGACGAAGGCGACGCAGAAGGATTTGGGTGCGGCAAGTATTTCTCGACAGGGCCGTGGACGGCGATTTTTCACAACCTTATCGCCAAGCTCCGAGTTGGTGACGCTGCGATGTTTTATAACATCATGCGCATGTCGCCCCAGCAGTTCCGCTTCCTTGAAAAACCTAGTGAGACCACTCATCGAAGTTCGGAGCACGCATCTGCGGCCATCGATTTCCTCGGCGGATAAACCAGATGAACTGAAAACAGTCTCGCAAGGCGCACTGCAAAAAATTTTCACGAACACAGCCAATCGTGCGCACGGAATGGCGGAATAGCACTTCCCGCGCCCGGAGCTGTCTGCAGACGGAAGGACGGAAGTGTCGTCACCGGTTGTTGAAAGACGAAAGCTTATCGATCATTGGCTGTGTCGCAACGGTCGTAACATAACAGTCGTAAATGTTGCCGACCCTTTAACACTCTCACCCACGATTTTTGCGAGAATTGCGCACGTTGGCACCTTTACGTTCGCAGTCTGAACTAGACGCATACGCTTGTTGCGCTTCCGCTTACGTATGTTACGAAAAAATCGGCGCCTTACGAACGTAGTCTGAACATAGCGTTAGTCACCGTGTCTTGTTGCCCTGTGTTACCTGCACCGTGCTCTGCCGGATGTTGCGCGAGCGCGCGCGCTCCGCGCGCGAAACCACGCGCAGCGCCGCGTGGTTTCGCGAAAGATGTAAACAAGAGAGGAGGGTGGCACAAAAAGGCGGAGCATCGCCATGAGCAATGCCAACTTCCGGCTTCACTTTTGCTTCACAAAGAGTGACGTCAGGGCCTCTCCTTAGTTTCCTTCCTCCGTGCTATTTACAGACCCGGCTGATGTCAATGTCGCGAGGTGCTCTGTTTTTACGGTTGGCTGCGCGCACGTACTTTAAAATTGATTTTAAATATGTTCTAAGCGATATTCGCCGCTGATATTTTACACACGATGTGTGTGTCACCCACTAAATCGATCTCACAAGTTATCTCGACTTCAAATTTTTTGTGTCAGTACTCCTTTAAGGACCGCGCAAAGAGCGATGGAACGAAGATTGCTAGGCATAACGTTAAGACACAGAAAGAGAGCGGTTTGGATCAGAGAGCAAGCGGGTATAGACAATGTTCTGATTGACATCAAGAGAAAAAAAATGGAGCTGAGCAGGTCATGTAATGCGCTGGTTAGATAACCGTTGGATCATTAGGGTTACAGAGTGGGTTCCAAGAGAAGGGAAACGCAGTCGAGGTCAGCAGAAGACTAGGTGGAGCCATGAAGTTAGGAAAAACTCGCGGGTGCTAGTTGGAATCGGTTGGCGCAGGACATGGGTAATTGGAGATCGCAGGGAGAGGCCCAGGTCCTGCAGTGGACATAAGACAGGCTGATGATACATAGCGATCTCCAATCACCCATATCCTGTGCCCATATACAGTGAAAGCTCGTTAATTCGAACTTCAATAATTCGAATTTATGGATAATTCGAACTGTAGGATTTGGTCCGGCCAAGCTCCACTCAAATCTATGTATAAAAAAGTCCGTTAATTCGAACGCCAGAAGGTTCCCTCACGGATAATTCGAACTACGCTCGCCTGGCACACGGCCAGAGAAACGCGCGTACTGCCTACACACAAGGCTGTATTGCCTCCCAAACGGAGAGAACGGCGAGAGAAGGCAAAATCGGAAAAAAAATCTAACCAACGCGGGGTCAGCCAGTAGGCAGCGGCGGCTGCCGCCTCCCCGTTCTACGTAACCTCCGAGATTTCTTGGCCATTGCGCATCTCGGAGACTTTGCAAGGCTTTGCAAGGCTTTGCAAGGCTTTGCAAGCTCCAAAACACAGCGAATCAAGTACGTCGCAGCTGCGCTTGCAATCAAGAACCAACGAATCAGGGCTTTCGCCACCTTCACATGTTCAGCGTGTTTGTCTCGGCAGTCTTCGTCGGTTGTGCACCTCTGTTTTCAGCGTAGGAGGTATCGGCCGTCGCGATTCATTGTGATGGTGTTAAGCCTCGGCTAACGCTCGTTTCGGTGGACATCGGTGGTGTGGCACAGTCGGACCCAGAGCTTCGACTTGAAGATGGCGTGTGCCGCGGGCACACGCCATCATTTTTCTGACACGTCAAATTTCTGACATGCCCTACTGCTTCCAAATCGCTGTGTACTGTTGCCCTCCTTCACTTTCGTTAGTTCGAACTTTCGTTAATTCGAACTGAAGCGGCTTCCCCTTGCGGTTCGAATTCACGAGTTTTTTACTGTATATATATATATATATATATATACATATATATATATATATATATATATATATACATATATATATATATATATATATATATATATATATATATATATATATATCGGTTCTCACCTGCGGCAAGTTGTTTTTTTCATCCACTTTAATTTGCATTAGTTTATCGTTTCTTTATTTCATTTATTACGCGGCAGTAATTTCCCCTATGTTGTCCTTGGTGTCAATGTTTGTTGGCTTCTTATGATATGACTAATAAAAATCGGGCCCCTCGGTTAACCCCCTTTCTTCTCGTTCATTACATAACGAGGGTCTCGAATCCGGCAACATTGATGCCTTCAGGTAGCATGTGTGGGTTTATTGAAAGTTGCCTTCTCCCAAAAAAGATCACGTTCTCGTGACACCTGCGGCAGGAAGGACGTTCCACGTCCGCCGTCAAAGTCTGTGAGTGGTGGCGCTGGCTAACAGTCCCAGGCTTCTACTAGGGGCACATGAATAACCAAGAAAGTGGATGGGGAAACGGCGCCGCTGTAGCTCAATTGGTAGAGCATCGCGCGCGAAATGCGAAGGTTGTGGGTTCGGTTCCCACCTGCGGCAAGTTGTTGTTTCATCCACTTTAATTTGCATTAGTTTATCGTTTCTTTATTTCATTTATTAGGCGAAAGTAATTTCCCCTATGTTGTCCTTGGTGTATGTGTGTGTGTTATATATATATATATATATATATATATATGTGTGTGTGTGTGTGTGTGTGATGCGTTAATGATAATGAACGTCGATGAAAAAACAACTTGCCGCAGGTGGGGAACGATCCTGCCTTCTCGCATTACGCTGATCATCGCACACGTAATGCGAAGAGCTGGGATCGTTCCTCACCTGCGGCAAGTTGTTTTTTCAACCACTTTCACTGTCATTAATTTATCATTTCTTCAATTCAATAAGTAATTACAAGTAATTTCCCCTATGTTGTCCCTGGTGTCTTTGTTTGTTGGATTCCCATGACCTCGAGCGCACCGGAATCTTGGAAGAACGCTAACATAATCCTAATCCATGAGAAAGGGGACGCCAAAGACTTGAAAAATTATAGACCGATCAGCTTACTGTCCGTTGCCTACAAAGTATTTACTAAGGTAATCGCAAATAGAATCAGGAACACCTTAGACTTCTGTCAACCAAAGGACCAGGCAGGATTCCGTAAAGGCTACTCAACAATAGACCATATTCACACTATCAATCAAGTGATAGAGAAATGTGCAGAATATAACCAACCCTTATATATAGCTTTCATTGATTACGAGAAAGCTTTGGATTCAGTCGAAACCTCAGCAGTCATGGAGGCATTACGGAATCATGGTGTAGATGAGCCATATGTAAAAATACTGGAAGATATCTATAGCGGCTCCACAGCCACCGTCGTCCTCCACAATGAAAGCAACAAAATCCCTATAAAGAAAGGCGTCAGGCAGGGAGATACGATATCCCCAATGCTATTCACAGCATGTTTACAGGAGGTATTCAGAGGCCTGGAGTGGGAAGAATTGGGCATAAAAGTTGATGGAGAATACCTCAGCAACTTGAGATTCGCTGATGATATTGCCTTGCTTAGTAACTCAGGAGACCAATTGCAATGCATGCTCACTGACCTGGAGAGGCAAAGCAGAAGGGTGGGTATGAAAATTAATCTGCAGAAAACTGAAGTATTGTTTAACAGTCTCGGAAGAGAACAGCAGTTTACGATAGGTAGCGAAGCACTGGAAGTGGTAAGGGAATACATCTACTTAGGGCAGGTAGTGACCACGGATCCGGATCATGAGACTTAAATAGCCAGAAGAATAAGAATGGGTTGGGGTGCGTTTGGCAGGCATTCTCAAATCATGAACAGCACGTTGCCACTATCCAGCTGGTTGCCACTATAACAGCTGTGTGTTACCAGTACTCACATATGCGGCAGAAACCTGGAGGCTTACGAAAAGGGTTCTGCTGAAATTTAGGACGACGCAACGAGCTATGGAAAGAAGAGTGATGGGTGTAACGTTAAGGGATAAGAAAAGAGCAGATTGGGTGAGGCAACAAACGCGGGTAAACGACATCTTAGTTGAAATCAAGAAAAAGAAATGGGCATGGGCCGGACATGTAATGAGGAGGGAAGATAACCGATGGTCACTAAGGGTTACGAACTGGATTCCAAGGGAAGGGAAGCGTAGCAGGGGGCGGCAGAAAGTTAGGTGGGCGGATGACATTAAGACGTTTGCAGGGACAACATGGCCACAATTAGTACATGACCGGGGTAGTTGGAGAAGTATGGGAGAGGCCTTTGCCCTGCAGTGGGCGTAACTAGGCTGATGATGATGATGATGATGATGATGATGATGATATGATTAAATCGTGCGCCTACGTTACCGCCTTTCTTTCTTCTTCTCAGGCCAGTCTTTCTCTCTCTCTATCGCTATATATATATATATATATATATATATATATATATATATATATATATATATATATAGCGAGAGAGAGAGATATCAAGTTACGGTGGTCCGCTGCGGACCCCGTTAGCAGGACGTGTGTGGAGTGAGCTCCTGAACAGCGCTTTGCAGTGTGACGAACGCGGTTGAAAACATGGATCCGTGACCTTAAAGAGGTCAGACGTAATGCTCACGCATTTATCTCGCATTTACCGCTAAATTGCCACTGAATAATTTCTACGCTACGCATACTGATGCGTGGCACGGTGTCGTCGCAGGAAGTGGACGTTCGGGGTGATGGTCCATGGCGCATCTGCGTTCGAACCACAAGTGCTGGCCCATGTTGCTGAGCACGAACTTCGACATTTATCCATAACTGAGTGCAGCCTAACCATCTCTCCGTATGACACTATCATTCTTCTGCGATGTTTCTACGGTAGGAATTTCTGCGATCCGACGCAGAAACCCCTACCTTGGAATTCCTCCTTTTCCCTGACATGCGTCGAGCATTTGTTATTATAGCGACGATATTTCAACAGTCGTCTCTGATTTTCTACACTTATAGTAAGCCACCTCCTCGTTCGGTCCTCATCTTCATTCTTCTCACTGTGTGAAATTCAATTACAAATCGTTTTCCGCGTTACACTTTTCTTTTTTTTCTCCACTGACAAACATGCACCACGCCCGCAGGCATAAGGAGCTTCGCGCGCAAGCTTGCTCTTATCCGCTCAGTGAACTTGGGCCCCGGAGGATCAGTGTCGTAGTCGAAAGAATGCGAGGGTTGTTCTCATTTCGACTTTAAAGCATATCATGGAGACATCATCGAAGTTTACACCCATGTGGGCTATACTTTGCTCTAAACGAGTAGACAACACGGGCGAGCAATACAAATATAAGATACGGGATGGAGTGAAATAAAGCGAGCGCATTGTTAACGTTATTGTCGGGTTCTGTCACAGAGATTGTGGCCTTTTACTGCCACTGCATTTAAGAACTCGAAACTTGGTTTGCTGTGTCCGCCCATCTAACCTGACAAAGATAGGTCCACCTATCGAAACATTGTCCAGCCCTTCTGAGGCCCTTAAAGGTCAATCTTTCTGCGGCACTTTATCGCTTTTTTATGTAACTTGTATACCGAAGGTTCCTTACATATTTTTTTTGAAACTTTGGATTTCTGTGAACCAATGTTTAGGTCTCCGGTGACGAGACAGTTGCTACGTTAAAGGCCCCTTGCTTTTCAGGCTCAGTGAGTCATTTTAATGGTCCCGGCTGGATATTACCCAAATCGGTAGCGAAAACTTTACAACTGATGTCACAAACAAAATCTTGTAGTGCCGCCTACGAGTTTTCAAAAGAAAATGTTTTTTATGTCCATTTGTAGTAGTGATATCCAGTGCTTGGCGGCTGTGAACAGCGTGAGTTACTGTGTAAAAAAACTGCGTGGCGTTGTCGTTGCGAAATCACTGTTAGCAGTGACGCCGTCGAAGCTTTTGATGTTTACTGCAATCGCTAGAGTCTTGGCCATGCTCCATTGTGGGTATGCGCCACGTCTGAGGCTCATCATCATCATGGTCATGTGCGCCTCTTTTGTGCCATCAACGCTGTTTCCACAAGCATGACGACGAAATATTGCACGGCAACACGCTATATATCGGGTCAAGAACAACTATGCGATTCGCATGATGTCGTCTTCCTCCCCTACACTATTTCTTGATGCGGCTTCCGAAATGCATGCGTAGACACCACCACTTTCATAGTCTCTGTGGAGCGCGAAACCTCGCACCAACTGTAACGTATTTCTTGTACCACAATTTATTTATGCTCTGCGGGCGTTGCATTGCTCGCGTTTGCACATAGAGGCATCGCATAGGATATTTGCGTTTTGTTTGGAATTCTTAGTGTAGGCAATGAGAAAAGTCCTCCTTTTTCTTCCGCTTCAAAGAGGAGACCTCCATCTTGTGCATTTGTTTGTGCGCCAGTTCATCACGCAATTCTTTTACTTTAGAAGAGCCCGTCATCGATTTCTCCTTGTTTTTCGCACACGTCTTTCTTCGAGCCTCCCACTTCTTTTCGTTAGCATTCTTCACGCTCAAGAATCACCATTATTGGGTGTCTAAAAATTGTCGACACTTTTTTTGTTCTAAAAGCCCTATTCTCACTTGATAATTTGTTCAGTGTTGACAGGATATTGTTTAACAATAAAATCGTGGTCAATACCTCCCGTGTGCCAATCTATCAACAGGCGTCTTGTCTCGGTTCTTTCAAGGTGTACTTGTGCATGGTCGTAATACACATTGGTCACTGGCAGACAAAGAAGTCTTCAAGCTTCACAATTCCACCTTGCCTGTTAAAACATTGCTTCATGAAAAAGCGCTATTTGTGCGCTGGAACGCAAACTTAGGTAGTTGAGTTGTTCTCGTTGAAAAAGGATATGAAAACCTGGGGTTGAATAATGCTAGTGGGAATGCTTCCATTATATGATCGACAGATACGCTAAGCCACCTCAATCGGCAATGTCTATCTTCGGAGAAGAGGCTGCTCAAGTACGAAGCGTTCTTGCCACCTCCAAACCGATTCCGGAGTAGCTTCCTTGGCTAGATGCTCGTGAGTGTTTGCCCAAATTCAGATTTTTTGCCTCGGCCCTTGACTATAATGTGTGTACGTATATCTAGCCTGTGTCTATTGGGTCTTTTTTTGGAATCAAGTGTCATGCAAGCAATATTTGTTTTACATTTGCGGCAATATTTCCACGCAATTAAAGAAATAAATGCGCGACAGCGCAGTGGTTAGCGCATCCATTTCCCAAGCGCACATCGGTGCGATGACATGAGCTTGAATCCCAGTGGGGGCGATTGTGAGTTTTCTGGAAAAATCTGCAATGGCATTGTCCTCGCCATTCCACTAACTGTTGCATTCAACTCAAGTACAGCGCTTAAGTGGCAAGAACTATACTCTCATCATGGCGTCGATAGCGTCGCCGCACATTTGTATTCACAAAGCTTTTCGCGTATAAATGGTCGGTCGGTCGGTCGGTCGGTTACGAGAGGTGCCAAACGGGCTTTTCATGGTACAAACACAACATGATTGATACCATAGTTGCCCTTCGACCTGCTATGGACTACTACAACCATAATTTTTTATGGAAGCGGTGGCGTAGTGCAACTTATCGTGAAACTGGCATATTGTTCCGCCTGTGCCGCTCTTTAGCTGTTCAGGAATTTGCTACCCCATACTAATTAATCCAGTGTGGCGCAGACATGCGACTAGAAGGCATGAGACATCCTTACATACCATTCTTGGCACTTCGGGGAACATTATTTGTTGCACAGACGCGTGTGCAAAACGTCTTGTTTGCAAATTGTCAGTTAGAGTCATCCTTGCGACCTCGACGCGTCGGCAGGGCCAAATGAAGTGTTCCATATCGCCAATTCCTTGAATTTCTGTGCATACCGGAGAGTTAGCTCACTCAAGTACTCATTGCTATTGGCCGATTGTCTTCGCTAATATGTCCGACATCATTATTACCTGGAATTTCTTCTTATGGCAGTTGTAACATAAGAGGTTTTGGGGAATAAGGGACCTGATGGATTATTAGGCGAAGCCGATAGCGAAGGATAGCGAACGAAACCGATAGTGATAACTCCAATGCGAAGTTTTACCAATCGCCTTCATTCAGAAGTGAACTGGTGCAAAGCTTGGCAGTGAGTCAGCGAGGCCGCCGCTTCACGCAAGCCAATGATGGCAGGAAGAATGAAAAATGGAAAGAATTCTCGCAAAATATGGAGCCCTCTTTCTTCAACACGTATTTACGCAGCCATCCGTACCCAACCACGCTTCAGCGAAGTGCTAGCCAGATGCGATCGAGGCCGAGATGATGGCGAGGCGCCAGCCACATGCCAACAGTTACGGGCAGAAATACTTCTGAAAAACCAGGGAAATCAAAAGTCTTTCGGGCTTGCCTGCCGCTAGTTGTTGGGTTTGTCCCAGAGAGGCAGTTTTTCTTGCGTTGGCATGGCCGCTTAATCACATAGCACAAGAGTTACTTCACTGAGCGGCCGTGGCATTGCTTTGCAATTGTACAGTCGGTACATCGGTTGGGCAGCATGTGATTGATTATTCCGCTATTTTCACATCATCTGACACTTAACTAGAAAAAATAAGCGTTTAATTTTTTCTTCTTCCTAAGCTTCCCAATTTTAAGTTACTTAAATCATGTGCACCAAATTCATGTACGGAAAGCACCGTATACGAGAAATCACTTAAATTTTTCACACTTGACAGGCAGACCATTTCAATAATCAGTGTATATGCAAGCCATTGTTTCATTTAAAATTTTCACCGATGCTGTAAATCTGGCGGATACGATATTCGTAATTGTCATATCACTGGAAACGCACGGATGTATTCGTGTGCAATATGCTCAATGGTGTCCTAACTTCAGCGCATTCCTTGGAAAGCTTTAACAATAACTGTAGAGTAGTGTTTCTCCATAGTCTTCATTAAACATAAGCCTGCTTAATTAACGAGAGCGAAGAATGGCATAACTTTAGAAATTGTACAAAATGTAGTCGTTCAATATGAACAAAGTGTGGCTAAGTACCTTAGTGTTCATGTCGCACGGCATGTGTAAAAAGCCTTGCAAGGAAAAGCATTTCAACTTACTAAATGCTGGTCCACTTCATTCAAGCAGGCGCTGAGCAGTGATGTAGCGAACACATCAGCAAAGGCGGCTGACCAATGACCTTGGTTCAAATACGTTGGTGGGCTAGTTGGTTTGAATCCATGATAAAGTGTCTAAGCGCTACTGAGCCAGGACGTAGAAAGAAACAGATACACAGAGACAGCGCTAATTTCAACTATATATTTTATTTTCGTACGTATCGTTAAATATATACGTACGAGCGGAAACAAACGTGAAAGCAAAAAAAGAAGATTGAGTAGTTCAAGTCGACGAATCGTACATGTGTGCAAGGCATGGTCCAAACATGCACTGCAATAGTTACAACAATTAAGCGAGGAATCGTATCTCTTTTTCAGATAGCGACACTGGTGGCTTGCTCCCGCACCTTTCCTCTAATTTTGCAATTTCATAGGCCTCCACAATTCACCTTGTCAACCTGCTATGAGCCCGACACAAAAATTAAGTCTTTTCAAACATACGTTTGCAGGGTCAATCTCGGCAATGAATTCCCAAATGCCCCGAGATTACTAGAGTGACGCTATATAGATAGAAAAGTAAAAGTCCAATCTTCACGTTATAAAAGTAGGAATGCCGCAAGGAAGCATCCTCAATTGGGCCACTCCTTTTCATAATCTGTGTAAATGATATGCCAAAAAGGTCAAAACAGGCCAACTTTATTTCTTATGCAGATGACACAGTAATGTTTGTTACTGCTACATCGGAGCCTGAACTAGAGCTTCAAGGGAACAAAACGCTAAGAGATTTCAAAGAGTAGGCTGGGGGGGGGGGATGCAAACTGTTTGCGATTAAATGCCAGCAAGACAAAAGTTGTTGTGTATACGCAAAGAGGCAAAAACTCACGAAGTTCAATAAAATGAAAATAGGTACGGATAATTTAGAAATTGTTAACACGGTCTCGACGTTAGGTGTAACATTCTCTAAAGACCTAAGCTGGAACGATCATGTGGAACAAGTCAGTAAAAGGTGGGAACAATAGCACGTTGAAAATGTTTTCTTCCTATGAAAATTAAAATATCACTTTACAATGCTCTAGTGTTTTCAGTTTCACAATACTGCAACCTCGTTTGGGGCACCACTAGCAAGGCAAACCTCACGAAATTGCATTTGCTTCAGAAAATAGTAGTGCGATGCATTGCCAATGTTCCTTGCTCATTTCCTACGAAACAATTGTTCGTAAAGTTTGACATTTTGCTTGTATTCTTTCTACACAATTATCGTTAAATTTTGAGCTACAAGTCACATTTTAAGTTTAATTAATCTATTGTGTTTTCTCTAGCAGATCTAATGTAAACGTAGCATCCGTGATACTAGGCATAAAGAAGGATGGCATGTCCGTAGACCTCGAACCAATTACGACAAGCAATCATTAACATACACTATGCCCATTCTACTTAATGAACTCGCAAAGGAAGAGTTTGATACTTTGTGCAATCCAAACCATGCAACAGGACTAGTTTGTCAGTAACACCAGATATCCCTTTAGTGTTGTGTATGATCTTTGTTTCGCTTACATTATAGTCACGCATGCGTGCTAGCGCAGAACTTGTGTATATATGTACATAGATCTATGTGCATATGCTTGTGTATATGGTGTGTGTGTGTATACGTGCATAATGTATATCTACATCTATAAATATTTGTATGTTTGTAATATAAATATGTATGTTTACGGGTATTTCTTTTGCTTGAAAGTGCATTTCGTTCCAAACATTATTTTCGTTTTAAGTGTCGCATTTTCGTGAGGTTCTGCAGTGCTCTGCTGTCAACTGTACAAGGGGGCAGGACCCTCGTCAAGCTGTACCCCAGCTTTTAGTACTGTCTCCTTTTTCAAGGTGAAAATGAAATAAAAACGATCGATCGATTGATTGATTGATTGATTGATTGATTGATTGATTGATTGATTGATTGATTGATTGATTGATTGATTGATTGATTGATTGATTGATTGATTGTGCAGGCCTATGAGACTGCAAAATTAGAGGGAAGGTGCGTGAGCAAGCCATCAGTGTCGCTATCTGAAAAAGAGATACGATTCCTCGGTTTATCGTTATAACAATTGCAGTGTATGTTTCGACAATGCCTTGGACACGTGGGCGATTCGTCGACATGAACTACTGAATGCTTTTCTTGTTTTTTTTTTATTTCACGTTTGTTTCCGCTCGTACGGTATATATTTATCGATGCGTGCGATAATAAAATCTATAGTTGAAATTAGCGCTGTCTCTGTATCTGTTTCTTTCTACGTTCTCGTTCAGTTGTGCTTACACACTCTATTATGATCAATGAGAATGTCTGGATGATGTAAACAAATAAATCAAATCAAGTGAAATCAAACAGTTCTTGGCAAACAAAAACAACATGGAAAATTTGGCCCCGGAATTTGAAGTTTGCAATGACCACTTAAATGGCGAGTAGAGAAGGTCATGTCATTAACCAAGATTTATTATTTAAATGGGAATGGAAGAGGAAAATGGAAAGCCTTGTGTTGGACGGCGTCTGTGATGAACTAAGAACACCGAACCTCGTTTCGTATAATGCGCAAGACGTTATCGAGGCTATATCGAGAGCTTTCACCGTGGCTCCGTTAGCACTAAGATACAGTTGGGTCTTTCTGCAGACAAATATGCGAAACTGCTCTTACTTAGGCTCACTAATGAATGAAAAAAGTTTTCATCATTAAAATTGAACAAGCTATGTTATACGGCTGTCAATCCGCTGTTATAGGTCAATTCGGATTTCGTTGTTTTCCCATCCCGGTCTTTCATTTGTAGCCAGTCGCGGCAGACGCGACCATAAGCTGTATGCGCGCAGCGAAGCCCTAGACTGGCTAATAGTTTCACCAACTTCGGGGTGTCACGTGACTCATATATCTGGTGCGAGGCTGAATAGAAGCCGCGAAAGGTCAACGTGAGGCAAATTTTCCATTAATCACAAACAAAACAAAAGAGATGTCAGGCGAGATGTCAAACCGACGCTCCTTTGATTCAGAGCTTGATCTCTTAGCAAATTGACCATGAAACGCGTGCCGTGGTACTTTTTTGGTGACCAAACTTCTTTCGTAGCTCCCACGGTGTTGCACGCTGTGAAACCGAGCAAAGGTATGCCAAATCACCCCGCTGAGGCATCTGGAAACAATGCTTAAATGCGATCTTAGAATGTTGTAGGGTCGCAATAATGACTATTTCAATCCTCATTTTCTCGCTTTGTTATTTTCTCGGATGTCGGCACCATCTATACGTCGTCTAAAGAACTGGCCAGACCGGAGCGTTTGGTGATCACAAACTAGAAATGGATGTAAAGGATCGCTACAGTTCCTATTCCCGATGGGAATTGCCTTCATTTCCGATATACCGGCATTGTGATGAAAAGTTTCTTAAAGTTCATCCTTCTTGCCTGATAGGTATCTGCAGCCACCTCCACCTTCAAGACACTTTTGAGAAAGCGGTCAGATGTTTTCAGGGGAGTTGTGTCGCAAGTGTGTGCAACGCAAAGGACCTTGGTGTCTAAGGTCCATATGGCATGAGTCAAAGACCATGAGGAGCAGAGGCTTCCGGAATTCAGAGGCGCATTCTGATAATGCATGAGCATCTCAAGGCTACAGTTCCACCTTGACGAGCACAGCAAGAAATTAAAATAGACATATGCTCTGACCCCCATGTGAACGTATCTAATGGGTTGCGATAAATATGGCGGAAAAAAACATTGCAAACGTGAGCGCTAATTAAGTTTGACTGTTGAAGTAATCTGTGGCGACTTACCGAGTGCGCAAGAAGGCGAGCGCTGACTTATGAAGTGTGTTTCTTGCACGCGACATAGAAATATGCTCCCATCGCTATTTACGCCAAAGAGATGTCGTGCGTCAGCGCTCCAGCAGCTGCGCACCGCCGCCGACCCCATAGAAAAATAATTTCACAGTATTTTGCTTATCTTCAACGAATCGAAGAAATACCGTAAACACAGAAGTATCTCGCCGTCTAACAGACCGGGATTGCAAATGTTGTTCTTTCGCGATGACATATCGCCCCAGAATAACGATGATTTCACTACGACGTTCCCTTTAGAACAACACGAATTATTATCTGACCGAAAATGGCAAGAGAGAAAAATATCCAAATGATAGTCTTTGTATAGCTTGGCTATTGCATTCGGGTGTGACTTTTGCCACACTTGAATGAATTCCAAACCAGCAGCATCACAGTGACTTCTGCAACACGCTCTTCCCAGTTGAAAATGACAACAGAGGTTGTGTTCAGTACTACAGAAATTTCTGTTGTACAACAGGATTTTTCTGTAGTAACTACAGATTCCTGATGGAGCGACAGACTTTTCTGATGTACAACAGACATTTGTTGTTGCTACTACAGAAGTACAATCTGTCGTATGTCTGTTGTTACAACAGAAAGCTGAAGCTCTACAACAGATTTTTGTCGTACTACAGAAATTTCTGTTGTACAACAGGATTTTTCTGTAGTAACTACAGATTCCTGATGGAGCGACAGACTTTTCTGATGTACAACAGACATTTGTTGTTGCTACTACAGAAGTACAGTCTGTCGTATGTCTGTTGTTACAACAGAAAGCTGAAGCTCTACAACAGATTTTTGTAGTACTACAGAAAAAATTGTCATCACTACAGGCACCCTGTTGTCCCAACAGAAATGTTCCTGAAGTAACCCGAAAAACTTCTGTAGTGCTACAGAGAGCTGTTGAAATACTACAGAAACCTATTGTGGCAACAGGCCCCCAATTGTCACAACAGAAGTGTTCCTGAAGTAATGCGACCAACTTCTGTTGTACTACAGAAAAATGTTGTACGACAGAAGCCTATCATTGCAACAGGCCCCCAGTTGTCATAACAGAAGTGTTCCTGAAGTAATGGACAAACTTCTGTTGTACTACAGAGAACTGTTCCACAACGGAAACCTATCGCCGCAACATGTACCCAATGATGACAACAGAAGTGCACTGAAATTGTGTGATGCGACAAGCTTATGTAGTGCCCGGTTGAAAAGGACAAAAGGAATTCCTGTCGCAACTACAGAAATTCTGTTGTACGACAGAAGTTGTTGACATTTCTTAATTGGGAGACATTTCTGACATTACGACAGAAATTCTGATTTCGCAACAGAAGCATTCTGTCGCGACAACAAGAGTTCTGAAGTCGGAACAACAGCTTTATATCCTGACAGCGACTCCGACGTTACGACACCAATTCTGACGTCGCAGCAGAAACATTCGGTCGAGACGGCCAAGAGTTCCGAAGTCGCAACAGAAGCGCTTTCCGTCGCGGTCCTTTAAAATTGTATGTTTTCGCATCGGTGGTGTACACTGTACTTTTCTCTTGCGCGGTATTCAATCGCGCTTCTCTGAAGCCGGCAATGCTGATGGCACCGACACCGGTAATAAAGTCGACATGGCGAATAGTTATAATTGTGCCGTGACGACGCGGCACCAGCAACGCCCTACCGGCCTCCTCAAAATCGGCCGCTGATCAAAATCATACCATCTGCGGGAATGGCTGCGTATTCGTTTTTTTTTTCGTAAGATGTGGCACACAGGCCTGTGGACTTACAAGTGCTGTTACACTGACACATTAGTTAATTTCCCAGGAATATTTCACAAGCTTATGCGAAGCGGAAAAGAAGATTTGGGTTGTTCCACAAAGTTGCGTGAAAAGCTGTCTCGCTCGGGTCTCATTTATCTGGTACAGTGCTGCCGTGAGAAGCCAGTATGCTGTCAGAAAGAACTCTCATCCACGAATGTTCATGTAGCTATTTTGCATTGAACACACGAATTATATGCGCGCTCAAAAGTGTAAAGAACGAGAGACAACTGTCGAAACTAGCAGTAATAACCCTAAAAGTCAACGTTGTCTATTTCTGAATTTCTTATTTAATAAGGATATCGTACATCAAAATCGATGTTCTAGCACTGCAAGATGTACCTGTCGATGGTACGAACACTCTTGCTCTTCTAGAGATGCGGCACTCGACGCGGTGGAGTGATAGCGGATCTTGGCTCTCAACATGCAAATGTAAACATCAGCGCATCGGCGCGTTCACTGTTCACATGGCCAAAACGTACACTCAAAAAGCATGTCAGGGGTGGTGCCAACCACCTGACAATGTGTCAACCACCTCCTTTCTTAAGGAGATGGTTGACACATTTATTTTCTTGAAAGTTAGATTCAGCCTGGAGTACGTGTTCACTGCGAGTCGAAAAGCAATTTCTGCGGCACTGGTCGACTCTATTTTCCCAGATCCTTTGTATCGTGCACCTTATTTAAACCGACCTTATCAGGATGTACTTAAGCGCGTCCGAAAAATGTGTGTACCTCCTGGAGTAAAAACATTTTTCTTTAAATTACATTCGGAAACACTCCCTGTTAAGACTTGGTTGAATTCGAGGGGTTGCTTTGTGCCGTGGTCAACAAACTGTCGGCTCTGTCCACGTGCCGAAACCATAGATCACTGCTTCATAGACTGTAGGGACGCTGTATTCTTTTGGGACATTCTCCAACGGACGCTCAAAAAGGACATTGACATGACTCCATATACAATTAGGTTTCTACCGTTTAAGGTTACGGGTGGTCCTCCCTATGACATGTTCATAGTACTTGGTTTACATAGCCTATGTAGAAGTAGACTGTGTGACCGCCGTGCCGAAAGCCCGCGATCTACAAAGTCCTTCTTTCGCGAAAGTGCTGCTTATGTAAGAAGTGTCTACGCTGCGCAGGAACCTCCGCCAGACTGGATGCACTTGTTGGATGCATGTGTGTCTTTGCCTGAGTTTTAAGTGTGTAGTGGTGTCCACTTTGTAATACACCTTCAGTTTTCTTTTCCATGTAATAAAGAAAAAAAAATGTCAGGGGTGGTGCAGTGGTAAGATGCCGGGCTCGGAATCGTGAGGTCGCATGTTCGAATCCTAGGCAACGACGTTTTTTTTAAAATTTTTTTTTACTTTTATGTTTTTCTTTTTTGTACTAACAAATTTACATAACGTTACGGACGTCTCTGTAAATTTTTTATTAAATATTGATCAAGAACTACACAACTTTCTACTACAGGACGTCACACTACAGACAACAGAACTACAGACATCAGAACTACAGGCAACAGAACTACAGGCAACAGAACTACAGGCAACAGAACTACAGAAACAACGTCCCAAAATACGACAGACTCTTAAAATTTCCTGTTGTGTTTTTCAACTGGGTTACCGGTACCCCACCGTCAAGGTCGTAGGCATGCGCATGTAGGATTCATGTCTGCCGCACACGCTGTGCTGCGCAGCACCCTGGCGGTGCCCCTGACCGAGTTCTGGACCCGGGCCGGGCGTGCGCGCGGTTACGATACCAAGGGTAAACATCGCGCGAGGAGCGACCTTTCAGAAGGTCCGCGTCGCGGCAGCCTCTGCCTGGGAAGCCGGCGTCAGGCGGCCAGCTGTTGGGAGCGGCTGCGGCGGCAAAGGGAACACGTGACCCACCGCGACCAGCTTTCTTCGTTCTGACCCTTCGCCGCGCAAGCAGCGCCTGGGCTTGGATCCGTGTCGCTTTGCCACAAGCAGTGCAGCGGAAAAGTCCGTGCGCCGGTAAGCCTAACGCAGGCCTGGGTTGGCCCGCCGCTCACCCTCACCTCTCTTCCGAGCGAGGCAGCAGCTGTGCCGACGACGCAATCAGGTGGCGTGCGCTCGTCGTCCGGCGACGGTGCTTCTGCGCGTTCTGCGACTCATCACAGTGAACGGCGCACGTATGACTACGACGGCCACGCGGCTCGCATTACCCGATCCGGCAGCAGCAGTTGCGCGACAAGCTCCGTGTGGTACTGCGCGCTTGTTGTCCTCGAGCCTGTGAGAGGCGCCAAGACGGATTAGGCGGCGCACACGCTGCCGCCCGACGAGAGACGACCGCGTAGCTCCAGGTGAGCATAACCAACCACCTTGATTTCCTGCCGCGCCGGCGGCAGCGCGCTCTTGAGAATGAGTCGGCGATCTCATCCCTGCCTCATTCTCACAATCCGCTGTGCACGCCGGCGGTTCTTAAGACTGCTTTCGCCTAGCCCATTCGGAATACATGGAATAGCTTTTCCCGCTGTGCGGACGCTGTCTCGTACATTTGTCAGGTGCAAACGAAGGCCTCAGTTTCGGGAAGTGAGGAAGAAGAAAGCAGTCAACCAAACGCTGCATCAGATACGCGTAAACAAGCAAAATGGCAACAATGCATGTGTTCGGTGACAAGGTGCTGCTGAAGTTTTACAGATTGTTGGTGGGATGTACGGTTCACCGCTCGTCTGAGCCAGCTTTAACAGGGAAGAATACTTTAAAAAACATTAGCAAGAAGTGAGACGTCGTCTTGCCCTTGAGAACCAAAAGGAAAGCTTCCCTCTCTGCGAGAGATGTCCCACGTATTAAATGTTCCTTCTCCTTCTGCCATTGCGCACTAATTAGAATTTTCCCGTTGCAATAGGTTTTTTTTTATGTTACATCGGTTTATTCACGACAACAGTGCGAGTACAAACGCCTTCTATCTACGCGTATCATTATGTTGTTAATGAAAGTTCTGTCGCGACCGAACTCTGTAGTCAAGTTTGGCAAAAGTTTTCCATATTTTAATTCTTTGTGGCAGCTGCTCTCGCTGTCGCGATTTATGATATACGTCCAAAACATTTAAGACCGGTGTTCTGTCATTTTCGTTATTTCGTTCCCTTCGTTGTTTCGCACTGGTATATGAGAGTCCTCTTAAACAAGTACTGTGTCTGCTTTCTTCGTTTGTTTGTTTGTTTGTTTGTTTGTATTTGTCCCTTCTTTTCTTCTCCACGAAACCATTCCTTATCTCGCATGTTCGCCTTAATTTGCGTTTCTCTGCGATCTGAATCGAACATAGCGCCCTCTTTCTTTTTCGCCATGCTTCCGTACTACAATGTCTCCTCTCGCGACAGGCCCAGTCATTGCGTTCTCAGTGGAAATGTAACGTGCTTTAGGCACCTTCCCCCTCGCCACATGATATATTATAGAGTGCAGCTCCTTACGTTCCGTAGAGCCTTTTGTACTATTATTAGATGAGCATTATTGTTTAGTTTGGTTGACAGCATACGCACACAGAAAATTTGCCTCATTTTGTGCTCTCGTTTGACATGTGGTGCTCGAGTATATTACTGGCCCAGAAAACTGATTAGTGGTCACAGACCTATGTCCTCAAATATTGGAGCGTATCCTTTCTGTCTTTCTTTCTTTTTTTAAATCAGTAGCATTCGGACCCAGAATATAGAATCGCCGGCACGAAATGTCCCCGCTCCCTAGTTATTTATTTTAAAACATCGTATGCGAGCCCATATAAACGTAAGTGCGCCACTCAGGCCCTCGTGTAGGTCCTTGGCATAAATAGGTTCGCAAAGAGGGGTCAGCTATTATACAACTATAAAATATTAAGAGTACAGCTTTATCATCGTCTCAGGTATCCTTACCGTCCTCATCTTTTTTTATTAATATTGTTCCAGTATATCTAAGCTTTCTGTTTGATGTTCCTGCATACTTAGGCTTGTATTTAAGCCTGCGTTGCAGCATTATTTTGACTTGCTATTTATAGTCACATTACATGTGATTATAACAAAGTCGATGGAAACACGTGCAAAGAATACACTTGCAAAGTGTTCCAAATGAAACTAAAGTAATTCAAAAACAGTATGCCGGCTTCAGTGTGTTCTAGCGCCTTTCAATTAAAAAAAAAATCACAGTGTGATAGCACCATAATCCCTAACTTGAAACCGTAATTCTGTAAAATATGCGTTCCCATAAAGCCGCTACAGTCAGAGAGCGCGATGATGCCCTTCGAACTAGGGTCCGTTCATTTTACGGCCTATTCCCGTCATTGCCACACAGAGCTTTACTCTGACAAGAAACTCTGCAGCGCCTTCGTTTTCCTTCATCTTGGCTTCACCAGAATATCATATACATACAACCCATCTGTTATTGAGGCCCCAGCTTACCTTACAGCGCCTCTAAAGTCTTGTGGCACGTTATGCAAACAGGGCGTCATGAAAACATGGTGTGGTAACAGGTAACGGTGACCTAAGTATGACTTGGTTCACTTAAACTGCAAGTAAATAAGGCTAACATGGTTTGCCACTGCGTGCTAGAAAATGTTATTTTAAGTTTTAACAGCGTAAATGCGGGCGGTTATAGAGTCGTGGTTTCACTTCAGTGCAGCTGAAGGCTGCAAAAAGTAGGAATGGGCAAATATTCGAAACTTTCGAATAACGAATCGAGTATTGATCTATTCAATTCGGTCCTTAGTTGGATAGACATTATTTGCAAATGAGAGTATTTTCTTAATAGTTTTGAATATTTCACATCATCAATAGAACGCTATCAATCACAACACTAAAGCACAGTAGCGATGAATTTCATCCTGGCATCAGTGGGCGCATTAAACGAGGAGGTAGTAGAGCGCACTGCGTCGCTCTGGGAGCCATACTCTGAACCACGATCGCTTGTGACAGGGGAGATTCCTCGGCGACTGACTGTGAATGGCTGACTATTAGTTTTCTTTTCTCTCCTTATCTATTCTTCCCTTTTCCCCCTCCCCAAGTGTAGGGTAGCCAACCGGGCGCGTCCTTGGTTAACCTCCCTACCTTTCCTTCTTAGTTTATCTCTCTGTCTAATTCCCTTTCAACTTTTGCTCAGCCATGACATTCGGCAGTGAGTATTGTTTTGTGCTTTTTCTGGATAATGCCTCTGTGCGTTTACTTCTAATTAAATCTGAATACGCTTGATTTCAACATTATTTGGCATAATAGCGGCACCCTATGCAGCGACCACTTCAACCCGAGAGTAAGTGCTTTAACGGCTCAATCACCGCGGGAGTTGACGCGCATTTCTGATCAAGTGTTCAAAAGAGACAGGAAGCAAAGAGAAGAAAGGCAGGGATTCCTATTAGACGAGCGTCCTGTTTGCTACCATTCACAGGTGTAAGGAAAGGGGGAATAGAAAGAATAATAAGCCGACTGAACACTACGTGTGCACGTGGAAGGATGCAGAGGTCTACAAGCGGTCGCTCAGACCGGTGCACTTCAAGAACTGCACTACTACACGAACAGCTTTTTATGCCAGCGATGGATGTCGCCATGGCCCGACTATCTTTCACCCAGAAAATTGTCTTGAGTCCAACCGGTTCAAAGTTGTCCTGAGAGAGAGAGAGGCGTTGGACGTCGTGATGGGGGCAGGCACACAACAGGTGCTCGCACCTACAGGACTCACACATCGGGCTATCGTGCATTGCACTGCGGCAGGAGTAAGTGTACAACAAGGTTATTTCGCAGCGGGAGAGGCTATTTGGCACTTGTAGCAAAGAGAGGAGTTCAGCTTACGCAGTCGACAATTGAAGAGACTAGGAGAACTTGAAAAAGCTTCTCTTTCCAGAGAACGATGATCGGCCTTTTCAATTCCGGGAGAAGCTAGGTTCATTGGAGGCTGTCGTAGGCACCGCAGGGGAGATAAATGTTTCGCCTCAGATGCATAAGTTGATGGTAAACACTCTTGATGAGCGCTAATCACAGGCGAAAAAGTCGCTTGAGGTCACTCTGCCGGCAGGGTAGCTAATTAAGTCATTGTCGGATATATTTGACAGATGGCGAATGCGCGTTCTGAGAAAGTCGACAGCGACGTGGGCCTGGATCGTATGGTTTCTTTCGACGCCGACTATTGCTAGTGTTGAGGTCCATTGAAGTTAAACATGTGCGTAGGGCTTGATCTTGCATACTCTGCAGAGCAAAAATGTTAGTCTTGCATGTGTTTGATAATTCTTGCAGACTGTAACGTAGAAGTCCCAGGAACTGGGTCCTGCTCACAGCTGCAGTGCTCTTAAATCGCACTTGTACGCCTGAAGTTTTCCTGCACAAGAATGGGATGTTCGCGAATTCAAGAATGCAAGAAGCGATAAGAAGGCTGCGTAGTACTTCGTTGGGCGGCAGCTAGAATGCTGTCTGGCTGCACTCATGCAGGTGTTCGCTTTTTGTGGAGCCCCTGCTGACGTGACTTGGCATGCCACTTATCACGCCGGTAACAAAACTGCGGCGGCTCGTATCAAAGAATTTGAACAGCTGAGTAGTAGCAGATAACTTCTTCAGGTAGACGCAGTGAGGGCTCTACGAAAGGTTATGGTCAATGATGGCTCCAAGTAAGTGGATACGTCTTAGCATAAGACACAACCTAGTCACTGATTGAAATGGGTAACGATGACGTAGGTTTGCGCGTAAAGGCAACCAACGCGCACTTTGCCGTAGACCCACTGATGCCTTGTTCACTGAGATAAGACCATGTCATGGTTGTCCTCTGCTGAACAAATGCAAACGTCATCAGCGTATATTGAGGAATGAACTGTGCGTGGTGACTACTCAGCAAAAGTCCTACTAGGACGAGGTTGAACAACATCGGGCACAACACCCTTCCCTGTGGCCATCATGGCGCCATCACGACACAACGCCAGATGTAGTCTGCCGATGTTGGACCATCCTCGGTCTGCACGAAAATGCACCTCTCAGTCAAATAGTCTTCTATCCACTGCTACATCTGACCACCAACTCCTTAGGCCTCTAGTGTGCTTAGTAGGCCTCATGGGCAACGTTAAAATTAAATTATGTGGTTTTACGTGCCAAAACCACGATCTGATTTTGAGGCACGCCGTAGTTGGGGACTCCGGGAATTTAGAAATTCTGGGGTTCTTTAACGTGCCCCTAAACCTAAGTGCAAGGGTGTTTTCGCAATTTGTTCCCATCGAAATGTGGTCGCCGTGGCCGGTATGCGATCCCGCGACTTCGTGCTTAGCAGCCCAGCACCATAGGCACTAAGCAACCACGGCGAGTATCGGCGATACGTGCCATGGATAGGCGCTTGAGGTATTTTTGTTTTTGAACCCTAGTAAGGTCAACAAGGTTGTCGATCGCTGAGCGACCTCACCCAAAGTCCACTTTGACATGAGGATAGATGTTGAATCGCTCAAGATGCCATTCCAGTCGAGCAAGGATTATTCTTTCCATCACTTTCCTCACGGAGCTGGAAAGTGCCGTCCGACGATATGATGATAATGCGAGTGGAGACTTCACAGATTTCAAGATAGGAATCAAGTGGCTCGGTTTCCATTGTCTAGGGATGGCGCTGCTTTTACCATGACACATTGTAGTAATTGATCAGCTCGCAATGTGCACTATTTCCAGAGTGGCATAGGGCAACGTACGGGAAGCCATCCTGCTGAGGAAGAACGCCTGCAGGTCGCCAAAGCAGCGTCATGCTCCTCGAATGAAACTGGCCTGTTCATTTCTTGTACGCGGGACCCAGCGACGAAACTAAGAGCTGCATCAGTATTGATGCAACAATCCTTCCACCAGAACCCTTCCACCAGAAATTTCGAGTGGCGTTGGTAGAAGGCCAGAGCAGAGAAACGCTGCCTTTGATTCGGAAAAGAACGAAGACCCCTTATGGTCCTCCATATGTAGGACAGCCATCTTTCGAAACATCCACAGTGGTGTGACTGCATTCGATGAGGTCTCCGACGATTAAGCAACTGACCGGAATATTTTCATCGCTTCTCTTCTAGTTTGTCCATAGGACGCTCTTATGCGCCGTGAAATCTCGAGACCTCGAACAGGCTTCGTGCGCCTATACCTCATTTCTGCCTGTCGGCGTGCTGCACGTAACTTCTTCAGTTTCATATCGAACCCTGCTCACCTTTCTGGTATTGTAAACGAGCAGATGAATGTTTTCATTGCTTTCACAATTGTATTTGCTGTATTGCGTGAAATCTCTTCCCAATATTCATCATTCTGATGGCCCTTAAACTTTAACTGATTAACTGCATGCAAGATATTAGAAGAAGATTGATCAATTCCACTAATATGGCTGCTTCCTTGTATATCTATGTCCATAAACTATTCACTCAAACACTCAAAGCGAATCGCCGTGACACCAATATCAAGTTTAAGCAGCTGCTTTATGTTTTTCCCCACCGACACGTTAAAGTGCCGTCCTTCAGACGACACGCACATGGTCTGCGGCAAAAGAGATAATACTCCTGCTTTTGGAGTCAATCTTGGCGGTTCCCTAAAGCTAGTGACGCGCTTTGAAGTCACCTGCAGTGACTGAGGGTCTAGCAGTCTTGAACAGAGGTGTACCAACCAACCCCTCTTTCCCGGGAGGGAGTGGGAGTTGGGGAGCAGTGCGTTTGCATGAAGTTTTACGTAGAAAAATTGGTAACGTAGGGCTAACAGAATGGGCTTCACACGAGGCCATTGCGCTTGTACCTCCAGGAGTCATGTGACAGCCGCCGACGCACCATCTCTTCTGGAGAAATGAAGATAAGGAAAGTAGTTGACCACCTGGTCAAATCGAACTGATGGGAGCTAATAAAGAGTTTAAAAGAGGTGTCGTTTTCTGACTCGCTGTTCTTGCGAATTGTTAACCAAGAAATGCAGTCGGTAGGGATTCAAGGCAGACAAATGGTGTAAAAGGGCTGTGAAGTTTTTTAAACAGGTTCTTGCAAACTTTGTAAAGATTTGCTGGTGGCTGTATGCAGGTTATATAATAATGACATACCCAGGGAAAGCGCTCTGAGTTGTACTACGTGACAAGATTAAAGCAATATACATTTCCACAACAACATGCAGCGGGTAATTGGGGCTGTCTAATGTTTCCGGTTCAGTGGGGGGGGAGGGAGTTTACCTCCCCCAATGGACAAGTCCGGGAGGGGGACGGGAGCACCCTCGCACCCTGCCCCCCACCACCCGTGATCGAAGCTTATGGCTGTTAATATCATTTCTTTAATCCTCTTGCAGTCGAAGCGACCTGCCGGGGATATGTTCCAATAAGTGTGACGGATACAGGGGCGACATAACATCATCATCATCATCAGCCTGGTTACGCCCACTGCAGGGCAAAGGCCTCTCCCATATTTCTCCAACAACCCCGGTCAGATATAATATAAAGCTATTCCAAACTTTTCTATTCTAATTCTGCAATCAGACCTCCTTGATTGGTGAAAAAATGTTCGAGCCACCCCAACTTCGCCTGTTTCTCACGCGACGTCATGAAAACCGCTAAAGCGCCCCATCTGATATTATGTGTGCGTATTGATTATGCATGATTACACCGAAGAAAAGAAAAATAATTATTTCTCATTCGACACCTTTTTCGCCATAGTACTCTGCCATTGATCAAATGTTTTCGGACTGCGCCTACTTCGCCTCTCTGTCACGCGACGTCACAAAACAGCGAAAACGCATAGCGTCAAAGTGACGTGTACGCGTTAAAGGCTCATTAATATGTCAAAGAAAATTGAATTTATTTCTGAATAGCAGGAGACTGCCCCGTTCCGAAAGGAATAGAAGATGGCTGCCCGCCGATTGCTCTGGCACTAGCTACTCGAAGCGGGTGCGGAGCATGGATTTATTTGCGTAAATAGACGTTTTTCCGTGGCAGTATAGCGTTATCAAGCCCTTTCGGAGTGTATGCGACATCACTTTGCCAACTCTTCTTTGCTGAGGATCCATTCTGGTGGCCTGTTTAATGTTTAATTGCACGCCGCCGTGATTTTCGACCAGCCACCGGCAAGCTAAGAGGAAGGGAACCAACCAATCGCAGACGCCGTCATCACGTGACCTCCTCATCCGGTTACTTACCTTCACTGTGCTGGCTCGGCCCCATCGAAACCCTCTCCACTTGAGCGTGCTCCTCACCTCGCGTCAGTCAATTCGACTAGGAAATCTTCTGAATGTAAGCAATGCTATCCGCTTTGAAAGCAAAAAAAAAGTGACCTCCTATAAACGAGGAGCGCGTTTGTTTGAGTGAGCTTTTCAAACAACGCTGTTACCGCCCGATGCTTGCGTCGGTAGTTACGTAAATAGGACGTCAGGAGATTGGAAGAAAAACAGATTGGAATAGTTTTACGTTAAATGGCCATAGTTTTTTTTTTCAATATTCATGCTGACATATTGATTGTCATCATGAGGTTCTACTCTGCCGGCAACATGCGTAAAATTCATGTGGATCTGGATGATTGCATTGCTGCACGCACTACATGTGGACGAGACGAAAGTTTCGTAACTGGACAGTCAAGGGAAAACGGATGTATTTAGTTCAGAAATGAGCAATAAGGGGAAGAGCTGAGTTGAGTTGAGTTTAATGGCACATAAGCTGCTTAGGAATATGGGGAAGAGGTTTTTAAAATGATAGTGACGTTTCACTTCGTTAACTCGGGTTACGCGCAAGCATATGGGTGCTAGTATTCCCTATTTGTGCATTGAACCGCATTGTAGCAAGCTGCCTAGCAAGATCTTCGGGAGCCCGCTGGGCACGCCTAGCCCGCGCCTGTTGCCCGTTTTGTTCAGCTGGTGCCCGGCGGTTGCCAACGACTTCGGGGTCAGTCGACTAACGCTCGGCCTGCCGCCGCTTCCGTTGCTAATTCGTGCTTCTCACTCAGCCTTTCGATCGCCAGACGAATCCGGTACATCCAGAGTACAAAGTCCGTAGTAACTGCCAGAGGAGGGGGCCTGAGCCGGCAGGACTGTGCCCTGCGTCTTCGTCTTCGCGTCGGCTGCTGCAGGACAGCCGAGAGGGTAAACCGGCTGACAGGTAACGGCGCGCCGTCCTGCGACAGGTGCGCCGATGTCCAGACTGTATAGCATGTACTACTACAGTGTCCGGCGCGCGCGGCAGCGCGTGCAACCCTCATCTCAGCATACCGTCACCTCGGGCTCCCGTCGGACAGAACCCAGGCGCTCTTCTTTCATTTCCGCGCATTCCTCCATGGTCAGGCACGCCTCTTCGGCGTTGCTTGACTACTTGGAATGCACCGACCTGTGCATGCGGTTGTAGCCGCGCCGCCTTCATGTTCATTCGTGCCTTACCGCTTGACTACTCTCCCCTATGTACCCCAAACTTTCTCTCTTACTATTTGTCCCTCTCCCTTACCCATACAGCGCTATGGAGGTGCCCTTGCACGAGAAGCAGTAACGGCGCTGCACTTTTCGCTTTCAAAAGATGAAGCACCAACAGAGAGAACGCACCAATGAAGAAACAACAAGGCAAAAGAGAACAACAATACTTTTTTTTTTCTTTTTCCGTTAAAGTCACACACAACCCACCGCGCCTCTGCCTACCCTCCTCCTCCGCAACGTTCCGCCGCCTTTCTCCTTCCCCGCACTGCCACGGGCTCCTCCTCTCCACCTTCAGGCGCTCGCTTCGCTGTTCCAGCTCGGTGGATTCCGACTTATGGTATCTTCGACTGGTCGCCTGTATGCCCCGAAGCAGAGTCGGGTAGATCGCGCGTTTCCCGAGCTCAAGGGTAGAGGACAAGCGCGCAAGCCGAACGTGCGACTTGAAATTGCCGATGCGAAACCGCGTGACTACTGCCAACGTCCGATGATTCGCCTATCCAAAGCTCCCGGCGCTGCCGGAATAACCGGTGGACGTGCCGGTGGGACGAGCGTTCGTCGAGACGCCAGCATGCAGTGGCCTAGGTTGCCAAGGTTACGGTGGGCCGTCGCCAACAGCAGCGTCGCGGCGCTGCGATGACGTTTCAGTCTCGATGACTGCTCCGACGTCAGGGCTCGGAGCGCCTCAGAGCGCTCCAAGATGGAGGAGAGCAATCGAGAAGAACCAGCCGAACGCAGGGCGCGCACCCTCTTTCAACCAGCCGAAGACAACGCCGCTCGCGAGAGCGCTCTAGAGCGCTCAGAAACGACCAGCCGAAGATAGCATTAATCTCGCCGATTTCACAGACGGGATATGTAGTACGCTTGCGCGTAAACCGAATTGACGGAAGTCTGATATATGGGTCCTCAGACCTCTGGCATTCCATTTGAAGTTCGCGGCTTTTTACTTCAGCACGAAAGAAGGCAGTGGGCGTCCCGTGGTCAAAAATAAGGCATGGGTGAGCCAGGCCCTGCCTGAGGACAGGGACGTCCTGGTGTATCTTCGCTTGGCTTTGTAGCTCCGCGCAAGTTCAAAGTCATCATTGGACAAATCCTCACTGCTGAGCGTGTAGACACGAGTGTCTTCGCAGTCTCTGTCACTCTGGCCGCCGGTCCGCTTTCTGGAGGCAACAGCCGTTGAGATCGTCATCTGATACAGAGGTGTGGGGATGTGCACTTCCCTTGGCACCACAAACTAGGCGGCTTTCCAAGGATATACGTGGAAATCAGCAGAAAACACCGGAGAAAGAGAAAGCAGTGTTCTGATGATGTAGGCTTGTGCCTCAGGCACGAAGGAAAGACGCAGCTGACCCGACCCGAATATATATATATATATATATATATATATATATATATATATATATATATATATATATATATATATATATACAGGGATGCGCGCACGAAGCGATTTATTGATGTTTCGGCCGGGGTCCGGCCTTCATCAGAATACATTGTATGGCGTAAGTACAGTTTCTATACATGTGTCTATCAACCAGATGAAGATATGTTTACATAAAAAATGAAAAAAAATGCGCGAACAGAATGCGTGTCAGTCGTTCTGGAGAACAGCCGATACATGTATAAACAGATGGCGTTTGCAAACACATCATTTGAAGACACGCACAAAAAATGAAAATCGAAGGAATTGTCAGGTGGCGGCAAAAGCGTCACCGAATAGGTGCTATGTCATCAATCAAAAAGAACAAATGAAGCAATAAAAATAAAAACAAAACTAAAAATAGTGGCATGCTAGTAAAAAGGAAACACAGAGCCGTACTGGTAAAAAAAAGGGAAACGAGGGAAGATGTGACGGGCTATGTGAACAGGCAACTCAATTTTCCTACGCTTTCATTCAAATGAGACGCGACGGTATCAAACTTATAGATAGGAAAGGATTCACGTGCTTCTCTATCATAATTTGAACGAAATCACGATTCAAGCAACATGACTTTCATCTTATCAAATGAGTGGTCAGGGAGATGTACGTGTTTTGAGATGCGCAGGTTGGGCAATGTATTAGCGTGGCATTTGTGATTGTTGAAGCACAATCCAAAAGGCCCTTCGTTTGTCCAATGTACTGTTTCTTGCACGGTCTACATTCAAGCATACGTATTACGTTTTTAGTATAGCAGTTAAAATCACCTTTGATATTTAAATGAAAGTTTGAAGTCGTACTAGTTACCTGCTGCGATGTACTCATGTAGAGGCATACTTTACATCGCGGTTGTCGGCAAGGATAGCTTCCAATGGCGTTAGGGCAGTCATTCTTAGATGATGATGGTGATAGTATATCTCGAATATTTCTAGCTCTACGGTATACTACTTTAGGCGGCTCAGCGAAGATGTCTTTGAGGCGTTCACTTTGCATTAGGATATTTTGGTGCTTCTTTTTTTTTATACATCTGAAACAAGCGGGACTGACGCAGAATGGGTTAGGACAAGATTTGTATGGGGTGAGGGAGTCGGTTTCTTTGCTGTGGATAGAAGCGTCCTACGGTCATGCACGTCTGCCCGTTTTATTGGGTCGTTAATTAGTTCTGGTAGATAATTTTGTTTGACTAAAGCGTTCTTTAGGGCTCCGCAATTTTTGGAAACCCGGATTGTTCAGAGCAGATTTTTTTGAAACGGAATGCTAGTCTTGCAATGTTTAACGTGGATACTATCGAAGTGTAAATATTGATATCGGTCTGTCGATTTTTGTAAAGGGCAGTAGATAGTTTATCATTCAGCACTGAAACGCCGACATCAAGGAACGACTATCAAGGAAGTTAATAGTAGATGCATAATGCGCGTGAGAAAATGATATGGTTGGATGGGCATTGTTAAAATCAGAAATGAAGGCAAGCAGCTCCTGTTCACCATGAGACCAAATCATAAAAGTGCGGCGATTGAGTGCGGGGAGTGCTGTGATTGAGGCGGCGAGCTCATCGATGCGGGCCTCAAGGCGCGAAATCGCCGGGTCTGTAGGTCGTAAGACAGCAGTGACAGACGGGAAGGTCGCCTCATGAACCTGATCGGCGAGCTCCGCTAGGCGGTCGAGGATGCCGACGCCGGCTGCCACGAGGACGAGGTGTATGGGCTGTGAAAGGCGTCGGAGGAAAAGCTCTCGAAGCAACGCTGAGTGGGTGGGTACGTCGCGCTCCCCGAGAAGCTGTCGCATCCGGCGCAGCAGTTGGGAGGGGCGTTGGTCACCAAGGTCCTCGTCAGTAAGGAGCTGCTGGAGGCGGGTGAGTTCAGATGGCAGTGAAACTCCCCAGCACCTTGGTCTTGGGGTGCTGAAATGGTGTAGCGCCCGTGTGGGCGGAGGGAACGTCCGAGAGAGAGCTGGCAACATCAGGAGGAAGGACTGAGGCGACGTGTTAGTAGCGCGTCGTTTCCGAGGTGATGCGGTACAGGCAGAATTGCGTTTCGATCTGGTGAAACCAAGGTGGCGGGTTCTGGGATCAGAAGGGTGGGAGGCGAAGCTGCCGCAACGAAACGTCCTGCGGACGTGAGTCCTGTTCCGTGGAGGTTTCAGACGGATCAGTCATTGGATTCGTCCTAGGTCACCACTTGTAGGCTAATGCCACGGGAGCGAAGGAGAAAGATAGCTGACCCGAATCGACGCCGGAAAAGAACCGCGGGCCATGGCTTCGCGTGACATGGACAGGCGCCGTCTTTATTTTCTTCTCATGAGGGGCGCGCGCTATCGGGATTCTAGGCGCCGCCCAAGGGCGGACGCAACAATGACGATGATTATTCTTTAAGCCAAGGCACGTACCCGATGGGTTTGAACGCACTCGTATTATGCGTTAACATTTTGAGGGTACTTAACTCACTTCCCCGGGGCTCCATGTGTGTGTGTGTGTGTGTGTGTGTGTGTGTGTGTGTGTGTGTGTGTGTGTGTGTGTGTGTGTGTGTGTGTGTGTGTGTGTGTGTGTGTGTGTGTGTGTGTGTGTGTGTGTGTGTGTGTGTGTGTGTGTGTGTGTGTGTGTGTGTGTGTGTGTGTGTGTGTGTGTGTGTGTGTGTGTGTGTGTGTGTGTGTGTGTGTGTGTGTGTAATATGGACTCGTATCTAACCGCCTTCCCGCTTACCTGGGTCAGTGGATAATTTATGGTCGAATGGGTAGCGCATCGGGGGTTGCTGTGCTGAGCGAACGGTGTTCAAAACCAACCATCGGACCAACTTGGATCACTCAGTGTGTGTGCATATGTGGCGCTCTTCCTCGAACCTCTTTCACGCCGACATGAATCACTGTAGATGCGGGATTGAGTAGGTACCACTGTTCAATAAAACTCTTTTACGTCTACATAAAGAACTTCGTATGGACCACTTGGTCTGTGCTGGTCTGCAATGAACCTCTTTGATGCCAACTTGGGTCGCTGAGTATGTGCCAATATGTGTGTGCCGCTCTTCAATGAACGTCTTTAACGCCAACTTTGGTAACTAAGTATGTGCTACTGGGACAGTACCGCTGTAAAATGACGAAAAAGATCCTTTAAATTTCTGCGATGCTGGGAGGAATCAAACCCACGTCACAACTTTTCCTCAAGCACAGCAACACGATGTTTTAGCAGGCTGCACCACAAATGCACTGAGTATGTGTCGCTTTTCGATGAACGTATTTCGCGCCAACGCTTTAGCAAGTTGCGCTATGAATGCACTAGGTATGTGCCGCTCTTCAATGAATTTCTCGCCGACTTGGGTCATTGAGTATGTGAAGGAACAATTCCCAGCATTCGCAGGCACCGGCGCATTGCACTTCTTATTTCGGAGTCCACGCGCGAACTTCGCAGCAGCGCGAGAGATGAGCCTGGTTGCCGCACATGTGTTTATCAACGTTCGCACACACCGGCGCGTCGTGCATTTCGGAGGCCACACGCAGGGTTCGCAGCGACCCCACTTGATGGCACCGAATGTTCATAGGGAAGTGCGAAATAGTAGTCCCACTGCAGTCCATGCCTCATACATAACTTGTTTAGACGGTGGCAATAGGTTGTGTATCTACAGGGTGTTTCAGTGAACACTTTGAGAGAGAGAGAAATAAACTTTATTGCTATACCAGGCTTCTTGAGCCCAAGGGTGGGCGGCCTCCACAGTCCTGGTAGCCATAGCTCGCTGCCGCCGCCCCAGCCCTGTTCACCAACCGTAACTGGTTGTCAGGCAGGCTTTGCTGGTGACGTTGTGCGTCACCAGCAGAGCCTCCCACTGGTCTTCCGATTCTTCCTCTGAATCTGCTTCTTCCTGCAAGTTATCGCCTGGTGGCGATGATGAGGGTCGTACTTCTCGGTTATTCCTGCACTTCAGCACCATATGGCGCAAGGTGTTGGGCGTGTCCGGCGGGCAGAACTTGCAGTCTCGCCCGTAGGGGCCCGGATACATGGCGTGCAGCAGTGTTCCATGCGGGCAGGTTCCAGCCTGGAGTCTTCTCCGGGTTACCTCTTGTTCCCTACTCATCGTCTTATGCGCGGGCGGATAGCGACGCCTCTGGCTTCCTGTAGTGCGCCAAGATATCCGAGTACTTTTTGGATATCCGTACATCATCCTCGTCGCAGTCGTTGGTCCGTGTTCTCTGCGTGTCGGAGATGGCTCGGCGTGCATGATCTCGAGCCGCGGCGTGCGCCGCCTGGTTCCCCGCTACAGACTCGTGTCCCGGCGTCCAGAGGGTTTGTGCTGTTTCTATCTCGGTGTTGTTCAAGATCTGAAGTGCTGCCTTTCCGATCCTTCCGTTCACATAACTTCTGCATGCTTCTTGCGAGTCCGTCACCCCGGTAACCAGGGTCTTCATACGCGTTGCGATGGCCAGGGCTATGCCCAGCTCTTCCGCTGTGCTCGCGTCCTCGGCACGTATGGATGTGGCTGTAAGTTGTTCGCCCTTCTCGTCGACCACGCTGATTGCAAATCGGTCGTTTGTTCTGTACGCAGCTGCGTCCGTGTATCTCACATTTCCTTCTTTGCTGTTGGTGCGTTCCAGTATGTGCTTGAGCGCCTGTATTCTTGCCTGTCTCCTTTAATTGTCGTACTCGGGATGCATGTTTCTGGGAATAGTACTTATGTGTAGCTTGTCTCTGATCCCGTGTGGGATACGCTGAGGTAGGTGCCTCTCATCCTCGACTTGGTAGCCCAGATCTTGGAGCAGGGCTCTTCCCGTATTTGTCAGCTTTAGTCCCTCCAGTTGGTTGACGTTGTGCGCTTCCACGAGCTCTTTCTACGTGTTGTGGACTCCCATTTTGAGTAGTTTCACTGTGGACGTGGAGGGGGACAGGCCTAAAGCAATTTTGTAGGATTTTCTGATGAGGGCGTTTACTTTGTCTCGTTGACTTTTCTTCACGTCAACGTATGGGGTGCCGTACGTGACGATGCTCGTGAGTAGCGCTTGTATTATTCTCGTGCAGTCTTCTTCCTTGAGTCCGTGCCTTTTGCTCGTCACTCTTTTGATAAGATGGGTTATTTGTTACACTGTTCTCTTAATTTTTTCCAACTCTGCTCTTCCGGCTCCGTCCTTTTGAATCAGGAGTCTGAAGATGCGAAGCGTCGTTACCTGCGGAATCATGAGGCTTCCCACCTTTTCTTCCGGGTCTGGTATCTGCTGCGGTTGTCGGCCTCTTGTGCGCTTTCTTAGCACCAAGAGCTCTGACTTTTCTGGTGCGCACGTCAGTCCCCATGCTTCCAGGTACTTCTCCGTTGTGTCAACCGCTTCTTGCAGAGCGTCTTGCTGTTTACCTGTCGACCCTCCCGTAGTCCAGATGGTGAGGTCGTCAGCATATATCGCGTGACCAATCCCTTCTATTTGCCTCAGTTGTTTGGGTAGCGAGCTCATCGCCAGATTGAATAGCATCGGCGAAATGACGGAGCCTTGTGGCGTTCCGTTTCGCCGTATGTCAAATTTCTCAAAGCGTAAGTTGTCTATCCCCACTGTGGCTGTCCGTTCTTTCAGAAAAGCTTTGATGTAAATATATATATTTTTCCCGCAGTTATATACGTTGAGGTGTTGCAGTATGGCTTCGTGTGACACGTTGTCGGAAGCCCCTTTCACGTCAGGTGCGAGGATGGCTCTTTTGCTGTGCGTGTCCAGTTTATCAATGACTTTTTCCTTGATCAGCAGTAACGCATCTTGCGTGTACAGGTGAGCTCTAAATCCGAACATAGTGTTTGGGACGTGTCTGTAGTCTTCGAGATGTTCGGTCATGCGTTTGTGCACCATGTACTCGTAGAGTTTTCCAGCACACGAGGTGGGGGATATAGGTCGAAGGTTCTGCACGCTGATGAGCTTGTTGGGTTTAGGTATCATGGTTACCTCGTCATGTTTCGATTCCGGTGGTACTTTACCGTGTTCCCAGCACTCCTTGATGTATTTTGAGAGTGCGTCTACAGAGGGTCTGTCAAGGTTCCGGAGTGTCTTGTTGTTTATTCTGTCGTACCCCGGCGCCGTGTTGCGGGTGAGCTTGCTCAAGGCCCTCTCGATTTTTGCTTCTGTGAAGGGCCGATCCAGTTCTATATTTGGGTTGCTTAGATACTCGTCAAAGTGCGAATCTACAGTTATGTTCCGCTCCGTACCGAGGAACCTCTCCTTCACTTCTTTGATAATGTCTTCCTCTTTCCCCGGGTGGTTGTGTATGAGTCTCTGCACTTTCTGTTTTACGGCGTTTTTGTTCTCCTTCTTTGATAGGAGAGTCTTGAGTACCGCCCAAGTGCTCTTGCTGCTTAAGGTCCCTTGAAGCTTGTTGCATGTTTCGCGCCAGTTCTGTCTTCCAAGTTGTTCAGAGTAATCTTGCGTTTCCTTGATCAGTTTGGAGATTTGAATTTTGAGTTTGCGGTTGCACTTGTTACGCTGCCAGCATTTCGCGAGTCCCCTCCGCGCCTCCCACAGGTGGAGTAAGTGGGGGTCGACCACGGGGGTATCTTGCGACACTTGGATTATCCTCGTATACCTCTCGGCTTTTTTCCACGACTCCTCTGATCCATATTTCTATGTCGTCTATCGTCGCAATAATGGTGCTCTCGTCTTTGCGAAAGGTATGCCAGTCTGTGATCTTGGCTTTTCCTATCTTTATCGTCGCTTTGTGGTGCGGGGTGATCGTTTGCAATATATAATGGTCGCTACCCAGATTCTCGTCCATGCAGCTCCACTCATACTGTTTGAGTCCGTGTACGAATGTGAGGTCGGGGCTGGTGTTTCTACATACACTGTTGCCGATGCGCGTGGGTGTCTGCGGGTCGTTGAGTAGCGTGATGAGATGTTGTTGGGCTACGTTGTGCACATCTCCTTTTTCCTTTGAAGCCGCATATCCCCAGGCCACATGGGGAGCATTAAAATCACCAACGACTATTAGTCCTTTAAAACTGATGGTAGCGCTAAAAAGGACGGACAAGCGATGAAAAGACGACACGATGACGAGTTTTGCTGGAAGCTTTCCACATACAAAAAAGGCGGGTCTGTGCATCAGCGATGTTTCAATAAATTTGTACTCGGCTGAGCGCACACCTCTGGGGAAATTTGAAAAACCGTAACCTATGGCCTTTCTTCAATGGGTCATGTGTTCACTTCTTGCTGCTTGGGTGTTTTATCATTTCACTTCGCGTGCATGTTTTCGATATTGCGATAAAGAAGGCTGGGGCAGTTCGGTTGTGCGCATGTGTTGTGATTCTCTTAAATAAAGAACTTTTTCGAAAAATAAACCAGTTGTCAGTAGCGTTTCCTCGTCGTCGTGTCGTCTTTTCATCGTGTGTCCGTCCTTTTTAGCGCTACCATCAGTTTTAAAGAATGCATCACCAACTAGCCCAGCACCAAGTTTTATTGGACTATCAGTCCGTTACCATTGCTCAGATTCTTCACTTCTCGCATTAGCTTGTCTATATCCTTAGGTGGCCCTTTGGCGGGCTGTAGATGTTTAACACGAAGAGGCTTTGCTGCTGTTTTTTCTCGGGTACGATTTCGACGAGGGTGTGTTCGATGCGGTGTTGGATGTCGTGTCGTTGAGCGTTGATGGCCTTATTGGTCAGGATTGCTGTCCTCGTCTTACTGTCAGTGACGTGAGTGAGCTAACCACTGACCTTGAAGCCTTCAGCTTCGGTTTCTTGTAAGGCTATAATATGTAGGTCAAACTGCGTGTAGAATTGTACAAGGTTGCTTCTCTTTCTTCGGATAGAATGACAGTTCCATTTCCAAATTTTGAGCCGTGGGTGTCGCTTGCAGTCATCTTTCTCTTAGCCTCGTCATCTTGTTCGCTTAAGGTTTCCATCATCTTGGTTTGTCTCGCAGGGTACTTAGGCTTCTTGCGAGAGAGAGAGAGAGAGAGAGAAGGGAAGAAGGAAAGGCATGTAGGTTAAGCAGACTGAGTCCAGTTTGCTACCCTACACGTGGGAAGGGGAATGGGGAGTGAAAGAGAGAGAGAGCATGTGGATGCGTTGACTGAAACTTTCTCCCCATTGTCATTTTGTTCTGTAGGTTCTGTAGGGCCTGAATCTGGTTCTCGATTTCGCTCTTGAGAGATTGGAACCCAGTCTGTATCATCTGCGTTACCGTGTTTTGCATAACCTGCGTTACAGTGGACATTGTGGTTTCCATCATGATGGTCACGCCGGCGTTGATGCGGTCTTCAAGTGTCTTGAGATTATTCTGAGTTATCACCGCTTGGTTCGACAGTGTTGCTGGCTCTGGTCGTGTTGGTGAAGATGGTGGTGGGGATGAAATGGGATGGAGTGGTGGGGATGGATGGTGGTGGGGATGAAAGCCGTGGTAGTGGTGTTTGTGATTGCTGGGCCTGTTCTTTCCGTAGTTGTTCTATTTCTCGCATGAGGTATTCGAACTGTTTTTCCATACTAGCTTCCTTCTCTTGTGTCTTCTTCTTTTGCTGTTCTAGCTCTCGCTTCAATTCATCGTTCTGTCTTCGGAGAATCATTATCGTGTCTTCGTACCTCGAGTGTATTGTGGTTTGAGCGCCATTATTTTCCTCGTCGTATGACTGTGCCCTGTTAGGACGTTGGCCCAGCTTACCTTGCGCTGGGTGTTGTCGTGTTCCACACCCATTGCCGTCATCCGGGGGACGCTCTGTTCTCTTTCCCTCGATCCCGATCCCGACTTGGATCTGGATCTTTCTGTCTGTTCGGTCTCATTCGGTGACTGTGGCGATAGTGACATGGTCATCAATGTGCTCGTTGTCGTTGGTAGTTACTACGCTGGCCTGGTACCAGAAGCTTCTCTGTCTCGATCTTGAGCGCTCCCTGACTCTCAACGGTGGCGGGGTCGGTTTCAGCTTCCTTCGAGAGTCTTTACTCGCCGTTTCATGGGGCATTCCGCAGAGCTTACATTTCGGCTCGGATTGGTGGTTGTTTGGATCAGCGTTGTGTTCTCCGCACTTGTCACATAGTTCGTCGTTTGGATTAGCGCAGACGTCTTTTCTGTGTCCTATCTCCCCGCAAGATCTGCAGTACTGAACTGGCTTTCTGTAGGGTCTGCAGCGGGTGAGCGTACATCCAACTTTAACGTAGAACGGCACGTACGGGCCCTCGAAGGTGATCACTGCCGACGTCGATCTTCCCTGCATTCTAGCGTACAGGATTTTGCGCTTGTTGGTCGTTACTAGTAGATCTACTAGCTGCTCGTCAGTGGTGCCTTCCTTTATTCCGTGAATAACACCACGTATGTTTCCCGGAATTGGCTTGAGGTACGGTGTGACTTCGTATGTTGCGTGTCCTATATCGATGCTTGTTATTTCTGCTAGTTTAAGTGCGCAGTCCTCTTCTTCGGTACTTGCCAGAATTAAGTTTTCTTGCCACTGTGTCTGTATGGTCACTTCGAAAAAAATTTTGAATTACTGTGGCAGGTAGCACAATTCTAGTCCATGAGCCGGTCCACTGAAAGATGCGGATATTACTTGCAGAAAAAAATTGACATTCATAATCGACTAATTAAAAATTCAGTAATCAACTTTTTAGTAATTGCCTTAAGGCACATATTGCAATTTACCCATTCTAGTGGGTGAGATTGCAAGGCATATCCACTTCAAAATAATTGTGTGGCTAGCACCATTTACGAGATATGCGCCGTCAAAGTTGCGGTAAAACTGCCCTTTTGTTTCGCATACTTTCTTAACAAAACGTCCTTTTGTGGATTGAATAACAGAAGTAACTGGAACACCAGTGCATAGCTCCGCAAAGTTCGGGAATTAATATCTCGAAACTGGTGTCATCCTCAAGATTAATTCCAACTGAATTCGCCTTGTAAATTCCCTGGCTAGAATTTGTAAATTGCAATATGTGCCATAAGGTAATCAGGAAAAAACTTAATTAGTGATCGATTGTTAATTTGTCGATTAAGCATGTACATTATTTGTACAAGCAATGTCCACTACTTCCAGTAGACCAGCTCATGGACTAGAATTGTGCTATCTGACAGATGCAGTTTTTGACAACTATTGAAAGTGTTCGCTAATTCAGCCGGTATATTGATCCAATGCTAAATGCATTACCGTCGATAGTCGTCGTAAGAAGGGTTGGGCCGAATTTTTTTATCGGAACGAATAGATCATTGGAAAAGTAACAAAAATGTGGTAAGAACTTATTATTTCTTTATCTGAACCAGATGAATAGATCATTACATTTAAATATATCAGATAAGGTTTCCTGAGCAAGTTAGGCTGGAGAAAAATTTATAATTATTATGGGGATTGTAAAAAAAGCTGGAATCAGCATGGTAACTGTTTTGTAGCTACAATGTTCTCACACACACCGTCAAACACATCCTTGTGGCTAAAACCTAGGGCTGAAACGTCAAGGCCGAGGTGGACCACGCAGTTCACTTTAATGCAAATTCACTAAACTAAGGTGGCTTGCAGACACTTCGCTTTCCACTCTTATTGTTTAGGGTATACACAGACCTAGCGCGGTCATAAAACTGCTTTTTAAAACTTCATTTTAATGGCGCGCGACCACCTATGTTCCGAAAAATCCTTAGTGTGCGAATACTGTATATTTTTAATAAAATTATTAAAGAGTCCTTTATAACGCGAAGTTTAATGATAGAAACTTGGTAATGTCACACCTACTAGGATCGAAACATCGTTTTATATTAATGGTAAAAAGGGTTGTTTTCGAAAACTGTTCGGTATTCAATAGATTTCGATTCGTGTCACAAAAACTTGTATTTGCACCCTCCTCGAAAGAAGCAGCCGAGCTGAGGACATGCTGACAAGGCGTGCATGAAGAAACAGCAGCGGCGGTAGCGTTTCCTATCGCATCAGGCTGCCTGTATAAGTTCCATAGAGAAGTGATGACTTACCGGGGTCGAATACCTGGAGATCGTAGGCCCTATACACTACTCAATGAATATGGCGATATTGCAGAAATTAGGAGCCGAGTTCTGAGCATGAGTTAGTACACTGCTGAACAAGCGAACAGTGTGCCTCCTAACTTGGATTAGGCATCACGTCTGTGTATTTACATCGCAGAAAGGCGTTCGGTTTGTTTTAGCGCTCCCAGCATGCACATGTACCCAAGCAGGTAAAAACATAATTAGGGGAGCTGCGATACATGTGTTCCTGCTACTCTTGTTTCGTGACAGGTCTGTCATATGCTGTGAAAAATCTGAAGCAGGCCTTTAGCCTAAAAATCGCTGCGATGCGCTTTAACAGACAATCACAAAATGACTGCCCCCAGTAAGATCAGTAAGATCATGCAATATTTAAAAAATACTCTCTACCCCTATTAACAAGGCCCTACTTCGAACACGCGATGAGCTTCTGCAATACTGCGGCATTTTTAGCGCCACAAATGAGATCAGCCGGAGTTTCACGCTTCTTTGAAGACGCGTGGAAATCAGCTGCTTGATACGCGTTACTGTGCGCACAGGTGTCCTTGCGAAGGGCTCCATATCAGCTTGTACCGGCAGCTGACGTGCTCGGCTGTGTCTCGAAATATTTGGCATCATGAGGCCACCGCGGTGAATTACCCCTGACTAACCGTCACAATGTTAACCTAAGAGCCGGAATACGCTTAGCGACCAGCTCACCAAGGTGCTACCAATGCTTCGTTACCAAGAATAAAGGATAGAGCACGAACACCATGTCGACGTCGATTGCGATTGATCATGAGATGGATTTTTATGGAGCAGCAACCCCCGTTTCGATTTCAATTGTCCTTCCCTATCTTGTTGCTACTTATGGACGCGTCAAACTTTCCTATTACAGACTTCAAGATCAGGCACCATGATATTTTTTTTCTAGCGACATTTCTTGTAAAAAAAAGCCGATTACGTTGCGGCAACACTAACACCAGCCTAAATTACACAATGCACTTATCAGAAATTCCAAATTCACAACCCCTCTCATAGTCACTATAAACCAAATTCACAACTCTCTACGTTCGTTAAAGCTGTTTATGATTTGCAGGCTGTCTTTGCCAATAATATATTCGATGTCAGGTTAGTTAGTATGAGCCATGGGGCCAAATTCACAAAAAGCCCTTTGTATGCTACATTGGTTTGTAATAACAGGTGGCGCCAATCTTTCTGGTGGACATAATACCAAAATTTAGGTTATTGGCGGAAAATGGCTTGCGTACCCAAGAAGCCAGAGTCTGCTCGTGTTCAACTGGGACTTGAGCGGCTTGCATACACAAGCGGAACGTGAGCCTGTTGGGTACCCTAATTTAAAATTTTCTGGTGTTACAGAATCCGGCACATTTCTCATTGAATAGAAGAAAAGAAATACAAAAATTGAAGGGCACATGTTTAAGAAAGGCATGGCCTAACATATGCCGCTTTATGTCTTCTATGACCATGATCGCATATGCAGCAATGATCGCATATGGAGCCTGCAAATCTACACCACCACGTGACATTTCAGTGGCTTCCAAGTCACTGCGGCGTCATAGGGAACGAACACGCTAATAACGCGGCTCGGTCGGCAATTCAAGGCGACGAAGAGGAGGCGATACCGTTATCAAGGACAGATGCCGCTAGAAAACGTCGAATGCTCACCCGTGATATCACGTTCTCCTTGTGAAACGCAGGAAGTTCTCAAAACAACCGGCTGCGCAACCTAGACTCCTGTCTACGCCTTTGCATTCCAGCTAGACTCTGCCATCGCGAAGCTACCCTGCTTTGTTGAATATGGTTTGGGGTGGCCTTCACTAAGTCTTTTGCATTCCGAATCGGATGGGCCGACGACGCTTCTTGTGATGACTGTGGTAGTGAGGAGACTCTTCAACACCTTGTCTGTAAATGTCCTCGCTACAATATACAGAGACGATCACTCGCAATCGCGATAGCGCACTCTGACCAAAAACCTCTAGCTAAAAAAAGGAACTTATTTTAGAATGCCGACATCACAAGCCATCGCAGTGGAGGGCGACGAGGGCACTATTGCAGTTTTTATTTGGAACAGAATTGGACAAGCGGCTGTAGCCTGAACAGATGTTTATAGTGCTGCAAGTGCCACTGTGCTGTGCAGTGACGGCATGCGATGACAGTCACCGAGTGTTATTGCATGTCTAATATCCTTTCTTCCTTTATCTCTACTTTGCTATGATTTTACCTCCCGCTCCCCTCTCTCCCCAGCGTACGGTACCAAACCGGATCTTCCCATCCGGTTAACCTCTCTGCCTTTCCCCTTTCTTCTCTCTCTCTCTACATCGCCTTCCAGAGGAGGTGGTCTAGCTGTAACAGTACCCGCAGTGGTTGCTCAGTGGCTATGGTGTTGGGCTGCTGAGCACGAGGTCGCGGGATCGAATCCCGGCCACGGCGGCCGCATTTCGATGGGGGCGAAAACATCCGTGTACTTAGATTTAGGTGCACGTTAAAGAACGCCAAGTGTCAACATTTCCGGAGCCCTGCGCTACGGCGTGCCTCATAATGAGAAAGTTGTTTTGGCACGTAAAACTGCATAATTTAATTTTTTTTAGCGTTACCAGTCAAACATAGCATATCTGCTTTTCTAGTTCGGGAGATTGAAAATTACTAAAGTACCATCCTAAGCCTTCGCTGTTGAGGGCGATCCTTTTTATGTTCGCTGTTCATCCCCCCGCGCACCTGAGTCAATTACCCAATTCCTAAATTATCTTTATGAGCATATGTCAGCTTTATCTCAGGATAAAATACTCCCTGGTGACTTTGTTGGTGTTAACTGGGATTATGCTGCTTACAGTTGCGATCAGTATGTCGATTACTTGATTGATATTATGCTAACTAGTAACTTGCAAAAACTTGTGACACAATCTACGCGCTTACAAGGAGATAGTGAAACCATTTTTCATCTTATTTTTATTAGTCGTTCTTTTGAAACATTTGCCACCTCCGTAGAAAATTATATTTCGGATCATGAATTTGTCTACATATCATGTACCGTGAAACGTTACGGCACTGCTCTAGATCAAACAGTGATTCTGAAGTACTTTACTCGTGCGAGAGATGAAAGTGTTTTGGACTACTTAAACCATTGCCTGAGCGATTTTGATCGGAATGCGGTCACGGTGCTCTGGAATAAGTTCCAGGAAATGTGCCATTTCTATCTCAATAATTTTATTCCAACCAAGTTAAAAAGAAGTCCACACGAATCCTTGGATTACATGAGAAGGGCAACTTAAACGAAAACCAAAAAAAACTAAAGTGAGGACATGCCCTTCGCATTGAAATCCAGAACATTCAAGAGGCGCTGAATAAGGCTGTATGCAAGGCTACGGTATTGATACGGAACAGCCGCCACAGTTTGGCTGCACTGATGAGGAGGAAGGCGACGTGTCCCCAATTGATATAGGGTCGCCATCTTGGCCACTGTTGGTCTACGTGTAAATATATTGTAAATAGGCTTGTGCATCAGCTACACTTAACATAATTTGGTAGAGGTGGACGTTCCCCGTGCCCACCACGGAGCTTCGCAGCGGTCACAACGTCGACAATGCTACTTCGGCTCCTAGTCGCGGCACTTCATCTACGCAAGCCTCTCGGACTGAATCTTTGACCTAGGTCATCATTTCCCACGTCGGGATCCTGGCGTTTTCATATCCGCCGTAGTTGCTTAGTGGCTATGGTGTTGGATTGCTAAGCACGAGGTCGCGGGATCGAATCCCATCCACGGCAGCCGCATTTTGATGGAGGCTATATGTGAAAACACCCATGTAGTTAGATTTAGGTGCACGTTAAAGAACCCCAGGTGCTCCGGAGTTTCCCACTACGATGTACCTCATAATCAGAAAGCTGTTCTGGCACGTAAAACCACATAATTTCTTAGCGTTTTCACAGGAGTCGACAGTCCTGATGTTGACGACTGGCTCCGGTTGTACGAACGTGTAAGCACCAGTCACAGGTGGGATCCGACTATTATGCTTGCAAGCGTTCTTTTCTACCTCGGCGGCACTCCACGGGCATGGTTCCAGATTCACGAAGAGGAGATCACGAGTTGGGATTTTTCATTGAGAAGCTCCACGACCCTTTTCGCAAAGCGTTTGGTCGCCAAGTCAATCGTTTGGTTGCCCTTTCCACGCGGTACAGACACCGACCAAGTCCTACATGTCGCACATTCTCTACGTCTTGGCCCTTTGTAGCAAGGCCGACCCGAACGTGTCGGAGGGCGATAAGGTTAGTCACGTTCTCAAAGGCATTGATCTACTGCTGTTTAACAACGTCACCAGCGTCGATATGATCCTCAAGAAATGCCGCCGTCTCGAGCATGCTAAAAGCCGCCGAGTATCCCACCACATCACACGCCTTCCCAACACAGTCTCTACGTCATCTTGTGACGACCTGTTCCACCAGCCCTCACGATGTGACAACTTAACACTCGTCATTCGTCGTGAGGTCGAGGCCGCACAGCCGGCGGCCATTTTATTCTCGTCATCTGATCCTTCTCCGGCGACGATCTCCTTGATGCAGGCCATCGTCCACCAAGAATTATCAAACGTCAGCCTTCACTCTGTTCATCCCGTGCGCTCTGAACCTTTTTACCCACCCGAATTCCCACCTCGCTCCTCTTGCTACTCTTATGGACAACGCAACCCGTCCGAATGGCGCGCCACCGACGACAAGCCGATTTGTTTTAACTGCCGACGCATCGAGCATATGGCTCGCCACTGCCGCCGTCACTGGACTTCTCCGACACGCTATCCTTCTGCCGACCATGCTCCTTCCTCGAGTTCCTCCTTTTCGTTCGCTCCTTCTATGCCGAACTCATCATCTTATCCAGCGCCACCTCTGACAAGACCCCGCTACGCCCGCTCACCTGCTCCCTCCCACCGTCGATCTCGTTCGTCTCCGTCCCGTCGTGCTCCTTCTCCGACCTATTCGCAGCGCCTCCGACCGGAAAACTAGGCATTGCAGCTTCTGGAATAGGAGCTGCATTGACGGCTTTGGCACGAAGTCCTCGCTTCACCCGTACCCATGAACCAGAGTCTTTTGGACGTTCTTCTTGAAATATTCCTGTGTGCGCGTTGATTGACATCGGGGCACGTGTGCCCATTATTAGTGCTGCTCTTCACCGTCGTCTCAAGATAGTTCTAACGTCTGCCCCTACCCAAGCCGTGCGAGTCGAATAGGGAGAGACTGTCGCTATAGTTGGCATGTGCTCTACCAGACTCACCATCGCTGAGTGAACCACCGCCGTTTTCTTCACCGTCATCGAGCATTGCTCTCACCAATTCATTCTCGGTGTGGATTTTTTTTTTCCACTCATTGTGCCGTCATTGACTGTTCGGTCGGCTCACTTCGCCTTGACTTGCCTCTTCCTGCCTACTCTGTGGACGCACCTCAAATTCGTTTAAGCTGCATGGATTTTATTCACCTCCCACCTAAATCTGTCACAGACGTCGACTTATTTTCCGCATCACCTGTACATGAAGGCAATTACATGGTCGAACCAATTCTGGCCGTTATGCTTACTTATGGTGTTACCGTTCCGCGAACTCTGGTGAGGATTTCTGGCGGCCGCACCTGCCTTCCTCTTTTCAATTTCACGCTAACAGTGCGTGTAGGAGTACACGCACTGTTAGCGTGAAATCATTGGCATTAGCGGGATCTCATTGGCTTAAATTAACGCTCTGCAAGATGATCAGGTCGAGCCCGTCACATTCGCAGATTGCTGCATCTCAGCCCGCACCACGACGTGATCCCACTGCAGTGGCGTCGACATCGCGAAGATGGTTTCCTCTCACTTTACACCTGCTCTAGCTGAAACCCTCTGCCGCGTTCTTGAAGGCTATCGCGACATTTTTACTTTGACAATCGACCCTCAGGCTAACGTCGGTCGTGACCCATCGCATAAATACTAGCGACGCGAACCCCATTCACAGATGTCCATATCGTGTTTCTGCGTCGGAACTAGCAGTTATCCAACAGGAAGTAACAAAGATGCTTGCCAAGGACATTATGAAGTCTTCCTGTAGTCCCTGGGCTTCTCCCGTCGTACTGAGATCTGAGAATTCCGGCCAAATGCACCCCAGCCCATTCTTACTCTTCTGATTATTTCAGTCTCATGATCCGGATCCGTGGTCCCTACCTGGCCTAAGTAGATGTATTCCCTTACCACTTCCAGTGCCTCGCTACCTATCGTAAACTGCTGTTCTCTTCCGAGACTGTTAAACATTACTTTAGTTTTCTGCAGATTAATTTTCAGACCCACCCTCCTGCTTTGCCTCTCCAGGTCAGTGAGCATGCATTGCAATTGGTCCCCTGAGTTACTAAGCAAGGCAATATCATCAGCGAATCGCAAGTTACTACGGTATTCTCCATTAACGTTTATCCCCAATTCTTCCCAATCAAGGTCTCTGAGTACCTCCTGTAAACACGCTGTGAATAGCATTGGAGAGATCGTATCTCCCTGTCTGACGCCTTTCTACATTGGGATTTTGTTGCTTTCTTTATGGAGGACTACGGTGGCTGTGGAGCCGCCATAAATATCTTTCTGTATTTTTACATACGGCTCGTCTGCGCTCTGATTCCGCAATGCCTCCATGACTGCTGAGGTTTCGACATAATCAAACGCTTTCTCGTAATCAATGAAAGCTATATATAAGGGTTGGTTATATTCCGCACATTTCTCTATAACCTCATTGATAGTGTGAATATGGTCTATTGTTGAGTAGCCTTTACGGAATCCGGCCTGGTCCTTTGCTTGACAGAAGTCGAAGGTGTTCCTTATTCTATTTGCGATTACCTTTGTAAATAGTTTGTGGGTAACTGACAGTAAGCTGATCGGTCTATAATTTTTCAAGTCTTTGGCGTCCCCTTTCTTATGGATTAGGATTATGTTAGCGTTCTTCCAAGATTCCGGTACGCTCAAGGTCATGAGGCATTGCGTATACAGGGTGGCCAGTTTCTTTAGAACAATCTGCCCACCATCCTTCAACAAATCTGTTGTTACCTGATCCTCCCCAGCTGCCTTCCCCCTTTGCATAGCTCCCAAGGCTTTCTTTACTTCTTCCGGCATTACCTGTGGGATTTCGAATTCCTCTAGAATATTCTCTCTTCCATTATCGTCGTGGATGCCACTGGTACTGTATAAATCTCTATAGAACTCCTCAGCCACTTGAACTATCTCATCCATATTAGTAATGATATTGCCGGCTTTGTCTCTTCACGCATACATGTGATTCTTGCCGATTCCTAGTTCTTCACTGCTTTTAGGCTTCCTCCGTTCCTGAGAGCATGTTCAATTCTATCCATATTATACTTCCTTATGTCAGCTGTCTTACGCTTGTTGATTAACTTCGAAAGTTCTGCCAGTTCTGTTCTAGCTGTAGGGTTAGAGGCTTTCATACATTGTCGTTTCTTGATCAGATCTTTCGTCTCCGGCGATAGCTTACTAGTATCCTGTCTAACGGAGTTACCACCGACTTCTATTGCACACTCCTTAATGATGCCCACAAGATTGTCTTTCATTGCTTCAAAACTAAGGTCATCAGAGACCATCATAAACTGACTTCAAATACGCGCGGACGAAGACCGTTAAAATTTATGTTCTATTTGTTATTCGCATTCCTTTTAAAGCTGCAAGCTATTAATTTCAGAATTATTAATTTTAGAGTACTGCGTGAAAATAGAAGTGCATGCTTACTCCAAGAATGTGCTCGTTCATGAACCAAGAGAAAATTGTCTCAAGTGATACATAGAATCTTAAATTCAATATTCAATTTGAAATGTACAAATTAATCCAGTAAAACTCTTGAGGGTAAATTTTAGTTATTAAGCTGTTTGTGTTTAAATTAGTAGTACGAGCACATTTGGCAAAAACCGAGGACATGCAGCAAAACTTGCTGCGTTGACACAGTTTTCCGATTGCAGCGCTCACATCGGTACATAATTTGCAGTTAATGAGAGCATAGGACAGGTGCCGGACAAACAGGGCACGTTTAGAAATGATTTATTTGAGGCACAAACAACATAAATATACACAAGATACGCATTAGTGTAAACTGCATTCCTTTGATGTCCTAAAAGCATAGTTTTTGTATAGTTATTGAGGCTACATTGACACCTTCTCCTGTCACCTTCGCCTCAATAATAAGCTCAGACCACTCACCGTAATCCAGAGCGGGGGCAGCACACTCAACTGGGTAGCAATTAAACGTAGACCAGTGCAATGGGCAACCGCATCACTACCTCCTACCATTCGTTATTCCTTAGGCTACTGTTAATGTGCGTTCTCACTCTAAATCACTCAACAAAGTCCACTATGGAGCGAAATATTCGGTTTCGGGTTGATATAAAAATGTTGCCTTTAGAGGCGTGTAAACTACCTTTCCGTAAGTGACGAAGCTGTTCTGTCATACCTAAAAGAAAGGGTTAGATCGGAGCACGTGACTTTCGGTATAATATACATTAAATGCAGCTGCCACAAACTGCTGCGCAGGCTGTGTTCGTGGCTTCCCGGCCATTGCCCCGCTGGCGAGCGTTTGAGCTTGTGGCGAAGCGCTACAAGCAAAATTGCCGCGTGACTGGTCGCTCGAGGCGATTTGCGTGTATTCTAATATCTATTCATAAAATTTGAGAACTTCGTTAATTGATTAAGACTAATTATGTAATGAAAAAATAATCCGAGAATCTCCAAGTGACGGCAAACAACATTACCTTGCTTCTGTCCAGATACGTGGCATCTACATATTTTTAAACTTTGACTCAAGTTACGTGGGTCACCTGGTATAGCCGATAAAGCATGATGCGAAGCCGCAATTAACAACAACTTGCAGAAGATACGTAGCTGGCGTGGCAATATTTCTATAACCAACGAAGTCATCATAATGTGAGGTCGTATACTCAGGGCTGTGCTGTACACGCGTAATGTAGGCGTGGCGACAGTTAAACGCTACTGCAGCCAACAATGGCACAGCATCCACTGAGAGTCACACGCACCACTCTTAGCATTTCATTCTGACGTGATAGCACAAGTTCGTTTCAATCTTTGAACGGTATTGGGGCAGAAAAAATCCGCAGGATATTTATACCTTTCTAAAAACACCTTCCCGTGACATCAATTATGAGAATCAGCCGCTCTGTAATAATGGCGACAAGTAACGCTACATTCGTTTATATAAGCAGAATTTCTGGCATTAATCATCACAGTCCCGAGGTTTATATCAAAAGACTGGCACCCATATTCTGAATATATACGTCAAACGTGCGGAGCACAAAACCCAGTCGCTTGTCAAAGTCGTTCTGCCTCGTCGTTTATTAAAAGTTTATGAAGTTTCAATGTCTATGGCAATGTTGACTACAAACATTCTTGTCATTCCGCAGAGTCTTAGTCTATACTACATTTACTGAGGCGCATTCTTAACTGCTTGCGTGACAAATAAATGTTTACAGCAACGGTTGAATGGCCTAACAAACAGTACGCAAATAGCACTCAAAACAAAACTCTCAGACATAGGCTACTTAAAAGGAAGCTTTATCTCGAGGCCGACTCCGATTTTTGTATTCAAACATATGCAAGATGCGGAAATGTTTTTTAGACTTGCTTGAGAAGTGCTTTTATGAGAAATTCTTTTTTCAGATGCCGAAATGCTTGTATTTAAACGAAATCCGTTGCATTTGAGAAAGGAAGTTATATTCTATAGTGACTCTATGACGCAGAAAGTTTTCCGCTTCACTTATTTTAGTAGCGGTAGTTTGCAGAATTGTGATTTTGTATTTCATTACTGAGGTGTCGAGATGAAAACTTGATACTAAAGTTTTTGTTTTTGATGTTGCAATATTCAACCATTTATGCAAATAAATGGCACCCTAAATAAAAATATATGCTTCCTACAATCACCAAATTTTCACTTTTCCTTTTAAATGCAACAAAATTGATCAAAATTCTCAATCTCGATGGAATAGTTGCTGAGAAAAACGACTTCTGCTTTTTCATATATTTATATCAAAGCTCTCGAGCTAAAGCTCCCAATTAACCTATAAATGCAGTAAACCATTCATCGGCTCTAAACAAAACTCATCGTTACGATGAGGTGCGCTACACAGGCACCGCACGTGGTGTCATTGGCATAAAACCTCGCCTTAGCAGCCTAGCAAGCCTTTAATTATATGACAAATGTATATTAGGCGTGAGACAGTGATGCCGTGACGACAATATTGACACGCACTTGAAGCACGGGGGCGCAGGCTCGGTGTTAGCAATGTTCAAGACACCTAAAGAAGTGTCTACAAGACACCAGCCATGCAATTAACCATACGCGAAAACAGTAGGCTACTAGGTCGCCTAAAGTTGCCTTATTTTCTGCCAGCGCGATTTAGTTTGCTGACCTACAGTGCGAATGACGATGTCGAGAGACGAAGGCCGCCCACGATAAGTGGTCGAATGGGTAGAGGCAAAAGCAAATTGTGCGCAAAGTGCTAGGCACCTGAAAATGCAACTATGGACGTGCAATCATGAAGCTCGCAAAATTTCAGTACTGCAGACCACGCGCGCAGCGCGATCCGTTTAGCAATCAGCATTATCGATTTGAAGCGCTAATGACAGCAGCTTGGCCGAATGCACCACCAAACTAAAATGAATGAAAAAAAAACAGGGAACATTGAGTAAGGCAACGAAGGGGGCTAGTTGGTGAACGTTCATGGTTATATTGCGCTTAGTTTTACACTGACGATATTAAGTGAAGGACAGGACGTGGACGTACGTAGCGCAAACTACCAATTGTTTAATACTGTTAAAGAACGCGTTTATATAAAAGGAGATATGGCGTGGGGGCATATAAAAAGACATGACAAGGTGACGACATGTGATCATAGTTCGGGCAAGGCATACATCGTTCACTTGCACCCGTTCACCCTGGCAAACTCGACCTCACCTTCGATAAGCGCGATGGACGGAGTGCTTGCGCACATCTCTTTTACTTTAGCTATCGCAAGCGCCTCCCATATTTCTCGCTCCGTTTCTTCTTTTTTCTTTTTTTGATGTGCCAATGACTGTGGTGCTTTCTAGTAGCGGATTATGTGCAACAGACCCTAAATAACGGACCAAAACACGCAATTGAACCTCCGGTAACGGCAGTACAGTTCCTGGCCATGGTACGCTCAGTCGCGGAAAGGACCCCCGAGCCAGAAAAAGTGACTTGCATCCAAGAAGTTTTAGCGCGAGTGTCGAAAAAGAACCTAGTAGAAAAACCCAAGCCTGCGGGAACAAGCAGAGTGACTAGGTACCTCAAGAAAGAAAATCTAAAACAGCTTCTTTCGGACAAAACAGGCTTGTTTGTCGTAATGAACGCTCCTGAATACGAAAAATCCGCCCAAGAAGCGATCCGCAAGAATTTCGCAAAAAGCGACATTACGTACAAAGAAATTGCAAAACTAAAAACCAAAGCCGGCAAAACATGTGAAAGCATGGGCTTGACAAGATTGGCAAGGCGCGTGAAAGAGAGCAAAGAACTCACTCTGAAGCCATTTTTTCACGGTAAAAACCCACAAAGAGGGAATTCCTTTTAGCACGATTGTTGAAGACCGCGCAACCTGGCAAAGATGCATCGCGGACTATTTTCAGGCATGTTTGAACTCCTTACCTTTCGACGACCCGTTCTTGATCCGCAACTCTGATGAAGTTATTGCAACACTAAAGAGTAGCCCGCCGACGTCTTGTTTTTCAATAGACGTGACGGACCTGTTCTACAGTGCCCCAAGGCCAGCAGTGGTACAAGCTGTAGAAGAAGCCATCGACACGTTGGGCTACACCAAATTTCAGGACGTGTGAAAGTGCAGTATTTCTAGTTTTGTGAACTTGCTAAAACTGTATCTACATGGTGGGTTTATCGATTATGGTGACAGTGTGTATGAGCAGAAGGATCGTATCGCTATTGGTTCTTGTATAGCTCCCGTGCGTTCCGACTTATTTTTGAGTGTGGGAGACAGAGAACTTGCTGCCTTGTTTGAAGAAACTAACATAACTACCTGTTTCAAGTATGTTGACGATTATTTGGTGTGCATGAAATAAAATCAAACCGATCCATTTAGCGTAGAAACTGTCATCAGCATGTTCAAGAAGGTGCATGAAGGTTTAGAATTCACGTACGAGACTACTACCGAAGGTCGACTACAGTACCTTGACATAAACATTAGGCTCAGAAGCTCCCACGTCTGCTGGTGCTACAAAACTAGAGGAGAAAAAGAAATCATGAGGTATGACTCTTGCCATTCTAAAATCATAAAAAGAGGCATCGCCAAGGCTTGCATCAGTCAAGCAGTTGAAAAATCATTCCACCATTCTGTGAGGGAGAGCATCGATTTGCAAGTAAGCCGCTTAAAAAACAGTGGGTACCCGAACAGTATGGTGGTGCAAATCTGTGAAAACTTGTTGCCCGAAATCAGAACCAACGGGAAAAGGCAAAAAACACAGCAAAAAGAAAAATTGAAAAAACGCGTGGTGTTGCCTTACATGCATGGCTTGTCACATAGAATAAAAAAGACAGCCCAACGCCATGATGTTCAAGTACTGTTCTCCGCTCCGCAAAAACTAAAAGGCATGTGCAAGATGGTGAACGCAGGATCCAAAGAGGGCAATCCTAGTGCTACGGTCTGTCAGACTAAGCACGTGAAACAGTACGTGGAAGGTGCTACTTCAGTGGTTTACCAAATCCCACTAGATTGCGGGAAAGTATACATTCGGCAAACTGGACGTTGTCTAAATGATAGGTTACGGGAGCACAAATACACTCTCCAGCTTCTTACAGCACCTAGCAACTTGGCTGCACATTGCAAACAATGAAAATTTGCTCTCCGCTACTAGAAAGCACCACAGTCATTGGCACATCAAAAACAAAAACGGAGCGAGAATTATGGGAGGCGCTTGCGATAGCCAAAGAAAAAGAGGTGTGCGTAAGCACTCCGTCCATCGCGCTTATCGAAGCTCAGGTCGAGTTTGCCAGGGCGAACGGGTGCAAGTGAACGATGTATGCCTTGCCCGAACAATGATCACATGTCGTCACCTTGCCATATCTTTTTATATCTCCCCCCCCCCCGCGCCATATCTTCTTGTATATAAGCGCGTTCTTTCACAGTATTAAACAGTTGGTAGTTTGCGCTACGTACGTCCACGTCCTGTCCGTCACTTAATATCGACAGTGTAAAACTAAGCGCAATATAACCATGAAAACATGGAACGCTGTTGCAAAAAGCTATTCTAATTTGTTTCTATTTCATTTTTGCCATTAGCCCTCCCCAAGTGGTCCAATATCTTTGGGCTGCGCCCACTTCGCTTGTCTGTTACGCGACGTCACAAAACCGCGGAAACCCACCATGTCAAAGTAATATGTACCCACCAGAGATGCATTTATATGCCGAACAAAACTGAACTTTGTTTATAGACGGAGACTGCCCGTTCCAAAAGGAATACAAGATGACTACCTGTCAAGCGTTCTGGCACTGGTTGCTCAGAGCTTCCAGCCAGAACGGATTTCTTTGCCTATGAGAAATATTTTGGCGTTGAAGTATAACGTTCCAGAGCCATTTTGACACGTATTGAACATCGCTCTGCCAACTCGTCTTCACTGAGCATCCGTTTTAGTGCGTAAATTTAATTTTCGGTTGCAGGCCATCGCGATTTTCCACCAGCCACAGCAAGCTAAGGAAAGGGAAGCGGACCAGTTGCAGACGCCGGCACCACTCTCCTCACCCGGTTATGTACTATCACAGTGCTAACCTCCTACCACCGAATCCCCTATCTACTTTTGTGCGCTCCTCGCCTCTTGTCAAACAATTAGATAATAAGAACCTGTCAAGGTGGCCAATACTATTTGCTTTAAACGCAAAAAGTGACCTCCTATGAACTAAGAAAGCGTTTAATTGGGCAGTTCAAACGCCTCCACGAGTAACCACACGATGCTCGTTTTGGTGGTTAGGCAAGTATGACGTCAGGAGATTGGAATGAACTCAAAATGGATAGTTTTACGTTATACGGCCCTAGGTGTAACAACTGTATAAAGCCAAGGAAAGCTGGAAATGTCTTATTTTATATGTGTATCTAAATAATAATTTGCAGACACCTTCATATATAATTTCCGCAAAACGTTTTCTAAATGTAAGTTGACAACGTTTTGCAGACGGTGACATAAAACGCTTTAAAGAGACCTTTTTAACTCATCTGTTGCCATACTTCTTCCAGTTGCACAAAGGAAACGTTTTGTGGACGTCTTGAATCATTGTAGCCATCGTAGCCCACTTCGGCTAATCCAAGGCATATATAAAAAGCCTTGTGTACAGTGGGTATGTTCGTTATGCATATAAAACGCAAGAGTAGTCCCAAAAGTGAACCCTGAGGCACAGCTGACCATACGGCAACGTCACTTGACGCAACACAATTCAACGCAACCCTTTTGCATCTCGTGGTCAAGTATTTGCCCACCCATATATTAACACCTTTGTTTATATTATACCATCGTAATTTTTTAAGTAGTACTGAATGAGCAACAACATCAAAACTTTTTTTAATCTAAGAATAAACAGTCAATTGAGTAACCTTTATTCAGGGCACCTGGTAAATTATGCACGAACTCTGTATGCTGTATTACGCGAGAACAACCGACTACGAAAACCATGTTGTTGAGGGTTCAGTAATAAAAACTGGTCTAAATCGCGCATGATTTTGCTAACTATAACATGTTCAAAAATTCTGCAAGAGAATGGATGGTATCTGACGACCTAGTTATTTGTTCACAAACACCACATCTCCCATATTTAAGTGATCTGGCACTGCGCTTTCTTCCAAAACATCGTAAAAATATTATTCAGGTACCTTGCCAAGATTAAGAGTAGTAGCGTGCATGACAAACAGTCCGACCCCGCTCTTTACAAGAGTTCGATCTTTGAAACAGTGCTTTTATACTCCGCTGATGAAATGGGACGTCGTTCATTGGCTGTCCGCTCACGCGAGGGAGTTCAACAACAGTGTTTCTGTTACTCAGAAACACCGCGATAAAGTAAGTGTTAAAACAAAGAGCTTTGTCAAGGTCTTCGAGAACGACTTTTTTATCTATAAGAAGTATTTGTCACTGGGTACACGTTAATTGCGTGTTCACTATCATGATTGGCCAGCGCATATTCTTATAATCGCCCTAGCCTATGAACTGCTCTCCTTAATTCGATCCCGGCTTCTATATGGTGCACTTGCACACGAAGTGCTAAATAAATCATGCTGTTTACCATATTAAATGGAGGTCAAAAGAAGAATGATTAGTATTTCAAGGAATTCGCGGCATTAATTCGAACGTGCAATATTCTTAGTAACTTTCAGCTTCTAATCGTATGAAGTTCAATAAAAATTGTTGTTGGATGAGTTGGTTCATACTGAGAGGAAATAAGTGTAAAGCGCAATATTCAACACATGTAATAAGAGACAGGGACCAGCGCTAACTTTCAGATAATTTTATTCCTCGTCGCTCGTCAATATATTCGCTTAATCGTACATGCGCCAAACCATTTGATCACATTGTCACAAACAGATTATAGCAAGTCACACAAAAAAACTTCTCACTATCCACTAGAGAAATTGATGTCACTTACGCGTCCATTCCCTCTTAGAGATATAGAGAATGCTTCCACCAGTTCGCGGGCTCGGTTTTTCTTCAAAATCTCGGTTTATTGGAAATCCGGAACGCACATACAAACTTTACAAGCACAGGCAAATGTGCATTCACTTTATTTATAATAGAAAGCTGGTCTTCCCTTGCACGTTCGTTTACACACCGTGCAGTGTGCCCTACATATGACTTTCGACAAGGTAGCGGAATCTCGTAGGCAGCGCCAACGGCACATTTCACATGCTCCCGAACGGGTTTTTCTGCTCAGCCTTCGAGTTATAGCTTTTCTGAAGTGATTCTGGAGGAGAACCCAGCCATCATGCGCGGGGCGGACAAAAACGATGAGCACATTGTGCATGCTGGCTATCTTTTTCAGGTTGTGGGATAAGCGTTGCATTTACGGCAACACTTCTGGACGACTCCTACTTAGCGGCCCGGTGTTCACGCTGCAATGGGCTGCTTTTGTTTCACGCACAATAACCTCTGCAATTGCCGTTACGACCACTCAAGGGTGACCAGCATTAACCAATCGCCGTATCTGATTGTCAAAACTGCTCTGCATTGCTGCAAACTGTTCTGTTGATGTAGAAGATTTATTCCATCTAGTTCCACATAGGCAGTTATTCACTTCCGTTCGTGACTGCATTGAAGTCAGCGGGGTTATTTCGTTTTAGAATTCTGCGGGCCTGTTTGTCGATAATTTAATGATTTTACTAGAATTTTTTCTTGCTTTCATCTTTGTTTCTTTTGAGAATGGATTTTATCTGCAGAAACAGGGCATCTACATTCGTCTTGTGTTGCGCCTATTTTGTGCAATATCTTCCTAGCGAACGCTGACCGTTGTTTGAATGCCGTCCTTGACGAGATTATTGTTTTTAAAGTTTTAGGCACGTGGATGATTTTTTTAATATCTCTCTTTTTTATTATCTCTTATTCCCCTTACGCACTTATCCCCAGCACAGGGTAGCCAGCCAATCTTATAACTGGCTAACCTCCCTGTCTTTCCGCCTAGTTCTCCTCCTCCTTTTAAAAGGATTCCCCATTCGCCTTAGACAAGTATGTTGTTTCGGCAATGTGGGAAAAGCTTGTCCTTCACACATGAGTTACCGTCTGACGACTCACTGCAGTTTTTAGATTTATGCTTGTTTTTAACTGATCATATATGTTGAGCGTATAGCCCCACAGCACAAGAGGCGCTGTTACCATATGATTATGTACAGTCCAAGTTAGTAAAGAAGAGGATCGCTAAACTTTGCCTGGGATCGGCCCTGATTGAACCGTGCCCGCGTGCAATGCAGAGCAGTTTTATTGGTCAGACACGGCGATAAGTTAATGCCAATTATCTATGTGCGGTCGTAACGGCAATTGCAGACGTTCTTGTGCAGGAAAGAAGAGCAGCCCGTCCCAGGGTGAACACCGGGCCGTAAACTAGGAGCCGTGCAGAAGTGTTGCCGAAGATGCATCGCTTATCCCACAACCTGAAAAAGATAGCGATCAGACACAATGTGCCGATCGTTTTCTTTTTTTTAATTGTAAACTTGACTTACACCACGTACATAGACAAAGGGACCGAAAGAATGACGAAGACAAGCGCTGACTTCCACTTGAATTTTTATTTTGAATAGCAATCATATATAACCAAGACACCAAGACAAAAACGTCCCCACCGGGCGAGAGGGGTTTCAAGGTGTCCATTGTGCAGAAGGCGGCTGTATTTTGTTTTTTGAAAACACCAGTATCTTGGCTATAGGTATCCTAATGAAAACACTAGACTTATCATGGAAGCAGCAGCGATCGCTGATGGCGACTTGGTTAGTAAGCTGTCAATTACATTAGGAGATAAAGAACTTGCTTTCTTAATATCGCACATGCGTTCCCATTCGTCTTAAGGAGGCGGTGATGGTTTGTTTGAAGTTGGAATGCGTGCTCATACTGGCTTCGTGTTTTGGAGGGAGCATTTTTGCCTTGGCGTCTTGGTTATACAGGTTGTCCCACATAACTTGAGCCAATGTTTTAAAAATGAAAGGCACTCCGGACGCTACTTGAACCGGGTGCATAATGTTGGCACTGGCCTATATTTACTCAGGCTATTTCTTTATTTCCCCCTTAACTAACGTATTAGTTACATTTAACTATTCAACTTTTTAAGTATTAGCAGCAAAGGTCAAGTGTGATACACAAAGTTGTAGAGTACCTTGAGAAACTTCTGAATGAATTGTTTCCAACAGGTGATATCTCACGTGGTCCTTTATTCCGTGTTGCAAAGAAAGCCCTCGAAATATGACAAAAATACCACATGACGGGGCGCTTGTGCACTGTTATTGTGCTGCTCTCAAGCAGCAGTTTGATTCTGCTTGAAAACAGGAAAGGGCGAGGCGCGTGGGAACGATGGAAGGTGATGACGGCTGCTACAATGTTGTCTTTGTGCACAAATGATCTTGTAGTAGTTTTCGAATTGAATGATGATGTTACAACTTGAAACCTTAGGGCTCGAATAACAGCGGATAAATCATGCTGGAACAAAACTAACTAATAGTAAAAAAAACCTTGGCTATATTCAAGGAATATTGCGCATGTCGTCTTCAGACGATGACTCTTTTCCCACTGACCCCGCCTGCTCTCCTTTTCACACTTGCTGTCTACCAGACGTTCTTCTTTGATCTCGCACCCCGCACGTGCTCATCACCTCGTGGTCGCAGTATCGGGTGGCCACGTTTGGCTTCACACTTGTGCACTGTGACCGGTGACTGGCGCATCAGTCCCTGAGAGAGTGCGCCTGCAGGCTGTTCCAGTTTACCGGATAGATCCTATATATATCTTATGTATCTCGTTTAAACCAATCCCAGCGAACTGCAATATATCCAGTGCTCATCAGGAGCCCGTATCCCTGCGTCTTCTCCACAGCAACGCTATTTGGCTGTGACCAACGTTGAGCAGCAGATATGGCTTACTCCAATGAGGAAAGAGTGGATATCGTTTTGGCTCTAGGTGCGTCAAGTGGACATAGAAGGCGCGCAGTTGAGCTATTTCGACGCTGGCATCCAGGTACGCGTCCGAGCTCAATGATGATTGTGCGTGCATATGAAATGCTGAGACAGACTGGGGCTTTTACGAAGAAACGACATAAATCTTCAATCCTGGGCGAGGATGTGGGGACAGATATTCCGTCAAAGTTTTCTTCAGACCCACAAGCAAGTGTTAGTAGTGTGGTTGCTGAAGCTGCAGTGTCAAAGTCTTCAGTTTGCAGAGTACTTAAGAAAAAGCAACTTCATCCGTTCCACGTGCAGCTGCACCAGATGTTGTAGCCCTGTGATATCCTAAATCCAAATTACTTTGCAAACTGAATTATAATCAAGACGGAAGGGGACTCAGGCTTTGCCAACAAAATACTGTGGACCGATGAAGCTACCTTCTCACGTAACGCCCAAGTGAACACCCACAACGCTCACTATTGGAGCGAGGGAAACCGTCACTGGGTTTTGAAGACACATCACCAATATCAGTGGTCGGTTAATGTGTGGCGTGGAATTTGCGGTGGCCCTATCATTGACCCCGTGTTTTTTTTTTTTATAACACGCTTACAGGCGAAATATACGTCAACCACATCCTTGATGGGGCGCCTGAGGATTTTCTTTGCGAAATTCCATTGGCGAGGAATAAAGTTAGTTAAAAGTTAGCGCTGGTCCAGGTCTCTTACTACGTCCTTGTGTTGAATTTTGCGCATTACATTTGTTTCCTAACAGTAATCGTATGGAGCCGCTTTTAAATAGTCAAGCAGCACCGAAGTCTACACACAATACGCTGTGCAAATCAAGTGTGTCGTATACGCACACTTGCCGTATATGACCACATTTCAACGTGTTGGAGTGTAGGTGCTGCTTTGATCCCGACGCCAATATGTTGCGGTGCACTTGCTCAAGCTGTGCGTTGTGCAAGACTGAATCGCGGGCATTCCTGAACAGGAGAGCGCGCTTTGTGCAAGCTGGGGCTGCATAAAGGCGCTGCGCTGTCGCTATCACGTCAACTTTGCAACCAAAAAATGACAAACTGAAATTAAACATCTGTCAAGCACAGGACACGTCTTTTCAAAAGTTTGTCGTGTCCAGCCGACGTCCCTTGGTGAAGTGGCGTAATAGGGAACTGCGCTGTCATTGTCCAGGAGTTCCATTCGCTAAATTTCTTGGGCCCATCTCACAAAGGTGCTCGTTCGTAAATGTTTTTTGTCGTTGGTTGGCTGCCTTCACCTATAACATGTCCAGCCTCAAGATTACCTACAATTTGTTCTTACGAAAAATTATAGCGTAAGAATTTTTTATGAATGTGGGCCCTCGGTCGTAAGTGCCGTTTGCAATTGGCATGTCGGCTGCGCTAATATTATGTCCGTTGTCACGATTGGCTGGTACCTGCTCTTACGAACAATTCTAGTGTACAAACTTTGTTTTGCAAGGATGGGGTCGAATTCACAAGGCTTCTCGTTCATAATTGCTCTTTACTATTGGCCGACCGCCTTCGTAATAATAATAATAATAATAATAATAATAATAATAATAATAATAATAATACCTTTATTGCCAATAATCAAATCAGTGCAAGAAGATAGTACAGAAGTACAGTACAGAATCAGTACAGAAGAATAGACATTTGGGCGTTTTGGTACTGGTTGAACATCTTGAAGATTATAAGATTATAATAAGATCAAGATTATAATAATGTATCCAGCATAGAATTTTGCTGGACTTTTCTTGTATTAACAAGTTTGGCTGTTTAGCGTCTTAATTTTGGCGTCTCAATTTTGTGAATACAGTCCAGGGGTCCTGAACATTAACACTTCATCTCGTAACAAACCTTTCAAGCTTGGCTTTCAAGTTATTTGCTTATATATGGGCTAAATCTTATCACACGTGTGGAACTGTTGACTAATTCCTTAAAGTCTGAGTTCATTGAGACCGAACCTCATCTCAGTTTCAGGCATTAAACTTTGATCATTTTTTATGCGAAGCATATTACGAGGGCTCAACCCAGCTCCTCAGGCGCGGCGGTGACCATGAAATCACGTGACACCGTGACGTCACGACAGAGGAGAAGTGGCTTTGGCTCAACTCTTGCAAGACGGGCTGGGTGGGAATCGAACCAGGGTCTCCGGAGTGTGGGACGGAGACGCTACCACTGAGCCACGAGCACAACGCTTCAAAGCGGTACAAAAGCGCCTCTAGTGAATGCGGTGTTGCCTTAGAAACGCGCTGTTTCTAAGGCGTGCGTCTCTTGCTCAGGCGCACATTTCGTTGCCGCGCCGAACGCTGCTTTGCTCGACGCTCACCGCGTCCAATGCGGGGCGCGTAGTCGCTGCCCTGTAGCCCATTGTCTTACACCCCTTGGCGGGTCGACGGGAACGCTGTCGCGTTCCACTCTTGAAGGCGAAGAAGTAATGCATGAGTTGTTTCTTCGTCTAGCCGAACCAAATATAGCCAAGCAACAGCAGTTCACCAGGCTAAACAGTGGTTCAACAACTAAAATAAAGGCTAGTATGCTTCGCATCCTGGGCTTAACCTTACCTAAGCCACAGCCATTTTTTCTAAACTTCTTAAACGAGATGATGTGGAAATGTACTAGCTAATTATGCTAACGTGGCAAATGTCATATGAAACGAAAGCAATAACAGCAGACTGCAATTCAAGATAACAGCTTCAAGTTGTTGAAACGATGCTTCGTACGCACCGTCATCGGCTCGTATTCACAAAAATATCTTACGCTAAAATTGTTCGCAAGCGCAAAGTCCAGCTAATCCTAAGGCTGGCATAATATAAGCGAAGGCAGCCGGCCATTGCCAAAAAAAAAACTGTTCGGAATGAAAAGCGTTGTGAATTCGGACCTTCATTTTTAGTTATTTGAAGGGGTTGGAGTATATAAAAGGGATCTTCATGGCAAAAACTTGCTCAGAAATCGAATTACAATGTGACCTGAAGGATCCTTTAGTTTAGGTGCGCTAAATGCTCATGGCCTTGCTGCCAGAAAGACAACTGTATTAGAGCCAGAATTCACAAAGCTTTTCGTTCGTAAGTGCTCCTTGCCATTGGCTGGCCGCCTTCGCTGATAATATGTGTAGCATCAGGATTGGCTGAAATTTCCTCTTGGGAACAGTTCTCGTGTAAGAACTTTTCATTAATTGGGGCCCAGTTGTTCACAGAAAGCGACTTTGTTATAATCGCTACATACACGACATGAAAATAAAATAGGAAATTTAGATTGGGAGTATGGTGTGCAGCTACAGGTTGTGTGCTGCTTTATTGCTTTCGCCATAAATGCAATACATTCTCGACGTTAGAAGCACAAGCTGTGACGCTGACACCTCATGCTGTGGCATTGTCTGCCACTTTTGCCTTTTTATCAGTGTATTAGCTAGTCAATCGAACACTTCATAACAAAAGCGTATTTCTCCCGTACTATTAGCGCCCGAAATCTTTTTGTCAGCCAACTGTCTCACTGTTTGGTAACAACGCCTTGTCGGCGGATTACAAATACAGAGCCTACAAAGGTGCGAGTTTCTCGCCCTGAATGCAGAAATGAATATATTCGTCTTCGAATGCAAGTGAAGGGCTGGAAGGCGTAAACTTCCTTGAATCTTTGTGTTCTCCGGCTTTACGTTTACACCAATTTATTAGATATGTGTCAAGATTAAGAAGTACAGCCAATGTCGTCCAGTGACCCTTGACTGCTCAATTTTAACTTAATATGCCAAGCTCATACGGTGAATAATTTCGTACAATATTTATGATAAATTAACGCAAGCTTCTGTGATATCTCATTAAAAAAATACGTCTTACCAAAGCTATGAATGCAATAATAATGATCCGAAAGCAACGGCTAGATGATCCTGGAGAGGGAAGTGAGAAGCATTATTTCTATAACACGAACTTCGAAACCAGGAATAAAACTTGCGGAATGATTTCAAGATGTCAAAACAAAATGACGAGTTCGAAGAGATCTTTTCTCTTAATGAAACGCTTCAGCAAACAGGTGCTTAAGGTTTAACTGATCGGTAGTGGGAGCGTGAGCTAGACTTTTCTTGACCGGAGAAATACCAATGAACATATGTAACTCCAGCGTAAAATAACGAAGAATGTGAGCTTGTAAGAATAACTTACGTGGAGCAGAACAGAAAGGTACTGTCACCAAGGGCCAAAGTCAAATAGGTCGAGTGCTTGAATTGTGCAGAAACATTACTTAGAACCCAGACGAAGTTGGCCTGAGCTCCGAGTTGGCCTGATCTACTCCGAGCTTTTCGTTTCTGTGCTGCGAATCGCGAGCGACGGCCGGAAGGACTGAACGAGAGAGTATGTCTCCTTGGTTTTACACTGGCCGCTTTGACCGTGATTCCACGTATATAATGGTGAAAGAAAAGCGAACCCTAATTTCAGCGACTCTGGTAATATGAGCCATTGTACTTAAGCAACACAAGATATAGCCAAGAAGAGAGTTGACAGGCATTGATCAGCACTGATTCATCTGTTTAGCTTTTCTATCTCCCCATCATTTCAGAGTCTTGCTAGTAGTACAGCAATCTGAACTTCCATTTGACGCATCGTGTGTGAAGTGAGTCAAAAATAGCATACAATAAACACGAGAACGTGCTTAATTATTAATCAGCACTTAAGTTTATCTACAATGCGTTTCGAGACAATTCAGTACATGCCACACGCCGTCCGAAGATTACTCACTTTCGCGTGCATTTTCTTTTCTAGCGCAAAACAAAAATATAGCAATAATATGTCAGTGTTATTGGGGCTCCAAACAACTGAACATTATGAACCGACGAATTTACGCTTGAATCAGCCATGTAATGTATTTGGCCGCTGTTCACTTTACGGACTGTTGCTTTCAAAGACAGCGAGCTCTCCTTTGTGAACTTAGGTCATCCAAACATCAATAGTTCAAAGATTAAGATTGGTTAACCGCTACATTTTAGGCAAAATGTAGAAGTATCTTCACTTGCCCAAGATGACTGCTAGCATAGCAAAATGCTTATTTACGCACACGGCATAATTAGGTTTTATAAAAGCTCTGCTGCTATTACGGGGGAGGATTTGAGCACCAGAACAGACAGGGAAAGAGTAAGACAGAAGGAAAGCCAGGGGACTTAGCCAGGTTGCACCTTCTTCGTTGTCCTTCACTGGGAAACGGGTAACGAAAGCATAATGGAAAGGGTGGTAGAAGTGATGCGCGCGCATTGGGCATTAAAAAACGGACTCAGAGTCCCATCATCCTTAAGAGAGCAGCGGCTTTAGTGGCTTTCTGTGCGCATGACGGTAGAATCCATGGTCCGGCTATCACTTTTGTGAGCACTCTGTCTCTGGTCATCGCGGCAGTTGCGTAGTATGTGTTGTAGGGTCTGTTCACAGCCACAGAAGTTCCAGGAGACACTGTCCATCATGGCTGTAAGAGAACTCAGTAGGGGTTTGTAAACGCGATGCTCAGCTACAAGCAACCCAGAAAAGTTACGTCGCACTACAACAGGCGACACTCAAAGGCGCAATAAAGGGTCGAGGGAGTGCAGTCGCGAGTCGGAAAATTCTGCTTGATTTCACTGTCCTAATGTAAGCTACGAAAGAAAAATTTGAAGCAACAACCGTCGATTTTTTACAGCCTTAAGTTCAGCGAAAGAGAAATGTTAACTTCACGAATAACCGACACTGCCTCGTCAACTATTAGCAGGTTGCACAAATATTCTTTGTTAGGATAAAATGTTTTTCTTGCCATCGGCGCATCCCTGCCTCTTTGTATACTATATGTTTTATTCACATTTCGTTCGTACTTGTGTGCAACGAAATCACAAATCATTAATTACAGCGCTTCGCAGATACCAAGGCTATTGTTAAGTAAAGAAATGCCGCAATTAAAAATTAATCAAGCACTTTAACTAACAGATCCTTCAACTAAAGAGGAATTGCAAGGCTGCAGAGAAAGAAGAAAGGGGGTTAACCAAGGGGCCAGATTTTTTTATTAGTCATATCATATGCAGCCAACAAACACTGGCCCCAAGGGCAACATAGGGAAAATTACTTGTCTTAATAAATGAAATATAGAAACGATAAATTAGCGTAAATGAAAGAAACAATTCCACAGTGGAATCGTTCCCACCTGCGGCAAGTTGTTTTTCATCCACTTTTATTTCCATTCATTTATCGTTTCTTTATTTCATTTATTAAGCACAAGTAATTTCCCCTATGTTGTCATTGGTGTCACTGTTTGTTGGCTTCTTATGATAAGGCTGCAGAGCCGACATTCATGAGAGGTAAAAGTTGACACACGCGTCTTTCACGCTCTACCCACACCTCGGCAGTAACCTCAACAGAAACATAACTGAACCCTCAAACCTAAGATTACGCGTCCCCCTAGGCTCCCAGGGAAAATTTAATCGCACACTATCATATCTTTGCTAATGGCATCACTTTAAGGCAGCATAATAAACGTAATGTAACGTGACGAAGCAATGCGTTGCGACTATGGTCAAGACGGAAAGAAGACACAGGACACACAAAAAAACGTAGACTAACTTGTCTGGTTGCGCCATTGCCTGCGCAAACTCACGCTCACGTGCAAAGGAGCGTTCACTAAAGCAGTCAAAGCCGCTGCATGCGTTTAGTTGTCGTTGTGAAGCGTTAGGAGACCTCTGCGTGCATGAGTTCCGAGGCCAATACTCAAGAATATTTTCTAAGTGACTTGCCCTTATTTTCTTTTACTGTATTTTTCATTTCTAATTGCTTCTACCCTTAGGACTTGCAAACAAATCCACACGTTCCAAGTTACCTCTCTGGCTTTCATAAGGCAACGAATGTACAATGGCTTTCTGCATCTGCTTCTCGAAAGCGTAATCGACACCTTCGTTGCCGATAATGCCGCAATTGCTCAGTATTCACTGAAGATGACTTTGTGTCCTTTACATGCTACCAGCGAAACGACGTCACAAACCACACTGAGAAAGATATAAACGATGCGCTTGAATTATGCATCACATATTAATATTCAGGACGAAAATGTAAACGGAAATGCGTAGCAAGGCAAAAATAAGAAAACAAGATATACGCCTGAACGTATAGAGGGGAACAGCACACACAACCACATATGGATACCCCCGTGATCTATAAAAAAGCGGGAGCTCCTTGTCAGTAAAGTTTACTAGCGCCATGCCAACAGCAAGTTACCCTTACATGTTATCTCTGTGGCTTAGATTATCTCAGGAAAAGCTTGAATCGCGCCAATACAATGAACCCCTGGAGCCTTCTCTCAGTCAGATGATGGACATTATAGTCTCTGCAATCTAGATGACGAATTGCTTGTGCGATCTGCTCCGCAGGGCGAATAACCAAAAATTAAGTGTTAGCTTCGAATCTGACAAAATGCATCCTTTTATGGAGTTCTGTCATCAATTATTTCAGCCGGATCATGAAAGCAACAATCTCTGCATTTGTCAGTGTTTCAAGGTGAAACGTAAACCCCGAATTCAGTGGTTCAATCACCACTGCTAAGGCAGATTTCTCATGACCGAGCCATGAGTGTAGACGTCGTGCATGCTGAAGAAAAAAAGTAACCGATTACAATAACAGTTACTTCATTCCAAAATGTAATTGGTTTCAGCTACCACTTACTGCCCCACGAAAGTAAGATTGAGGAATTACTCAAAAATAATCGACGACTTCTACGTCGCTTTCCTCCAAACTTACCAATTATTAATATTGCACAGTTACAGTAAATAGAACGGGCTGGCCTCGCACTTTCAGTGCCTCCTCTGCAGCCTTTCACACGTTATGTATATTCAATAATAATTGCATTTCAATATTTTTGTTGGAAGTCAGCAGTGGCACTGAAAACTCGCACGATGTGCGCACTGTAGGGAAGGACGGTGCTCTAGCGTGCGATCTTGTATGCGTTCCAAAATCGAACGGAGGCGGTCCGTTCTTTACGTCGCGAAAGAGGTGGTCCATTCCGTAGCGTTCGTCCGATAGCAGACGACATGGACTGATTGACAGCAGATATCACGTCACAGTTGACGTCATGGCGGTCGTCATGGTTCAAATTGATCAATCGTGTGCGGCTCGGTGGAACGGACCGCCTACGTTCTATTTTGGAACGCGTACAAGATCGCACCCCTAATGTACGAACACCATGCGTTACGAACACCATTAGGTTCACAAAATGCCGCGATGCTCGCTTTTGGATTTTATATGAAGCCCAGTGCTTGATTGTTGCTGGGGCTCGAGTAGATGCTCTCGGAAGGAGAGCCAGTAAAAGGGTGAAAAAATCATCCGTATGTGATTTCCTGGCATTAACGTCCGAAGCGGCCGTCACTATGGAGACATACCCGCGCCAGTTCAATTCAACTGCCAGCAGTTGGTGGAGCGTTATACTATAAAGAAACAAATACATACCACCCAAATCTGACTGTCTGAGGATTCTGAAGTTCTACTCCAACGGCTGCTGCGTGTGGTGCAACCGCACGCTCTATCTTGAAAGCGATCTGCACTGTGGACAAAGTGCGCCGAGTTCTGGCATCTTCGTCAGCGCTGTGCTTTCGACCCTTAGTTCCCGTTAAAGCGAGAGGCGGCAGCAAGATCAGTTCGCTCGCTGCTGCTGCCGCGCTTCCTCATTCCAACGTTTAAACAGCGAGTTTCCGCGGTCGTCGAGTCCGTACTATCCTTACTTGGTATAGCTGTGACAACAATTAAAGCTGACGCCGACCGCGTAAGTTTATAAAAGTAAGACGTTTTGGCTCCCGCGCGGGAGTCTTCTCCATAATGAAGGTGAAGGCGAAAATGGTCCGGTTATGTTTGCTTTAACATGTGACGTAAGCAACATCCGCACACATGGGGAAAGCTGCCGTCATTGTGATTGAGCGTGTGCTTGGTGTTCTGGATTCTACTGTCTAGTAATTTGCTATCGCAATCAATGCTTCGCCTTTCGGGCGATACTGTAACTTTTTCTTTTACTTCTGTCGTAACGAAATTACGGTCCATCATGCGTCCTCCAGCAAACCGTGCCGAGGCCTTCGTGGAAATGAAATGCGCGGTCATCAGAGCTTGCCTCCAGATAAAAGAAGGCTCGCATTGAGCCTTTGTACAAAAGCAGCGCACTATACGGCTCGCCCGTGACTCATAAAAACTCATAAACACGACCGCGCTTTACGAGCACCCTACAATTAAGGAGGTTAGCAACAAGTATCTCCGAATAACAATACATCACGACATAATTCGCGCATAGAAATCGTTCCTAGCCCAGTAGTGCTTTACAGCACGTTTTCTTTTCATCATCATCATCAGCAGCAGCAGCAGCAGCAGCAGCAGCAACAGCCTGTTTGATGTCCACTGAAGAACGAAGCAGGGTTTGGGTGCGGGCTAGTTGGTATTCCATTGTTTCAAACATCACTTACAGCGCGTACATAGACAGGGACCAAAAGAACGACGAAGACAAGCGCTGACTTCCAACTGGCTCTTACTTTTATTTTTCAGTAACACTCATATATACCGAGACACCGCAACAAAAGCGCCCCCCACCCCAAAGCATAAAACCGACACGAATATGCATTCAAAGAAACCATGACCGATGCCTTAAGATGAACGAAAGCGCATGGGCGACCTCAAAAAGAACAAGTTCTTTATCTGTTAATGCAATTGACGGCTTACTAACCGAGTCACCTTCAGCAATCGCTGCAGCTTCAATGATAAGTCTAGTGTATTCATTAGGATGCCTAGCTAAGACAGTGCTTTTTTTTTAACGGTATACAGCAGCATTGTGCGCAATGGACACCTAGAAACCCTTCCCGCCCTTTTCGTACTTTATTGCTGTGTTCTTGCAACCTAAGATTGAGACATCTACCTGTCTGCCCTATATAAGACAACATCTTTAGAACAAACTGTATACTTTTTTTCTGTGATTGATACTGCAAGACCTACGTTTTTTTGTGTGTGTTTAACGTGCCAAAACCACTTTCTGATTATGAGGCACGCCGTAGTGGAGGACTCCGGAAATTTCGACCGCCTGGGGTTCTTTAACGTGCACCTAAATCTAAGCACACGGGTCTTTTCGCATTTCGCCCCCATCGAAATGCGGCCGCCGTGGCCGGGATTCGATCCCGCGACTTCGTGCTCAGCAGCCCAACACCATAGCCACTGAGCAACCACGGCGGGTACAAGACCTACGTTGCAACAGGATTAGTTCTGACACAAAGCTGGGCAATGTTTTGGGGCAGCAGCGAAAACTGCATTGATACCTGCTCTTTTACCACTTTTTTAAATTTGTGGGAGATCCCATGAACGTACGGGGATAACAGCTGTTTTGTTTCTTCGATCATATACCTGAGGCTCAATGCTGTGAGGATCGGTGCTTAACTTACCACGAAAGTTCTCCGAGACTGAGACAAGAAGGTTGCTAGGGTACCCTGCTGCCCTCAACCGAGCAATTTGCGAACTGAAACTAGATTCCATCAAATTATCACATGATTTTGTTAGTGCATTATGCAAGCAAAGCATGAACGATACCTCTCTTAAGCAGTTTTGAATGGGCAGATGCATAGGATAATAGAGGCTTATAAGCTCGCGGCTCTCCTGCTGGCTCCAGGGTCACCATAAAAAGCTAAATGTTAATGATGCGTTTCTTAAAGGATCATCCGAGGTTATACACTACCTGTCTCGACATTCTGACGTTCCATTTAAGGTCATGTCCATAGATATAAAAGACTTGTTTTATTATATTCCGCATCAGGCGCTCTTGGTTCTTATCGAAGAAGCCATTTGTAGTTTTGTTGTTGTTGCGTTCCAAAATGAATGTGGTGTGTCCGTGGAAGCCAGTGCTTGCTTGACCTTTGCGCTGCCACATACTAGTTTGTCCTACTTTGACTTTTTTACTGGGATGCTTTAGCCTTCTACTCTTTTTGCAGCACAGACTGAGTGTTCACGGCTGGCACTGTAGGTACCGCACAAATCCTATAGCGTTAAAAAGCCTCCTGGAGTATACAAATTAAAATAAGAAAACGAAAATTAATATTCCACAGTCATGAGGTGGTAAGACACGCACAAGACCCCTTTGTCTTTTCAGTTTTAGATTAATTGTACTGTGTTATATTTGCTGTACCTCAATTTTGCCCCGTAAGCTAGGTCAGCTTGGAAAAACAAGCTTATCTAACATGCATCTATTATATAACATACGTCTGGTTTGTACGAGCGCCTTTGACTATGTATAGTATTGTCCGTTCACGTCTCTATACTCTCTCTCTCTTCCCCTTTTCCCTTCCCCCAGCGTGGGTTTACCAACCAGACTCTCGACTGGTTAACATCCCTGCCTTCCTTATGTCTCTCTCTCTCTCTCTTCACAACATGAACCAGCATTGTGCCCGCTGTCTCTTCCACACCATTGACGCAAAGCTCTGCGTGCTTTCAGTCGGCGGCTGGGATACAGCGAGGAATAATTCGTGAAGCAACAAAGCTCCAGCGACCGCGAATCGTGTGCACCGTACATCTTGCTTTTAAAACCACCTTGTAGAAAACGAACATTTCCTTTTCAGTAAAATTGCCATTCCACCTCGTTTTCACCTTCAGCGATGTCGAATTACGCCTGAACGACCAAACGTACAGCTCTGTGTAAAGTACCTTCTGTACCACAATGTGCAGCCCACTCCCTTTGCGGCTGGAATTGAGGTGTTCTTAACAGCATTGCCGTCGAGAGCACTGCACTAGTCTGAAGGTACGGAGGCCTCTGCTTCCTTTGCGATCGCTGCAGTACCGGAAAAGACCACTCTCTGCAACACTGACATCACCAGAAGGCGTAAAGCCAAAGCGGTCTCGGTCGCAGCACGCTACATCTTTTGGGCGTGAACGATACTTCGAAAATGTGGAAGAGCGAGAAAAAGATAGCTAGGAGAAGAAATGCGGGGAAGTCAGTCAGACGAGGGTCCCGCGTTTGCTACCTACCCTACTACACAGGGGGTATGGAAATGGCGAATAGAAAGAAGAAAATATAGACACTGTTAACACTGCGCACATGCAGGAGGATGTAGAGGACTATAAACTATCACTCAGGCCGGTACACTTTAAAAACTGCACTGGTACACGAACGACTTTTTGTGCCAGCGATGGATGAGGCTACGATTCTAGTATCTTTGACTCAGAAAATGGTCTCGAGTCACGCCGGTTTAACGTTGTCCTGAGAGTGCGGCGTTTGTCGTTGCGAGGACTGATACACAACAGCTGCTCAATGGTTTTCTCGCGCCTACAGTAGTCGCATGTCGTAGTATCGGTTATTCCAGTACGGTAGGATTAACCATTCGTAAGCGCCACTCCAAGCTAAATGAGGTGCAGCCGTAGCGAAGAGTCCAGGTTATGCAGCCGGCAATTGGAGACACTCGGACAATTCCAAAAAACGTGTGTCTCTGAGCGAATAAGTAGGTGAAGGTACCTGGCAGCATTCGCACCCGCCAGGGGAATTCGACGCGTATGGGGGTCCTCGTGAGCAGACCATGCAGCCTTGTAGCAAAGTCGTTGCCGACGATGCCACAATAACCCAGAAGTCACTGAAATATGATGTAGTGCCCTTTACCCAGAGCATGATGATTTATTTCTTAATATCAAATACCATCTGCTCGTTTGTTCTGCGACGTAAAGCCGCTCTTCATAGCCTCTTCAAAATAGCCAACATCACTGCTTATAGGTACCGGAGCCTATTTCATTATGAGCACCGCTTGGTAACAAAGGCGCCTCTCAAGCACGCAAAAGCGTGAAGATGCGACTTCCAAAATATGATGCATTCCACGCTGAATACAGGCGACAAAAAAAGTGTGTACTCCACTTGTTTTAATGGCACCACGCGAAGTTTTGGTATCCTGTCTATGGAAACGTCACAGGAACCACGAATCATCGTTTGGCAGCGCAGTGGAGGGAATGCTCTAGGCAGGACACAAAGAAAGACCTGGCCGGCATGCATTTTGCTTGACTATAGCATAATATTCCTACGGCGATAAGACTTGTGTCCTCATCTCTCGCTCAGCAGCATAATTGAAATGAGGCCACTAGGTTCTCGAGCCCTGGTGGCCTGTCGCAGAGTCTTCGATTATTCTATAGCCTCCAAAGCATATGTAGGACCTACGTCCATGTTGTGGCAACGAAAATGTGTTATGCATCACCTTCAGCCATGGAACAAAGAAAAAAGATATGCACTAACGTGTTCGCATAAGAAGAGCAGGGAAAAATAAACAAAATTGCTTCGAGACCAAGTATACAGCGTGTTCTTTAGACCATACAGAATTTTTAAAAATCGCCTGTGGCAGGTAGCGTAATTGTAGTCCTTAAGCTGAGTAGCTTGAAGCGGCGGACATTGCCTGCATGAGAAATCGAAATGTATAATCGACTAATTAACAAAAATTACTAATTAACATTTTATAAGTACATTATGGCACATATTGCAATTTACGAATGGTAGTCGGTGAGTTTGCAAGACGTATGCACTTCGAACGACTTCTAAGGACCGCACAGATTTCGAGATGTGGACCGTGAAACTGGTGGTGAAAATGCACCATTTTTCCACTTACTTTTTTAACGAACTGCCGTTTTATGCATTGAAACATGAATGGAATTGGAACGCCTATGTATTTCGTCGCACACTTTGCAAATGAATATCGGCCAGGGGGGCCGCATTTGGATGGGGGCGAAGTGCGAAAACACCCTTGTACTTAGATTTAGGTGCACGTTGAAGAACCCCAGGTGGCCCAAATTTCCGGTGTCCCCCACTACGGCGTGCCTCATAATGAGATCGTGGTTTTGGCACGTAAAACGCAAGAATTTAATTTTCTTTTCTTTTTAATGAATATGTCGGAACTGATGTCATCTGATTTCTTTTTCCAAGTGGATACGCCTTGCGTATTCACCGGCTAGAATTCGTGAATTGCAATATCTGCATGCCACGAAGTAATTAATTAAAACGCTAATTATTTTGTTAGTCAGTTATGTATGTTGATTTCTCCTGCAAGTAATGTCCTCCTGTTTGAGTAATCCAGCTCAATGACCGAATTATGTTATCTGCAACAGATGACTTGAGAAATTCTGTATGATGACAAACAAAAAACTGGTATATCGATGGACTGAATGATGTGGTCGCTACTGTAAAGCTCCGCAAGCAGAATTCTTCGCCCGACTATAATCGCCTATAATATGGTGGAACTCGTGCTTGATGCAGGAAGAAAGCTGAGTCTCGAGACCTACAATAGCAGTGCGACCGTAATGCTTGCATGTACTCCTTTCACCGCTATATAATTGCCAGCACTTGAATTCTTTGCAGGAACCTGCTTTCGCTGTTTTTCGTATTGTGTTGGGCGTAGGGCGCGATTTATATCGCGAAGTACTTTTTACGTTGCACAGTTTATTGTTTGTTTGGTTTTATGGAAATTTTCCGTATATCCTGCATATAGTGTTTTACATCTCGTTTAGCAGACAGTTTAAAAATGCAAAGCTGCGAGAAATATCAATTTTAACGTTGCAACTTGCGACGTAAGAGCTTTTCGTAGAGGCATTGACAACCTGGGTGCAGTGAAGACCGTCTGTTTCAAGATGCGTATACCAGTGATAACTAATGAGACCATTAATATCAGCTCAGTACCAAACCAGGTCACCACCTGGGGCCAGTGGCGTAAGCTACTACATGCTGTCGAATCTCAGTAAAAAAAAAAATATGCATACCGGAGTTCAGGAAAGGTCGCAGCAGCAACTCTTACTAATTCCGTAAAACGTAACTGAGCAACACGCCATGTCACAATAGCTGTATTCCTATACGTTAAAGATGCATTTGATGACATTGCTCAAGAAACTGCTCGGAAGGCATTGAAATGCAGCGGCACCAGTGGTCGCATGTGCGCCTGGATTAGTGACCAGTCGGTACATTACTTTTCGTGTCATCTAAAGACGCTGACACAACAGTGAGCGATGTGTCGCGTGGAATACCTCCGAGCGGAGTTTTAAGCCCCACGCGTTTCAACATTTCCCTGGCTAGAGAAATGCGTGTCGCAACTGCGTGCAGATTTTTCTGTATACTGGTGACATCTCCATAGTATGTCCGGGCCGCAGCAAATCGTACTCGGCGCGCAAGGCTCCAGAAAGCCATCACCTGTATCGACAGGTTCCAGCGTCGAAGTCTTTATATATGCTGCTGAAAATTGTGCTGCGATGGCGTTTGCAAAGACATCCTGCGGTATGTCCTGAAAGTAAGGGCAACCTCGATTCTCCCTGTCGTCAGTCGCAAATTCCTGTGCGTAAGATTGGATAGCAAAATAAAATGGTTGTTTCATACGATCTCTCAAAGAAATCGTTGCCTTTTCACGCGGTAGCGTTAAGGGCCCCATGTCGCAGAAAATCCCGTGGCGGCGTCCGGCGTCGGCGCCAGCGTTGGCGTCCCGTTAGCTAAAATTGCCGCATAAGTTTAGGAATATGCATATGCCACGCCTTGTTATATTGCACGGGGTATATGCGAGTTATAGTGCCACACCATTCTATCACTAAAGTTGCTCATGCCTTATCTCACATTCTTGACAAAGTTATTCCTCCAAATTTTGAGAATGACAGCCCACAAACAAACGTCATGGAACAAAACACCCACAGCGCATGCCGTTTATGTTACACCTTCTCAGATTGAAGTATAAAAAGTGCGAAACAATAGCAGAAACCTGAAAATTATGTAATTTTTCTAGCGCGCCTGTATCTCCGGGATTGGCCCACACAAGAGGCCGCGTTTCTACGAAAGAGCTCGCGTTCGTGCATAGCGTTCGCCGCTAGCGTTTCCCTGCAAACATTACAGTTACATAGGCTGCAGTTGCCGGGAGGTGTGAGAAGCAGTGGGGATCTTTCATTGCTATTGAATTCCACTCTTAAAGGCGAAGCTTAAGCGTCCTCCAAATTTCCTTTTTGCCTACATTCTGCATGCGGGATTTCTAGCAATGCTGACGTGGGCTGCGTTGTCATTTCGATTATAAACAGCGCTTCGCGAAGGTCTTCTTTGACAGAATTCCTGCCATGCATGACCACTCTCGATCAGACGTCAAGATATCGGAAGGAATACAAGTGAAAACATTGAGATACGTCTTAAGCAGATCGGCTATGGGAATTCTAGCAGAAAGCAGGCGCCTCTCGCTACCAACTCAACAAAGGAGTTTACTCGTGCCCATAGGTGCTATGTCGCTAGAGTTACTACCATTGCTGGCACTTAACTTTTTGAAGTACGCTAACAGCTCCCACCTGATTATCATAGCTTCACTCATGTGAAGTCCTGTTATCCCTGCAAGTCGACACGGGCTAGTGATCAGCTTGTCAACGACACCAATTGTGTGCATAAAGATAATTGCAGGATGCTGCAGAACGATGTGCTGCAGTGGCTGCCTTCTCACTGCCGCATAGTGGATAATATGCACTCTAGCGCGCTTCTGGTTCAACACATAGCAACTCTCGATACATTTCAAAGCGAAGCTTTCTTATCGAACTCTCCTCTACATTACTGACCGTGACTGCGTCTTGGTGCTGCTGTTGCTGTCTTGCCAAATAGCTCAGACAAAAAAAATTAAAGCAAAGAATTACGTGCGCGATGGTGGACATCGAATCTCAGTTTCTCTGCACAGGAGTTCGACGCTCTAATCATTGGGCCGCATTCCTTTTCGTTTGTTGCCGGTGAATTCACAACTCAGTACACATGAATGAACGCAAGCAGAATCGGCAATGGAATTATACTTCAGAGGCCAGCTCAACTTGGGATGTGCTTGATGAACTAAAAAAGTTTCACATGTAGCACAGGCTCTACAAGCGGCACCCACTCAGGGGCACATACCTGTGCTTTTCCAGAAAAATTATTACAACCTCGCGAAAGTACTCGCGCACTGGTTTTGCATCTGCATTGCCATGTCCAACTGGAATCTTTATATAACTGTGCAGGCCCAGTAACATTAACGAGTCAAATGTTATATCATAACCATATTCCGCTACACGCAAGCTTCGACCATGCCACTGCCAACCAGCTATTTCAGGCCATTGGCACATGCGTCGCATCGCGTAGCAAGTGTGCGCCAGAGCATGTGCGCGCGCGCCAGTTTCCATTTGGCCACACCTGATGGAATGAAACGGGCAAGTAATAGTCGACCTTAGCGTTGTCTTTCTCGACAAACATGAAGCATCGTCTTCGTCCTAGTGACATCCTTTCGTTTTCTAGCATTTAATTGACCCTTCACGAAAGCTTCGCTTCATATTCTTCATATAGATTCCAACATCTGCGTTAGATCTGCATAGTTCTTTTTTTCGAGCAGCGACTGGGCAGCTCTTGGGCTTTATCGCCCGTGGCGCTCACAGCATGTTATCTGTACCGACTAAAGGCCAGAATACATGGAGCGATTATGCGACGAATAGTCGGCGTTCGACGCCCGGCGGCGTACGCGCGACGCGCGGCGGCGGAGAAAACGTCGTTCGCCGCCGATCTAGCTGGCGCAGAAAAGTTCGTCGGGCGTCGACAATACCGGAAGCGGCAAACGAGCGGCGCCCCAAAGCGAGCCAATCAGGTCTCACTATCCGCCCCGACTTCCGACCTGGCTTCCCCGCTTGTCCGTGGATCCCACGGAGGAAGGAAACTAAGGAGAAGCCCTACCCCCTCCGCGCGCTAGGAGAAAAGTGTGGCGGAAATGACGTATAGGTTCTCATTTTTTTTTGCTGCCTTTTTATTTTTTTTTGCTGCATGGCCATGCCTTTTGGGCCACAATGGCGGCGTTGTTCTGATTTTTTGAGCGCTCACACGTGTTGCTCTGGTAGGTTTCGTGCCGTGGCAAAGGCGCTGTGTGGGCGGGTTTGCGTTAGTCACCGTGTCTTGTTGCGCTGTGTTACCTGCACCGTGCTCTGCCGGATGTTGCGCGAGCGCGAGCGCTCCGCGCGCGATACCACGCGCAGCGCGGCGTGGTTTCGCGAAAGATGTAAACAAGAGAGGAGGGTGGCACAAAAGGCGGAGCATCGCGATGAGCAACGCCAACTTCCGGCTTCACTTTTGCTTCACAAAGAGTGACGTCAGGGCCTCTCCTTAGTTTCCTTCCTCCGTGGTGGATCCCGATCCCGCTCTATCGTTCACGCTGTCTCCCGCTTTTCGTATTCATGGTATCCAAAGAGGCGCGGCTGGAATGTAACGACAAATTAATTTCGGCAGTTCAGAAGCGTGCCAACCTGTGGGACATTTCTAAACAAAATTTTACGCGTTTTTAGAGTGTTCCGCAATTCAAAAGCAATAATAGTTGTCGTTAAAGTTTTTTTTTTGTCATGTGTTTCACTACAGCGCTTTTGTCTCGTCTAGCCACACTGATAACAACGCAGCGACTCACCGGCGGCGGCCGCCGTGTCTTCGCTCCATGTAGCGCAGCCCGACGAACATCCGGCGTCGCGGAGCGGCAGATTTTCTGCCGCCTGAACTTCGTCGTGAAAGTTCGCTCCATGTATTCTGGCCTTAAGAGCAGCAGCGTGGACTTATTCGCGCTTGTGAACCAATGTGTGGGTTTCGCTTGCCGAGCAGTCTTGATTGCGGTGATGCTGGGGCATATCTATATGCAGTATTTGTCTGAACACTACCAAGACAAAACGTTTCTTTTAAAAAAGAAATACGTAGGCAGCATCACCACTGTCCCCAGCGCACGTAGCACCGGCAGGGTATACAGCCCACATCATCTACTATTGCAGCCAGTTCGCATTCCAACGGGTCGCCCCAATGTCCGCCAGGCACCGCGCCTTGAGCTGCGAGACGTGTGCTTGCACCGCGAGCCAGCGCCCTTCTGCGGCGCGTGCTACGAATGCGTTTATAACGTTCCTGCGGCACGCTTATCTCAACGGGGTACTTCAATTACTTTTTGGCTGAGGTGGGCGAATGTCAACTGTTTTCAAATATCAATCGAATATGAATAGTAAGTATATAATATCGAATAAACTATGGAATAGTCAAACGCAGACGCATATTTTTGCAGCAGCAATATTTATTTCAGTACGATTAGGTGCCACGCCTGTACTGACAATAATGCAAAAAGACCGGCAACTATCACGCACAAAGAATCAGTTTTAAGCACAAGCTCCACTAATTGTCACTAGGAAAATGGCCGAATATCATCTCAAAATGCTTAGAGCCTGGTTGCAAACAAGTTTTCCCAGAACGAACGGCTGCTGTAGGACAAGCTTGGCATTAAATGTTTGCCGAAAAAATGGTCACAAGTTGTGTAAAAAGAAAACTAAGCTGCTGAATGACTTCTGTACCATACGCTCATGAGAAAGGGCCCATTGCAAAATAAACGTCATTAGTTGTAGCGTAAAATATAAACCTGCTCCAACACTGCACTGCCTAAAACACAGAATGGCAGGCTATATACTAGCGAAAATCAAGAAGTTGTCATGTAGGCTTCCTCCGCGAAACCGAAAACAAAGCCAGCATTAACCATTTTGTTTGTGCATTGCTTCGAAAATTATTTTCATTGTTTGACTCCTGATAATTTGCGATACTTTGTGTAACAGGCGAAGAACAGTAACAAGACTTTAACAGAAGATTGTTGCAAAACATTTGGTTACTTTCGATTATTTGAAAATACCGAATAGTTCCTTTTCAAATACTAATACAAATAGCTAGAGTGTAATATTCGATTCCTATTCAAAACTTCAAATATTCGCCCACCCCCACGTTTGTGTGTGCCTGAGTGTGTATTTTTGGTATGCCTTGTGCGTACCATTTCATTTTTCATCATTTTCATCTGAAATAGCTTACTAGGCGTACCGCCAGCATATCTCTCTAATTTCCATTAAAGAAAATTCGTCTCTCTCTCTCTCTCCCTCTTTCTCTCTCTCTCTCCCTGCGAAGGCCGGTATGGGACCTTCCAGTGCACTTTTTTTTTATTTCTATGCGACGCATTTTCATCCAACCAAAATGGAGAACGCTGATGGAAAGAAAGATCATAAACGTCAAACGAGCCTGATGGACAGAAGTGTCGTAAATTTCCTGAGGAACGAAACTCGCGAATTCCTGTTCAACTATGAGCATCCTGTGGCTGAATCATTGTCTGCCCTTGCCTTATGCCTGCACACGCAGCACCGCAAAACATTCCAGCGCGCGCGCAACATTTCTTTCTTGCCAGTACGTCACGAGCGTGACCTTCCCTAGAGCATTTGCGGACGTAGTAGGATGGGAATTCTCTTCAGAAATGTGACCCCATGGTCTTCACAGGCTGGACGTATACGGTTCAACTTTAGCCACTTTTTGGTCCCCTCAATAAAGGCCCATCGGAACCGAGTAAGAGAACAGCGCAGTACACCGGTATGCATAGAAGAGTGAGATAGGCAGTCTGGTGGAGAGCACCAAAGACTTGGTATTTTAGCTGGTGCTTTGTGGAACATTTAAGCTGTGTTGTCCTCTCGTGTTTCAAAAATAGATAGGCGCGTGGTGACACACGTACTGGTAAAGTTCAGTAATTATACTTGCTGCCTTATTCAGTGGTAATAAAAGCCACAGGGCTGTAATAATGATGTTCTTGGGGGTATAATTAATTATTTAATAAAATAAATGCTAGGTAGTGTAAATGCCGGCAATATTCTTGCATTGCTAAAACCACCTGTTTTTGACAGCAAACCAAGCAGCTAACGACTCTGAGTGTCAGGGGGTGAGGATCGAACGCTCTGCAAGTTAGCGCACGCTGCAGTAATCGAGTTTCCGAATTTTCAGGTTGTACGTGCAAGCATGGCGGTGCCCTATGTAGACAGAGCTGTCGCCGGACTCCAACATGATTTTCTTAGGTGTAAAGTTGAGGCGTCTCTAGAATTTTCAAGATGTTGCACGCCAAAGACGTTGTACGGCGCTGCTAGTGTTCTAAGTTGTGTCTGCCGCTTGTCAGCAGCGTGTTCAAGTATTTCTTTCTCTTTACATTTTATTACGATAGCAATCATACAAAGGCTCGAGATATATTCGTGCGATCGCCGTTGAAAATCTTGTCATTGTGCTGTCACGACGTAGACGTGCATGCACGGCCCGAGCATGGAGGGTCAGAGGTTCTCCAGAGACGCGACAGGAACGTCATCTGTTTGGATGGAACAACGAAGAAGCGAAATTAATAAACCCTCATCCTCCGCCTAATCGACTCTGCAGCGTAGCCTGGGTAGCATTCGGCCTCCCACTGCTGGCATGAGCGTCGTGCGCAAAAACACTAGCGTTCCTGCTGAGCAGCTAGGTGCATATACCACGCAGTGGTGAATACGGTGGTTCGAGTGGAAAGCCCAGTATACACTTCAAGCTAACAACTTCGGGCTCCTCTATTGCACCGCTGAGGCGTGCTACACCTGCAGCGCCAGTGACGGCGCTCCTCCTCAAGCCAGCGTTGTGAGACGCCTAATAACGGCCAGGGTGCTGTTTCTGTTCCGCAGCAGTAGTTACCTCGCGTGCTTTGTCACGCCAACATGTCACACCCGCGTATTCTTAAAACGCCATCTGAGAGCGTCAGCGCAACGCTATACCTTGCTATCGCTCTTTCAGTGCTTTGCCCTTCGGGCTAACTTGCGATCTTTTGTATGTTTATTGCACGATTTTTTGTTTGTTATGAGAAGTCGCGTTCGCTCCTACATCGCATAGGCAGCTTTACGTCAAAATGAAGTGCGGTTCCTTCTTCACTCGCCTGCTGCATCCAGGTGGTCGCCTTGTCGGGAAATATCTAGGAGAAAGAGCGCAAAACAACTGTATTGAGAGTGACGCTCAGAGTTACATGTATGCTTGCTTAGGACGCGCGGACCTACAGTGAGACAGCCGTCCAGCATCTCTCTACAATTGTAACAAAATGTACTACACCAAGAGCACAGGCACAGTGCGCACTCTGAAAAGGGGAAGGGGGGGGGGTGTAGAAATGCTCTGTACGCTTTGTGAAGGGGGTGTTTCGCATTTGATTACAATCAGCAGTCTTCGCTATGACAGCCAGTTTTTCTCAAACTGCTGCTACTGCAGAGGCCCCGTGCAGAGAATCCTACAGTGGGAGCTTAAACTCACCAATATACGCAACCACACTTCTCGCTCACTTTCTTTCTCTCACCACATGCGAGACTCCTGCGCGAGGTAACCAATAACAATTCTGATTCAGGTAAACTGACAATTTTGCTAGTTGATGGATGTTAAGTTTAAAATGGAATCACGATCAACCACACCAAACATGAAAGAAGAGAGAAACTTCAGCGCAGCTGCTGGACTCGCAGCTGGTTTCAATTTACGCAGAACAGGAGACGTATTCTGTGACGATCACTTTCGGCGATAGTATTGCCTCGGCCGTCAGGCGCTCGCTGATTGGCTGGTTGAGCAATATCGGATGAGCTGATTGGCTGGTCATGTCACGTGAAGGCGATAGTATCACCGAAGTGATCGTCGCAGAATACGTCCCCTACACACCACTATGGGAAAAAAAGAACTTCACAACAAGCAAAACAATGAAAACACGTCTAAATCGAACAAGTGATTTTCGCTGGCTCTTGGAAAATTAAAGCTCGCGCTCGTGTAACATGATAGATGGATGGGTGGCTCTCGTACCTCTGATTTCAAATGACCTCAAATTCGCTGATCTCAGATGGTGTGATGGCCCTGATACAGCATCGATCACGGATCATCGAGTTCGAATTATGCCATCCGCGTGCAACAGTCTCCTCTAGGCCAATTCCTTTGCCACGGCAACCGCGCACACATGAACGAAAACCGCTTATATTGTGATTCGTTCTTTTAAAGGTGCCTTAATTAGGTACATAAATTATGTGATGAGAGAAATAAATAAAAGTAACACAATACGGTTAAAGAAAATTGCAAGAACTTATATTTTGTTTTATTAACGATTCAACCTTAACTTCGTCCGGTGGTTCCCCGTTGACCAGTTTGTAGAGCTTGACGCCTCGCTAGCGTTCAAGAGATGTTTCAAAACATACAGCTCCGGCGGCTGGTGCCCACACGAGACCACAGTAATTAGGAACTGCACACTCGAAGTGTTCGGGATGTTCGTACTTGTGAAGAAGGATGCGCATGGAAGACCACCACCGCGATGATATCGAGACACAGCCCGTAAATATATAAGTTAGTGTTATAATGTAAAGACGGTGTTGCATGGTGCTGATTATTACTCAGGTGCTTTGATTTATACAGGATGTCGGGTTACACAATATAAGTGTGATCGGAATAGATGTGTCCGCTGAAAAGCGCATGTATAGTTGTGTGTTCTTGGCAAAGTTTTCCGGGCGTCAATGAACAAGTGTTGACGAACTGTCTGATCTAATATAACAGTGGCGTAATTTGCGCACGCCTGTTTAGTGAAATCCATACTTTGCGTATCTGTTTGATCGAGCTTTATGTAGCAGAGCCTCACTCGGGCCCAGGGACGCCGTTGTGAAGGCCTCTGGATTAGCATAAGTTGGCCCATTAATTAGGGAAATAATAAAATTAGATACTAAATCAGCCTAGAGGGCTCGAGCTCTCATTTACCGCAACAACAAAAATAGGTGGAAATACTACGTCAATAACCCCTTGAATGAGGCAGGAAGAAAGCTGGAAAAAAGCGCCATGTAATCGGTTCGAAATGTACCAGGTTGCAGTGCAGCGAAACAGCTTGTCGCCAACAAAGTGCGGTGTCGCGAACGGATATTGCGATTTTCGGCTGAATCTGAAAAAAGGGCAAAAGAAAAGTGAAACCAATGATTCCACTACATAGCCTGCTGTGGAGTCTGCCGCCTTGGTGTATAATTCGACCTCGTATAAATTGTGTTTCATTCGCACTGAAGTGTGTACAATCCACAACAGATTTACAGAATTGTTCATTCACAACGGATATACTAAACAACTCTTTCGAGAGCGATAGCATTTATGGACACTTTCCTCAAAGTACGTACAGCGTTATGAACGCAAAAAGAAAAAGTCCCGCCTTCGCCTGAGGACACGACCTGGGTCCACTGCGTGCCAGCCACACGCTCTGCCGCAGAGCTACGCCAGCTGCATCAAACGCGCCCCATGAGAGCGCACAGCACAGCTGTGCTGCAGAGTCCCGCGCCGCGTCCGCAAACAACGGATTGCGGCAACAGCAGCGAGCGAGCGCCGGACACGACAGACCGCCGAATGCGAAACGACGGAGAAAAAGACTACGTTTTTGCGACGCACAGCCCGCCCCTTGGAGCGATGAAAACGAAGCACGTTAGCCGAAAAAACTAAGACGTTGTGGGAGCGCTTCCCTTGCTTCCCATGCGACATGCTACATACACTACTTTTACCCGCGCACTCTGCATAAGTAGCGCGTGGGGTCTGCACTCCACCAGCGTGTGCTCTTAGCCAATCTCTACGAAATTCTCCCTGTACAGAAGCCAAGAAAATGAGGTTAATTGAAAGCGAGAGGACGACTAAAGCTGCAGCCACCGCTGTGGATGTGCTGTGGATTGCACAGGGCTGGCGTAGTTTTTGATTTGGGAATATTATAAGCGATCTATGCGAAAGATAATTTCAGCAGTCTCGAGGCGGAAATTTCTCCCTACCACGTTAGCAATATAAGACATGTCGCAGCACACGCTGTGAAGCCCGTGCGAGGGAACATTGAAGTTAGCAACGTGAATCATAGCACAGAATAATCGTGTGAACGTAATACGAATGGCACTGGCCGATGAACACACTGAAAACACGCAAGTAAACCCAGTGCGAGAAACCGGCTCGGGGACTGCCAGTGCGCTTAAGGCTAAATTTACTTTCACTCCAAGTGAGTTCCACTTAACTGAACCCAAGTGCGAACAAATGCGGGTCTTACAGCAAGGCAGATGAGAATACTGCCATTTCTTTAATGCCACAACGTTATATGCTCCATTACGCGAAAATCCGTCGTAGTCGGCGGCGTAACCAAAGGATGGTAATCAAAAATGGCCGACGGCGCAAAGAGTAAAAACACGTCAAGAAATGCTAGGATTGACGTCAAATTTCTCAGGGATGTTCCAGCAAACAAGACAAATTAATGGCTTTGAAAAAAAAGGGCTAAGTTTCAGTCTGGGTGGGAATGGAATCCGGGACCTGGGGGGTGCGAGGCGAGCTCGCTTCCCCGACGCCACGACGGCTTCACGGTTCTGGCTGACTAAAGGTGTGCCTAGTGCATGCGTCACTTCGCACGTGATGGCGCAGCCAATGGGGAGGAGGTGGCATAGAAACTGTTTACAGCGCAAACACATACAACCACAAAGTAAGGGACAGGACACAGGTTGTATGTGTTTGCGCTGTAAACAGTTTCTATGTCAAGTATGCACCAACTCGCCCAGAAAGAAGTTTTAATGAAATGGGGAGGAGGTGGCCCTACGTCATGAGTGTATAAAATAAAAAGCGTTAGTGTCCAATTGAACACCGCGAAGCGGTCCTTCGAATTATGAACTCCTCGCGGTCAAGCGAGTGCGTTGAGACAGTTGGCGCGTTTTCATTGAAGTTTACCGAGGCACACTTAGAACGCAGGCGAGAGCTTGGGCGGACAAGGAACGCGCAGAAAAAAAAAGCATTTCACCAGAGAGACTATAATGCTCTCGCATTCCCGCACCTAAGACGTTTTCATTGAGGTTTACCGAGGCACACTTAGAACGCAGGCGAGAGCTTGGGCGGACAAGGAACGCGCAGAAAAAAAAAGCATTTCACCAGAGAGACTATAATGCTCTCGCATTCCCGCACCTAAGACGTTTTCATTGAGGTTTACCGAGGCACACTTAGAACGCAGGCGAGAGCTTGGGCGGACAAGGAACGCGCAGAAAAAAAAAGCATTTCACCAGAGAGACTATAATGCTCTCGCATTCCCGCACCTAAGACGTTTTCATTGAGGTTTACCGAGGCACACTTAGAACGCAGGCGAGAGCTTGGGCGGACAAGGAACGCGCAGAAAAAAAAAGCATTTCACCAGAGAGACTATAATGCTCTCGCATTCCCGCACCTAAGACGTTTTCATTGAGGTTTACCGAGGCACAGTTAGAACGCAGGCGAGAGCTTGGGCGGACAAGGAACGCGCAGAAAAAAAAAAGCATTTCACCAGAGAGACTATAATGCTCTCGCATTCCCGCACCTAAGACGTTTTCATTGAGGTTTACCGAGGCACAGTTAGAACGCAGGCGAGAGCTTGGGTGGACAAGGAACGCGCAGAAAAAAAAAAGCATTTCACCAGAGAGACTATAATGCTCTCGCATTCCCGCACCTAAGACGTTTTCATTGAGGTTTACCGAGGCACAGTTAGAACGCAGGCGAGAGCTTGGGCGGACAAGGAACGCGCAGAAAAAAAAAAGCATTTCACCAGAGAGACTATAATGCTCTCGCATTCCCGCACCTAAGACGTTTTCATTGAGGTTTACCGAGGCACAGTTAGAACGCAGGCGAGAGCTTGGGCGGACAAGGAACGCGCAGAAAAAAAAAAGCATTTCACCAGAGAGACTATAATGCTCTCGCATTCCCGCACCTAAGACGTTTTCATTGAGGTTTACCGAGGCACACTTAGAACGCAGGCGAGAGCTTGGGCGGACAAGGAACGCGCAGAAAAAAAAAAGCATTTCACCAGAGAGACTATAATGCTCTCGCATTCCCGCACCTAAGAGGTTTTCATTGAGGTTTACCGAGGCACAGTTAGAACGCAGGCGAGAGCTTGGGTGGACAAGGAACGCGCAGAAAAAAAAAGCATTTCACCAGAGAGACTATAATGCTCTCGCATTCCCGCACCTAAGACGTTTTCATTGAGGTTTACCGAGGCACAGTTAGAACGCAGGCGAGAGCTTGGGCGGACAAGGAACGCAGAGAAAAAAAAAGCATTTCACCAGAGAGACTATAATGCTCTCGCATTCCCGCACCTAAGACGTTTTCATTGAGGTTTACCGAGGCACACTTAGAACGCAGGCGAGAGCTTGGGCGGACAAGGAACGCGCAGAAAAAAAAAGCATTTCACCAGAGAGACTATAATGCTCTCGCATTCCCGCACCTAAGACGTTTTCATTGAGGTTTACCGAGGCACACTTAGAACGCAGGCGAGAGCTTGGGCGGACAAGGAACGCGCAGAAAAAAAAAGCATTTCACCAGAGAGACTATAATGCTCTCGCATTCCCGCACCTAAGACGTTTTCATTGAGGTTTACTGAGGCACACTTAGAACGCAGGCGAGAGCTTGGGCGGACAAGGAACGCGCAGAAAAAAAAAGCATTTCACCAGAGAGACTATAATGCTCTCGCATTCCCGCACCTAAGACGTTTTCATTGAGGTTTACCGAGGCACACTTAGAACGCAGGCGAGAGCTTGGGCGGACAAGGAACGCGCAGAAAAAAAAAGCATTTCACCAGAGAGACTATAATGCTCTCGCATTCCCGCACCTAAGACGTTTTCATTGAGGTTTACCGAGGCACAGTTAGAACGCAGGCGAGAGCTTGGGCGGACAAGGAACGCGCAGAAAAAAAAAAGCATTTCACCAGAGAGACTATAATGCTCTCGCATTCCCGCACCTAAGACGTTTTCATTGAGGTTTACCGAGGCACAGTTAGAACGCAGGCGAGAGCTTGGGTGGACAAGGAACGCGCAGAAAAAAAAAGCATTTCACCAGAGAGACTATAATGCTCTCGCATTCCCGCACCTAAGACGTTTTCATTGAGGTTTACCGAGGCACAGTTAGAACGCAGGCGAGAGCTTGGGCGGACAAGGAACGCGCAGAAAAAAAAAAGCATTTCACCAGAGAGACTATAATGCTCTCGCATTCCCGCACCTAAGACGTTTTCATTGAGGTTTACCGAGGCACAGTTAGAACGCAGGCGAGAGCTTGGGCGGACAAGGAACGCGCAGAAAAAAAAAAGCATTTCACCAGAGAGACTATAATGCTCTCGCATTCCCGCACCTAAGACGTTTTCATTGAGGTTTACCGAGGCACAGTTAGAACGCAGGCGAGAGCTTGGGCGGACAAGGAACGCGCAGAAAAAAAAAGCATTTCACCAGAGAGACTATAATGCTCTCGCATTCCCGCACCTAAGACGTTTTCATTGAGGTTTACCGAGGCACAGTTAGAACGCAGGCGAGAGCTTGGGCGGACAAGGAACGCGCAGAAAAAAAAAAGCATTTCACCAGAGAGACTATAATGCTCTCGCATTCCCGCACCGAAGACGTTTTCATTGAGGTTTACCGAGGCACAGTTAGAACGCAGGCGAGAGCTTGGGCGGACAAGGAACGCGCAGAAAAAAAAAAAGCACCAGAGAGACTATAATGCTCTCGCATTCCCGCAACTAAGAAGTTCTAAATGTCTCTGCCAATTTCTTTTTTTTTCCTTCTTTTTTTAAAAAACGAGCGAGGACTCGACCCAAAGAACTCGACCCTGGCCGCGTCACGCGGTGACTCTTCAATGTAATTTTAACGAAGGTCGCTACAGACGTGGGCAATTTCGCGCGCCCTTCGCTCTTTGTGATATTTTCATCTTCGCTAAACTTCATGAACAATCCGTAAAGCAGAAGAGTGAACAATGGGGCCAGTTGCGTGCGGTCAAGGCGAAGTGCACTGACAACGTGTCATTTAAAAATGGCTGTGGCTTAGGTAAGGTTAAGCCCAGGATGCGAAGCATACTAGCCTTTATTTTAGTTGTTGAACCACTGTTTAGCCTGGTGAACTGCTGTTGCTTGGCTATATTTGGTTCGGCTAGACGAAGAAACAACTCATGCATTACTTCTTCGCCTTCAAGAGTGGAACGCGACAGCGTTCCCGTCGACCCGCCAAGGGGTGTAAGACAATGGGCTACAGGGCAGCGACTACGCGCCCCGCATTGGACGCGGTGAGCGTCGAGCAAAGCAGCGTTCGGCGCGGCAACGAAATGTGCGCCTGAGCAAGAGACGCACGCCTTAGAAACAGCGCGTTTCTAAGGCAACACCGCATTCACTAGAGGCGTTTTTGTACCGCTTTGAAGCGTTGTACTCGTGGCTCAGTGGTAGCGTCTCCGTCCCACACTCCGGAGACCCTGGTTCGATTCCCACCCAGCCCGTCTTGCAAGAGTTGAGCCAAAGCCACTTCTCCTCTGTCGTGACGTCACGGTGTCACGTGATTTCATGGTCACCGCCGCGCCTGAGGAGCTGGGTTGAGCCCTCGTAATATGCTTCGCATAAAAAAATCTACTTTGTAGTGACAGCCTCTATACGTACTGGCGCCTATTTAACTTTCGTGGTGTTTATGTATGGTTACTTGGCACTTAACCTGCATATCTTCATTGACTTTCGCTCGACTCCTTTTATGTAGACGGCCTAGGAACATGCGAAGTGTTCTTCCACAAATGAAGCTGAAGGTAAAAAAATAATAAATTTATACTTATCATTCCCTAAGGCAGTAGCAATGCGTGAGCACTGCGTGCTCACACGTAGATATTATTTTGACTTGCGTGCAGCACACCGTACAGGCGTAATCAAAGTAGATCGCGAGCGCAGCATAGCTTGAAATTGAAGTCTTTTGCTGCAATTATATCTCTGTCTCGGCGGAGGAAGCGTCTCTGACTGTGACAGTGGATCTTACTCGCCGACTCTGTGCTGCTGGCAAAGTATACATAAGAGGGCAAAGCGATAGCAGTAGTGCCCTAGACGTTCCGATGACTCCACACACTTTCCTGTAGTTCTACGCAAGCGGGAGCTCAGTTCGAACGGACCTCGACAGCTTAACTGACAACTAAGCAGGAGCTTATATGTGTACACGTCATATGTATGTCATCGTTATCTATAGATATCACTCTTTGTTTAAACTAAGCGGTCAAAGACGCTGATGCGATCAGTGCGCAGTGTACGGGAAGAGCTTCCGACAGATACGTGAACGAGAACAGCACGCGCGAACGGCACTAGGGAGACAGACACAGAACTGACTAGCAACCAAAGATTTATTGTGCGCGAGGCAAAATGTACAAGAGTGTGTAAGACGAGGGATCACAGGCAAAGCGAACGACATTCATTCTACCCGCACTCGCTTTGTTTTGTTTGTGTTGTCGTTTTCACGTCGTTTTGAAGTCATGTGGGCCCAGCCAAAGCTGACTTAGGGGAACTTCCAGAAGGTGCGTCGTTGGTTTCCGGGGCAAGCGCTGCGGAGATGCAAGAACTAGTGATAGCGTTAGCCATCACATCCGGACCGCACTGGAAGTGCGTCTTAGTACTGCTGAACTCTTTTAGGCGGCATGTGTAAGCTAAACTATTTCAGCGGCAAAATATCGAAGGCTGCACATCGTGTTCTGACGGGAGCGCCTAACCTTGCACACACAAAGCGCGGACTCGGGGGCACGAGTCCTTGCGTGGTAATCATCAGGCGCGCGTCTGAGCCCGAGCGCAGGCACACCGGGAGCCGCGAGAGGGACGCGAGGAGGAGTTCCATCCCGAGCCAACACTGATAATGCACGCACACCTCCTACAACACTAGCGCCTATTACGAAGAACGCTACCGCACAACGCTCTCACGCGAGAGGAAGCCGCAGTATGGCGCAGACCACAAACTGGATACCCGCATTTGAGTCCGTACCACGATATACACAACGCGCGATACTCTTACAAATGCTCATAGTGGGAAGCCGTGACAGAGTGTATAAGCGCGACTGAAAGAGGACGTAGAAAGAAACAGATACACAGAGACAGCGCTTCTCTGTGTATCTGTTTCTTTCTACGTCCTCGTTCAGTCGCGCTTATAAACTCTATCATGTATTCTAACTAACTAGCCCGCCAACGTGTTTTAACCATAGTGGTAAGAATTCGCAATGCTCTACAACATAGTGTGGGCATGCGCAAGCACACCCGAGCTCACACGCATATCACATCCTGCCACACTGCAATGGGGGCTGCCCTATCCAGCTCCGACTCGATGGACGCATTCAAGCTGGCCGATCGAGAAAGAAGGGCAGATAAGGTCGCTATAGAATACGGGACTGAGCGGACCAGCCACTGCCTAGCGGATGAGATACCCACGCTCACTTCACTAGTGCGCTGTTCTAATTCAAGTTTATTGTCTCTCTCCCTCTCTCTCTCTCTCTCTGCAGAAGTTATTTCCTTTTAATCAAAATCTACAGCATTTTGAAACTAAATTCACAATTTAGCTTTCATTGCAAGGATGACAATTACGAGACAGTGCCAAACCAAACCTATGTGAATAAGAGTTGATTATAGGTATTCCACAACGCGGTCTCATTACTTTAATATGGTTCAAACTGCACCGAAAGAAGCTACGATTCGAAAAAATATAACTGGATAAAACATGCAATTATCCATAATGCTCAAGAACAGCTAATTTTCCGAAACGCACAGTGACAGCGCACGACAATGGTTCTAGACGACGAGTATTCGATGATGTTGATTCCTTTTCAACAAAGAAGGCGAGTAACTCACGTGTTATCACTCGTCTTCATTCTCGTCTTCAGTGTGCTATTAAAACGCTTCAGGGGGAACAAATGCGTCCACATGATTCGGCAACTCATAAATGCGGAAAAATACTTGTTGACGTTGTTAGTGTCAGAGTTGTCTAATGTTCACATGTTAGAAGGAATAGCCGAAACAGGCTTACGTGATCGCGTGTAAAATTTGTCTGTGACGAGAATAAATGTAGCCGCATGCTTCACTATCTCCATCAAAATAAGAGAGACAGAGATCAGTCGGCAGTGATCGAGAAGCCAACTTCTGCGTAAAGCACGCTGAATGTTCGTAAATGTCACAGTCGAAGACTTGTCTGCAAAGCTTCAGTATAGCAACGCCACGTCCGTTCTCGATGAGTCGTTGTTGTTACCTAGAAAGTGTGTGGCTCCTACCCACGATGGAGAATTGGTCCGTAGTTCCGAAAACGGGAAAACTGCAACTTCCTTTTTCGTTTTCTTTTATATCAAACCAATAGGAAATGATAGTGAGTTCAGGCACAGGGCGGCTTCGCTGGGCTTCGGTCCCCGAATGAATCGACATATTTGTCTTCGCGTACATTTTAGTGGGAGTGGTGCTTCTGTCGGCCGTCAAGTTAGCCACATACATTAGAAACTACAACATGCCGCGCTTTATTGTGAAAGTGCACGCCATGCTGTGCTACGTTTACAGCAACTAATGAACCTAAACGGCAAGGGCGTGGTGTGCCGCCTTCACAACAGTGCTCGGCCAAGCGAGCTTGCCGACATCCCTGCACCTACGTCAGCAATTGTAGAACGACCGCGTTGATTCGCCATTTGCATGTGCGAGCTCCAGAGCACCCAAGCATGTTCCTTTTTGTCTCTTCTTGTTTTATTTTTCTTTATTTCTGCTGAGCTTGTGCTCTTTCTCAGGTGCCGGAAGAGCGATCCACCTGCGCGCGTCACGCAGCCAGCAGGTGTTACGCATTTGCCGCACGTGCTCAGTGGGCGAGGTGCTGTCTTCATTTGTGTCGGGTCAACGAACCTCGTGGCTTGCCCATGCCTGCTGCGCAATGGCGCGCCCCGTACGCGTGTCCGCGCGTGACAAGCCATGGCAGAGAGTTATGCGCTGATAGGACTTGCCTTTCACTCCGCTTTGCGTCTAACTGTAGTATAGTAATGGCATCTGGCGATCCGCAGGCCACCTATCTAGCTTTTTCGACATAGTTGAATTTTCGCGGTGCATTTTTAAGCGTGAACTATTTTCGAATATTCAGCATATTCCCGTATATCAAAGGTCGGGTAGCGTCACGTCACGTGAGGTCTCTCAGAATATGCGATATCTTCTGGTGAGTGGATCTGCCTTAGAGGCCTTAGCGGGCAGATGATGAGACAGAAACTCACGAAGGCGAAGACCCATTGGTTTTGTTAAAGTAAAAAAGAAAACGAAATTTCCCAAGGCTGTGCACTATTAGGACCTCTGTGTTTCTCCTTGTAGTTTTGCGCACTGTCGGCTTTTTTCCGCTGCGAACTGCCATTGGGTGATATTCCGGGGGAAGCATTCTTCCCGCAAGCAGTGAATTTCGGAAAGCAGGGTACGGAACTCCCAAATGTTGATTAACAACATACTCGCTTATTGACTATTAACAAACTGGGGTTGATGGGCGGAATAGGGTTAAATAGAATAAATCTGGAGAGGTTGGCTACTTTATTTCCTTATCTGCTTTATAAAATGAATAAAATAAAAAGAAAAAATTGTGGTAATAAAAAGAACACCACGTGCAAACACCAACACATACAATAAGGAAAAAAAAACATCAACAACAAATGCGAGTCAGCGCGTAACATCATCCCTTGTGTTTTGAGATATTCCCGTATACTTATAAAAAAGTATTCCACTGCGCTGAAAGTTGTCCTTACAAGGCCAGTAATTGACCGTGGTCCAAGTATCGCCCCTAGTGACAGTTACAGTGGATGATTGCCCAGAGCTCCATGTGTGTAGCGTAGCTGCTGCCATTGCTGGGAATGCAGCGGGAAGTGCAGCAACACATGGGCTACGTTTTCGTCCGTCACTTCGCACGAACACGACTTGGAGCTTGCATGATGGATTCTAAAGAGCGCTTAGTGTAGGCCACACCAAGGTGAATTTCGCCACTTACACCGCTGGTGCGGGAACTTCATTGCTAAAACTTCATTGCTGGAACTTCATTGCTGGAACCACCTGTATTTAGCTTTCGCAGTTGCATGCATGACCATTCTAGCCAGGAGGAGGAGGAAAAAGAGAAAGAAAGGCAGAGAGCCAGTGTACATACCGGCTGGCTACCCTGTGCTAGGGAAAGTGGTAAAGGGACTGAATGATGATAGAAAGAAGATGAGAGAGGGAGATGCAAAAAGTTGTACGCACACTAACGCGATACAACGCGCCACAACTCTTCAAGTTATTCAAACAGTCCGCATGTTCTCATGTAGCGAAGCAACGTGTTTAAATCCTTTTTTCTTGAGCTCAGTCTGGAACAGCGTCCGAGTATTCTCTCTTCCGTCAAGGGGCGGTCGTTCACTTTGTCAAAAGGAGCCGAGAGCGCTTTTCTAGCCTCACAAAGCAAGGTGAGGAAATGCAGGGTGGTCAACCAGACGAGCGTCCATTTTGCTACCTTACACGGGGGGTAAGGAAAAGTGGGAGCAGAAAGAGGAAAATATGAAGAGAGTTAGTACTGCGCGCACACAACGGTCACTGAGGCTGCTGTTGCTCACAAACTGCAGGAGCACATGAATATCTTTCTGCGCAGATGATGAATGTGACAAGCGTCCAAGACAATTTCTTTTTCAGAAAATGCTCTATAGTCTAGCCAGTTTGGTGGGCTTCGTCTAGAAATGTGCCGGACGTCGTAGTGAGGACAAGATCCCCAAGAAGCCAGCGATAATTTCACCAGATCCATGAAGCTGCAGGTTGATGTATCAGTCAGTTCAATACGGTCAGGAGCGGCACCCTGCCATGAGCGCTAGAGAAACGTTGCATCGCCGCGGGAGAAGCTAGTTGGCACTTGCCGCTGTAACAAAGGCTCCGGTGTACGCAGGCGTACGTTGTGCCAGCAAGCAAACAACGTTATCTTGCAGCGTCCGTCCTCGCCAGGGGAATTCAAAGCGTATTGGTGCCTTCGTAAGCAGCCTTGTCAGCGAAGTCGTTAGAGACATTGCCAAAATGAGCCGCAAGGCACTGGAAGATCGTATCGCACCATTTTTTTTTCAGAATATGATGGATAATTTATTTTATTCGGATATTACCTGCTCCTGTGTACTCTGACGGAAAGCAGATTTTACGCTCTGAAGACCTGTTTTTGAGTCACGAAACACAACCCATTTCTGCGCTGGTTTGTCAGCGACATAGTTCATAGTGGCACAGAGAGCTGGAAGTTCTGTCCCCATGGATGCCGTTATGAGTGTGAAGTCAGCAAAGTATATATGTAAAAAACACTAAAGAACAATGCATCAGCTGATACAGATAAAAAGTCATTCAAAATTCTGCCTTTATTCATTTGTAAGATAAAACATTGGTTATTGCTGCAGAAAATTCAGCCCAAACATCGCCTCATTTTTTTAATTGTCGCCTTAACTTCGCTGCCAGTACGTCACTGTGATGTCATAGAAAACCAGTAACGTGGAAAGATGGGCTAGTTTGTGAGTGATCATAGCGAGTGTCGTCTATTCCTGTTTGTCTTCACTGTGTCCGTGTCTGTGCGCTGCTTCACCAGCAAGGTACTATGTCATAGAAAAATTTTTCAAAAGTTGTTAACTTTCGTCTTTTCTTTGTTTAGAATGCGATGTAGTCCTTCCTTGCCGATATAGAACGTCTAAACTCCCGAGTATATGCTCTCAAAACTTATGACGTGTCATGGGAAGAATTCCAGGACAGTTCAATGCTGGAAGTTCAATACGGGAACAATCTGACTTTTTTTTCACATTTTTATAGCTTGCCTAGCTTCTTCTTACGTTAAGAGTGGCTATGTTGCTCTAGTAGTTTACTAACCTGGCTTAACTTCTTATTCGCCTTCAACGTCCCTTTAAGTTCTCGACGACTGGCAGCATTTTCACAGCCCAAAAAAAGAAACAGACTCCAGAGCATGAGCAGCAGTTGCTTTGTTTGCAGAATACGTAAAAAGTTAAGCTTGAATAAAATGTCTTTATATTAGATATTTGGGTCGATATGTCTTTCGTGATTATTTTATTACTGTATGTTTGATGTCGACAGCAATGCGGTGTTCCTCGATGTTATGTTCCCAGAGACGTGGCAAACCGACAACTATATATTTATCTTGCTGGGTTATGCTAACTTTTCTATGAACCCCTCCACACATCGTGGTAGTGGTGTATCCTTATTTATAAAAGAATGTTTTCAGGGTGAAACACTTAAGCAGTACTGTGGTATTTGTGAAGATTATGTAATTGTTTCTGTAATGACTGGCAACACAGAGCTGTCTGCAACTTATCGATCACCAGACAACAGTATTTCCAAATTCTTTGATTTTATTGATTCATTTCTCAGTTACATACCTTAAAACAATCTTTATTTAATTCTAGGAGGTGATCTGAAGATTAACTTGTTGGGTAGCGACATTGCTGTGCAATATCTCCAAATAATTTTGAAAAGCAACACTTGCGAAATTGTTCTCTCAGACTGCACTAGCGTAATTTGCAACTCAGCAGCCCTTCTAGATCTTTTCATTACAAGTTTTGACATGTCTATATTATTATCAACGTTAGTTCTTACGAGTTTATTCTTGGTATATTAAGATATATAACAAACACTTCCCGTGCGTGACCTTAAGACACTCAACGAAAATCACAAAACAGAAATCAGCAGCGGTCATGCTTTTAAGGAAATGGCACTGTCGAATGCAATTAAGAATTATTTTGGGAAATTTCCACGCTTGTCATGTGTGCTAGCTCTTATCCGTTTATCACAGGTTGTAGCCACGACATCTTTTTTTTTTCTAAAACCAATTTCCGATAGCGAAGCAATGTAAGAATTTCTAGGCCTTGCAAATAGCTCATCTTGCAATACGCTTGGATTTCAGATAAAATCAAATAACTTTGTATTTGGCGTTTTGTCTGCCCCTATAGCTTACACGTACTTATTCAATTTGTGTTTTCTCACCGGCGTTTTTCCCAAGTGAAATTCAAATACCTAAAGTAATTGTAATCCACAAGAAAGGCGGCAAAAATTGTTTGACTGAATACCGCCCTATGTCATACCCCCGATCTTCCGAAACATTTTGTCACGTTTGTTGAAATTTGGAGACAAGTACGGCCTCATAACACAGTGGCAATTCGGATTTTGCAGGAATAAATCCCATCTAGCGTTCCTTCTTTAGAAAATACACACTCGAGAGCTTTAAGAGAAAAGAAGGTGTCTTATAGACTTCGCGGAGCATTAGATTATTTTAATCGCGAGTTGCTGATAAAAAAAAAACTAGAATTCCATGGAATAATGGCGTTACCCCACTACAACGTTTTCGTTCATACATCTCTCACCGCAAACAATATGTGGGCAACAACGACTTTCTATTGGAAACTATAAATATCACTAGCAGCGTGCCTCAAGGCAGCCCGTTAGGTGCCGTACTGTTGAACGTCTATACAAACGACATAGTAAACATAACTATTGAAAGAAATTTTTCGCAGATGACACAAGTATGTTTTTTCTTTAAAGAGTGTGATTGTGAGGCGCTCATAGATCAAGCCAACATAGCAATTGACCACCTTTGCACATGGGTGAAGCAAAACACTATAAAACTAAGGCAAATAGGAGTAAAGCGTTCAAATTATAGAAAGTGTCGGTAAATTTATAATACTTTGAGTCATTTTTCATGCAAAACATTTTATCGAATCATTACGTAGACTACATACTGGCGCGTGCAGTCGGTCAGTTAAATCATTGTCGAACATTGCTCCTCTTTAAAATTTAACAGCTGCTATATAGTTCTCGGTCCCTTGTTATTCTTAGTTTATATCAATGACATCTATTTATCTGTTCAATCGCCTGTGAAGATCCGTTTGTTTGCGGACGATTGTGTTATTTATGCTAATGTAAATCATCACTCCGACCAAGTAAGACTTCATGATGCGTTGCACTCAATTAGCGTCTGGTGTGAAACATGGGGACTTAAGCTAAACACTTTGAAGACGTCAGCTATTACATTTACCAACAAGAAAGAACCCTTAGATTATGCTTATATTATTAATAATTCTTATATACATAAAACCCAGCAAGTGAAGTATTTAGGTGTTACGCTCACAAGCAATTTAAGTTGGGAACCCCATATAGAAAACGTTTGCAGCAACGCGCTAAAAAAGCTGCCATTCTTGAAACGGAAATTGCGCCATACTTCATCGACCGTTAAGTTAACAGCATACAAAGCTCTTGTAAGACCAAAATTAGAATATGCGGATTTGATCTGGAGCCCCCATCAAAAATATTTAATCAAGAAAATAGAAAGAGTGCAAAATTTAGCTTTGCGGTTTATATACTCCACATACTCGCGTTTTTCTAGCGTGTCCGTTCTTCGCGACAGAGCGAAAATGAAAAAACTAGCTCATCGCAGAATTGTATCTCGCATCAAATTTGTATATCAGCTGTACCATGGTCACTACAAAATACCGCGCGAATGTTATTTACCTGAGCCCCCCATGCACTCTGCTCGTACAAACCACAACAAAACAATTAGGCAACCATTTAGTAACCTTAACATCCATCAATATTCTCTTTTTCCCCATGCAATTTCACTATGGAATAAATTACCTGAAGAAGTAGTTAACGCAAGTTCAACAGAATCGTTCGTTCATCTTTCAAATAACCTTTTCTTTGACCTCTAAATTGCCGCAATCAAAGCGGCAATTGCGTTACGCTTTTTTCATTGTTATTTGTTTACGTATTGCACTGTTGTAAGTTCATGTTTATTTCTGTTACGTATAGTGTTACAATGATGTATGTACATGTTTTGTTGTGTTCTTAATTGCTAATTGGCAGTTGTAATTTACGTTGTTGTATGTACCCACTCCTGCTTGGGCCCGAATAGGGCCTGCAGTATTTGTAAATAAATAAATAAATAAAAAATAACTACTTGTCCTCTTTACATGTAAACTTGTGACCTTCTGTGGATGCCACCTCTACGAGTAACCTCGACAAAATTTATGCAGTACAAAAGGAAGCTATGGACCGTTTAATTTAGGGCGCCGCCATATTGAGATCACAGCGCCATCTATCGTCCGGCGCCATGCGGGACGATAGATGCACCGCGAACGTGCTGGTGATGACGAGTGGCAAGTTTTTGCGTTTTCCTGAGTGATGTCAACAAGTTTGGGGGATTGAGAAACTTCTTAGCGTGTCGCTACTAAGCTTTTAGCTTAGAAATAACCGCATTATCAAGCGGCAACGGGCCTAGAGGCGCTGCCACAGCTCTGCCCCCGATCGAAATAGGAGGTGACTCAAGTCTGAAAATTGTCGATGCGCAACATATACGTGCAACGTATTAATTTTGTATGCATAACCTTGAACTCTATTAAGGTATCACTCAGGCGGGACAACAATCAGGTGTCTCCGCATGCCATATGCGATGTGCCGCGCCAGCGCACATCCAAATACGGGTAACTGCGAAGCTCCCAGGAAACAAGATTTGCTAGCCTTCTTGTTCCTAAGATTGTCGCGGTACGATTTTCTAAGCATTGTTTACCTGGAATCCTGGACTGGTTTTACAAAATAAGTAACTGCAAAATAACTCTACCAGAAGGGCCGTCAACAGGGATAAAACAAGCTAATGACAGTGGCCGCCAATATGTCAGAATCAACCAGACGCACGCGATGCGTCGAAAGAATGTGCGCACTCTTCAAGGGCTCGAGTGGTGCCCCTGCAAGGAAACCTCGCCGGCTCGAGAGGGCTGAAACACGAACTACTCCTTGCAACTGCAGCTTTATTTTGTGAAGTAATACAGCGCGCTATGCGCGGCGCCAACCAGGCAACTTGCCGGCGAGAATCGGATGCACGGGAGAATCCATGTAAATTAGTGGTAGCCAGCACACGTTAGAGAACGAAAAAGAACACACTTTCATCCTCTTAGTCGGCACGTACTGTTTTCATGATACATACTAGCTCAACTTCCACCAGAATGTTAGTTACCAAGCATGATAATCTAAGAAGACATTCGATCGGAATAACTTTAATGTGTGTGCATGAAGAAATAGTTGACTTCGGCCATTCGCAATAGTTGACCGACTCGAATACGCACCTTTCGTTCATATCCCAGTTTGATCATGGGCGCCGAGTTCGTCGCCGTATATACGCTTACTGGAAACAAACTCTTCTGAACATACACGCGACGAATCTGACGGCATCAAGTCATTTCTGTTTATGCTGGCAATCCAAAGCGGATGCTTATCTGCGACCGCAGCGGCGGAGTCCACGAAGACGCCGCGCCTGAAAAAGCACTTCACGTTCGCTTCCGAAAGTTATTTTTGCAGCCGAATACAGCGCAGTGTTAGCCCGTTGACTTGAGTCATCTGACATCGCAGCAAGCACAGACAGAATACGTTAGAATCGCCCTAATTCGCAATGTAACCGCTAATGTTCCAAGCTGTGACGGGAGAAACGGTGGTCTGCACTGTTAAGAATGGCGAGCTGCAAGGCGAAATTGCCACCCAATTACGACAAGGGGGCAAGACGCGCATTCCGCACCCTCTCCGTCACTGCAGCTAGGAGGCGTTCGAAGAAGCGGCCTTTGTGCTGAAAACCGCCGCCTTCCACTAGCCCCATCGACATTGTGACGAGACGAGTTCGGTGTGTGAACAATGGTTTCGGAGTTCCCCAACGTGGACCTGATATGACACGCATGGACAAGCTGCCGTGGGGAAGCCGTATTTTGGTGCTTCTCATGCTCGTGCAGACGCAAGACAACGAGCTACCCTCGATGGGCGCCGATACTTCCCGGAATGGCACCCCTCCAACGCCGGCGTCGGGCATCAGAACGCGGTTGCCTTTGTGTACGTAAACTGATCTGTGGAGCAGCGGCGAGTTGGTGATGAGTAAACGAACAGTCGCCGCCTCGTATGGCCGGCGGACCGAGTGTATAAAAACTGTTGTTGTGCGAATGCTGGTGACACTTCTCTTGAGCAGTCATGTTAGACTGAGTCACTTCTCTCATGCAGTCATGTTGGACTGATACTCTTTTTCTCAAGCAGTCATGTTGGATTGATTTAATTTCTGTAAATAAACCCATTTTCCTCGTTCTCGATGAGAAACAGTTCTTCACTTCATCAACGACCTCAGCGTAAATAAGTTGGACGACGGCATGGGCCAGCTACCTTCGAATTCATGCCGTATTCCGATCTTGGCAAAGGACCACGAGCGATGGGATTGAGCCCCCAATCCTGACAGCACATACCAGGGCGAGGAGGAGAGCGGCGCGACCACTTCAGCCGTTAATCCGCGCTAGCAAAAGACCAAAATTCTTTCAAAAGAAGCAAATCATCCTATAGGTTTACCCACTCAGGTGGCTTAGGAAATGTGCGGTACAGTTCTCTGACGTACGCCACGTTTTCCATAAAGTTCGATCGAACTGAACGCACATTTATATCTGTGTGCCGTGCCTGCATTCGCGTTTTCCACAGACTGTGTAGACCCAGAAGCGCTATTAAATCATAGAGTACTCCACCCGTGTTCTCAACAGAGAGTCAACGAATTCCATGGGGACAGCCTATAACTCTTTCTTTCATATATTGTACGCTGTAGGGCGTCCCAGTGGAATATCGGGGTCCCATGGAGATGCCTGTAAATACAGGTTCCAGCATTTCTCGCTTTTTACAGAGCAAACAATCGGTCACTCATAGTACCTATACAGGGTGTCCCACATAACTTGAGCCAAGATTTTAATAATAAAAGGCACTTCGGAAGCAAATTGAACCGAACATATTCTATTCGCACTGGCCTATAGTAACTCAAGCAATTTTTTCCCGTAACTGACTTATTAAGTTTAATTATCCAACTTTTTCGTTATTGGCCGAGGACCCCAAGTACGATACGCAGATTTGTAGAGTACCTTCAGAAACCACCGATCGGGTTATTTCCTGTACGATGCGTCTCACGTAGTTTTTTTTTTTTCTGGGTTGCAAAGCAAGCCTGCGAGAGAGAGAGAACTAAACTTTTATTTTCCGAAACGGTAAACCGAGTCAGAACCCGGTACACCCTAGGTGGGAGGATTCCTTATTCCAAGAACCCTCTGGCTTGGGCTGCCTAAGCAAGCCTGCGAAATATAAAAAAGAAAGCCACGTGACGGAGTGGTTGCGCAATGGTATAGTGCTTCTCTCGAGCGCGCGTCGGTGAACAAGGTCGGCTCTCGTTGAATGACGGCGCCAGTGCATGCTGCTTGGCCGAGAGCTGCCGAGGAGATAAAGAATGCCCTGCCGCTTCCCCGTCGCCAGTCACGATGCAGCCGACCTTGTTCACCGAACGCACGCTCCAGCACAAAATGGTTTTTGGTTAGCTTTCTAGCTCCATCCCCATCTTAGTGAGCGCTAACAGTCCTAGCATTGCGTTTTATACATGTGCACTGGTACCCGCAACAGCATACGGCGGGAACGCTGTCGCCGCAGCTCCATAGGCAGAGCATCACACGTGGCATGCAAAGGTTGTCTGCTAGGTGCCTACCGCTGGCAAGTTGTCGTTTCTTCATGTTTCCATTCTATTATCCTTTACTATAGGATGGGAAAGAATATGAAGTCTATTTCATATTTAATTAACCCTCATTCGTAATCAGTTTGTTTCAGAATTAGAAACTGTTAATTTCCGTTATGTTTTTCTTGGCTTCATTGTCTGCTGGCATCATGTGGTCGCCATAGAAGAATCACGACAGGAAGGATCGCAGGCGCAACGCCGGCGCGTCGGCGTTGCCGCTGCGCCCCGCTTCGGAGCTGCACTATTTCTCAAGCTCGTCACCGATTTGCCGACAACATTTATCGCTCCCCTGAGCTTTCAGAAGCTCGTCTACTACATACGATACATGCGAATGTTATGAAATCCAGCAGGTACGCACGTTCGTCCGACGCCTTCAGCTTAGGTGCTGTGTTGCCGACTGGATTCCGTTGCCGCTAGAACGATCTCGCTAAGCTACAGGAGCTAGCTGCACCGGTCGATAATGCAAGGCGGTGTTCTAGGCTATGAGTGGAACTGAGTGCCGGTGCAAATGAGATGAACCGTACCTGCGTTTTCATCAAGATGGCGAAGCTTGACTTTGAGCGGCACACTTTTTCGAAGGAAAACTGTTTCTAGCTCTTGGTAGCTACCTAACGATGTTTTCACTAGTAAAAGAACGACAAATGCCTGACGCTGGGACTCTTCCAGCCCTTTTGCAAATTTGAGTAAAACATCGTGACGTTGTGAGATAGGCGCCGTGTTAGCTTGCAGATTGACTGAAGACATATCACGTGTGGTACGTCACACGTAGGGTCTTTCTGTCAACCTCATTTCGACGTTGCCTGACGTTCCACTGAGGCGCCACAAGCATAGATTTGCCCTTTCATAATTTTGGAGTCTCCATTTCGTCGCCGTCGTCACCCTGTCGTCGTTATAGTTACACCGGGTGTTTCAGCCAACACTTCAGCGAACGATGTAATCCCCACAATTATCTTCAAGCGGAGCCACCTTGCGAACACCCCGGCTATAATTTTTGTAAATTGCAAGATGTCCCATAAGGTAATTAGTTAAAAACTTAATTTGTGGATTTTTAATAATTAGTGGATTATGCATTTCAATTTTTTATGCAAGTAATGTCCGCCTCTTCGAGCAGACCAGCTCATGGACTAGAATTGTGTTGTCTGCCACAGGCAGTCCTTAAAAATGTTTGAAAGTGTTCGCTGAAACACCGTGTATACACAGGGCATAAGTGTTTCGACGAAGACTGTAAGTAATATTTAAAGATACGCTTCTCGAGATGAAAATATGTTGTTGTTTTTTCAGAGTCGTGGTGTAACTGGCGGTGGACATCAGAGAATGAGTGAGACGGTGTAATTAATGTGCTAATTGCCTGAAATCGCCTCATTAATTTTTAACTATTAGTGTCAGGCGACTCATCGCAATGGGGAAGTCGAAGCGAGCTGTCCGTACTTACCAAATCGGCGTTTAGACTTGGGAAATTGTGATTTCCCTCACAGTTGTAGTTCAGTGAATTGGGGCTCTCTGTGCGTGCGCGAGACCGAAACTCGGAGGCTGAGGAGCGCGCGAAACCACGCCTTGGAGCAGACGTCACTGGCAGACGTGTCACTCAGCGTCAGAAAGCCAGCGCGCCACGGCGGACGTCTGCGCTGCCCAGCTCAGGTGGTTAGACATCGACAGCGTGGAGCGGCCCTGCTCGTCCATGGCGCATTGATCGTTTCAGCACTATGCTGCATGTCTCAGAACAGTCTCGATGTAGATGTGAAATACAATGCAAGCGTACGGGCAGTGTGCAGTAGTAAGAAAAATACAAGCCGACTATTTGAGAGTTTTGAAGGATGGCGCTCTTCTGAAGGAATATATATTATTTTGCAAGCGTATAAATGACGCTTGTAGGATCGAGACAAGGACGAAAGGAAGTACAAGACACACGTAGCCCTTCCTTTCGGAATCCTTGTCCCTTAGGCATATTTACACGCTTGCAATGCTGAACCAAATGGCCCAAGTAGCTGTGTTGACCACATGTATTATTTGTTGTTACAACGAAGCTGTTAGGGGAGTTCCGCAACGCTTCTTGTGCGGCGGTGGTGATGGCCGACTGCCGCGTGGTCGCTATCAAACAGCCAGCAACGCAGTCTGTGTTGGAGCCCCGCATTTGCTCTGAAACGCAATAATGAAGAGCTATGAAATAAAAGTTACCTTTCGTACACCTCACTCGAATAGACAACTTCTCAGCGCGGTTTATCTTAGTATATTCATGGCCACAAAAGCTCAGCGCCGTGCCTCGCACTCATTTTCTTTTCTCTTTTCCTTTTTATATTCACAGCGCAAGTCCTTTCGGCAAGCCACCTCCGGCTGTGTTAGGCAGTGGTGGCGCGGCTGCGGCGTCGGCTGACCAGGGGCCCAGCTCCAAGCGCGAGCGAGTCAAGCCGCCTCCTGCGAGTTGGGCTGCGCGCGGCGACATAGTGCGCCCCGCGGTGAAGAGCGCCCCTCGAGTCATGGGATCCGCGCTACACGGACCACACGGTCGCAGCGTCCGGCTCCGCATGCTGTTCCTCGGCGCATGAGTGTGCACGCCATGACTGCAGCCTGCGCCGGCAGCAACGGCAGCAACGTTGGTCCGCTCTCCGGTTACTTGGTCCAGCGGCCTGGCGGCGGTAAGTGGCGGCGACTCCCGCGTTACTCTCCTGTGCGCTCTGTGCGAGTGCTCTGCCGTATAGCCACCAATGCGCGACGTAAACATGTTCCGCCAAATGTAGGTCACTTTTTCTACTTGCTAAAGCCCAATCTTGGGCGCAGCGCAAGAACACACGGGCAGAAACGAAGACGACAGGGTGGGCGTTGACTCGCAAATGAGAAGTTTATTGAAATGAACACATATTTTATACACCACTGTTAAAGCCCCGCCACTTTTTTTCCCTCTTTAAGCATAACCAATATCTCTTCGGGCAGCTGTCACGTGCTGCTGCAAAGAAGTCCCTTGGTTAAAGGAGCACTAAGCTGAGAAGCTGCATTGTTAATGCATTGGCCTACAGAACGTTCTATGAAGATCCAGTCGATAATACAACTTGGAAAGTTTTAGTAATTATAACCAACAAAAAAAAGAGATTCTTTACGTACAGTGACCTTGAGCCAGGCAAGTGCGACAGGTGTGTTAGATAAAGCATTCGCTAAATCGAGCTTGCTTTTAATTAATCAGTCTAAGCCTTAAGTGTCAACTTCTATGCATGAAGAAAACTGCATGCAAAATGCATCGTGTGTTACGCCCACGCAATTATCATGTAAGCTAAAACACAGTAAGCATAAATGCATTTCAGAGTTAAGGCATACGTGCTCATATTTACCCTCTTTTCTTTTTTTTATTCCTTTTTTTTCTAAAGAAAGCTCGTATGCCTCTTTCGCAATTTTTTTTTAGGGGTCCGGTTCAATAACGATTTTCTCCTTCCATTGCTTTTCTGCCGCACCTTGCGCACAGCGTTGGAATACGTACTATACCAGCGATAGATGGGAGGATGCAAGGCACAATTAGCCGAGGAAAAGGTCTGCATATAAGTTCTGGCCTCAAGTTGTTCGAAGCCCGTATAGTGTAGTAAACAATGAGCTGAAATTAAAGGCATATGCATATACAGGGTGTCCCAACTATTGTGCACCAAGATTTAAATATATGCAAATGCCACGTACCTGGACATAACCAAGGTAATGTTGTTTGCCATCGCTTGGAGATACTCAGATTATTTTCTGCATTTTGCCTAACTAGATAATTAGTCTTAATTCGTTAATCAACTTCTTAAATATTATAACTAGACGAGAAGTGTGAATGAGAAAATTGTAGTGCAACATGAAAAACTTCCGATACAGGTTTCTGTTCCTCAATACGTGCTGCATAAAAGTGTTTTTCCGAGTATGTAAGAAGCCCGCGAATACACGCAAAATTACCGGGCCAATGGCCGCTCGAGGCACTTTGGGTGTATACGCGGGCTTCTTTCACGCTCTGTGGAGAAAGGTGCACAATCACTGCATTCTGTCGGTGCTAACATATGAGGCAGAAGCTTGGAGGTTGACAAAGACGCTTGAGAACAGGTTAAGGACTGCAAAGAGCGGTGGAACGAAGAATGTTAGGCGTAACTTTAAGAGACAGGAAGAGAGCGGTGTGGATGTGAGAGCAAACGGGAATAGCCGATATTCTAATTGACATTAAGAGAAAAAATGGAGCCGGGCAGGCCACGTAATGCTAGGTTAGTGGACCCGAAGAGAAGGGAAGCGCAGTCGAGGACGGCAGAAAAGTAGTGGGGTGATGAAATTAGGAAATTCGCAGGCAAAAGTTGGAACCGGTTGGCGCAGGACAAGGGTAATTGAAGATCGCAGGGAGATGCCTTCTTGTCCTGCAGTACACATAAAATAGGCTGATGATAATTATGACGCATATGCGTGATGGCCGCAGAAGCAACGCTTCGAGGCACTTATACAAGCGGTCGCGAAACACAAGCGAGAAGAAGTATGTGCCTCGTGCGTTCCGGGTGTGTAACGCTTGCTGCCGCCCGATTTTTGGACAATTGAGTGTGTTTTTGCCAATTTCTGGGATAACCTTGACATTGACAGGACAACGTTTACGATGCCCTTGTCGCGACCCGAGGTAGCCCTAGATATGTGAAAAGGCGACGTTCTGTAGTCCACGCTTTCTATACAATTGTGTATCTATAGGGTGGCCCAGATAACGTTAGCCAAGCTGCTCAAAGAAAAAAATCTAAGAACACGGTGCAATATATACGGTTTTAAGAACTACGGTCTTTGGTTGTCAAACCTCTGACGACCGAACACCGTAGATTTTTCAATTGTACACTCTTAGAACGGTTGCACCCTTTGAGTTGTATATTTGCCCCACAACAATAATCGTCATCTGCCTTGCTTGCGTTTCCTCTCTTGAAAACTCGGCGCTCGCTACTTTCCTGTCGAGAATGCTGTGTCGCACTGATAACGCGCAAGCCGTTCGTGACTGAGAAGTACCGGGCTCGCAGCGTTAAAGAAAGGAAACGCGGGCAAGACAGATGACGGTTATCGTTGTGGGCAAGATAAGCCCCAAAGGGTGTACATTGTTTTAAGGGTGTATCTTGCACCAAGGTAGTTTAATTTTTTTTCTTGAACAGCTTGACTAACGTTAGCTGGGGCACAGGGTAAACAAGAGGGATCAAGCTCAAACAGAAAAAGAAAGAGATAATATATCCGTAAATGTTCTATAACTATATACACACTCTAAGAACAGTTAACACCCTTTCAAGTGCCCCTTCTGCCACACAACAATAACCGTCATCTGCCTTGATGCGTTTCCTTGCTTTAACGCTGCGAGCCCGGTACTTTCCAGTAACGAACGGCACGCGCGTTATCAGCATGATAGCATTGCTGACAGGAAAGGCGGCCCGTCCCCTTTCTGTGTGGCGAACCTGCTCGAAAGAGCCAGTGTGGCGGAGCAGACTTCCCGGGAGCTTTCACCCATAGTCTGCTACTGCCACCCTAGTGCCGCATTCCTGTACTGTACGCGCATTTTGTACATAACGGTGAATAAACCCCTATCCGTTGGTACCATGGCTGGAGTCGTCTCTGCGCCTTAGTTGCCGGTGAGTCAACGAACCCGCCGCAGCGCCCCTTTGCGTGAGCTGCGGAGTGGGGACGAGCTACGTGTCTCCTTTGACCTTAGCTAGCCGGGCCCGGGCACGTTAGCTTGAACCCCCACACATTACCAAGTGTTATACTTAACGATTCGGACCATAAATTGCGATTTGCCATAAAATTTGTGCATGAATAGAGCAGCAGTAAGCCAACGGTATTCTCAAGCACCTCTACAACTACAGTCGCAGTTTCGCCCAAAAGACGGAGCATCGTTTGCGATAGCAAACCATTAGACAGTCCTGCGAAGTAAGGTTGGCAGCTTTATCGGCTGCATAAATTGCAGTACACATTCGTTTACTAACAAATTAACGATCATGGTTTCCCGCGGGCACAGGTAAACGTGAATAGACCTCACTCAATGGCCCCGGACACTCGCTGTCAGAACACTGGCACGAGGAAGAGCGGCGGCAGCGGCGAGCGAATGCTTCGTTCTGCCTTAGCTTTAACGCATTTTCAGAACTTGAGATTACGAGACCTCCAACACTGGGCGCGCGAGAACACAGCGCACACCATAAGCCACAAGCCATGTCGGCTTTTGTCGGCTTTGTATAACCGCCACAGTCACTTCCAAGATAGGGCACGTGCGGTCGCGCCACGCTGAGCTACGGCCGGGCTAGCACGCTTACCTGCCTGCCTACATCCCCCTTATCGCGCGCTTAACCACCTCCTCTCCTTTCGCGCACAACACTGTGAGAGCGGGAAGATGGCGTCCATCAAGTCAGCATCTTTCTCGGCTCACCCTCTCGCGCTTTCCCTGGAGCTTACAGCGAACGGTGCTGCTGGGCGCGATAGGTTCCTATTGCACTTGTGGAATTTTTACGGAACGTCACGGCGAGGGCGGAAATTAGCCTGTAGTGCAGCTATAATTGCTGTCGTAATAAAACGTGGACAGTACTTGAAGTTTCTCGTCACCCATTGTCGTGTATTGCAGATCAACGGCGCCGTATGTAGTAGGGTCGTTCAACGCCAAGTGTCTCAGACGTGTCGCTCGTCCACCTCAAGTTTTCTTGTGAGAAATCACGATTATTTACTACCTTACTTAGTCATTTCCCAATATACTTTCGCTGAAAAAAAATTATTCTCCCAAGTTGTACGAGAGAGTGGTCACGATAAGGCTACAACAATACGTAGAGGATCACTAATTATACCCCCACAGTATGTTCGGATTCAGAGCGAAGCTGTCGACCCAAGACGTACTATTACAGATCAAGGAAGAAGTCTTAAGCAACGTTCCCAGGAACGGAAAGAACGTGATAACAGCATCGGACATTAAAGGAGCCTTTGACAATTAACGTGAGCCACGAAGCCATCCTAGCGGGTCTGGACGACCTAAACTGCGGCAGGAGGGTTTTCGGCTACGTCAAAGCTTTCCTCTCCAACAGAACAGTTACGATAGGGCTAGGAGAACTCCGCTCGGAGAAGTTCCATACCCCCAACAAAGGAACCCCCCAGGGATCGGTCATTTCACCAACGCTATTTAACATAGCAATGATCGGCCTTGCGAAACAACTAAAAGAGATCGAGGGCATACACCATGCCATGTACGCCGACGACATAACCATTTGGCCCAACACGGGATCACTTAAAGAAAAAGAAGAAAGACTACAAGAGGCTGCGACCTGCGTAGAGAACTACGTGAGGGCAAGAGGGCTAGCCTGCTCCACCGAGAAATCTGAACTGCTCAGAGTCTGGAGAGGGAAACAGAATCGCACGGTCCCGACTAGCGACGAGCTCAAGCTTGGCGTCTACCTCGAGGGAAAACTAATACCGGAGAAAACGCTCATAAGAATTTTGGGCATGTGGATACAGTCGAATCAACGCTGCTCACACATTCTCGCTCTACTCAAGACATCAACTCTACAATTCGCTCGCATGATAACGCGCCTCTCCCACAGACGCTCAGGCATGCGAGAGGAAGACACGCTAAAGCTGGTTAGGAGTCTGGTGATCAGCCGGGTTACCTACAGTCTCCCGTACTACAACCCAATCAAGAGCGAGGTTCAGCAGATAGACGTGATCATACGCAAGACATACAAAACCGCGCCCCACCTACTACAATGTACATCTACGGAAAAGCTCTTGGCACTAGGACTTCATAACACTTTCGAAGAACTCAGAGAGGCACAACATGTTGCTCAGCTGCGCAAACTACAACAGACTCCGTCTGGCAGGGAGCTTCTGAAGAAGTTGGGATGCAGCGAACAGATGCAAGGAACCCAAAGAACCGCGACTATCTCGGACAAAATACGAAACACAATCAAGGTGGCTCCCATTCCCAAGAACATGGACCCCAACCTACACAAAGAAAGCAGGAAGGCGACAGCCGAATACATCAAAAAGTCACTAGCTTCCCAGGCAACAACGGTATACGTGGACGCAGCCACGTGCACCAGAAGGGCGAGACAGACCAACCCCAACGCAGTAGCGGCCGTGATAAACTCGGATATGCGAGAAGTCGACAGCGCAACTCTACGGGACTGCACGGTAGTCGAGGCTGAATAAGTGGCCGTCACTCTAGCGGCAGCGGAGGGCTATCGGACTAGGCGGTCCTTAACAATACTAACCGACTCCCAAACAGCATGCCGAAACTACATGTTAGGCAGAATAGGTCACAGAGCGCTCCGCATACTCCGCTCTGAAGACCCCCACACACAAAACCCAGAAAAAGAACAACCAATTAGACACGCGATAATGTGGGCGCCGGATCACACGGACGTGGAAGGCAACCCTGAGGTCGACAGGGTAGCTCGAGGATACACTGCATACCGAGCACCCTCCGCCAATGACCTCGAGGAAACCGAGCCAGTCCCCAGAGAATACTCGGCTATCCTAAACCACTATAAGGGCAGCAGGAAGCGGTACCCCCCGCCGCATAGCTCTCTCACTGGAGAGGACTCCGTAGCTTGGAGGCTGCTGCAGACGGGTGCATATCCGAACTTAAACACCCTCAGTAAAGTACAACCCACACAGTACACTGACAAATGCCCATGTTGCCAGGAAACACCCACGTTCTACCATATAACGTGGGCCTGCCAGAAAACAAATGCGGCACCAATAATACCAAACCCGAGTGCGGAGCAAGGGGAAGGAATGCTCTCCAGCGACCGTCAGGACGTCCAACTAGGGCTGATCCCACGGGCCCAGCTGGCAGCGGCATCCAGCGGAGCCCTGCACTAGGGGCAGACGGCCATTGATAAGAAGATGGAAGACACCATCTGACTCCGCGAAATTCATTAAATTTTCTAGAGCTCACTAAACGTTTTTCCTCCTCCTCCTTCTCACGTGATGGGCTTCCAATGTTTGGTCATGTACGTGAAACACGGTTCTGCGAGAAAAGTAATGTAAAAATAATATTAGATTGTAATGCTGCACAACTTCGTCAGCTGAACCTTTGATATGTAGTTTTGTTTACTGGCAACTTCAGTTCGTGGCAAATGAGTGGCAAATTTCGACAGAAATTTGCCAAATTCACAATTGATTTGTTCATTGTATTTATTCTACTTGACTACTAGAAGTGTAATTTACATTAAAATTCCCCTTGCGTCAATAGATTGTATGAACTTTCTGAAAAAGAAAACATGACAACCATACCAAAGTGCCCGTTCGGGTGCACTTTCAGCCCTGATTTTCGCAATGATCGGGATGTTCCATGTAAAAATATAACACGAAGCGTATTATAGATAGGCCAGTTTCTTTTACGGTTTCATTACCATCATTATCTCATTTTAATTTTTTTTCTATGCGAGATAGAAATTTCTGAATTTGGCTTCTGAACCATGCTCGGAATAGTTTCTGACCACGACTTCTCCGCACAGCCCAATGGCTGTCGTGCTTCAAACAGTCAGTACGCGCAGTGTAGAATTGTAACGCGAATTCCCTTGGCATTTTATGGTTAGACTGTGTTACCCAATCCTAACAACTATTCTAAATATTGTCCTTATTGCCTCGTATTTCATTCGTAACTCTCAAAGGCATCACAATGTTGCCCGTTCCGAACGTCTCAGTTCAACAATACAGAAGTAATCTTGCTTGGACGCAGGTTTAGTGCACCCCTGCAATTAACGGAGCTTGAAAGCTTAACAATTTGGAACTGATCTCGACACGCACTGTCTTCCACGGATTGGCATTGTTCTCAGCGAAGCAGAATATAAAGTGTTTTGTTAACTATATTAAGAAATCAAGTTACTCTGCAAAAATAGAATTCTAATGAAGTTTTTAACAACTAAAATTCGAATTTAGATGTCTACAGTTCGTCTAGAAAAAAAATTCACGGCCGTATGTTGCGTTCGTTTCGGCACGTACAGGTCACGATCCTTTAAAGAATGAAAGGAGAGGCGCTTTTTCTGCAGTGCACATGATGTAGGCAAACAATGATGATGATCGCGACGATAATTCTTTTGCTGCTTTGAATGTGACATTACAGTTAACTTGCGTCATGACAGGCGTCCGCCTAACTGCCCATGCACTCTTTCTCATGATCTCTTAACCACAGCTGTGTGCGGACTTTGCTGTCACTGCTTCGTCACTTTCTACACCTTTATCCGAGATAAACACTCCATGTGCATCATACAGCTCCGGCGTACGCACTCAGGTGTGTGTTCTGAAGCTTTTCAGACAGAGGTGCCTATCAATATGTAAGAAAAAAAAAAGACGGACTGCGATAAAAGACGCGAGCTCCGAGAGCATTCGCCCGATTTCCCGGCTTATGACACGCTCTGGGAGGTCATACAGGAAGAGGCAAAGACAATAAGAGGCAAAGACAATATTTATAATCTTTTTTTATTACTGAGAAACACGGTGAAGCCCTTATGTGCTGAAGAAAGTAACGTTACAGTCCCCCACTGCGCGTGCCGACTGCACGACGCATGACAGTCATTGGGCTTTGCGCTGAAGTGTTGGTGCATAGCGCGATTCAGGGGTGAATAGAAAAATTAATATCTCGCTTAATACAAACGTCAAAATTAGGTAATGACGGAAATGGAACGCCAATAAACAGTTGTATCTAATGCGCTTTGTGCCGCACTTTTACATGGAGCACCTCATTGCGAAAATCAGGGCTGAAAGTGAACCAAAACCTACGTTTTTATAAGTTGGTCCTGCTTTTCTTTTCCTTTTTCACAAAAATTTTGCATTATCTCGAAGCAAGTAAACCTTTACTGGAATTTAAACCTGTAGGACAGTCAAATAAATAATTACCATGAACAAATCAATAGTAATTCTCTCAGTGAAAATGGTCGATCGAACAGCGTATTTTCTTTTTGCCAAGGGGCACACACGCACCAAATAAGCCGCGTTTTCCTGACCCTTGTGCGCATACACGAGTAGTGAGCACTCTTTCGGTCTAAAGTTGTCAAAACGTGACATAAATGTAATTGTTTGCAACATTAGGGTCATTTTGCTCCAATATTTCGTGGTTGCATGCGACAAAATTTTAACTAATTGACTAACATGACTACTGGGCACGTGCCCCGCACGAAACGCGCATTATTGCATATTTTTTCGGAAACGTTGTTAGCTGGCAACGTTTTCAATTTGAAAACTACCAACTTTCCATGTTACAGCGTCACCTCAAAGCACAATGTTCACGCCGTGAATGTAAGTATAAGAACAATAAGGAAAGTAGCTAGTTCACTATTTTTCTTTAGACACAAATGTCATCAAACTTGATAACTAGAGCACGTCACCTAATGTACTGCATTCGCCATGACGAAGGATGCTGTGTTCCGACACGCAGTGACGTACTAGTTTGGAATGCGCTGTCATACCTTTCGATGCTATGAATTTTGAACATGTCTTCACACAGCACGGAAGCTGTCGAAGTATGCGTGCTCAGATTATGGTTTCTCATTCGCTTACACCTGTATAAAAGTTTCGTCACTGCGACATTAGTGGCCACAACGTGGGCACTGAACTTCTGTAGATTCTTTATCACTGCGGTTGGTCTGTACATACAACACGCATCAACATATCTGTGGTCCAGCGCTGCCTACCTCTGAAGCCAGTTTTCCCCTAAATTGAACAAAGAAATTCCCTAGATATTCCTAGCTTTTTAAGGGAAACAGTTTTTCACTTTGCCCCAATACACTTTTTGTAGGGATAAACTTGTTTGTTATGCTGATAGACTGCGGTAGTATAGTTTAAATTTGTGGCCAATCACGTTTTTGTAAAATTAACTAATGAAGTAGCTGCGCTCAAGCTTAAATGATGTTGCAGTGCAAGTTGTTGCAATAGAATAGTTTTGCTTTCCTTCACAAATTTTCCCTAGATAAAAAAATGTTTTTCCTAAACAAGACCTAAAATTCTTAGACCTAGGGAAATTTCCCTGGGGTTGGCAGCAGTTCGTCACTTCACGACAAATGCAGGGCATTTCTGAAGAAAATTCGATGTCACTGTTGTTTATCGGACGCTCCGTCGCAGACAACATTGTCTACTTCCGCAACGAGAAAAACTGAAACCGAGAAACGAGAAACCGTATCGCAGTTTACCACGCACCATTGCAGTCCTCTGCCAAATAATAATGTGGCCGACAAAATTATTTCGGATCTTCACGCAAATAAATGCACACATACGCAAAGCGTGGGCCCGCACCAACACAGCACGTCTGACGCCGCCACCATTCCGCCAACCAGGCGTCATCTGCACGTGCAGCTGTGACGTAGCACGGAAAATGTCCTCGGCCAGAGTTGCGCAGTGGCATATCTGGAGTATGAACGATTCGGGAATCATTCAACATTTTGAAGCACCCTGAATGGATTGACGACACCAGTCGGGCATTGGGCAAATGAAATGAGAATGAAATGAGAGCCCGAGATTTGGAAATGGAGTTAGAATGGAATATGCACATTTCTTGGGCCTTAAATATTGGTTTTAGGCGTGAATGCAAAATTCGTAAGTATAACAATTAGACAGAACTGGACTTCGTCTATTTATTACATTTCTCAATTTTTGCAGAGTGTCGGCTCTTTCAGTATCTACCTTCCCTCTGCCTAACTACCAACTACATCGGCGACATTAGGCGGTACAGGCGACAACACTCGCCTGTACCGCCCCCCTCCCCTGGTCAAGTAAAGGGGGAGGGGGGCGGTACAGGCGAGTGTTGTCGCACGTCGATTTATGCCAGGTACCATTCAGTCATTCTTGGTTGGGGGCAGTCGCGTAGCCAGGGAACGGGACTGCCGGGCTTCAGACCCCCCCCCCCCCCCCTGAATTTTTTCGCCCGGTGCCCTGCTCCCTTTTATGTCTGGCACGTCGCCTATGAACAAAGGCGCATATCCGTCGAACGGCCGCCTCGGACAAGTACGGCATGTTACGCGCCTTCAGGCAGACCAAGGGCCTGTTCAAGGTAACAGTTGTATTGTTAAGTACCAAGCATGGGAAACTTAATGGGAAATAATGGAACCTTAGCCCCCCCCCCCCCTGAAAAAAATATCCTCGCTACTCGCCTGGTTGGGGGTGAGAGGTGTGAAAGGTTGGGCGAGGCACGGACAGTTACTCTGCTGTGCCTCGCCCATCCTTTCATCCCCATCACCCCCAACTAAGAATCACTCAATGATACCTGGCATAAATCTACGTGCGACAACACTCGCCTGTTCTGCCCCTCTCCTCCGGTCGAGTGGCGAACCCACCCCGTGACTGGCTACGCCACTGCGAAGAATGCAAGGACCATAGTACGAGCAGTATGAGTACAGCCAGGTCCACCACGCAGCTTTCTCAGGATTGTCCTTGACATATTGCATGGTGCTGCTTCGTAGTTAGGGAAGGACCTTGGTAGAACTGTGATACTTTTTTCATGAAACACGGATGGACGGATAGTTGCTCTTAGCGTCCCCTTTAGAACAGGGTGGTGGGTTGCCCAATAAGCGCTTGTTATTATATTGCATAATGTCCTACCTATGTCAAAACGAAAAAAGAAAAGAAAAGGAAAAAAAGACACAATGAATTCCCATAACCAAACTTTCTGATACCCTATTGGATACCCTGTTGGGAACTTTGTTTTTGCACATCTCCATTGTTTGTCGTTTCCCTACTTTTCTTCCACCAATCTTCCAATCTCCACTTACTAACCTCTATGCAGACATGTTTACATTCCCCCTGCTCTCGCTGAACCCAAGGGCTTCAAGGAGACCAGAGTTGCCTAAACCGACTGCTGGGCAGATATCTTCATATTCTAATCAAACATGTTCAATCGTTTCCCTAGCTTTACGGCAGCAAGCACATGATTCTTCTTCCTTCTTATATCTCGCTTTATACGTATGTGTTCTAAGGCACCCTGATCTCGCTTCGAAAAGTAATGGGCTTTCCTTTGAGTTATCATAAATTGTTTCTTTCCTGATTTTGTGTTTTCCTCTTAAGTATAGTTACTCATAGCAGGTTTCTTTTCCATTGCCGCCACCCATGAGATTATCTCAGCCTCTCTGACTTTCCGCTTGACGTTCTTTGTTGCTGCGTTGCTCACCATACAGGCCGCATAGTTGCTGGTAAGCTTCCTGGTTCTTTTCCTCCACTGTGATTCAATGTTATTCCTGTACAAATATCTGAAAACTCTCCCAACCCATTTGCTTTCTTCCATATTCATCAGTCGCTCTTCATAATCAATTTTACTGCGAGCTTCTCTCACTTCAAAGCTTGTCCAGCCCATGTTATATCACCCTACATGGCCTCATTTGTAATCGTCCCGTGAACGCCCAGTGTGAGGCATCCCACTGACCTTTGGTTGCCATCGAGTCCTGATTGTACCCCTGATTTTAAACAACCGCATTTCCAAATGTAAATCCTGGAACGATTACACCTTTCCACATACCCCGGAGCACCTCGTATACCTGTTGTATCCCCATAGCACTCTGTGTTTCTTTATTGCCGCATTTTTCTTCTCCTTTGCTGTTATTGTTTTTTCCTCTGTTTCCTTATATTTATTGTCTTCATTTATCTATATATCAAGATATTTCTATTCTTTTACCCGTGGTGTTTCCTGGCCCTGAATTGACGCTGTCTGTTCACTGTTTTCGTTCAATACCATAACATCTGATTTTTTTAATGCTAGATTTCAGACCTGAATTCTCGCATTCCTGTCCACAGATATTAGCCAGACGTTGCATGTCACTTTGCTTGTTAGCTAGCAACACAATGTCGTCCGCATAAAACAAATTTGGAAGCTGCTGCTCGACGACTGTACGCGCCTGTTTGTATGAGATTAAAGCCGATATTATGAGGGTTATTCAAAAAGTACGGGCCGTTTGGTCCCATATATATATATATATATATATATATATATATATATATATATATATATATATATATATATATATATATATATATATATATATATATATATATATATATATTCGTTAGTAAACGCTTTCATTTGCGGGTTTAGTTTAGTACAAGCCTACTTCTTTTTTCTACATAATCACCGTTAAATTCTAAGCACTTTTCGTACCGCTGCACTAGTTTCTTTAGTGCCTATGCATATAATGGAAGTTCGCCGCCAGGGCATTGAACCACTTGACAACAGCGGTCTTGCATTTCTCGTTGTCTTGAAACCGTTGTCCCCCAAGCCACTGTTTCAAGTGCACGAAGAGGAAACAGTCACTTGGTGCACGGTCAGGACTGTAGGGTGGGTGATCGAAAATTTCCCAAGCAAAATCTTGAATTTTCTCCTTGGTTCGGGGAGCGGTGTGAGGACACGCGTTGTCATGGAGGAGGACAATTCCACACGACAGTTTCCCGCGTTGTCGATTTTTGATCGCACGTCTCAGTTCGGTGAGCGTTTCGCAGTATACATCAGCTGTAACTGTGGTCCCACTGAGTCCTGATTGTACATTTGATTTCAAGCAAAGAACTGCATTTCTAAAAGTAAGTCCTGGAACGATTACAATTTTCCATATACCCCGGAGCACCTCGTACCTATTGTATCCCCATAGCGCTTTGTGTCTCATTATGGCCACATTTCTGTTCTCTTTTGCTGTTATTGTTTTTTTTCTGTGTTTCCATAGATGTATTGCATTCGTTTATCCATATACCAAGGTACTTATATTCACTGTTTTTTTTTTGAATACCATAACACATACCCGCCGTGATTGCTCAGTGGCTATAATGTTGGACTGCTGAGTACGAGGTCGCGGGATCGAATCCCGGCCACGGCGGCCGCATTTCGATGGGGGCGAAATGCGAAAACACCCGTGTGCTTAGATTTAGGCGCACGTTAAAGAACCCCAGGTGGTCGAAATTTCCGGAGTCCTCCATTACGGCGTGCCTCCTAATCACAAAGTGGTTTTGGCACGTAAAACCCCATAATTTAATTAATTTTACCATAACACATGATTTTTTAACGCTAAATTTCAGACTGAACTTGTCGGCTTCCTGTCTACAGATATGAGCCAGACGTTGCATATCACTTTGCTTGTTAGCTAGCAACACAGTGTCGTCCGCATAAAACAATCCTGGAAGCTGCTGCTCTACTACTGTACCTGGCTGCTTCTATGAGAAATTAAACCCGATATTACTTCCTTCTAGAACCCTTTCTATCTTCACCATGCACATCATAAACAGCAGTGGGGATAAAGGGCACCCCTGCCTCAGTCCCTTGTTGATGTCAACTTTCTCTTCGCTCCTCATCCCTTCCCATTCAACGCAAACATTATTTTCTAGGTAAACCTTTTTCGAAAGCTGTATACAATCGTCGCCCAAGCCTTCCCATTCCAGTATATCCCACAAGATGTTGCAATCTATGTTCTCATACGCTCCTGTAATATCTAACGAAGGCCACATATAACGGTCTCCTTCCTACCCTGGATATTTCAATACACTAAAGACAAATAAGTTAACATCCAGACGCCTACCTATTCTGAAGCCATGCTGAAGTTCTCCCAAAATGCCATCATCCTTTGCCCATTTTTGCACCTTTAATTGAATTGACGGCGTTGCTAGCCTGTATATTACCAATGTAATGGTAAATTCAAGCGTGTTTTCAGGCATCTAAGATCCTCTGAGCTGGAATTTGGCGACATAAGGTGACCTCACAGCCTGCAGAGTTATCTGACTGAGCTAGCTGATGCTCGGTTGCCATAGTCAGAAGTTTTAATCCTTGATTCTTTTTTTTTGTAACCTGAAGGTGGGAAGCTCGAATTCACCTCCTCTAGTACACTCCATCTTCCGGCTTGGAGTGGCACCTGACACCGGCAAAAATGCAGAGAGCCAGTGGCACTATGCTAATCCCGGTACAACCAAATTACCAAGACCCACTAAGCTTCAACAAAAGACACTCCCTCACCAGAACAGGAATTGGCCTCTATGGTGCAGTATTCGGCCACTCCCTCCCAAATGACTCATTCGATCAACCAATGGCCATCAGTCCCCAGCAGCTGCGGAGCACCTGATCAAGGCAGCAGTCAGATCTGTAACGCAGCAGAGGGTGCTAAGAATCTCTGGACCCGGACAGGTCGCCAATGCAAACCGACCCTGGCAACATTTAACGCCCGAACTCTCTCGGGTGAAGCTAGCTTATCAGGACTTTTTGAGAAACTACCAGGCATTGTTTGGGATATCATTGGCATTAGTGACATTAGAAGAACTGGTGAGGCTTATACAGTGCAGACAAAGAGCCACGTACTCTGCTATAAAGGACTTCCAGATAGGAAGCAGTACGGAGTAGGATTCTTCAGCCATAAGGAGATGGCGGGCAACATTTAAGAATTCTACAGCATTAATGAGAAAGTAGCAGTAATCGCAATTAATATAAAACTTAATAAGATGTATAGATTAAAAGTGATACAAGCTTACGCTCCAACCTCCAGTCATGATGATGATGAAGTAGGTCAGTTTTATGAAGATGTGGAATTAGCCGGGAGAAAAGTGCAAACTCAGTATACTGTAGTAATGGGTGACTTCAACGCAAAAGTGGGGGAAAAGCAGGCTGCTGAACAAGCAATTGACAACTATGGCGTCGATTCAGCAACACTCGAGGAGAGATGTTGGTAAAATTCGCGCAGAGGAATAAGCTGCGAATAATGAACACCTTCTTCAGGAAGCGTAGGAACAAAAAGGGGACCTGGAAAAGTCCTAATGGTGCAACAAGAAATGGAATTGATTTCATACTTTCTGGCGATCCCAGTGTAGTGCAGGATGTGGAAATGTTAAGTAGGGTAAAGTGCAGTGGATCACAGGTTAGCTAAATTTAGGCTTCACCTCAATTTGTAGAGAGAAAGGGTAAAATTGGTCAAGAAGAAACAGGCCTACATAGACACAGTAAGGGTAAAAGCAGACCAATTCAGGCTGGTACTTGCAAACAAATATGCAGCCTTAGAACAGAGAGATGATGATGATGACATAGAGGTAATGAATGAAACCATAACTAGGCTGGCTTCCGAAGCAGCAGTTGAAGTCGGAGGTAAGACACCAAGGCAACCAGTAAGTAAGCCCGCCCAAGTAATAAAGGACCTAATAAAGAAACGACAAAGAATGAAATTTCTGTCCAACTCAAGAAATTTGAGATAGAATTCGCGGAACTGTCAAAACTAATCAACAAGGAGAAAATAAGAGATATTCGAAATTATAACGTGAGAAAGACTGAGGAAGCAGTAAAAAATAGATGCAGCCTGAAATTAGTGAGAAGAAAACTTGGCATAGGGCAATCCAAGATGTATGCACTGAAAGATAAGCAAGGTAATATTATCAGCAATAATAAAAGCAGCAGAAGGATTCTACACTGACCTGTACATTACCCGGAACAGCAACGGTACCTCCATTCGAAGTAATAATGAACTGTTACTAGGGCTCCTTCTATAACTAGTGCGAAAGAGAACACATATTTAAAATTTTATTATGATCAGCATCAAAAAATCACCGGAGTTGCCCTGTAAAAGCTCGATCACTATATTCCCACTCTTTGCTTGGCCATTTGCCAAGTTCTTCCTCGACTCTTGTTACTATATTTGCTGTAGCCAACGATATCCCCGGGCTCCCCGCTTGCCATGGCTGGCCGAACCGCATCGAAGCTCTTCATATAGAGTTTCTCAAACTATGGCTCTTCTATAATATGTATTTTTGCTGTTTACAACGGCTGGAGACAGCAGTGGCGTGTTGTAGTTCACGATTAAAAAGGAAAGTTCCCAAAATTGCTTTTGTTTTACTACTTTTTAACTGTAACCCCATCACGGCTCCTTTACTTACCGCCGTACGTGTGATTTGTTTGCTTCTGGCGCTATACTGGTTATACGATTTTACTAGTCGGGCAACATGGATGCCCGCCATATTTGCGTGTTATGCTGACAGTTCTGTCGTCTGCAAAAAGGTAATTGTAGTTTGTTTATGTATTAAATTCACTGGATTGTTTTGTGTTAACACAAAAAAATTCAGCGAAGGAGGCTGCGTCTCGTAGCTTCAAGGCAATAAACCTGATATTGTTGTTTTCGTCTGTATGCACATTGTAACTCGTTGGTTGCTCGCGCGCAGTCTTCACACGGAACTTCGAGCCTCATAGTTGTTGTCGTTGTCGTTATTCGTCATATTAACCTTGTTCATTTAAGCAGAAGTGCTACAATGTGTGATCAGGTTGTTGAAGAAGCCTTAGGCCAAGTGTCTGACGATGACGAATTTTTCCAAGACATCGACATCTTGCAAAACCATGGCATCAATGTCGCCGATATCAAGAAGCTCAAGACAGCCGGCATCTGCACAATCAAAGGCGTACAGATGACTACTCGGAAGAAGCTGTGCGGAATCAAAGGTATCTCTGAAGCAAAAGTGGACAAAATCAAAGAGATAGTGGCCAAAGTAGCCGAAGGAGCAGGTTTCCTGACAGCGCTTGAAGTCAGCGAGAAACGGCGCTACGTGTTCAGAATCTCGACAGGAAGTAAAGAGCTCGACAAGTTGATGGGCGGCGGAGTCGAAAGCATGGCGATTACAGAAGTGTTTGGCGAGTTCCGCACTGGGAAAACTCAGCTCTCTCATACACTCTGCGTCACCTGCCAGCTGCCAGGCGAGAATGGCTACACCGGAGGGAAGGCAATTTTCATCGACACTGAGAATACTTTTCGTCCCGACCGGCTGCGCAGCATCGCCGATCGGTTTGACCTCGACCATTCAGCCATGCTAGAGAACGTTCTTTACGCACGTGCCTTCACAAGTGAACACCAGATGGAAATGCTGGACCAAGTAGCGGCAAAGTTTCATGAAGAGGCCGGTGTTTACAAGTTGCTCGTAATCGACTCGATCATGGCTCTTTTTCGAGTTGATTTCAGTGGTCGTGGCGAACTGGCCGACAGGCAACAAAAACTGGCGCAAATGCTGTCCAAGCTTCAGAAGATTTCGGAAGAATACAATGTGGCCATATTCATCACCAATCAGATGACTGCTGATCCAGGAGCAGCCATGAGTTTTCAGGCCGATCCCAAAAAACCAATTGGAGGACATATCTTGGCACATGCTTCGACAACCCGCATAGCACTGCGCAAAGGCCGTGGTGAAGCACGTATCGCAAAAATTTATGACAGCCCAGATCAACCAGAGAATGAGGCAACATTTGCTATTACGCCTGGTGGCATTGCAGATGTCTCGGAGTAGAACACTGCTCAAGTACTGTTTGTTGGCACACGTAGACGTCCAATGCAGTTCGTCTGTTTTATTATTTGTTTTTATTATTTATTCGTGGCATTTACTGGGAAAAGTTTCCATAATTGTTTGTGACTAAATAAAATTTATGCATGTCTCACTATCACATGTAGTTGTTTTATTTGAGAGGTGTGCTGTTTCAAAACTGCGTGCTACTGTTTTCACTTTGCCTACAGTTAGCAGTGCAACCACAGTGGCCACACTGAACTGTCACAGTTCAGGATAGAATGTGAAATGCACGTAGTTGTTGATAAAATTATATCACCAGCACAGCAAAACTGTTGGTGGAAAACTTGCACTAACACATAAATAGTATGATTTTCATTACAGAGCTCAAGTAATGGCATAGTTTATTTTAACTTACAGTGTGCAATGTTTAGGGCACAAACTCTGCAGACGTGTTCGGTGATAATGGTTTTATCTCCAGTTTCCACTGATCTTTTTGTAGGTTGGTGTTTAAATTTGGCTGTTCTTGATTCGTTTGCTTAACTGTGATATTATCAACTTGTTTTAAAACGACCACATCATTGCAACTTCATGAAGAATTGGAAAGTAAAAGTGCTGCAGCATAGCAGTGACAGGTATTCTGGTACTTACAGCAAGGCTGGGATTTTGAGGTGTCTTGGCACCACTTTATAGTTCAGGTTGAAGACAGGTTGAGTGCCGTACCTGCAAACCAAAAATACAACAAACAAATTGCAACACACTTTGTAGTGTATTGTCTATTTTGTGCGTACATTTCCTGCTCTGTGTACTTTAGTATTTTGAGCTCTCCAGTGTTGTACCAAGGGGAAGATTCAGGGTAGCTGCAAGGGAGTGGCCCTCATCAAAGCATACAGAGAACCAGGATCGGTGTGTGTCTGCGTGTGTGTGTGTGAGTGGGCGGGTGGGTGTGGTAAGGGGGGGATTATTGTATTCTCGATACTGTCATTGCTGATGTGCCGGCATGTCTTGTTGAGGGGGCCTGGGCTCCGATGGCCCTCCCCCTCTGAATCCGCTAATAGTTGTATCAGTGTAGCATTTGTAGGGACCACACAGTATATGTTATTCCATCATTCCACTATTCCACACATTATTCTGCAAAAATAATCTTGCCACTTTTTTTTTTTCTCCGGCTTGTAAAGCATTGTGGTAGTGTGTAGTGTCAAGAACTTCTTAATTTGTAGATTTAATATTTTGAATTTCGAACCTGTTGTGAACTTTTGAGAGAATTCAGAAGTACAATATTTTCTGAGGTGCTAGCTCATGAAATGCCACTGCAATGAAATGTGATATACATTGTCAATTGTTCATGATATGACCAATTGTTGACACTGTTCCAGATTTATAAAAAAATTGTCAAAGTACGTGCTCACAAAAATTGAAATGTGTTAATTGCCACAGTATGCAACCAAGCTTGAAAAACCTAATATAGACTAATCACTAAAATTAGATTTAAGCCAGAGATCTTCTACCTATAGTATGTATCCATTTCTCTGCAAAGAACCACTGCTACATGTGTGCCTTGTGTGGTCCATCCTTGGCACAGCACTTCAGTGGAGGTTGATCACTGAAACTATTGCAAGAAATGCATGCTGTTGAAACTGTTTCATACCATGTTGTCTACTGCTTCTAACTATTCACTGCAGAGCTTAGAACAGTAAATAGTTCTTGACAGCAATGAAGACAACTTTTTTTTTCACTCTCCATATTTTTGTTATAATTTTGATAGCTGCACCACTTTAAAAGGCCCTTAATAACTATGAAACATTTCCGAAGAAAAAACATGGTGATAAAATTCTTACTTGAGGCTTGTTAGACAGCAGCAAATTTGTTCTTCAGTTGTGTAAACGGTCTCATACTAATTATATTGTTTTGAATGTCATTATGTTTGTGGAGACAATCATTTGTACTGTGTAACAGTCACAATAGGTTTCCAGTGCATTTTATTTGTATTCTCATAGAGAGTAGTATTTATTTGTATGTTAGGTCTTGTTTCACTACATAATCAGGAAGGTAGCATATAAAACATGAGAGCAGGACAGACTACAATAAGGATGTAACATTTGAACTTATGTTTCAGTTGAGAGGGCATAAAATCTTTCTTTTAGAACTGGCGCACAGGTTTTATAAATTCTGAAATTTTTGCTCATTGAGTTTGTAGTGGCATGCTTGCATAAAAAAAGAAAAGAAGAAACACGTGGCAGTGTCCCTAGTTGCTGTGTCTTATTAGTGCAGCGGCAAATAAGCAGATGTTGCCCCCACCCCCTGTCTTTATCCACTAAGGACTTCTTAAGTCCCTGTACTTGCAACTTAAGGCGCATTGCACCGTAAGCCAAAGTAAGTGAATTGGCACAAATATGCAGACTGGCAGTCTGTATCTGTACGCATGTAGTGTATACAAAGACTGATTGGTTTACTGTCTTTTACTTTGAACTATGTGTGCTGTCACCCTTTTATTGAGTGAAAGAAGATCAATGTTTATTTCTCTCTTTCTTTGTGGTTAAACTCAAGCCCTGGCTCGTCTGAAGGGCAGACGGAAGCGTTGGTATGTCTTCGACCAGCACAGCTGCTGTTTGCATTCCTACAAGAGCGACTTGGATGCTGCAGCAAGAAAGCCTCCGTTATTCAGCATCGACCTCCGTAATGCTGCCATTTCCTTCCTAGTGGATGAGGAAAACTGCTTTGTCATTCAGTGAGTGACTCTCTTTGTACTTCATTTCCAAAGCTGCATAACAGCAGGAGTGGGGAGTTCTTGAGGCTCAGTATGGGGAACTTGAAAGACGTTGAATCATGACGAGATTGAGTTAGCAGGGCTTGACTATTTGGCCTTCAGGTTATTGAGGGGTAGTGTCCTAAGTTGTTGCTGACCCTTGTGGCTTGTTCGGAAGCTACAGTGAATGCCTCATGTTGAAAACACATCTGAAAAAAAAAAAAAAGTTGACTTAAGCTCTACAGAGCCCATTGGATAGTGGGCCTTATATAGTCTACTCAGAAAGGCTGAATTTACTTGAATGCATTTGTGAACAAAAGGCATGTACAAGCTAGAATTTTGCTTCAGCTTTTCTTTAGATTCCTAAATATAACTGGATGTGCAGGTGGTACTGAGCTTTATGAAGAACCTGCAGCTTATAGTAGTACTGATACAAAATTTTTGTCTCGTTTTTTGGTTTTTTCATTAAAGGATAATGGTAATCCAATTGATTATGGTATGAAGCCTCAATTCCTACAAAGCATAACAACTGGTTAATTAAGATCATCAAGTATGGTGCAGGTCCAGGTCCCCTTCGTTGCATCAGGAAAATTGGGAAGTAAAGGTTGCATGGTATCATAAACCACTGATGCACACGTCATTTAGCTCAGTGCAGTGGTCACAGGCTGCACCATGACTGTGTCACTGAAAGCTGAGTTTATTAGCCACTTTATAGGATAATGTGAGAGAGAAGCACACCAAGTTTCCCGAGAAGTGGCAACAAAGGATCAGGGGACGTATTCTCGGTCAGTTGATTTGGCGATATCCCTTTGAGTGTGCACTTATTGGATGCTTGAGCACTATATCACATGAAGGCGATAGTTTCGCCGAAAGTAATTGTCCAAGAATATGTCCCCTGGCTTATCCATTGTCAAATGGAGAGAAGCACAGAGTTAGAAGGAAAAAAATTGTCTATCTGGTAGTGCCAACATGGTCATGGTGCTGCTTGCAAGCACTGTACTGGCTGATTGACACACGCATCAGCACTTTTTAATGTACCACATGATTATCATCATCATCATCACCAGCCTATTTTATGTCGTCCACTGCAGGACGAAGGCAATCTGCAGTGGATCCCTGTAATTGCAGATCCCTGCGATCTGCAATTACCCCTGTCCTGCGCAACCGATTCCAACTAGCACCTGCAAATTTCCTAATTTCGTCGCACCACCTAGTCTTCTGTCGTCCTCTACTGTGCTTTCCTTTTCTTGGTACCCATTCTGTCACCCTAATGGTCCAACAGTTATCTAATGTGCGCATTACATGACCTGCCCAGCGCCATTTTTTTTTTCTCTCTTAATGTCTATTAGAATATCGTCTATACCCATTTGCTCTTTGATCCAAACCGCTCTCTTTCTGTCTCTTAAAGTTATGCCTAGCATTCTTTGTTCCATCGCTCTTTGCGCGGTCCTTAACTTGTTCTTAAGCTTCTTTGTCAGTCTCCAAGTCTCCCCGCAGGGGCGTCTGCGTAAGCAGGCGTTTGGTGTGTTGCGACACCACGTACCCGAGCACACAAGGGTTGGACCCTCCCGCGTGTAGCTGTGCGCGGCTTAGCCGTGTCCGGGGAAAGGGGGATACTGGAGGTTGAGCCGATGCTGGGTGTTCGGACCTTTAAGGCCCCCCGGCGGAGGCAACACACCTCTTTGGCCTCTGCTTCACGTAGACGGCACCCCCGAACTGACCCACCCGGGGGACATCGGCAGTCGCCTTTTCCTGTCCTCCTCTCCAATCTTCGTCTTTCTCTCTTGCCTTTTTCATCTTTCCTGTCCTCTCATCACTTCTCCTCACTTCCTAGTTTCCCGGCGGCAAGGCTTAACCTTGCGTAGCTAGCCAGCCTTGGTTATGCTGTATTCGGTTATAGCAGCGATGTACGGCTGGCGTTGGCAGGGTTTCTCTAGCACGAACTCCTGTCACATCCCCCTGTTGGGCTCCATGGTGGGTGGTCGGCATCGCGGCCGAAAACCCTACTGTACTTATGGACAACGCTTTTCCTAAACTCCCTGATCGCCCTCACAAACGAGGGCGCACCGAAGATCTCTTTCAGTTTTTCAGACGACAAGTCCAGAACTTTCCTAGATATCATGTGATTCACTCAGAAAATTCAGACAAACTAGTGCGTAACATTTCACCTGTTCCTTCTTTCGAAGTCTTTAACTGAAGTTTTTGGAACAGGATATAAGGCGTCGAGAATGACAAGTGGTGATCTTCTCTTGGAGCTCCACGATACGAAGCAGTACGAGAAACTGCCGAAACTTGTCTCATTTGGGGAGACCCAAATAACAGTAACTCCGCACCGTACCATGAACACCACCCACGGCGTTGTCTCGGACGCTGACGTGCTAGAGCTCACTGAAGCTGAACTCTTGGAGGGCTTCAGCGAACAGAATGTCATAAATGTTAAGCGAATTAAGATGAGGCAAGATGGTAAAGAGATCAAGACGAAACACCTGATACTCACTTTCGGTTCAAGTGTCCTCCCCGAGTCCATCGAGGCCGGTTATATCAAACTTCGTGTTAGGCCATACGTGCCCAATCCTCTTAGATTCTTTAAGTGCCAAAGATTCGGCCACAGTTCACAGAACTGCCGAGGCCAGCTGACATGTGCCAAGTGCAGTGACAATGAACATTCCTCCGAAACATGCCAGAACGCTCCACATGGTGTCAACTGTGATGGCGAGCATGCCGCATACTCGCGGTCCTGCCCGTCCTGGAAAAGAGAAAAGGAGATTGTGACAAAGTCAAAGAAAACATATCTTTCAAAGAGGCACGTAGGCGGGTGTCATACCTGTCTAAGAGCAGCTTTGCCAATGTGGCGCGTAAGGGGGCAGCGTCACAACGGCCTCCAGCGGCTGTCCGACCCACAGGCAGCGAGTCGGCAGTTACGCCATCTGCCCCCGGGGCGTTTGCAGCTAGCGCTGCTCCGTTAACACAGCAGAGGGGACCATCGACCCTGAAGGTGGGCGCAGCCGAGGCTGCCCCAACCTCCGAGGCCCCTTCCAGCACTGGCAACGGCCAGCGCAGCCAAATCCCTCAGGGAGCCCCAACGACCTCCGGGCTGGTGGGCGCAGGGGTGACTCTCTCGGAAAACCTCGCGCTCGCAAGAGCGCTTGTCCGGCGTCTCTGTAACCTGAGGCATCACTTCTGTTTCCGTAAACACAGCACCAATTTTCTTTAAATATGGATACACAAATCATCCAATGGAATGTCAGAGGGCTTCTCAGGAATCTTGATGATGTGCGAGAACTCATCCATAAACACAATCCAAAAGTGCTGTGTTTACAGGAAACACACTTAAAACCAAAACACACAAATTTTCTTCGACAGCACATTACTTTTCGCAAAGATCGCGATGATGCTATTGCATCATCGGGCGGTGTTGCAATTATAATTAAAAAAAGCATAGCCTGTCAACGTTTACAGCTATGAACGGCCCTTGAGGCAGTGGTGGTTCGAGTTATTCTGCTAAACAAACTGATCACTATTTGCTCACTTTATATACCCCCACATTATAAACTAAGCAAACATGAATTTCAATCCTTTATAGATGAATTTCCAAAACCCTATGTTGTTCTTGGCGATTTCAATGCACATAACTACCTGTGGGGCGACCCTCATATAGATGCGTGAGGACGTCTTGTCGAACAGTTCCTTTTTTCTTCTGGTGCGTGTCTGTTGAATAAGAAGGAACACACATATTACTCTCTTGCAAACAGAAGCTATTCTTCCATAGATCTTAGCATAGTCTCTTCATCTGTACTGCCTGAACTTGAATGGGAAGTTACTGACAACCGTTATGGCAGCGACCACTTCCCTATACTGCTAAGATCACCGAAAGAAAACGAATATCCACCACACGCTCCTAGGTGGAAGATTGAGACAGCTGATTGGGAGAAATTTCGATCTCTTACTAGTATCTCATGGGCTGACCTGTCTTCGTTAGGAATTGATGCTGCAGTCGAGTTCTTTACAGCATTCATAATAGATGTCGCATCTAAATGCATATCAGAAGTAAAAGGCTTGGCCTGCAAACGGCGTGTCCCATGGTGGAACGACGATTGTAGGATAGCTCGTGAAAAACAGAACAGGGCGTGGGGGTTGCTACGCGCTTCTCCCACTGCGGAGAATCTTAGCAACTTTAAAAAAGTAAAATTCCAAGGCAGGCGAACCCGCCGACAGGCCAGACGAGAAAGTTGGCAGAAGTTTCTATGGAGTATTAACTCGTGCAGAGATGAGGCGAAAGCCTGGAACAGGGTCAATAGGATAAGAGGGCGACAAGCATATGCACTCCCTTTGGTAAACACAGAAGGCGATACCCTACAAGATCAGGCGGACTCACTTGGGGAGCACTTCGAGAGCGTGTCAAGTGCCAACCATTACTCGCAATCCTTTCTGAAATATAAACAAATCGAAGAATGTAAGCCACTCATGAGAAAATGTCAACAGAATGAACCATACAACTGTCCTTTTAGCATTGCCGAGTTGAGAGGTGCCTTGAGCGTATGCAAGAGCTCTGCACAGGGATTTGACAGAATCATGTATGAAATGATCAAAAACTTACATAAAGACATCCAAGAAACACTAGTCACAATTTTCAACACCATTTGGGCTGCGGGATACCTCCCGACTGCATGGAAAAAAGCCATTGTGATCCCGGTTTTGAAACAAGGCATACGCTTTTTCCATGTCCAGAAATACAGATAAGAAAGATTGCTTGAGCACGAAGGCATTGCGAATGCTCGCTTCGATGCGCACAAGATGGTCGGTTGTAGATCGCCCTTCCTGAAAACCACATTGAAATGGGTCAAGCATTTTACTGGATTCTAGGAGATGCATGAGACGGCGATTGATCATTTCTTCAAATACCTTACAAAGGCAACTTGTCAAGGCTATCGGGCGGTAACTTGCCACTGAGGAAGGATCTACGACACAACCTGGCAGTACTGAATCCTGCGCGATCTTTCCGCGCTAGGTATCCGCAGCAATATGTTAAATACTATAGAGAACCTAGAGAACCGTACCTAGAGAACCTACCTAGAAGAGAAGCTACCTAGAGAACCGTACATTTCGAGTGAAAATAGGTCCTGCACTGCCGCGTACATTTATACAGGAAACTGGGGTACCCCATGGTGGCGTACTCAGCTGCATGCTCTATGTCGTAAAGACGAACACGCTTCGTGCATCTTTACCACCAGCTATTTTCTATTCCGTCTACGTAGACGATATACAAATAGGTTTCAAATCCTGCAACCTCATAGTCTGCGAGAGACAGGTACAGCATGGTTTGAACAAGGTGTCACAGTGGGCAGAGAAAAATGGATTTAAAATCAATCCTCACAAGAGTTCTTGTGTTCTGTTTACAAGAAAGAGAGGCCTGGTTCCGGATCCTTGCTTAGAACTGTGTGGACAACAGATACCTGTAAACAAAGAACACAAATTTCTAGGTGTTATACTTGACAATAGACTCACTTTCATCCCACACATTAAACATCTTAAAGAAAAATGTCTGAAAACAATGAACCTAATGAAACTTCTATCGCAGAATACGTGGGGTAGTGACAGGACGTGCCTAATGAATCTCTATAAGAGCCTGATTCGGTCACGATTAGATTATGGTGCCGTGATCTATCATTCTGCCACCCCGAGCGCGCTAAAGATGCTAGATCCGGTCCACCATCTAGGAATCCGCTTAGCCACCGGCGCTTTCAGAACAAGTCCCATTGAAAGTTTATACGTAGAATCAAATGAGTGGTCACTTCATCTGCAGAGAACATACATCAGCCAAACATATTTTCTGAAAGTGCACTCTAATCCTCAACATCCGTGTTTTAATACCGTTAATGATATGACATATTCTACACTCTTTCGGAATCGTCCCTCCGTAAGGCAACCTTTCTCGCTGCGTGTGAGGGAGCTTAGTGTTGAAATGGATGTCCCAATCCTCAAACATCGCCTAATGCCTCCAGCTAAGCTGCTACCTCCTTGGGAGTGGCAGATGATACAATGTGATATATCTTTCATGCAAGTTACAAAACACGCTCCAGAGATTGAAATACAAATGCATTTCCGGGAACTCCAGTACAAACACTCCTGTACGGAGTTCTACACAGACGCATAAAAGTCACGCGAGGGGGTGTCCTATGCAGCCGTCGGCCCATCCTTCTCGGAATCTGATGTACTGCATCCGGAAACGAGCATCTTTACGGCTGAGGCCTACGCACTGCTGTCAGCCGTAAAGCATATAAATAAATCACAACTCCAGAAATCAGTTATATATACGGACTCCCTCAGTGTTGTGAAGGCCTTGATGTCTTTCTGTAATCACAAAAATCTAGTATTTAATGAACTCTACTCCGCACTGTGTAAAGCATACATATCTAACCAACATGTGATTATATGCTGGGTGCCTGAACATAGGGGCATCGAGGGAAACATTCTAGCTGACCAGATGGCCACATCAATTTCATTGCATGTAGTTAATCCTACTGCTTCGGTCCCTGTCACAGACCTGAAGCCTTTGTTAAGAAGGAAACTACGAAACCACTGGCGACGCATGTGGGACGAAGAAATAAATAATAAACTGCATGTAATAAAGCCACAATTAGGTAGGTTTCTGGCCTCCTTTAACAAAATCCCGCCGGACAGATGTCCTATTCTGCCGTCTAAGAATAGGACACACTTTTGACACACATAACTTTTTACTCACGAGAAACGAGCCTCCAACCTGTGGTAGATGCGGGGAGAGGCTGACCGTCCTCCACATCCTACTGGAGTGTCGGGAAGCCGAATCTGAAAGAAGGAAACATTTTCTCTTAGCATACCGGCAGCACATCCCCCTTCATCCTGTTATGTTACTTGGTCCAGAACCACTCTTTGACACCAACGCCATCCTAGGTTTTTTGAAAGATGTTGTATTGCATGTTATTAGCCCCACACGTTCGTAGCGCTTCCTCTCTTCAGAGGATGCCGCTGTGATAATTATTTTGAATAGCACATGCCTCTAGGCCCTTGTGGTTCAAGGGCTCTGGCGAGGCAGTAGTGCTGTAAGCAATTTAGCATCTCGCATATTTCAAACAATGCATCATTCTTCTACGATGGATTTTAATGTTCATAGTATTCGTCATTAGTCATCGTCATAATTATGTAGTACGTAGATTTTACGCACTTTACAGCGACTATTTTTAGGCCACTTTACAGCCAAGTCACATCTTCCATAATACATCAACATTACCACTTGTCATGGCGCTCTTTGGCCAAACCTGGCCCTTGCGCCACAAAACCCCACACATCATCATCATCATCACTCTCCAAGTCTCTGCCCCCTATGTCAGCACTGGCAAAATGCACTGATTGTACACTTTTCTTTTCAATGATAACGGTAAACTCTGAGTTAGGAACTCACGATGTCTGCCCTATGCAATCCACCCCATTTTTATTCTTCTGTGAATTTCCCTCTCATGGGCATGATTCCCTGTGATTAGTTGAGCTAGGTAAACATACTCCTTCACAGACTCTAGAGGCTGACTTGCAATCTTGAACTCTTGTTCCCTTGCCTGGTTATTCATCATTATCTTTGTCTTCTGCATATTAATCTTCAACCCCACTCTTACACTCTCCCTGTTAAGGTCCTCAATCATTTGTTGTAACTCGTTCACAGTGTTGCTGAATAGAACAATCTCATCGGCAAACCGAATGTTGCTGAGGTATTTGCCGTCGATCTTTACTCCTAAACTTTCCCAGTTTAATAGCTTGAATACTTCTTCCAGGCATGCAGTGAATAGCATTCGAGAGATTGTGTCTCCTTGCGTGACCCGTTTCTTTATAGGTATATTGCCCAAGATATTGCCCCAAATATTGCCCAAGATATTTACGCAAGCGTCCTGTACACCTTGATTACGCAATGCTTCTATGACTGCTGGTATCTCTACTGAATCAAATGCCTTTTCGTAATCTGTGAAAGCCATATAGAGAGGCTTATTGTACTCGTCGGATTTCTCCATAACCTGATTGATGACATGGATGTGATCCATTGTAGGGTATCTCTTTCTGAAGCCAGCCTGTTCCCTTGGTTGACTTAAGTCCAGTGTTGCCCTTATTCTATTGGAGAGATTATTTTGGTAAATATTTTATATAATACAGGGAGTAAGCTAATGGGCTTATAAGTTTTCAATTCTTTAATGTCTCCCTTTTTGTGGATTAGTATAATGTTTGCATTCTTCCAGTTTTCTGGGACCCTTGCCGTCGATAGACACTTCGTATGGAGAGCTGCCAGTTTTCCTAGCATTATGTCTCCTCCATCTTTGATTAAATCGACTGTTATTCCATCCTCTCCTGTCGCTTTTCCCGTTTCATGCCTTGCAAGGCCCTTCTGACCTCATCTCTAGTTGTAGGAGGAGTTTCTGTATGCTATTCATTATTGCTTCGAATAGAGTACTCATGAGTCCTCTGGGTATTGTACAGGTCACTATAGAATTCTTCCGCTGCTTTATTATACCTTTGAGATTGCTGATGATATTACCCTGCTTATTTTTCAGTGCATACATCTTGGTTTGTCCTATGCCAAGTTTCCTTCTCACTGATTTCGGGCTGTGTCCATTTTTTATGGCTTCTGCAGTCTTTCTCACATTATAATTTCGAATATCACTTATTTTCCTTTTGTTGATCTGTTTTGACAGTTCCATGAATTCTACCTTATCTCTTGAGTTGGACACTTCCATTATCTGTTGTTTCTTTATTGGGTCCTTTGTTACTTGGGAGAGCTTGCCTACTGGTTGCCTTGATGCCTTGCCTCCCACTTCAGTTGCTGGCTCTGAAGCCAGCCTCATTACGGTTTCATTCATTACCTCTTTGTCATCATCTTCATCTCTCTGTTCTAAGGCTGCATGTTTGTTTGCAAGTACCAGCCTAAATTTGTCTGATTTTACCCTTACTGCCTCCCCTGCTTCAAGCCTGAACCGACACAGCATTAGTATGTGTTTTGAACTTGGTCACATTAAAAGATTGCATAATTAATGGTTTGTAGTATGTGTGAGGAATTGATTGATAGGGTTTAATGTTCAACAGCAGCACACAGGCTGTGGGAGATGCTATAGTGGAAAGCTCTGAGTTAATTTTAATCACACTTGAGTTCTTTAATGTGCACTTAAAGCAAAGCACATGAGAATTTTCGCATTCCACTCCCCATCGAAATGTGGCCGTGGCGACTGGGAACCGAACCCGTGACTTTGTGTTTAGCAGCAGAATGCCATAGCTACTGAACCACCATTGTGGGTGCATGCTCGAGGAATTGAAGTCTCATTCCATAATTACTGTGTTGGTATAGCTGTGTATTAAAACAAAAAAAAAAGTATGACACAAGGGTCTTGTGCCAATAATATTTTATGTTTACCTAAATAAATTTAGGTTGGCTTTAATGTGGTTGAAATTAAGTATGAACCAAGTTCAAGTAGGAGTCAACTTTTGTAGTTAATGATCATTTGTGTTTGTTTGTAATGAGCAGTGCAATATAAACGATTGTAATACCTATGATATAGGCTATTGCTATTTCGTTTGCATACATTGGTTCTTTTTTGGTTCCAGGACATGGTACACACAAATTTGCATTTATTGGTGCTCTTTTGGCTCCAGGACATGGTACACTCAAACATATTAGCAGTTTCTGCATTGTAAAGGAGGCTTTATCTCTGACTCTGGTTTTTATGCTGCTTTTCTGTTGAGTCGAATTTGCTGACTTCTTTGAAGTCAGTCACATTTACCAAAGTCATATCACTTCTGGAAAATATCGGGAACCTCTTATTTCAAGGACTTATAATCACTTTCTATTTTAATTACTGAAAATGACATATCATGATAGTTTTGTAAGGCCAAGGTTGTAGCATTACAGCGCAATAAAAAAGCCTGGGTAAATATTCCTTAATTTATTATTGCATTTAATGTAATGTTTATGATATATGCTACATTACAATGTACTCAGCACTGTTACCTTATGCAAGTTTAAAAAGTATAAAGGGCGACTAAAGAGAAACACTAACCTCCATATTCTAAAGCGATTCTTGACTCAAACCTCTTTCTCCATTCCACCAAGTTGAGCACAGCATCACCTCTTGACTGAAGAAGACACTGTGCTTCTGAAGAATTGCTGGGGAGTTGTCAGTGAAGCGCAGTGACCACTTCAGTCAAGGGGCATTGTTGCCGCCAAGTTGTTTAAGTCAAGGTGGAGTATTGAGTAAAGGGACGATCTAGAATACGGGGTAAATTAGTTTGATCTGGTGAAGCATCTTCTCCAGACTTGATTTGTATTCATTAGAGGTAAATAGTTAGGTTGTTAGTGGAGAGAAGGGAGCACAGTTTCTCGTTTTAAATTTCACACCGTTACTACAACTCCAGTGTGTTAGTATGATGCCACAGATTTCAAAGTATATTTGTATGTCTGTGTTGTTTTTATTCATAAAAAGCACTCAGAACTCATTTGGTGTAGCCCTTGGTTCTTTTAGAATGCAATACGATCCTTGTTTATCAATAAACTATTAGCTATTCCCAAGCATAAATTGTCCAAATCTCATAATATGCCAAGGAGCTAGCAAGGAAACTTGGGGCTTACCTTTCGTTTTTGCATATTTTTTGGCATACTAAGATTCTGCTCATGGCAAATTGATCTTTCTGGAGCTTTGAAAGGTATAAGTTACCCCATAAACTTACCATTCCTTTTTAGTCTCCCTTTAAGAGTTTATAACATAATATTTTACTTGTAGAAAACTTCAAGGTGCCCGTTTTCAGTTTCAGTTCAGGCAAGAGAAATTGTGCAGTGTGTTTCAGCGACAATTATCTCCGGTTATTAAAGGTCATGTTTTGAGGCAAGACGAGAATTCTTGCTGCCTGGGATTTCTAGCATTTGCAGACACCGTAAATTGCGCAATAATCACCTCTAAAGTCATCATCATCATCATCACCGTCATCTTTTATTCAGGAGAAAGGATCATATAGAACTCTGTGCAAACATCTGGATCCGTAGCCAACAGCTAGTTGGAAGCCATTCGATATGGTATACATTGTTAAAAAATACAAGCAGGTCATAAAGTGGGTATTCTGAATTGATTTCTTTAGTACACATATTTCAACTGCTGATTTGAAGCTGGTTAGTGTTTTTATTTTTTTATTTATTTAGTAATACTGCAGGCTAATACTTTGGCCCAAGCAGGAGGGGCTTTTCATCAAACAAAAAGAAAGTACAGACAAGTGTAAACAATGTTGCATAATATGAACATAATGCATAAGAAGAAGCGCGGATCATACTGCAACATCGTTAAAACTAATAAAAATGCTTTGCCAATGCAGCCATGTAATCATTTGGCTCAAGTATACCAACGGGAAGTGAATTCCACTCACTCACTCTTCGAGGGAAACAAACATACTTGTAAGCTTTTGTTCTAGCGAAAATTGGCGCAAGCAAATATTCGTGACTGTGTCATGTTCTTCTTGTAGTAGGCCGACATACAGAAGTGGGTAATGGCATATTGTTTTTTCGAGAAAGAGTATTGTGTAGTAGTACAAGGTGATTAGTTTTTCTGCATGTTTGTAGCGTCTGTGTTCTGGTTTGTAAAATTAATGAGAACGGGGAATGTTTCCTGGCATATTTTCCATATATAAATCTCACAGCTTTTCTCTGGACTTGCTCGAGTTCTATAACGTCCTTTTTAGTGTAAGGGTCCCAGACTTCAGCAGCATCTCCTAATTTAGATCTCACTATTGCATCGTAGGTTAATATTTTAATTCTTATGAGCGCGTGTTTAAGCTTTCTCCTTACAAACCATAGTTTAATGCCACTGAGCAAATATCTGAGATATGTGTTGATCATGTAAGTTTATTGGTAAGAGTAGTGCCAAGATATTTATATTTTTCGACTTTGGGAACGGTTCTGTTTTCAAACTGGTAATGAAATTTGCTGAGAGATTTTTTTCTTGTTCCACTTAAAAGTATGTTTCTGTTTTTCCGCATCGAGCTTCATTCCCCAATTCGAACACTAGTCAGTGATTGCTACAAGGCAACTCTGCAACACATCATGATCATCATGGAACACAATTTCCTTGAATATAACGCAGTCATCTGCATATAACTGAACGGATACATTATCAGAAATAACATCAATCAAATCATTAACATAAATTAGATATAACAATTGCTCTAACACACTGCCTTGAGGAACTCCTGAGGTGACCTGACAGGCACTAGAAGTATAATTTCTAATTTCAGCAAACTGTTCTCTATCTTTAAGAAAAGCACAAATCCACTGTATAATACCCAAAGGAAGTTGAATTTTTCCTAATTTGTATAGTAGTAACTTTCCATGGGGAACCCTATCAAATGCTTTGCTATAGTCCAGAAAGAGCATATCTATTTGTCCGGATAAATGAATTATTTGGGAAAGTTCATGCACGATTATTACTAGTTAGTTGAGTCACAGTGGCGAGAATTTTCTGTAGCCGTGCTGAAAAGGTGATAGTAGTATGTTCCAATAGCTTGCAACATGTGTTAGGAATAGATAGAGGCCAGTAGTTTGAAACTGTTAGATGGTCTCCTTTCTTGTGTACCAGCGCAACACACACATTGCACCATTCAGCCGGTGTTTCTCCTAATATTAAAGATAACTGAAAAAAATTTGAAATAAATTCAGATATATGTTCAGAATATCGCCTCAGGAAAGCAATGGGAATGTTATCAGAAGCAGCAGATTTTTTTATACTTATATTTAGCAGGAACACATCGATGCCCTTGCGAATGATTAAAATGTTACCTACGGGCTACATGTGCTTTAAAAGCTCAATCTGATCTCACCCTGCAAACACGCTTTGAAAATAAACATTAAAGTGTTCTGCCACTACTGTGCACTTCCTCTATTTCAATTGTGCTTATGTTAATGCTCTCTATCTTCTATTTCCTTGTCTTAGGTGTAACCAAACCTTTTTAGGATCACTAGAAAGAAATTCTTCAATATTCGTGCTATAGAACTTATCTCTGGCCAAGTTTACCTTTGTTAGTAATTCTTGTTTCAGCACACAATCTGTGGGGTCATGGTCATCCTTTGGTTCCTCTTTCTCAGTCTTTTAATTTTACATTTGGCTTGGATAGTATCTTGATTTATCTGAGGATCCAGCCATTGTTTTCGAACGCTTTTAAAGGGACAAACTCTTCAGTACAGTACTTTACAGTATCCTGAAATCATTGCCATGAAAGCTCAACATTATTAGCAATTATTTTAAAATGTGTATATGGATAATATTTGACTGTTACATCATCGGCCTTAATGAAGTCTCTAATTGCTTTTACAATACTATGATTTCGGTGCTTCTTTGCTGGAACATCGCAGCGAAAAGAGATAAGCTTGTGATCTGATATACCAGGCTCGACCGCTGTTGTTCTGCCAAAAAAACATATTTCACTGAGGAACAGAAGATACAGAATATTATTTCTCTGGGTATCATTACTAGTAACCTGCTGGAGGCTAAGATCGAACATAATGTATGCCGCCAAGTCACCAGAAACCAACGAACCATAATATAAGGGATTCCATATTAAACATGGCTGATTAAAGTCACCTGTTATTATCATGTTTTTTTCCTCTCAGTCTTACGGGATGACCATACAATTTGTGCATATATGAGTCATCAGCATCCGGAACCCGATATACACAACACAAAAAAACAACAGTCCCCAGATAGACACCTTCAAGCACAAACTTTCATGTCTTATGATTTGATCTGCGACTGTTACACGAACTCCGGACTTCGTTATGACTGCAATGCCGCGACCACGAGAATCCCTATCTGTTCTATGCAGGTGATAGTTCGGTGGAACGATTTCATTGTCGCGAATGGCTTCATGCAACCACGTTTCCGAAATGACACAAACAAGGGGATCATATAACAAAAGCAAATCTTCTAGCTTATCTGTTTTATTTACAATACTTATGGCACTGAATGAAAGAAGCCGGAGCTGATGAGCCTGCAAGCATTAGCTTTCAGTTGCTGAGCAGTTCATTCCATAATTTTGTTTGCAGCGCGGTGAGCTGTCAGTTGCAGAAATGTTTTTGCGGGAGGCATCATCCCAAGAAGAATACTGGTCATCAATTTGGAGCTTGTCATGTATCAGCTGGACCTTCTTTTCGCTATCTTTATCTGCCTTCACGCTCTTCTTAAGCAGTTTGCATTTCCGTCGCTTCTCTGCGCAGTAATCACCCCGGATAGAAATATCTGTCCCTCTTAGCTTGTATGCGTTCTGCATGACTGCATGTTTTTCCACGCAGTCCTGAAAATACACAATAATTGGCTTGCCCTCTGGGCTCTTCCCTAGCCTATGTATTCTAGCCACCGTCGAACAGCTCACACCCATTTTTTTTCCAGAAACACGTCGTTTATAACTTTGTCATATAACAATGATGCAGTTTTATTGTGAATTTCTTGAATGCCAAAAAACAATCACTATTGACCACCTACTGCAATCTTCTAGGTGAATCAGCTTACCTTGCTGTAATTTAAGTGTCTCTTCCATTTTGCCTACAGTTGTGACCAAGCTAGCAGCTGCGCTCGTATTTGCTTTTACGCTTTCTTACAACTGAGTAAAACGCTTCTCAAAACTATTGACAGCTTTTTCTCTAGTTTCAAGGCGCATTTTCAAGGATGCGCTATCATCTCTTACTGCCTGTTGTCCATCCATCACTGATTGAAACATTTCTTCAACAGTTGGTCCAGGATTCTCCTTGACGTCACCACACATCATCAACTCGCAGAAACTAAAACAACCATAAGCTATATATATACTAACTTTGGGACACGGCATAACCACTAAAAACCTATTATCACTACGCACCGAACAGTTGCAACCAACGTGTATAAAGAAGACACATTGCGTGGTGAATGACCTGCGCCAAACGCTTTTGCCGTACCCACTGAAAATTCTTGGGTGTAGTAGAGTCTTTATAGGGGGAGTGGCTGGTGACGTCACGTATCCATAGCGTGGGTAAAGGGGTGGGTCGGTAATCACGCTATGTCACCGAGCTTCATCGCTGATGTCGTTGAAGGCATGTCCACTTGGTACAAGCCTTGAGGCTGCCACCAACTTTTAGATATACATTCCCAAAATCTGACATGAAATACATTGGTGTTCCACGTAGCTTTGTCTTGCACTGTGTTGTGAATGCTCTTCAGGAGTCTATCATCTCTTACTGCCTGTTGTCCATCCATCACTGATTGAAACATTTCTTCAACAGTTGGTCCAGGATTCTCCTTGACGTCACCACACATCATCAACTCGCAGAAACTAAAACAACCATAAGCTATATATATACTAACTTTGGGACGCGGCATAACCGGACACGGCAAAATGTATTGGAATGCCAATACATTTTGCCACAAGTTAGGGGATGCATACTGTCTAAAAACTAGTGCTAGTTTTAGAATAACATGCCTTGAGCACTGGCATGCCTCAGTTCCACAGTTGTGACATGTGCACCAAAGTTAGTAACTACAAAGTTAATGTGAATTTTGATTAAAGGGACAGTAAAGGGCAAATACTAAGTCGACGTGGACTGTTTAAATATCATTCCAGAAACCTCGCAACGCTTGTTTCGTGCCAAGAAAAGACTTAGCTTAAGAGAAAATTGCATCTGAAGGGTCTGAATACCTTTTTCAAAATTTAGATCTCCTGCCACCCAACCGGGGGAGTGGTGACAATGCATACGTCATCACCACCCTTTGCTGCCGTCGGTGAGTAAAACGGTGCCCGATAGACGGCGGCACTAAGCCAAGACAGAGTGGTGGATTCGCCGCTGCAGCTGCTTTTCGTTCAACTGGCACAGACCATTCGGGCATCGCACAACATCACATGGAAGTGCAATTCTTCGCTCTGCAGTTTGTGCGAGTTTCGCGAGCCACAAAACCAGCGCAGCACCACGTGATAATGAAACTACTGAAACGTGAAAGCGTGGGCAGTGCAGAGTCGAGCGAAAACGAAACCTTTCGATCGCCCGCGTCGTTGTCAAGGAAAATTTCAATGAGTTCTTTTTTCTAAAAATGAAATAGAACTGAAGAAGTAGCATTTTATTTCGTCTTGAAATATAATACAAGGATGTTTTTTGCAACAAGTGGTTGAGTACCAGTGAGAGAATTTAAATGAGGAGGGCTTTCGTCAGCGGGCAAGTACTTGAATGTTCTGGGGGAGTCACTAATCATGTCCTGCATATAGCTCAATTTATCAATTATTAAGACCTTGTTCACGATAATATTAACGCCTTAGAAATTCTCAAGCAGTTATTTATCACTTTAGCTTGACTTAATATTTGCCTTTAGTGTCCCTTTAACTGAAGAACATGCTGGCAGCACAAATTATAATGCCTGCCTCTGTATGAATCTTAGTAGCAAAAATTATCTTGTTTTGGATCCCTTACATTTGGTAATTAGAAACAGTCGTTGCTGAAAGCACACATATGGTTGACTAGAACAAGCATGCACAATCCCACCATAGGCCATCTTACCTAGGGCTATCATGTAATGTCATCAAAATAGGATGTTGCATGCTTTTCGGAGCCTAGGGGTAGCTGGCGCTATATCCACAGGTTTAGCTACACTATGCCTGCGTCATCGAGGGGCTCCACAACATTCCTCTATAACACCAGCTGATGAGCATAGCAATGAAATGGAGAAGAGTTTTACTGCTTTCAGCTTCTGTAACCTTGATATTGCCTCAAAATTGCAAAGGACCTTCTGGGCGAATGTTCGTTGAACAGTACCTCTGTATAAATAGTTTTCTGGCAGCTATGGCTCATGGAGGCCGATAAGCCAGGGGTTGTGAAAATTCACACACTAAAGCCATGAGCTTAGGAAGGCTGCTATATAATTCACAATACACCCTATTCATAATGTGCAAGTGTGCTTCTCTGCACTGCACATTCACCCAACTAATGGCAGCACCAGTCATCGCTCAAATGATGAAGTCCTAGCTGCACATGCTGGGCCTTGTCTCTTGTGCATGGTTTCATCACAAGAACCACGTCTACATTTTCCATGTCAAAAATGTACAAGCAAACTGTTCTTTTATGCCCTCTTTGTAAAAATGCCTGCACTGCCATTGGTCGGGAAAACTGCCATGCAGGAAGTCTGTTATTGAGCAGCTAATGCAAGGCTTTTTTGCACAAGCACCACATTCATGGCAGCCTTAATAAATTGTATGTAGCTTACTAAGGATTGAATGGGGGCACTTGCCGTGGTCTTGCTTGCCATGTTCGGTCTTGCAGTTTAATGATAGCTTTTCGTTCTTTCTTTGCCTCTCTCTTGCTAAGCTCTGGAGCCAAGGAGTACGTCTTTGTGGCTGGAAACCATGAGTCAATGATGGCATGGGTCATGGCCCTACAGGTAATTGTGCCTTTTTTCTCTCAGTATTGCAGCATAGAAAACTGTGTTGGTGATTTTGCTATATGTAGTCTCACTCTTATAGGAGTCTGTCAGAGTGTCTTATTTTGTAGTCAAGTTTATTTCGAAGAAAAAAATTGTTGCATTGTGTCACATATAGTTAAATAAACTGTTAGATGTTTGCACTTGACAACTATTGCTCCCTTGGCATTTCTTTTTTATGTAGAAACTGCAGCAATCATTACTGTGGCAAGAAAAATTACTGTTGCACGTAAGCATATAATGCCTTTAGTTCTGCAAATTCTCTGTTTCTTGAGGAGCCTCAGCAGCATGTGTTGCTAAAGTGTTCTTAAATAAAAGAAAAACTTTTTTTCTGCCAAGCAGCTAGGAAGCCAATGCAGTAAGGTGTACGTAGGCAACTTATGAGGCAACACCCAATATTTCACAAAATGTGGGTTCCTTGGACAATAGGTCACAGCAAAGAGGGGACCGGAAAGGTTAGCATTAATTAGTTTCACCAAGGGGTTAAAAAATGGCTGTGGCTTAGCTAAGGTTAAGCCCAGGATGTGAAGCATACTAGCCTTTATTTTAGTTGTTGAACCACTGTTTAGCCTGGTGAACTGCTGTTGCTTGGCTATATTTGGTTCGGCTAGACGAAGAAACAACTCATGCAGGCGAGCGCACAAGCTGAGACCCGGCTATGTAGCTACGCGGCCTCAAGCGAGCGCACGAGTCGAGCCTCCGCTTTTGCAGCTGTTATGACGTCATATGGTAGCTACGTGGCGGCGCACGGTGCAGCAAGGAAGAGCGTGGTTGTGCGGCTAGTATGCTTCGCATAATATAATCAGTGGTCATGCAAATGTTAATGCTTTCTCGTGCATATTAATGGCACATCCTATATTAGGCACTTCCATGCTGTTTCTGCTGGCATATGTGCAAAAAGCTTCTTTTTATCCTTCAATTTTTTTAAAGCGTTTAAGTGTTAAGCACAGTAGACTAAGGCAAACACAAAGGGGCCTTGGAAATCAGTTTATCAGAAGTGCAGCTTGACAGCAGCTGGCTGAACCTGTAAGAGACTAAACAAAGCTCACCATCTTATCACATTACCAGATAATTTACCTTAACACAGTTTATTTTGACACATTCACTGCAGCCTGCGACATGGGTGAGTCACAGCAGTTGTTCCCTCTGTGTCGCTGTGCAGGGCTTATTTTGCAGTGTGCAAGTGACATCTTTCCTAGAAATCAACGATTAGAAAAAACATTCGTATTGCTTCAGATCTGATGCACCGTGGCGCCGTCTCTGCACCTTGAGAAAGCTTTAAATCAACGCAACTCCCTGGTGACTCACCGGCCGGCCATGACGCACCAATTTATTATACCAGTGACTCACTGGTGGGTCACCACGCACTGGAATTGAGACAACAATAAGTGCTGCCGCAGTCAAGGGGCAAAAGAGAACTAATGGCTTGTTCTAACTATAATACCCTGTAACTGATCACTGGCATGTAAGCTGTCGCCTAGGTCTGCTTACATTGATGTACTTGTCGAGATGGAAGAAAAAGGAATGCCAATGTCATGAGAGAAACAGGCTAAAATGTGCTATGCAATAAATATTAAGAGGGACAGCTGGTTGCATCAAGAAGGAAACCAGCAGTGCAGGCTGTTGTAAGTATTAATAAAATATTAATGGCTTGGATTTTTAACTTTCTCTCAATTTACTTGTTGTTTCTTTTCTCTCTATCCTTCTTGTTTAAAGACCAGTTTCTTCTCGTAACATGTAACCTTGATCCTTGCTTTGTTGATTTTGTTACTTAGTTGGAACCGCAAACCTGCTCACTAGTGTGGCTACACTTAGACTTAAGGGTACCCTGAAATGGTTTGGACATGTTTGTATATATGTATACTGATGTGATGGGTAACATTCTTGTGCACATAGCTGCATACCATCCCCTACCTTCCTCACTTGAGCTTACTTCCATGCTGATAGAAGTGCCACATGTTCTCACCCACTTGTGCCCATCATACCTAGTTGGGGGACTGATGATACACAGGCAAGAAGTGTAATTGGCTTCTCTTGCAATGTCATCTACATAACTTTTACTACAGCAGTGCATAAATGTTATTCTTTATACTGTGGTAATATATTGTGTAACATCCTTTCTTTAAAAAACAAGAGAAGAAAGGTAAGAAACATGCTATTCATCAAAGCACAGATATATTTCTTGGGGAGATCAAGGGTTATCTGCTGAAGTGTGGGGAATCTATGTTTGTATGTTCTATGTTCATAAAACAGCTTGGAAACAGGAGAGGTTCTGAAAAATATTGTATCTGCATGTTGGCGGCGGCTGCTTGTCAGACAGTGAGGGTAGCTTTAGTTTTGGAAAGTACAATTTGTTTTTAAAAAACAATTCGCTATGCCCTGTTCTAGTGCGAGAGAGCCATGTGTGTGGCCCTCACATGCACCTGCCATTCCATGTCTTGCCAGTGTTACACTTAATTGCTTTCTTAGGGGCACTGGTAAGCCTCTGCTCGCCTCTACGTGGAGCATATGTGTGCAAGCATATGTGTGCAAGCATGTGTGTGCAAGCATATGTGTGCAAGCATACGTTGTGCATATGTGTGCATATGTGCACTGCACATGAGTTTTTCACTGTAGCCACGGTCACTATAACTCAACTTGTCGGAGAGATGAGCTTGAGGTGAAAGTGCTTGATACACTTATCCAACCAAATCAGAAGTAGACAAATTTCCATCATAAGAGGATGTATGGCCTAGTAGGTTATCTGAAGTCATGGCCATGCTGAATAGGCTCTGAGGAGTGGCTGCAGCTTGAGGTTTTAGTCACTTATAATTAATTTCATGAGCATGCTGTGGTGAAATTTTTGTGACAATCCATTGCTTAAGCAACATTCTCTAGATCTAAATCATTCTTTTAATTTTCTTTACAGGGTCTTTAAGCAAAGCCCTATTTTCAGCCTGTATGAAGCTAAACTTTTGTTGCTTTCTTGGGACAGGATTAGCTTATGAGCAGATTAGCAGGTGAGCAGCTGCCTCCAAGCTGCAGCATTTCTAGATGTGGACATAAATGCATCGCCAAGGCATCCCGTGTAGTAGGCAGGCAGGCTTTCGTTGGTTCAGAGAGTTGTTGGGTGGGACACAGCACAACACCCTCATCCCCCATACAGGTCAAAGAGCCAACCACTCAACCATTCAACAAGTCTCCAGTTGCTTCAAACATAGATACCCCCTTTTGTATTTTCTTTCTTTACTGCAGTTTATAACATGCTGTGAACAGGGGAGGGGGTAGAGGGGAACAGGGGCTTGGAGTCGGGCAAAAGACAACTTAGAAACGGTTTGGCTCCATGAAAAATGACTTGATGTTCATGGTACACACTTAGCAAAGCAGGTAGCTGGGTGAGTTGGTTGGAGTTTTTGGTGAAGCTGTGTAAACACACAGAAAGAAAGAAGGCACACAAACAAGCATTGACTGGCAACTCAAGTTTAAATTCATAAAAGAGAGATATACAATACAGGGGGCATGTTTCTATGAAGACATTAAGTAATGTTTAAAAGTAGCCATTTTGAAATAATAAGATGGTTTCTTCGGAGACATGCCATCAGCGGTGCGGACCATGGCATGATGGGTGATATGTGGTAATTAGTTACTAATTAAAAATAATCTATTAACTTTTAACCATTTAGTTTCAGCGGGCTCATAACAATTGAGAAATTGAAGCAGGCTATCCATACAAACCATATCAACTTTTGGATCCCGAAAATTGTGATTACCCGTGGAACTATGGCACACTGAATTTTGGCTGTCAAAGTGCGCAAAATCAAAACTTGGAGGTTGCATGAGCGCGAAGCCGCACCCTTCGAAACAACGTTCTGCTTACGTCGGCCAGCGGTGGGCAGCCAGTGCGCTGCGACAGCGAAGAGCATGGAGTTGCAGTATGCCGGCGGCTCGCTACTGGATGATGCAAGCAGAACGTCGCTTCGAGGGGCGCTTATTTGTGCTCGCTGCAACCTCCCAGTTTTGGTGTTGCATGCTGTGATAGCCAAAATTTGTAGTGCCATAATTCTGCAGGTGATCGAATTTTTCCAGATCCAAAAGTTCATACGGAGAGTTTGCTTCAATTTCTCAGTTGTGATGAGCGTGCTAAAACTAAATGTTTAAAAGTCAGTTAATTTGGTTAATTAGCAGCTAATTACCACATATCACCCATTACCCTGTGGTTGCCACAGCTGACAGCATATCTCCTTTATCTCAAAACGTCTATTTTCAAATATTGCTTTTAAAGTCTTCATATTAGAGCTCTGCATAGGCCCTGGCTGGCCCACGGACCGGGCGCGGGCTAGGTAAGCAATTGTTGACTCACTCCCAGGCCGGGCTCGGGCCTAGGAGCTTTGGGTCCCAGGCCTCAGTCGGGCCCGGATTAGACAGGGACATGCTATTTGCAACTGCACAGAACTGAAGACTATAAAAATTGCATCCCTCTGCATATTTTAGATCAGTGATGTCTTTAGGTTTATGGGAAAGTCTAGGCAGGCAGGCCACGACACATCAGCTGTATGCTGCACAGATTAGAGCAGATCAGTGGCAGCCTTCAGCCGCGAAGAAAATAGTACCAGTGATCAACCGCATCCACTGTACGCCCCGTCATTTAATGTGATCAGCATTAGCACTATCTGTCTGTCTGTCAGTCCGTCCGTCCGTCCGTCCGTCCGTCCGTCCGTCCGTCCGTCCGTCCGTCCGTCCGTCCGTCCGTCCGTCCGTCCGTCCGTCCGTCCGTCTGTCTGTCTGTCTGTCTGTCTGTCTGTCTGTCTGTCTGTCTGTCTGTCTGTCTGTCTGTCTGTCTGTGTCTGTCTCTCTCTCTCTCTCTCTGCCCGTCTGTCCATCCATCCATCCAAACTGACTAACTAGCTAGCTAGGTAGCTAACTAACTAATTAACTAAGTAACTAAAACTCCATGTGGCCCAATTGGGGTCTAGTAACTTGAGTCACTACATATGTCCTTAAGGTTATGGTAGTGTCAGTGTCGTCATACAGTCATGATCATTCCGTTCTAGTCATGCCATTCTTGTAATGCTGTCATAGCGTCATTATCATTTCAGAAACGTCATCAAATTGTCATCATACCCTCATCATCATACTACCTTTGCAGTTCCATCAACATCATTCCCTCGTAATCATGCTGTCATTTTTGCGAAACGCAGAAAACGCTTGTTTCCCATGCATTGGCGCACATTAAAGATCCCCTGTTAGTCAAATCTTCAATCCCCCACTACGGCATGCCTCATGTTCAAATCATGATCTTGGCATGTAAAATCCCACAATTCAATTCAAAATATGATTGTATATGAGTAAAAAGAAGTTTATAGTGGTCGTATGTTATGGTATTCCTGAAAACCAATAGACCAGCCTATTTAAATTTACATTCGCGTTATTGGCTCGAGTTTTATCACTGTACATCCTAATGATTATATGAGATTTAAAAGTGAGATGAAATGGCTGGCGGTATGTATGGGAATGATCATCTATGCCTTTGCTATGGTATATTGCCACACAAATATTTAGAAAATGTAGTATGGCCATTCATATCACACTTCAAAGCATGGTGATCACACTTCACACTTCAAAGTATGGTGATCGGAAGATTTACTTTTCTGTATCTTCCTTTCTAAATCTAAGCAGGCATTGTGCCACCCCTGGTAGCTGTTGCCAGCCTGATCCTTCCCTTTTTTCCTAACTGTCCATTGTATATGTGTGTATTCATACCAAATATTCTAGTAATAATCCGTGCATGTTTGACTAGCAATGAAATTTAATGTTTATTTCTGTCACAGCTAAAGTAGCCAGAGAGAGGGGATGCAGGGCAAGAAGCTGCTTTGATGCAGCTTGAAGACCTCTCAGTGCCCATTGATCACATGAGAGTGTCTTCACAATAACTAAGAACTCTACCTAGCTTTGTATAAGCTCAAGGGCTAATGGGTCGAACAGGACCGGGCCAGGCTGGGCCAAGTCAGGCTGGGATAGAACCTTTTGAGTCCGGGCCAGGTACAGGCCAGGTTTCAAATAGCCAGGCTGGTCTTGGGCGGGCCAACGCATGGTACTTTCGGGCTCGGGCTGGGCACAGGCCTGAAAAACCAGCCTGTGCAGTGCTCTGCCCTGTATAGCCCATAAGAACAATCTTCATTCATGTGCAGTGCACATCACATGTCTGAAGGAATAGGGCTCAATTAGCACAGGGACTGAACATTTCTGTCCGTGCATTTTTATGTACCAAAGAACGAGGGGCAAGAGATGTCATCTCCTTCATCACAGCACTGGCACTCAGTTTGTGATCAAAAACTAAATTTTTGGGGGGTGATGGCAATTGAAGCATGTCTAGTGTGCTCTTTACCTCTCTTACTGAAGTAATATAGAAACTCAGCCTTCTGTGGCACAATATGAATGCATCCAGTGTGCATCCAGTGTGCATCATTGGTTCAAAATGTTACAAGAGAATCTGCTGTGTTTATTAGGCATACTGCAATATGGCGAAATTCTTAGTACTACTCAAAATTAAAGCTAAGACTGGCCGTAATAACATAGGATGTAATTTGTTATTGTGTGCATGAGAAAAAAATTCCATGCCGTGATTACTGGGTTAATAGCCATTGATCAGAGCAAAAAACAATAAAACTAGCTTCTGCATTATTACTCCTTTAAAAATAGCAAAGTTACGATGGGCATTAATATAGTAATTTTCTCAACATTAGAATTTGTTTCTTGTCAGTATATATATAAAAAATGAAATAGAGTATCTACTAAAGTGGGTAAGAGTAACTGTGCACAGTTGTCTGTGTCACTAAAAAGTAGCGGTGGTTAGATGGATAGCAGAAAGGAGAGGGCTTGTGTGAAAAAGTCTAGAATGGCACAATAAATAGTATGGAGCATACTTACTGCTCACTTGGTGCCTTTGAATAGAAAAACTTCTTTACTGCAGGCCAACAGAGACCTGTGCCGGGAGCAAGAGCCAGTTAATTCTGCACAAATGGAGGAAGATGACGTGGCGAAGAGAAAAATATCTCTACCGGTAAACAACACTTGGTGCTCTCAAAGAAGGGGTGCATTGTAAGCAAAAAAAGGCAGCGAACAGATGCTTCTGTGCTTTCTCAAAGCTTCTTGTTTAGGATGGTATTTCTTTGATATAGCTTATTTTAAAAAGGTACTGTGGCTGTTTGGAATACCCCCCCCCCCTTTTTTTTTTGGTGGGACTGTTATTTTCTTGCAGAATTTTGTTTTACAGCATTATTTTTACATTACTAAATGGTGATCACAAGGTGGCCTTTATTTTTGTAGCACAATGACACCATTTTCATTTTCTGTGTCCAGGCTGGTGTAAGGATAAACGAGAGCAGGACGCCAAGGCAGTGTGATGAAAATCAAGGGACAGCTGGCCATGGTTTGGCACCTCACTATGAGCAGTGTGGCAGGAGACTTTCGCTACAACACTGGAGAGGTAATGTCTATGGTGCCTGCTGTAATGTATTGCCTCAGTAATTTAGCATCATAGTTGCACAACCATACCTTTGTGTGCTTTTAGTGTTTATTATCAGCAGCCTCATTCAGCTGATTTCATTGTGCTATGGAAGAGAGTTACATATTATGCCAAATAATTCTGCTAATATGGTTATAAACGCATATTTGCTTGTTTGAGATCCTACCACTGTTTCCTTTTTTTCAAATAAATTTGGCAGGTGTTGTTTCTTTTTCAGCCATTGTAAGCAGCTGTATGGGACAGAGTAGGAATTTCAGCAAGACATAAGAAATGAAAGAACAATAACATATGATGCAATTCTTATTTATTTATTTATTTATTTATTTATTTATTCACAATGCCGTACAGGCACATCGGCATTGAGTAAAGGGAGTAACAGTTTCTACAGAACAAAAAAAAAGTTAGCATCACATGGCATCCACCCGTTCGTAGCAATTGCCACAAAGGAATCCCATAGGGGTTCCTCATAAGTAAAGCATCGCAGTTTATGAAAAATTCGTTCTGGTCCGGGGCTCAAACCCAAGACCACCGCGGGTTTGAGCCCCGGACCCCGGATAGTACAGAACAGAAAAAAGTTAGCATCACATGGCATCCACCCGTTCGTAGCAATTGCCACAAAGGAATCCCATAGGGGTTCCTCCTAAGTAAAGCATCGCAGGTTATAAAAAATTCGTTCTGGTCCGGGGCTCAAACCCGAGACCACTGCCTTTCTGGTACAGCCGCTCTACCATCTGAGCTAACCAGGTGGCTAGAAAATGGCAGGGCGAAGTCGAATTTGTTAACTACTCGAAGCAAGGTTTGACATAATAATCCTTTGTAGAAAAGAACTATATTATGTCAAACTCTTGCTTTTGCTTACGTGATCGCCTCTGTTTTGAGTTTCAAACGTATTGCTTGCCCAGAAAATGGCACGATCATCCAGCATATGAAGCAGAAAGAGAACTTGTAAAGGTAATCAATTTGCTGAGCAAATGTATTCATGGATGAATACAGAAGACCAATGAGTCGCTCAACCAACTCATCTGGTGTCACTGCCCTAAGAAAACCTTGTCAGTGCTTACACATTGAAAACTGCAACTAACTGTCCTGTAGCCTACTGAAATAACGGTAATTCTGCACGAAAAGCTGTTCTGGAGGCCCTTGGAATTGTTCCAGGTCTGTTTTGTAATATTGCCCTTGACAGGATGGACAAAGAGCGTGTTGGCAGGGCAGAATTCTATGACTGTTGAGAGCAAGGAAGGACGACGGATAAAAAAGAACACTAAGAAGGGTTTTGGAGACGCCTGCAAGAAAGTCAGCAGTGAAATACATTCTCCTGGGGCATTTTGCGCATCCACAAGCAATATACGAACATAGAACTTCATTTTTCTCAAATTGCATTCTTTATGAATTTGTCAAATTCAATGTACCTTTTCTCATTAAGTATTCATCCCATTCCAGTGTAACTTTCTACACATGTACTACAACCAGTCATAAATATTCTGAACTAAAAAAATCTCTGATGATATGAATGATAACACTGGAAAAATTTACACTGCAAGAAACCCTCCTTGTGGCTTTGTGCAAGGAGACATATTTTTTTTCGGTGCGAACTCCGAAGTGGATATGATACCTCTTTAGTTCAGATGTAACCTATGGGTATTTAGAATAACACTGGGTAATATCATCAGATTCCTCTGCATGATTGCAGAGAAAAGGTACATCAAATAATTAAACACACCTGAAATTCTACGAGTGGTCTACAGAAAAGGCAAACCATCTAGACACAAACAAAGTCTCTCATGTTGTACCCAAGAGCATCTTTTGTAAGCGCATGAAATTTGATGCGAATATCTACAGCCGTTTCTAAAATATTACGTTAAAACTAAAATGCACTATTTACCCTACCATACCTCCTTAACGTGCACCTAAATCTGAATACACGGGTGTTTTCGCATTTTGCCCCCGTCGAAATGCGGCCGCCATGGCCGGGATTCGATCCCGCGACCTCGTGCTCAGCAGCCTAACACCATAGCCACTGAGCAACCACGGTGAGTCCACCTTGCCTACCACGTGACGGTATCGCTGTCAGTTTTTTTTTGCCTTTGGGTGCCTTGCTTTACTGCTAAAGATGCGTAGTGTTTTCTTTTTTGAGTGTACAGGTTGGCTGAGTGCAGTCACGTGATGGTTGTAATTTGTTTGTGAGTGGTCGTATATGCGCATTAACTTTCTAAAAAATATTTGAAATAATGCGCGCGGGTACTCTGTAATTATTTTCGACGTGCAGGCATAGTGTCCAGCCCACAATCATGCACAATGGGCCTACTTGACTTGACTGCTACAAAATTTGCTCCAAATAGTCATTTTTGTTTCTACAAAGCCTGCTCCAAAAACGCTCGTGGCCATTTCCATCACTGGGTGTCACACCTTCTCTTTATCCACAACTTGTACTGCTGTTGCTCTTCCTTTATCTTTGCACACTCTTGTGGAATGATGGGAAGAGAGAAGAGAGAAAGCAAGGACAGGAAAGGTAGGGATTGTCAATTACTCCCAGGAGATGATCTGCTGGTAGTTATGGGCTGGTTACATAGGTGGCAAAATGAGGTGTGCAACCACTGTAAGACAGGTTGCAATACTGAACAGCAGCTTCCAGAATACATTGCCAGCTGCTAGGAAAGTTTGGGTATAAAGCTATGTACATCTTGAGGTCACGGATTAACTGCTCCACCAGAACGCCATGGTATGGTACAGTGTAATTAACCATGGTGTTATCCCCCTTTTTGCCTGCCTAAGTTCTTAGCCTTTTTACTTCTGAATGCTGGACTGTTGCTGGAGACAGTCACTTTCATATGCTTAAGCTCATCACATTGTATGACTGAAATGACAGTGTAAGAGTCTTCGGTTTCAAGTTTTACACCTGCTATTTGTGTACATTGATAATAGCAATGGAGAGATGTGTGCATTTTGAACACACTCTCCCTCTTAGGCTCAGCAGCACTATTACCTACAATTGCTTGAATATAGAGAAACGACAAAGAATGAAAGTGTCCAATTCAAGATATCAAATAGAATTTGCGGAACTGTCAAAACTGATCAACAAGGAGAAAATATGGGATATTTGTAAGTGTAATGCAAGAAAGACTGAGGAAGCAGTAAAAAATGGACGCAGCATGAAGTCAGTGAGGAGGAAACTTGGCATAGGACAAAACAAGATGTATGCACTGAAAGATAAGCCGGGTAATATCATCAGCAAACTTGAAGATACAGTAAAAACAGCGGAACAATTCTATACTGACCTGTACAGTACCCAGAGCAGCCACGATACCTCCATTCGGAGTAGTAATGAGCAGGTTACAGAGGCTTCTTCTATAACTAGCAATGAAATTAGAAGGGCCTTGCAAGACATGAAATGGGGAAAAGCGGCAGGAGAAGATGGACTACAAGTCGATTTAATCAACAATGGAGGAGACATAATGCTTGAAAAACTAGCAGCCCTTTATACAAACTGTCTATCGACTTCAAGGGTCCCAGAGAACTGGAAGAATGCCAACATTATACTAATCCACAAAAAGGGAGACATTAAAGAATTGAAAAATTATAGGCCCATTAGCTTACTTCCAATATTATATAAAATATTCGCCAAGGTAATCTCCAGTAGAATAACGGCAACACTGGACTTCAGTCAACCAAGGTAACAGGCTGGCTTCAGAAAGGGATAAGGTGATAAAGTGGTTGGTTTTTTTGGCGTTTAAGAACTTGGCTGTTTAGGCTAAAGTTGTGCATTTGGTTCAGTTGCATGATTCACATATGGCTGCCTGAATAAGATGCTTCCATGCTGGCGACTGCACGATGTGGTTTCTGTAATGATTAGTGTAATGATCTTGGACAATCAAGAATGCTTTCAGCAGTATTGACTTGTTTAGCTTGTGTAGTTTACACTCTGTGCTCTTACTAAGCAGCAGAATAAGCACAACTGATTTTTGTGGTAACTACAGGTTGGCGATATACTAATGAAGTCTCTCTTATTCAAAGTAGTAAAAAAGAGTACTGCCCAAGTGGTTATTTGTGATTGCCTTATTGCACTTTTGGACTGGGTTTCCAGTGAAAGAGGACAGCGAGCTTTTCCTCCAGTCACTCCACTTGTTACTGTAGTATATTCCATAATCCAAATGTTGTACCATTTCCTTGCGGTGCCATAAAGAAAGAAAAGTATGTTTAAGCTCTTACCTTTATCAGTCATCAATTCATTTTGTGAGCAAGCATACCCATGAAACTTTATCCAGGAAGTTGGAAGGGCTCATTTCCCTTAAAAATTTGTCTTCATGATGTCACCTTATGGGTGGTTCATCACTTGCACCATGGCAGCTCTAAACTGTTTCTTTTTTTTTTTAATTGCGTGTTCTGGGTCTGAAGAAGCCAAAGAATTCCTATGATTACATCTAGCTGACAATCCTTTGCAGCTCTTATATAATCTTGTCAAAAGAATTCAGAGTTCTCTTCCACGTTGATAAATCTTCACAGTGACTTGCTTAGCGAGTCCTGCCACAGTTGCGCCTGACTTGGAAGTGTCCCAGGTGAGGAACTCTGTTGAGCCAACTCTGAGTTCCAAGCTGATCGGCTCTTTGCCGTAGGTCTAGTACCTCTGGACAAATCTGTGTCCATCTTGGTGTCAGCCGGTTGTAGTATGAACGCACATCAGCTTCAAGTTGTCATAGCTGCATCAGAAATGTAAAGAAATACAGGTGGAGTGGTCTCTTTACTCTGACATTGTATTAATCTTTCTCTTCCATGCCCCTACCCCTAGGCATGGTCATTGCCTTCCTTATCTTTATGGAGGCTATGCTTCTCTTGACCTAGGCACTTCACAAAAGTAATTATTGCCTCACACTTCCTATTCATCTTCAGGACTCCTTTCTCAGACAGGCACTACAAGTTTTGCAAGAATATGTTGTCTATGTGAACACATACACATATTGACTCAATCAATGGCTCTTTGCTTTGGTTTTATTTATTTGCCTTTCTTATTTGGTGGCCATCAACAGTGTTCAATGAGACTTTTGTAGGTTTGTGAAACTGGTGAAGACTAAGGAGACAATGTGAGACCAGGAAGGTGCTACTTGGCAAGGTTCTGTAATGTCAGAGAGGCTCTATAACAGCACTGAGGTGTTACAAGATTGGCAAAACTGCCGTCATCAATCTTTTTTATGCCCACTTAAAGGGCCCCTGAAACGGTTTGGACAAATTTTGTAGGCTTGTAGGGTACAGCTAAAGTTACGCATTTGCACCACAATTTTTGTGAAACGCCTCATATTAAGAGAGCTATGGACGATTACAATAACCCTCCTCCATAGTCATGCATTTTCTCCTCAACTCGTTCGCCGGGTGATCGGGGCTAAGCTCGGCCTTCACTGGCTCTGCGTCATGATGGCACGTCTTGTCGTCGACTTCTGGTTCTCTAGGAGCGAGTGCACGAAGCCTCTCCAAACTCTCCACCAGCTGCTTAGCAGTCGACCCCCAAGCGAGAGCTATGGAAGCAGTGTGCATTGCGAGCATTCTGTCGTAGCGCCAAACGTGTCTGTTATCCCGGTAACCACAGGCGAGCTGGTCGTTTCGACAGATGGCTGGAGGCATAAACTCAAGCTGATGAAGGAACTTTAGCGTAGACATATGTAAGCGGCCTGATCGATCTGCACGGTCCAGCCACCTGTTGGCGCAGAGCTTAACCAGCCAAACAAAGCGCTAATATTGCTCTAACCAAGTGTAAAACATTTTAAACATTTACAAAAACAATGTGTTAACGATTACACTCTTGCAAGAAATTTACACCAGCAGCAAAGAAGAATATATTTTGTTACTGGTACTGTGTGTGGTTGAGCTCTGTGCCACCAGGCGGCTGCACCATGCAGACCATTCACATTTGCGCTTCTCATCCCGTGAAATTACATGGTGAAATGGCCAGGCCCTGTCCCCGTGGGCTTGTGTTTACCCTAATACCGGGCTTGCGAAACACTATTGCGTTAGTAATCATCTGGTGTAAAGTGACGGTCGCAAATGCGCAAATCCTGGTGCCGATCGGATAACGGCAGTCCGACGTGCTGCAGCCAGTCTGCTTGTCTGCTGCCTTGCAGAGCGACACGATGTCGCAGCTTGACATATTGCCAGTCGCTACGTTTGCAGTCCACAGCGAAACAAAGTCAAATCATAGTACTCGTGAAAAGACTGAGACCGACTCCGACTGCGGAGCTCTCATTAAAATGGAGCACGTTGTAACGCAAGCAGACGACACTTGCTGTGTGCCAGAAGTGCTTAAGTGTAGTGAGAAATTGTTCTTGTGCATTCTCTTTCTGTTACTTTCTTTTTATAGAAACAAATTAACTAACATTATTAACTATTACGAACATTTGTTCACCATAAAGGTGGAAAAATTATCGATGACGCGCCCTGAGCAGTCAATTGGATAGCTCACCCTAGTGACGTCAATTGGGTGATTTACGTCATATAGTTAGGGGCGGCTGGAAATTCCACCGAGCAGTGTGCCGCAACCGGCAGCGATGTACATTTTTAAAACCTTATAATAAATTGCACGCTTTACGCGGAGCACTCAGATGCGTCAATTAATGATCAGGAGGACCTACTCTAACAACTCAGTACGTTTGTGCAATATAATCAAAATCTTTTCAGGGTCCCTTTAATTATGAAGACCTCTTCCAGTGATCTACAATTATTCCTTTGTTGCATAAGCTGACACTATCCTATGCCTGCAAATGTTCTGTTCTCATCACACCCCACAAACCTCTGCCATCCTCAACTGTACCCGCTGCGGTTGCTTAGTGGCTGTGGTGTTGGACTTCTAAGCACAAGGTTGCAGGATCGAATCCTGGCCACGGCAACCGCATTTTGATGGGGGCAAAATGCGAAAACACCCCTGTACATAAATTGAGGTGCGCGTTAAAGAACCCCAGGTGGTCCACATCTCTGGAGTCTCCCACTGCGGCGTGCCTCATAATCAGATCGTGGTTTTGGCACATAAAACCCCACAATTTAATTTTGAATCCTCAGCTGCATTTTCCTTGCCTTGTCACCCATTCTGTTACTCTAATTGGCTATCTGCTCTACACATTACATGACCTGTTCAACAACACTTAACTTCTGCCTTTGATCTCAACTAGATTATAAAATAAACCTTCCCTGTTATAAGACAATACTTGCCAAGTATTATTCCCTTACAGGCATTAAGGAGCCTGCAATTATACTGGAAAGACTGCCTGCCCTTTCCTGTAACCTCTTAATATCTTTACAACCTTTTGGCTTATTGTGATGCACCTATAAACATGAATTTATTAAGATGTCCTCATGAAGCAATGCGTCCAGTGGGACCAAGAATGCTGAAATTTTATGACCAATATTCCATTGATGCCATCCATGTTATGGTGGAGAACAATACCACTGCGCTGATACTATGACCTCCAAGATCAGGTTATGTGGCAGACTTGGGTATTGTTTCATGTCAACACAGCAGCAGAGCTTCAAACACAATGGGAATGAAGAAAAGGACAGGAAGGCTGTGAAATGCATAGTAGAAGCAGCTTGTGATTGCCAATAACTCCTCTGTTAAAAGGCACATTTGACACCTTTTTGTCACATAAAGTATTTGACCTGGTGCCTTTTAATACCAGACACATTCCACACCTCTGTTAAAAGGGGCTGCTGAACCTTGAATAGAAGGATTTTACCGTCTCAAGTGTGCCATGACTATGGACTATAATTATTTTAAAATGGAAATTTTTGGTGATGTCACCATCATAATCTAGTGGTGGGCTAAATGTACCAAGCAGGCTTGATGAAAGAAATCCTGCTGGAAGCACACATTTCCTGCTGATATGATTTTCATTCTGTATTGTCGTCAACTTCACTGACAGGATAGGTTGCAGAAGTGTTGAAGCGACCGTGAATGCCATTGGGTACAGTGAGACATTGCTGTGGATTTTGCGTCATGCAAAAATGAAAGTTATGATCATGATATAGCAAGTGGTGGTTGTAACAGTAACATTGATAAGCAAAACCGGGTAATGGAAGCATGAACGTGATTTGTGCAGGAGAAAAAAAGGTGGCCTTTATTAACAGTATATTTATGTCAACCAGCTGAGCTGCAGCTCTAGTTACTGATGCAAAGTTCTTAGCTAATAATGTGATGCTAACATCCAATTAAATAGTGCTGATTTTTTTCTATTGTTACCTACTTAAGCGACTCTCCCTTAACTATTTCTGCCTTTAGTTACTTTCTTAACTTCTATGCAGGAAATGACGAAAGTTATACAAAATTTTACAGAAACTTCCCAGAAATGGCACATGCAGGCAGCCATGTTTCCAATTCAAACATTTAAGCAGCCCATAATAAAGAGAAAAACTACACACAATGCCACTAACATTAACAAGCACCACCATCTAGTGTTCAACTGCAACTAAAGCAAGCTCAATTGAATTGAATTCAGAGGTTTTACATGCTAAAAACACAATTTCATTACGAGGTAGTAAAGAACTCCGGATTAATTTTGACCACCAGGAGATCTTTAACGTATCCCCAATGCATGGCTCATGAATGTTTTTGCATTCCCTCCCCCCCTCAAAATGCGGCTGCCACAGCTGGGATTTGATTTGAATTTGAGCAGCGCAATACCATAGCCACTAAGCCACCACGGCAGGTCACTAAAGCAGGCTGACGAATATAATCATCATATGTTCACACTGCGCAGTAGTATGTTTCTTCATGACAACTCTGCTCGTCATTGGCTATATTAATGCAAATTCCCTAGACTATAGTGGTCAGCAATAAAGAAGGGGTTAGCAACAGAGAAGTTGTAGCATACAGTGGAGTAGTAAATGAACACAAAAAAAGCTCATTCAAAGCATGAAAAGAAAGTAAGCACAACTCAAGTGACAGAAAATGTTTGTAAAAGAAGTGCTTACATATCATGATCTGAAAACTGACCATGCTTTAAATTTATTTTCTTTATTGCAGCTAAGCCCTGGCCGATAGCCTCTTTTGCGCTTGTCAACCATCATCCTACAATTGAGGACAACTGTTCATCACATCCTGTCACTGCCATGTGCACTACTCTGGAAGAAAACACTGCCGAGATGCAAAGAACAGACTCACAAAATAGGATGCCTCTTGTATCAACATCTTCATCTGAATGTGTTTCTGCAGTACCTGGGCCTATTCAGTGTTGTGCTGAACACCGTAAGGACAGTGGTACTGTGATACCACCACTGCGATGTAGAGAAGCAAGTGGGGGAAGGAATCACTACAGGAGGGCACCACTGCGGAGGTTAGATTTTAAGATTAACTTATAAAACTTTGAAACAGGTGCTTTTTTTTGCCAACATTTGAAATGCTACTTCGGGCTATGTCTATTGCTAGCAGCTTCTGGTGACCGCTATGCCACTCGGGTATTGCTACAGCTCCCAATGACGGTAGGGTAACTGACTTAGGCCTATTGTTCCTGAATAATAGTCCCAGCAAAGAACCGCTTGTTTAATGTGTGTGCAAGACGAAGTTTCATTTTGGCCCTTGTCTGAGTGCCCAGTATGGACGAAAAATGTTTTCCCATTTTTGCTTTCTCCATTTCTTAAGCTGTGATCAACAGTTTGAAAGCATATATTTTTTTTCACCTAGGAGAGCCAAGAAGGGACTGCAGCATTCTTTTTTCATCATTATTGTTACCTTTTGCAGTGCTTCTATTTGTGGAGGCAGCACATTGAAAAATGCATGTTAATGGTCTTCAGAAAAAATTATTTGAGAGCAGTGTAAATTTAGCATAAATTTTAAAAGTTTTATGCACATCGAGTTTTCTTTCTTACAGATATGACATGTTGCAATACTATGGTTGATCTTCACATCATAGCAGCGAGATTTTTCTCGTAGTCTAGCATATGCACCTAAACTGTTCATGCTACAATCTAAAACTTAACTACACCAGACATTTGTGCTAAGTGTGATACATAACTTCGTCACTTGCCAGCCAGTACTGACTTGGGGAACCATACAACCTAGAACCATTTACATCATAGGGAGCCATGGCTACCTTTGCATCTCCTTTTTTATTGACACTGAGCTCGAAATGCCTGTTAACTTGCAAGTTACATTGTTACAAGTACAACTTCAAAGCAGTGTACCTTTCTCAAAACCATACCACATGCAGATAGACATCTATCTGTCACCTTGTGTGCCAGGAACTACTCGATATCTGCCCCACACATGCATTTCCTGTTGCAGACGTCACTGGTGCAGAAGTCATCATAGCATGGACATGCTGTACCCGACAGGGCCAGCAGTAGATGTGCACTGCACACAATGTAAAAAAGAGTCATGTTGTTAGCATTGCTATGCAGTAATTGCTGCTAGGTACCTTGAGACCTTGAGGAACACAAATTCTGGAAAGCTGCCATTCGCCGATAACAGGTGTATGATATCGCATTCAGAGTTATCATTCAGGATGACAATATAATATCCCATTGGTAATAGGCAACTGTGGCTCTGTTAAGCCCTGTTCACTCTGGTAAAGCTGTTTCCGGTTGCGTGATGAAATGTTCATTGCTGCCTGCCAAATCTTGCAATGTGTGCTGTGTCATTTGCAAGATAATTTCTCACAGATTTGTTCCAAATTCATGGTTAGTGCGAGAGCGTTTGGTCTACATGTGTATCCAAAAAATTTTGCCCATTCTATGCATTGTGGGAATCGGAAAGATTATCTTACACGAGCCAGCAAGCCAAAAATCCTGCGTTCTGTTTGGCTTATGACAAGTGATGCTTCTCCTGCGATGAAAATTGGTCTCGGGCCAATTGACGCAATGAGGGCTTTTTCCAGTCAGCAACAAGATTGACGACTGGAAAATCTACGTCGTGGGACCAGAAAAACCCTACCAGTGTGAACATGCCCTTCATGCATTCTGGTAGATAATGCATGGATCATCCTCTCTGCTTTCCTGATGTTGCTCCCAGCAGCTTCCACTTACAAGATGTGAAATGTATGCTTTCTAAGCATCGTTTTATGACCAGCAATTATCCGATTAGGTTAATTGTTGGCACGTCCACGTGCTAGCAGAGCAAAGTTTTATGCAAGAATTCTATGCAACTTAATGAAGCCATTTGGTAAATATCTGATTATTAGTGGAAATCGTATTTGAAAGTGTGTTTAAAATTTCCTGGTTATAAAGGCTTATAAGAGCCCATTTTGAGCTTGCTCTCATGAATATGTTGTAATCATTTTTAAAATTGACCACTCCTCATTTCAGTGCTATAAAGGCACTATAATAAATGAAACTAAAGCTGACAGGATAATACCAAACACGCCGAGAACCAAGTCTACTTCTTTTTCTGCCTAGCTTCTTGGTATCAGAGAAGCCTTCTCACTGCTTTTCCTTTTAAAGTGAAGCTTTCTTTGCCTCTTCCTTCGACTTTCCCACTGCTGCTGCTGCTCCTGTCGCGAACACCGCGTCGTTGGGGGGGGGGGGTTCAGAATGTGTTTATAGATGACAGGCGCGAGTCAGAGAGGAAAGGCGATGGGAGAAACTCGTTTTCACCCCACCACGTTGAATGTGCACAATGCCCTCTGGAGCTCCATGGCCGTCGCCACATTAGCTGCTTGACAGCTGTAGTTATCTGTGACTCCCTTCAGAAGCATGGCAGAAACTGCAGCGCTTTTCTTTCTAATAATGTGCGAGGCCAGAGGGGACGCAGATATAACTGCAGAGAGTAGGGAGGAGAAGAGGCAGTTCCCATTTAAGGAAGGGGGGAAGGTGACATGAGATGGCAAGGAAACCCTATTACTATATGATGGCAGTTACGGGGAAACTGGATAAGCTTAACTTCAAGGTACGATACAGTACTTTGCTGCTATTTCTGAAAAATAAACGCCATGCAAATATGTCAAGTGGGCAGCTTACATAGGGCGTCCAGAGCCGGATTAATTAAAGCACACCGCAGGGTCCAGGAGACACTACACAAGCGGTCGACCGTCAAATCAACACTTCTGTGCCCGCCGCGGTAGATTTACGGCTATGGTATAGCTAGAGGTCATGGATTTGATCCCGACCGCGGCAGCCGCATTTCGACGAGAGCGAAATAGAAAATGCACGTGTGCTTAGATTTTGTGACATGTTAAAGAACTTCACGGTGTCAAAATTAATTCGGAGTCCACCACTCCTCCCCCCCCCCCCCTCTTTTTAAAAATTTAATTGCAAAGGTTGTAAGGTGGCTGAGTACTTAGGATATTATGATAGGCAATAATGTAAACGATTGCATATATCATGTGCTGTAGATGTATTATTGTTTAATAATTGCAGAGCAAGGTTATAAATACTAATTGTGAAGATGTTATGTAAAAAGTCAAAAGTGTAATTGTTTTATACTGTATAGGTGAATGCAATTCCATTTTCTAAAACAGACTAGAAAAGTCTGCTAGACACCCTTCCAGGTAAACTCTCTTAGCTGAATCCTCTGATAAACTTAATTGTTGGGGCATCCATGCTAAGCTTCTTATAGATGCAATGAACTCCTGGTAAGATGGACAAATGTCTAACATCTTCTCATGTTCTAGTAACGGGAGCCTGCTTTATGCCTTTTGGAGTACTCGTGTTGTTCGAAATGCATGGTCTAATTCTGTCCTGCTAAACCATTCATAGACAAGATTACTTGCTTCTAAAGGCATGCTTATGGATATTCCCAACTTTATTTATTGTGGTAAGAATTTTGTAGTTGTCAGGTTTAGAGCACATCACCAGGTGAGAAGTAGCTGAGATACTACAGCCTCTATCTGTGTAATCTGCTGAAGACATTAGAGTTCCTACTCTATGACAGAATCTAGATATTTTTGTGATATATCTACAACTGAAAGTGGTTATGAAGTATCATAATAGACTTGTAGAAGAATATGGTGGCTCAGCTCATAGCAATCATAGGTGCAAGTGTTCATGACTAGGTGCTGTGAACACTTGAATTCTGTGCAACTGGTTTGTGAGAACCAGGGGTGTCTGATTGATGCATCGTTTGTGCCATTTAAGGCTTCTTTGACTGCGTGTGCTGTGCTGTCCACACAGGGCCAGTCACCATGGTAGCACATCTGACTGCGAGTCAGACTCAGATGCTGTGGATCGCAGTGGAGCTGGGCGTGATTGTGGAGGATTCTCGGCAGCAATGTGGGAGCGCATTCGTTTCTTGCGCATGGCAAGCTCTGAATCCACAAAAGACAGCAGCAGAAGCCAGGAGCGAGCAGGGTCAGTAGAGAGCAAGAGGTGGGCTGGTTTGGAGTTTTGTGACCAATTTCGTTACCAGCCATGCTCAGATGAATCCCTGGCTGAAGTGGAACTGTGATTTTTGATGGACTTTCCATATACTTTGCTTTCCTGGGGCAATCATTTTTTTCACTTTTGAATAAGAATTGTTTGCAGCTCCAAAATGCATGAGTAACCTCAGATGCGATTGTGTGTTCATTGAGGTGTGTGTGTAGTTGTCGCAGTTAGAGCTATGATGCCAGGGACAGAAAAGGCAGAAGCAGCAACACAATTACTAATACTATTTTTCTGGCTGTATGATATAAAAGCAAGCCATGCAAATGAATCGAACTAAGTATGGCACAAAAGAGAGGAGGCACTCAAGCTAGTCTCTCACTTGGGTCATGTTGATAAAATATGAGGTACATGTTGGTTTTGATACTAGAGTTATTTTTATTTATTGAAAGGAAAGCCTTTGGAATATGTTAAGTTAATGTTTTCTGGAAATTGGGAGTACTGCCTCACTTTTTCACTGCAATGAAATTCCTCTGATGAATATTAAATGCTTCTATAAATTACGCACAAGGAGAGAGAGAGACCTGGAGTGTCATAAATATTCAGTAAGGGGATGAGAAGCAGTGGGCATTCACCAGCCACACCACCGTTCAGCCAGAATGTCTGGAGAGGCAACCTATCTAGATGAGGCTGTTTTCCCCATTTTTCCTCCACCTTTTGGGGGCTAGTGAGTAAGGGGCTTTCTCCTTCTTGTCATTTCTTGCAGGCTGTATTTATTTTGTCTCATTTGTGTGTTATAGTCTTGTGGTAATCCTTCATCATGGGAAAATTTTTGGAAAGACAAATGAACGCCACTATAAGTGGTACTGCAAAAATATGGAGGGGGGTCTTAAAACAGATATTCTGTTAAAAACCTTCCCGCTTAGTTTAAGTACTTGAAACAGATAATAAAATGAATGGGTGGTTGGCCAATGTGACAGCAGTTCTTGCATTTCTGTACAGGTAAAAATATTTAAAGAAGTACCATATAGCGGACATCTCTGCCAGGTTCCGGTACCACTTCTTATCAGTGGCTCCTCATATGGCACTGTCAAACCAACATTGCAATGACGTTTTCCATGAATACAGAGTTTTGTGGAAATTTATACTTTGGTCTTGGTACTTTGTTTTGCTTCAAAGAAGACAGAAAGTTTCATCAAGTAGTTTTACACACTTAAGCAACGTCATGCCACAGCAAACTTTTTAGGACCATCCAAGATTACTCAGAGAGACTGATACAAATGCTATTTACAAGTGTAATGGGTGTCCTACGTACGTGCCACAGGTATTGAAGATTATTTTTTCCAAGACCTGAGTGCAATGGACACAATATGCACTTGGGAATGAACATAAAACATGTAGGAAGAGCAGCTTCCACATGTTTTCTGTGCTCACACTTCATGCTAAGTGCACTCCGAATATTACAGCCTAAAATCCATGAGCTTGGTACCTTGGCAGACTTCCAATGAAGTGATAATGCAAATAAAGTGTCATTGTTATAATGAAGGTTTCTTCTATTTCTAATCTGCAAAGAAAGGGCTGTTTTCTATAATACCTGTCATCGGCTTTTCCAAGTACTTTGTGCCACACATTTGTTTACTTAGGTACTTATTTTTACCATTGTGTCCACAGTGTTCTACTTTGCTTATCAACCAAGCGTGAGCCGTAAAACTTCAAATGAAAGTGAAGACAGTTCATTAATTTCAAATGTTAATAACTTCATAGTACCCTGCTACCTCGCATAACAATGCAATCATTCAATAATACGTTGTCACTAGCAGTGTTAGAGAAGCAGAAATAAGCATCTAAATTTCAGTATTGTTATTAACTATGCTGAGTATGATTTACACTTCCTAAAGGTTTCTCGATAGAAGAAAGTAGTGAAACCATTATTTTAGTTTATGTCAAGCAGTTTTCTTAAGTATTACATGCCTGTTTTGACTAGAATGTTATTTATTTCTGTGTCATAATCTTAAGCAAATGCATTTCGCCGTTACAGTACTAACAGCATATTTAGAAAAACTTGAGAAACATTCTGAATAATCTTCATTGAGGACGTGATGTTTTGGGGGCCAACAGCAACAAAACAAATAACATACTTGGTTAAGTGCTCTTTACCAACTGTTTCACACCTTACATTGTGTATTTGAACTTGACTACATCCACAGATGAGTCATAAACACCTTTCGCAAAATAAATGAAAATATCTTGGTGAGCTTCAGTCACCCTCTGTATGTTTCAGGAAAAATTCCGGAGGAACCAATCTTGTGTTGATATCTTTGTAAGCGATAGCTTGTACATTACAACAAGAGACGTGCTGCAGATTTCAGTGACGAATGCGTCCTTCAGCCGCTATGGTGGACCTTACAGAGAAAGCTGAACTGTTATTTATCACTGAAATGCGTTAAATCACAAGACACAATGTGCTTGACCTCGTCGAAACGTGCCACGGCAGTGCCACAATATGATGAAAGACATACAGCAAATTTTGGTGATGAACGTGTCCCGTAACTTCTATCTTCATTGTTAGCTAGAAGATGCTTGCGCTCACCTTTTATAGGTAAAATTGTTGCTATGTGGCGTGCCTAACACCCCCAGCATCTCAAAGCGCTGGCTTGCACAAGGGAAATTCATAGAGATGTTTTATGCTGCCTTCTAATGCGATTATCATACTTTGCTTACTTCAGGTACTTTAAGTTTATCTATCTAGACTCTTACACCAACCCAGTTATCCAAGTTGTCTTCTAGCTTAGGCCATAGGTATGCTATTGTCATGGTTCACTGAGAATGGGAACTTTAATTGCGAGAGGTCATCCTGTCGCACCCTATTGGTACATCCGAGAATAGCGTACGCAGTCCTCTTTTATTGAGCCTGCATGCCCTCTCGAGCAGATTGTCATCACCATCGTGGCTCGATCCGGACATGGGCGTGGCATTGGCCTCCCTCCAGAGTGAGCATCGTCCCCATGTGCAGTGGATAGTAGTCAGAGCACAAATGCAGGCTGTACATGTCACTCGGAGAAAAAGGGCTTCATGCGCACCACATGGACAGTTTCAGGTACATGTTGGTGGTGTTTCGAGAGAGGTGGTGTCAGCAACGACTGCGTAGGTAACGTAGCTGAGGCGGCGCAGAACTTTATACAGGCCGAAGTACTACCGTAGAAGTTTCTCAGAGAGGCCACACTGTCTAATAGGCGTCCATACCCAAACTATGTCGCCTGGTTGATAAACTACAGATCTGTGGTTGAGGTTATACCAATGAATGTCACGGTTTTGCTGGCTGGTTTTTCAAACATGCACGAGCTGCCGGGCTTCCTCGGCGCCAGAGTGCGCCGAGGAAGCCATGCGCAAGAAACTCGAGAATGCGTGCAGGCTCAATAGAAGAGGACTGCGTACCCTATTCTCGGATGTACCAATAGAGTGCGACAGGATGACCTCTCGCAATTAAAGTTCCCATTCTCAGTGAACCATGACAATAGCATACCTATGGCCTAAGCTAGTAGACAACTTGGATAAGTGGGTTGGTGTAAGAGTCTAGATAGATAAACTCAAAGTACCTGAAGTAAGCAAAGTATGATAATCGCATTAGAAGGCAGCATAAAACACCTCTATGAATTTCCCTTGTGCAAGCCAGCGCTTTGAGTGGCGTCAGTCTCTGCATCGCTACAATCACAAGGCAGCATAGCGTCAAGCATCGTTGTTATTTCTTGACTGTGGAGAAGACTGAACAGCGCCATTCTTGTAGTTTCCTGGCATGCCGTATTATATGCAAAGGTGACATATGGCAGAATTTTGTCCCAATTCTTTGCTCCATGTCGATGTACATAGAGAGCATGTCAGCAAGGGTCTTGTTCAGTCGTTCGGTAGGCCCATTCGTTTGAGGATGGTATGTTGTTTTCCTCCTATGGGCTGTGCCATTGTGTGTGAGCACACTTCTTAAAAGCTCCGCTGTGAAAGCGGTTCCTCTGTCTGTTATGATGACAGCTGGAGACCATGTCTTGGGACGATGTTCTCAATAAAAAATTGTGTTGCCTCAGCTGCCATGCCACTCGGAAGTGCATTGGTTTCTGTGTACCTGGTGAAGTAGTCTGTCGTGACTATGACCAATTTATTTCCGTTGGCAGATGTCAGAAATGGGCCAAGAAGGTCCATCCCAATTTGGGCAAACGGCGACTCTGCCATTGCAACAGGGTGTAAGAGCCCGACGGGTTTAGTGGGTGCGTCACTGACAGTCAAGGCAAGTTCTGACGTAATGCTTCACCTCTTCTGCAAGCTTTGGCCAGTAGTATTTGCTTCTAATTTGTGCCAATGTTCGTGTGCAGCCGAGATAGTGGGAGGTGGCGTCGTTATGGCATGCCTGCAGGATTTCTTTGCAGAGAGTATATGGGACGACTAACAGGTAGTTCAGCCCTGTCGAAGAATAGTTCTTTCTATAGAGGATGCCGTTGTGCAAACAGAATGATGATGGCCCCTTTAAAAACATATCGGCACACTTGTAGGTCGGCCTTCCAAAAAATCAATGAGTGAATGGAGCGCTTGATCATCTTGTTGTTGATGTAACAAGGTGGCAGTATCAACATCTGCTAAAAGGCTTGCGTATTCATAATCATCAGTGCCTGGTGATTCAATTGGTGATATTGAGAGGCAGTCAGTATCAAAGTGCTGCTTCCCTGATTTATGGACTACTGTCATGTCATACTCTTGAAGTCCTAGGCTTCAGCATGACAAACGTCCAGAGGGGTCTTTCATGTTTGTAAACCATCAAAGCGATTGATGGTCGCTCACTACTTGAAAGGAGTAGCCGTGTAAGTGCAGGCGACACTTAATGACTGCCCATACTACAGCCAGGCATTCCTCTCTGTGGTGGAATAGTTGGGCTCTGCACATGACAGGGTTCTGCTTGCGTAAGCAATGACTCGATCAGTGCCATCTTGCCACTGAATGAGCATGGCGCCTAGGCCCACATTGCTGGCATCTGTGTGGATTGATGTAGGTGCATCCTTATCAAAGTGAGCGAGCACAGGCGGGGCTTGTAGGCACTGCCGTGACTCTTTGTATGCCGCTTCCTGCTCCTCTCCCCATATAAATGCGACGTCTTGTGAGACTGGTGAGCAGAGAGGCAATGTGCCCAAAACCCTTGATAAAATGCCAGTAATAGGTGCAGAGGCCCAGGAAACATCGCATGGCCTTCTTGTCCTTGGGTCTTGCAAACTTTGCGATGGCAGCAGTTTTATCAGAATCCAGTCTGACACCATCATGACTGACCACATGACCCAAGAGCTGAAGTTCTTCAAAGCCAAAGTGGCATTTCTCTGCTTTAAAAGTGAGTCTAGTGAACCATATGGCTTGAAGAACGGAGAGGAGCCATTTGAGATGTTCTGCGAATTACATCGCCCAAGTATACTAAGCAAGTTTTTCATTTGAGGCCAGACAGGACGGTGTCTATTAGTCGCTGAAACGTGGCCGGGCCTGAGCATAACCCAAAGGGCAGAACCTTGAATTCGTACAGCCCGTATGCCATCACGAAAGCAGTCTTCTGTCGATCACAGTCATCAACTTCAATTTGCCAGTACCCACTTTTTAGATCCATCTATCCTGTTGAGAGAATCATCTATGCGGGGCAGTGGATGAGCGTCTTTCTTTGTAACACGGTTTAACTTGAAATGATCAATACAAAACTGCAAGCTACCATTGTTCGTTTTTACGAGCGCCACTGGCGCTTCCCAAGGGTTTTTTGACGGCTTGATGACATCATCCTCTAGAATTTTCTGGACCTGCTGCTGTATTGCCTCGCTTTCTTTCTGAGTCACATGGTAGGGATTTTGTCAAATGGGTCTTGCGGTCTCCTCCGTGATTATGCGGTGCTTAGTCAGCAGTGTTTGGCCAACTCAAGACGTGGAAAAGAAACAATCCTTAAATTGGTCAAGCAGTTCGAGAAGCTTTTGCCCATCTTTCGGCGTTAGACTTGTACCAACGTCGACGATGGGTACATGTCGTGCCATATCAGCCATTGCGTCCTCTTGAGCTGCAAAGCAGTGTTGAGCATTGTTGATTTCATCAAGATATGCTACTGCGGTGCCTTTGCTGATATACCAGCATTCGTTGGTGAAATTTGCCAGCAGCACATCGGCACATCCTTCTGTTAAGCTGACAATGCCATGAACCATGGCAATACCTTGACGCAACAGAAGTGCCGTTATTTGTTTGGCTACTCCGTCTTCGGTGTATTGTGTGTTGCAAATAACCAGAGCAAGACTGCATGATAGGGGCAGTATAAAGACATCGGCGGCAGTGGCATGTAAAGATCTATGTTGTGGTTGTGCAGCACGGGTCATCGTGTCTTTCCTAGTGGAAAAAGTGACCATGCCGTCACATATGTTAACCACAGCACCATATTCCTGCAAGAAGTCCAGGCCTAGTATGAGCTGTTTGCAACACCGTGATAAAATGACGAACGCAGTGACAAAAGCTATATTACCTATTGCGTGTCTTGCCGTACATTTTGTTGTAGGTGTCATCAGCTGACCTCTGGCATTTTGAATGGAAGGGTCCGTCCATTGCGTTTTAACCTTCTTAAGTTTGTCTGCCAAGGGCTCGCTCATTATAGAAAAGTAAGTACCAGTGTCCACTAAGGCCAGTACTTCATGCCCATCAACAATTACAGGGAGGTTGGCACTCAAAATTTTATCAGTCTTTGGCTCTCATAGGTTGTCAATCTGCTGCATTCTTGGCAATACTGGGGGCTTTTCAGCAATTCGATTATGTGCAACCTTGCCCCCAGAGGTCGCTGCTTTCAATTACCCCGCCATGGGCTGGGAGACCTCCTCCCCACGTCAGCAAAACTTCAGCGGTATGGCTATGAAAAATGGGTTGGAGAGAGTGACCGTGACCGAATGGTAGAGGATCTCACTTGCCCTTCTGTAAAGCTGCCATCAAATGGGCCACAGCTTTCATCAAGCTGACGGCGTGTAGTGACAGGTAAATTTCCCTGGTAGCCAGCTTGATGATGAGGGCAGAAGCGGAAAATGTGCCCTGGTTCTCCACAATTGTAGCACAATGGTCGGAAATCGGCGGTGCACCATATATCGGTCCTGTTAACCTGTGGGGTTGCCAAAAAGGCTCTCGTTGGGCCCAGAATGTGACAGGGGTGCATTGGCGGTACTGTTTCATTGGTATTGCCAACAGTGGACGACTGATAGTGTCAGCATAGCTGTAAACGCTTGGCTCAAAACATGGTTTAGGGCCTGGTTTGGGAGGTGCAAAGGCTTGTTGGAGTTCCTGGTGCACAACTTCAGCAACAGAAGTGACTGTGAACTCTTTCAGCATCGATGCTTGCTTTGCAATTGCAATCTCCTCGCACACAATCTCCCTTATCAATTGGGCGAGGGAATTGTCGTCGGTGGCCGCCAGTACTGTGGCTCCTGCAGACGCTCCGCCACCGTGCCGGTCATTTTCTGGTGATGTTGAGCAGCACCCGTTCGATTGCTGTGGCCTCTCTAATAAATTTCTCCACTGTTGTTGGTGAGTTGCGTACAAGGCCAGCAAAGAGCTTTTCCTTGACGCCACGCATGAGATAACTCAGCTTCTTTGGCTTGGTCATGTTGGGATCTGCGCGGCGAAACAAACGTGTCATGTCTTCGGCAAACATTGATGACACCCTCATTTGGCATTTGGATACACAAGTCAAGAAGGCATTGAGCGTTTTCCTATCTATTCGTGTTTATGAAGGTCTCAAGTAACCACTGGCAAAACTCGTCCCAGTATGGCAAGTTTCCCTCGTGGTTCATGAACCATGTTCTTGTGCTCCCTTCAAGGGCGAAGTACACGTTCGAGAGCTTCTGGTCAGAACACCAGTGATTGGAGTTGGCCACGCATTCATACTGGTCCAGCCAGTCTTCAGCATCTTCATGCGTGCCGTCATAAAAACCTGTGTAGGGCTTGCTAATGCCGTTCCTTGAGCAAAGGTGGTCGTTGACAGGACTGGTCGTTGCAGGATACCGAATTCTGGGCTCATACCTTGCAGGCGGTGACTTACCCGGTGTACAGGCGTCTTAATGCGGGGACTTCTCACTGGGCTTGATGTAGGGCTGCTGAAAGGAGTCCTGATCATCGGGTGATGAGTGCAGTACCCATCACCTTCACCAGTGTCGCAGTACACTGAGAATGGGAAGAAAGGTCGTCCTGTCGCACTCTATCGGCAAACCTGAGAATAGGGAGTGCAGTCTTCTTCTTTTGAGCCTGCACGCCCCCTCGAGCAGATCGTCTTTGCTATCACTATCGGGCTCAATGCAGACAGGGGTGCTTGTGCGGCAATAGATAAGAAGCTCGAGATCTGGATGCTGTCTTGGCCATTCCATTGTCATCATTACAGTTTCTTCATATTACTCTCGTGAGACCGCCATTATCACGCCATCGTCGTCATACAGTCGTTATCTCATTGTCACGCCGTCGTCATCACGCTGTCATCATACCATTGTCATTTCAGAAACGTCATCCCATTGTCGCCATGTCTTCGTTCCAATGACATCATTCCTTCTTCGTCATTTCATTGTAATTATGCTGTTGTCATTTAATATGGATTATGCAGCAGTTCTCATGCTATCATCATCATTTCACTACGAATTCGTTTTCATATTGTCGTCGTGATGCCATCGTGGTCGTTCCATCATTGTCACACTAGCTTCGTCATCCAATTCGTGTCATTCCATCATTGTCAAGGCATCGTCGTCGCACACTCGTCGTCATCCCATTGTTCTCATGCTGTCATGGTTGCAAGGTCATCATGCTGTCAATGTCATTCTATTGTCACTATGTCATCGACACTGCATCATTGACATACAGTCGTCGAGACGTCATGGTTATGGCTGATGCTGGCGAGTGAATGTCATAGCAAAGTGGGCGAATCCTGGAGGCAATGTGTGCCACATATATAGCTGAAGCAGTGGAAATCTGAGAATGACCACTAAATTCTAAGCAAAGGTGTCTTCAGCAATACAGTATGTTGCTACATTGCTTGAATGCTAATTGCATGAATGCTGACAGTCATTGTGAGATGGGTTCTACCGGAATTTCATTTAAGAAGCTGGATCATTCTACGTGAATAAGACCAACTGCATGTGGTTAGCAGTCCAGTTGAGAAAACTACAGTAATTTTTAGTTGCTGACATTCCATTAATTCTTAGGCATTACTGTATCTGTGGCCTAATGGTTAGAGAATTAGGCTTGTGTACTTGGGAAACTGGGTCTGAAACCAACCATCGGAAATTTATCTCCTTTATATATACCTCACACACCTATGTCACATATGCAATGTTGTCTTTTAAGGCACATACCCAGTAACCCAAGTTGTCTACTAGTCCATACAGCAGCCAGTGGCAAGTTGTTTATTTGGGTAAATACAGAGTGACCAATGTTGTCTGCTCGGCAAGACAGCAGCCAGCACATACCCAGTGGCCCTAGTTGACTCTCCTCCCATGAACAGCCAGAAACTTGCAAACCGCAAAATGGGGGCAAGAGCCTAAAAAAGCTATTGCTTCAAAAAAAAAAGAGTTGATTTAAGAAATGGTATTGGCATCAAAGCAGAAGGGGCTACATGGTTCATTTCTTTAAACTGCTGTACTTTGCATGTTTAATTGCAAAGGTGTTGCATGGAAAATTTCATTTATTTATCTTTTAAACTTATATCTGGTGTATTTGACAGTCTACAGCATGATGTCTGTCATAAGGTATACATTCTTGTACTTTCGTACATACTCTTTTGATGCATTTAGGTCACTTTCTGGGAACTCGGTATCAAGTGATTCAGCCATTGGTCATGGAGACTCTGCCCTCTCACTGCGCCTGCATGAGCTGGAAGCTGAGCTTATGTGAGAAATTATGATTTTTTTTCATTTTGACAGCAAAAAAAAAGCTGACCGCTTCTTATATCTCAGACTTATTGACATTGTTGATAATGGGATAATAAAGTAAAAACCTCCTGCTCAAAACCACTGCAAGTTCATTTTTTCATGTGACATCTTACATCTTGCATCTTTTTCATTTTTCCTTTTTGTGTTCTGCATACTGTCAGATGAATTAGCCTGTCAAGAATTTCATAATATTTTTCTGAAGATTTCATTCGGTGTTGGATTTACTGCTGCAAAGGCTTACTATTGTGAAAGCTTACATGACATCAGGGTATCTATGGACTAACGGGATACAGAGCAGCAACTTCTCGTCATAACATAGTGACCTTAGCTGGTTGTATTTCTTGGGTTTGTTTGTTTGTCTTGTGTTTCATCTAACTGTGTTTCATCTAACTATATAGGGAATATTTGCTAGGTAGTAATAAAAATTGCAGCATTGTTAGATGCTATACCAGGATAAGAAAAGAGCTAACAGTGTGGCATTGTATGAAGTGATGTGTAGTATGTGAAATGCTTGAAAGCATAGGCGGAAAGTTTTCATTTTTCCGGTGGGGGAGGCTCGACCATCTTTCCGAATCCCATATATATATATATATATATATATATATATATATATATATATATATATATATATATATATATATATATATATATATATATATATATATATATCTTACACTTTCGAGAAACTTCGTATGACCTCCAAGAGTTGTTCAGGGAAGTGACGGCCCTATATGATAATTTACAAGACCTCATACTAGGAGACAGCCCAGTTTCACAGCCTGAGTCCTCTCCCACCACCAAGAATCTGGCGCTTCTCGGTGGTGTAATCTTCCTTTGTGTAATTGTCTTCTTCACTATCACAATACCGCTTAACCTTCTGGTGAAACTGCAGTCTCTCTCCGTCTTTTTTTTTCTTTTTCTGTGAGTCCAAGTATAAGCGCTCCTGTGCATGACTGCTGTTGATACTGATTTTGAGTGAATCCAACTTGGCCTCATTTAGCTTACTGAGTGAATTTACAGGGTACCCCAACTATCATGGTACCTCAACTATCAAGAGCAGTTGTGTTACTTGAAGAAAGCCTAGTGCATAATGTTTTGAGTACAGTGGAGTAGCTGCCAGTAATTCTTTTGTTCCTGAAATTTAATTCAACAATTGCAATTATCTAATTGAAGAAGTACTGTCCTAATTATCAAAGTGTCAATAGGGCATTTGTAGTCACTCCCAGGTACCCCCAAATGACATCTAACTGCTGTGTTTTCAGCAATGTACTAATTGCATGCAATTTTTTCCGACTGGCAAACAAACCTCACGAAATATAAAAAATACCGCGTGACTGCGCCCCCACCTGCATCATAAAGCAGCGCCCTCAAATAAGCTGATTGAAAGCAACTGCATTGCCTGTCGCAAACCCGAAGAGACAGCGCATCACCTTGATAATGGTATGGAGGAAGCACCAACTGCAGGTTTCGCGGCTTTGCAGCTATTCCTTCCTCTCTACATCACACTTATTATCTGTCTCTCGAAGTCAACTGATCGCATTGATAACAAAAGCCCTTGATAACGCTGCCAAAGCACCACTCTTACCATGCACAAAATGCGAAAAGCAATGTAATAGTCATAGCATGTTTCAAAATCCCAGCTTTGCTCGCACTGCATCGACAGAGTACACGCGCACTATACGCGTAGTGCGCGCCGTTGGACGTGCCACTGGTGGCGGCCGTGCGCATAGCACACGGGGGAGGGGCCAGGTGCGCACCGTAGTTTGTTGTGTCATTGATAGTGCCTCTTTGTCTTATTCACGTTTTCGGAGCAAGATAGGCAACACCCTTCGCATGTGTGGGATGGCCAAAGCTTCAAGCAATGTCGAAGAAGAATATTTGCAGGGAGGGGGGGCTCAAATACTGGCGAAAACTTGCCGGCAATATGGTTCTAATTATTCCCCGCAAAGCCTCATCAGCGGGAGCAACGGTAGCAAAAATGGATCGTCACTTCGGTGGGAAATTTCTTGTTCTCATCCTTTCCTTTGTCGCGCTGGTGATTTTTTCCACTCAATCATAATTAGACGCGTAAGCGGTAAAGTAAGTTTGTCTTCAGTGCAGCATGTGGTTTAAAGGCATTTCGCTAAAGTTTGGAATGCCGTTTGCCGCTTATATTGTTTTCTGCTTCTTTACCGCGTTGCACTAGCTAGGCAGCATGACTGCACGAGCGCATTGTGTTGTATGTTAAAGCTACTGAAGTTTGCAAGAACTGAAATTGTTGGTTTTATGTGGCCCGGTAAATCCTCGCACCAGCTGTCGCGCACTTCATGTTTTTACATCTATTTTATGCATGGCTTCGCACATGTTTAACTGTTGCTAGTTGCTCCATGAGAACATTTCTTGATTCTTTTGAGCTGCGAAGTTTTCACCCTGTCTTGTTTGTAAAGGGTATAAATCACGCTGTGTCTTATCGGAATGATACCAAGGAAGTACTTCTTTAACAGCTTTATTCTTTTCGCCCAAGGGCATCTTAGATATTGTTTTTTTGGGAAATGTGTTTAGAAAATAGGTATTGCAGGGCGAGAATTGGTAATAGTTGCTGCATACGGTATTTTTGTTCCATTTTTCACTGAAAAGTTTTCATCACGTTTGGGAAGTCATCACACTTCAATGCTGCCTGAGCAGACTTAATACACCGAGTGATTTGTTTGTTTCACAACGTAGTCCCTTCTTGCATGTGAATTTTGTACTCAACTGAATTCTTTCTTATTATACTGACGCTGCCGAGGACTAAACCTGGCCTTGCCGCCAGCGCTCATCTACTTTGACTGGCGCTGCTCTGCCTTTAAATATATCATGTGGCACCTCTCTTTAGTAATATAAAAAAAAGTACTAAAAAGTTAGTCAGACTTTAGCTTTGTACGTTTCCAAGCAGCTCCCTTGGGGAATGTAAAATTGCAAGAACTGCAGGGGGAACAGCAGTTCATCGGCAGTACAGCACTAACACGCGCTTTTATTAACCCGTGTGTTTGGTGACTTTGTTGGCTAGTGTACGCGTTTTAGTGATCTATTTAGATCAATTTTACCTTCTGTTCATTAGAGAAAGACATCGCGGCTGGGACAAGAACTGCAGGGGGAACAGCAGTTCATCGGCAGTACAGCACTAACACGCGCTTTTATTAACCCGTGTGTTTGGTGACTTTGTTGGCTAGTGTACGCGTTTCCACCAATAAATTCGCAATTACTCTTCTATAGGCGACTTCGACTGCACTTTTTCGGCGATGTCGCATGTACTCATCGGCAGAAATATCACAACGGCATATGCAGATATCGCACTATGCGGATTTGTTTGATATAAGTCTGCAGTAACGACGGCTGCTTGTTATTGAGGTACAGAAGCAGCATTATGGCAAGGGTAGAATTAAAAATAACGATCGAGATATCGCATCACTCAACAAAATTTATCGGCTAGTTAACATGAGCTCCACTTCATGTAAATGGGGTTCATGGCGTTTGTCTGCGGGACAAACCTGGCACGTATGTGGACCATGTTGTCCCAAACACCGGTAACATCGTGTTCATACCTGCTCCCACAGAGGTCAGCGTCTTCCCTACAGCTGTCACTGCAGAAGAAGCAGCCTGGCACCCGAACAAAGGAGAAATCGCAGCCGCGAACTTTAGCCATCCGTGCTGTAAAGGGTTGTCGTCTGCTGCTGCTCCTGCGTGTACTGTTGCAAGTGCCCACTAGGTGGCTATCAGTGGCGCCTCTATAGGCGGTGCACGAGGCATATATCTCGTGCCAGAAACTTGCTTCGGACCAAAGCCAAATTAAAGTGACGGTTTTAGTTTTTATGAGAGTGTATACGTGCTGCAAAAACAGGTTCATGCCATAAAATAAAAGCGAAATAAACAGACAGGGAAGTGACCCACATGTTGAGAAAACGCAAAACCGATGTGTTCAAGAAAGTAAATAACCACTTCTAAATGAGCCGAATTGGCAATCGGGATGCCTGCACAAAAAACAAACAAAACAGTACATGAGGTTTCAGTGTGTCCTTATTATCTATGAATTCGTAGGCGCTGTTGAGCACCAGCTGCTGCCTAGAGGACGTGTTCGAATAGGTCTCCTTTTGCAGCTACACAGTACTGTGTCCGTTTTATCACATCTTCAGTGGCTTTCTTGATGACCGATGCTAGAATTCTATGGCAGAAATCCGTTATCCTTGTCTTGAGCTAATCTGACGTCCGTCTCGATCATGTAGGTACAATCTTTCACGTAAACCCAAAGAAAGAAATCGAGTGGAGAGAGGTCAGGTGGCCTAGCCGGCCAATATACAGGCCCATGCCTTCCAATCCATTGCGCATGAAAAATCGCATCCAACCAGTTTCGTGCTCGGCTGCTACTGTGTGCTGGCGCCCCATGTTGCTGATACCACATGAGTAGAAGACGTGACAGCGGGACTTCTCTGTGAAACTCATCCACCGCTCCTTCAAGGATTTCGTCCACATGATGCTCTTCAGTCAGCGTGTGATCGAAGAAGATGGGTCTGATTATAGCACCCGCGTAAATTCCGCACTCCACATTGAACGACCACTTGTACTGGTGTCGATTGCGCTTTACCCAGTCTGCATTGTAGTCACTCCAGTAGTGTACATTATGCAAATTTACCTGGGCATTTCTGTGAAAATTGGTTTCATCTATGCACATGATGTTGCTCAAAAAGTCTGGTGGCACATCGGCATTTGTGAGGACCCAGTATGAGAAATCTAGACAGTTCTACAAGTCCCTATCTTCTAAGCGTTGGTGCTGGTTAAGGTGGCACGGGTGAAAGGCCGTTGTTTAGAATCCTCCGAACTGATGACTTGGAAATTGGTACCTGGGCGTCCACGTCTCGCACGCTAGCATGAAGGTTTGCGGCCATAAATGCTAGAGCATCCGTGCATAGGCTATGACTCAAAGATGGAGTCCTACATTGCTGTTTCTTGAAGCTGCCGGTTTCTCTCAGGTCTTCATCATTTCTGATTATAGTCGACATGTTTGGTCTTCCACCACACTTCTATGACTGAGATATATTTGTGGCTTGTCATTTGCAGCTCCCAAGGCAAGATCAATTTTACCTTCTGTTCATTAGAGAAAGACATCGCGGCTGGGACAGAACAAACCACACCTTTAAACATTTGCATGGATGTTGTTAATTTGCTTTTGTGGTGATAGGTTTTGTGGTAAAAAAAACGACAGAACAGAAACAACCATCCGTGCACTTTCTCTACGCTAAGACAACAGCTATCATAGCTTGTTTCCAACTAACACCAAACGATGTGTTACATCGGCTGAAGCATGGCAGATAAGGCACTAGCTCAATCGCAGTGTTTTACAGCGAAGCTGTATATGGCTAGCCAATTCGTCCGTCCGTCTGTCTGTCGCCTGTACGCCGAAAACTCCACTGGCACAACCCCGTGCAAATGCACAAAAAAAAAATGCGAAAGAGAGGTGCCCGATTGGCTTCGCCAGTAGAGATGTCGTTGCTCTCTGTCGCAGCTGAGTGGGCGCGCAGCAGTTTCTCTCCAGCTCCTACATGGGTAGGCGATGAGTCATATGTATTCCTGAGGAGCAGGCAGCTTTCGATCAACAATGCCACAAGCAGAACTGGAAATGAGCTTGTCTACGCCATCTTGATGCTGCAGCCCGATCACAAGAACAGGCTCTTGGAGGCGAGCGCAAGCAGGAACTGCATACCAAGGATCCAGCAGCCTACCAAGCCGTTGTTTAATGAACCATTGGGATTAACCCAGTGATAAACACCGAGGCGGCAAGTTTCAGCTTCGCTGGTTAACCATCTGTACGGAGTGCTTAGGCGGTGATTTTTTAATTTTTTTCCTTCATTTTATTCTGGCTAATTCAGAAGGAGCCTGTTCAAGGGCACTGCTTTACGATGTGGGTGAGAGTGCAGTCATGTGGTATTTGCCATATTTCGCTAGGTTTATTTATCAGTCGGAAAAAATTTAGGTGCAATTACTATGTTGCTGAATATACCGCAGTTAGATGTCCCTTGTCTTTGCCTACAAATGCCTCACTGACATATTGATAATTATGATAGTACGTCTAAAGTTTGATAATTACAATTACCTAATTAATCTAATGAAGAAGTTACTGGCAGCTACTGCACTGTACTGGAAACAATGTGCGCTAGGTTTTCTTCAAGTAACGCATTGCTTTTTTTTAAATCTTGGTGCATGATAGTCAATTGGGACACCCTGTATATATTTATGACCTCTACATACAATTGACGATGTTTCCATTCCTACTAGATGTTGTAAATTATTAGAAATGTTTTTTTTTATTGAGTCATTAGCTTTACTTACTGGAAAAAGAAGCGATACTGAGACACATATCATATCTCACATGCCGTTGATAAAAGATTGCCGAAGGAGTCACAGAGGTCTACAGGTTTTTTTTTTTTTTTCAGGCTCAAAAAAGCACACAAAGCATTTTGAAGTGAGCTGAACATACAGCAACATATTCATTCTCTAGGCATAAGCTATCCATACCTCTAGAAATAATTGTTAATTGGCTATATCCTTCTCTTTAAAATATAACAAACTTTCTCCTGTGCATTTTTGTGACTTCGGGGTGGAGGATGAAAGACGGTTTCTTCCCACAGACGAAGAAGAAATGAAAAAACTTTATACAATATTTACAGATAGTGGATGATAGCGCATCAGACCGGCTTGGCGGCTGCAAGCAACTCTCTGTCTTCACAATGGGCCGGTTCTCCCTTAAATCTCTTAGGCGACCCCACGTCAGCAGGAACCAGTTTGAGCAAGTTCTTGTCGGCAGGAACTAGGCGGGGCAGGTTGATGACCTCGCCCGCGTCGAATTCTTGATTCGTTGCGGAGATGGCTGGGCACTCCTTGACGTCGCCTCCCTTGTCGAATTTTTGATTTGTCGCGGAGAAATGGGAGCTCTCGTCCCCTCGTGGTAGCCACGTGGTGCATGTAGTATGGCAGCTCCCGTCGCCTCATGGTCACCTCGTGGTTGCCACGTGGTGCTCGTAGTATGGCACAACAGTATATAGTTAAATATATTGTGTATGTGCATGGTGTTTATAGTGGAAATTTAAAGCAATGTTGAAGTGAGCAAATGCAGATGAGGCAGCCACCACTGGTACTTCTAATGCGCTTGTTCTCCTATTGTCAGGATTTTCAGAACTAAAGTATGAATTAAAATCTGTGCACGTCCATGCCAACAATGATGCAGTAAGCTATTAACCACAATAAAATATTAAGTGGAAACATTGAGGCAAGTCAAAAGAGACCTCAAATGATGTGCGTGACAAAACTCTGGAAACGACACGTTGGGGGGGGCAGGCTTCGGCATCGCCGGGGGGGGGGGGGGAGGGAGCTGAGCCCACTCCCAGAAAACTCCAGAGGGGGCACGGGCCCCGGAGCCCCCATCTTAGTCGGCGCCTATGCTTGAAAGGGCAGAGATTTTGCTGCTTGATAGTATCCAGAAAGCAATTTAAACTTATGTAGTTAAGAAATTGGGCTCGAACAAATTACTGCAGTTTAAAATATTACAATAGCTTTGTTTCAAGCAAAGCATCCAACTCTTTCCTTACTATGTCATAGGGAATTGATCAGTTTAAATGATATACTGCCAGGCATTGATTTTGGCACTACCTCCACTACGTGGCTTGAAGACTACTCTTGCAATCATGGCCACATTTGTTGTATTCCAGGACATTTAGAAGTGAATATGAAAGTTCAATCAGAGGTATTGTCAAATATGGCCTCTACAACACATGGGCTCTGCTAAAATGTAGTGTAAATTATGTTGTTGAACCACCCTAGCAGCAGGATTGTATGACTGTGGCAACATGCAATCAGTTGGTCAAATTAGGTTGCCTGGTCTTCAGAACTGATTGTTTGTCATGTATTATTTCTGAAGACATTGAACTTCAATGCGTGCTGAAGTTGTGCTCTTATTTGCATTTACTGTTGCCCTGATCTTGGACATATATTATTTTTATTCCCAGCCACACATTTCACAGTTCTCACCTTGGGGACTCGGTGACATACAAGATATACTGTGTTCCCATGTGTATCACTTTCTGTTATTGTTTATTACATAATGAAGGTCGTCTCGAATCCGCAACATTGATGCCTTCAGGTAGCATATGTGGGTTTATTGACCAGTTGCCTTCACCCAAAAAGATCATGCACTCGTGACACCTGCGGCAGAAAGGATGTGCCACATCCACTGCCAAGGTTTGTGAGTGATGGCGCTGGCTAACACTCCCAGGTTTACTTCTAGTAGCAAAACATAAATACCCAAGAAAGTGGATAGGGAAACGGCGCCGCGGTAGCTCAACTGGTAGAGCATGGCACGCGTAATGCGAAGACGTGGGATCGTTCCCCACCTGCAGCAAGCTGTTTTTCATGACGTGCGCAGAAGCGGGTGGGGGCAAGTGTACATGAGAAAAGGGGGTCGCACAGTTGATATAAACGTAAAAACATGAAAGAGTATATTAAATTGAGTAGTAGGCAGGAAAAAAAAAATTTTGAACTGGAGGAATAGGTGAGGTTAAGAATTAAGGTTAGCTGGTGGCATAATGTGTTTTGTGTCTTGGTTGATGATATTTTGATGATATTGATGACAATTCTTCAGAAATCTGTTGGGAAAAGATAAAGTAAAGAAAGTGGACTGTATATATATAGTATTTTGCTGTCTTATTGAATTACGTATATTAAATATCTTCACATGAACGTGGCATTGACATATTCTTCTGAAACGACTTTTACTTGGAATGGGTATAGTTCTGAATTTATCTGAGTATTTGGATATATATCTTAGTATATTTACGTGTTCCTATTGTTGCAGCATGTTCCTGTTGTTTAGTTTATCCTGCAACCAAGAATTTTAAAACCAGATTTTTTGTCTTTCTCGGGTGCATTTCATTAGGGCCACAAAATGTGAGCTGGCAAAAGCTTTGAACCGAGAGACATCTCAAAAGAATACCCTTATTGAACAAGATAGCCTCATTGCTGAGCTACAACATCAAGTCCATTGCCTTGAAGCCGGCGGGGATGATTCCAGGTCAGTAATAATATTCAAGGCTAGTCAAGCCTTGCTAGTTTTTGAACAGCATGACTGTATATTCAAAGGCACCTTTAAATAGCTTCTTGCATCCGATCGAGAGAAAAAGAATCCTATAATAGGCTTGTGGTTGATGGTACACTGTGATAGTATCAACATGAGAAACATTATCCTAATATAGCTGCAATGTGAAAGCTTGTGGAAGTTAGTCCAGAAATGATGACCTGGACGACAATGGTTCAACAATGAAAGTTACACTGTTGAACCAAGTGGTAGGACGTAAAGCTAAAATTCTGCAGTATTACTTCAAAAGTAGCAGTTCTGCAAGTTTTGGCTAGCTTTTCATGAAAGCGTTCATATATTTGTGCAAAAGAAGCTGCAGGAATTCTATCAAAGTACAGTTATATTTTATTTTTTTACACTTTGGGCATATTAATAAATCCCTCTATACATTAGAAATAAGTACTAATTTTTGAGATTTTTGTGCACATTGCTTAAACAACACTTTAGGTAAGTGGACTGTCGTATTCTCTCCCAATAAGCTTAGCCTAAGCAGAGTCAGTTCTTTAAACATATAAGTATGAAGACACTTTCTTCAACTAGCACAGATACCCTCTTTATTTTTTTAAAGGGGAAGTTCTTATCTGGTGTTGGTACCATGTAGAATGCAACAGGCAGTGTCTTCTGTGTAAAGGACTGCTGTCATTACACCTTGTATGTACTACAGGGGATTCAGGTGGTTTCACTGGAATATCTTGGCCACTCCCTTGGCTTTCCTGTGAAGCCAGAAGAATGAGATGTTTCACTTCAACATACTGCCCTGCTGTCGGTCTATAGCTCTGCAGAAATAAAGCTCTGCAGCTTGGCTGTGGATAGTACCTGCTCAATTCATGTCCTTAATTTACACAAATGTTCTACCTATGAGTATATGGTGGTCAAATATTGTGCCCTGTGGTGCCGCATCTTCAATTTTTTTTTGCTTCGTTTGTACAAACTTTTTGTATTATCGCAAGGAGCTCTCATCAGACAAATGCATGACCAGGTTCTCTGATGCTACAGGTAGCATTTTTCACAGCTTTCTTTTCGTTAGGAGCTCATGCAGAACTTAACCATTCCTCATGGGACTTGTCCTGTATGCCAGCAAAGTCTTATGTAGGTTGGCAGTTTTTGCAATTGAAACCTTGATTATCTTAACATCTGCTTACTTTGTGGGTAGTGAGAGCTGGAAATGACATGCTTGAAGTTGTAGTCATCTACAATTTCAAGCATGTCATGTCAAGCATGTCTACACCTGTCATCGCAAAGACTGAAAGAGGAGTTGACCTTTTGAAAATAGGGGACCAGTGTATGTCAGAACAACTTACAGTACGCTGGGTCATGGAAAATGGGTCATTGATCACAGCAGAAGCACTCAGGCTGTTCAACCTTACTAGTTCTAAATACTGAGTAACTCTCAGTGACTATTATTCAGCACCCTTTTGCAAGTAAACCAGATCCATGCCTTCCCTTTGCCATGGTTGGCTCACAAATTCTGTTGCAATGAGCAGCATTTTTCCCGGTTGCTTCAGCCTCAAACAGGTCTGTCATTTTGTCATTTGCTCAACTCTAAGATCAATTTTTGCCATGAGACTCTCTTTAGCTCTAGCATAGCACTTGGTTATACCAAATTGTTCCTTGTGTAAGAGTGGCAGAATTTTCTCCTGTACACTGTCACGGTATGGTGATCCTTGTTTTTGACATGAGTAGGTCACCTGTATCCACACTAGAGGTTTTGTGAGGTAATTATTGTGTTAGCTCGGGCAGCAGATCTCTCTAACTGACAAGCCTTTGTCTTAAAACAGCCATATAGTCTGACATCTCTGGAAATTTTTTAGTTGACTTTTGATCTCATCAGGAATTAGTGGAGATGTTTGCATTGTCTGGTTAACTTGTTACCAAAATTTTCCTGTAGTTCCTGGTACTGAAGTAAAACTTTTAGAAAGCTTTCGATGGTTAATTTCTGGAACAGGAACATTGTAATGTACGTCTCTTTGAGACTCCTCTGATCCTGAAACACTATGTTGAGACCTACCATTCCAGGCAATTAACAAAGACTGATGTCCATTCAAGCAATGCCTGGGAGTTTCCAAGGTTAAGCTAGTTAAGTCTTTCTTTAACAAGTTCTGCAGTATAACAACTCTGTTCTGTACCTGTGTTGATCTTGAATACAATGTTCTTGACTCCACAGCAGCTGGAAGCTCTCGTACCTTTCACTAATTTCCCATGTGAGGCTAGGCCAAGAAATCCTGGCTCCAGTCCTTGAGTGTTCTGTATGATTGGGCCTGATAAAGAGATGGTGACGAAGTGACCTCTTACTTTTTTATACTTTTGACTCATTGAGTCTGTCTTGACAGTGAGTTTTTGCGTGTCTTCCTCATCAATCAACTGCACAAACAGCCTTGCTTTTAGTACTTATTTGTCTTCCCTTTATTGCTGCAGGCATGTGGCAGAGTTGCTGAGACTACTTTCATTGGGGATGTGTGGGTTTTTCATTGGTGGCCGGGCTGCCACTGAGGGATCATGTAAGGCCACAACTGTGCGATTCCGGTTGAAAACGTTTTGCTTTACTGTCAGCAAACTTTGTGCTACCGAGGGAAATTCAACGATTTCTAGAGAGCATGGATTGCCTCATGCTGTGGTGCTTCAAAGATGATGTGGTCCCTCGTGCCAGTGACGAGTCGGATGGATCCAACTTATTTGTGAGGAGTGCCATAGGTGAAATTCTTCTAAGGCATGATGTGCTGTGAAAAATTCTTCTACAGTTTGTTTATCTTGTTGCACACAGATATGAGCCCTATTCACTTGAAGGTGATGCTCTCTGTGAGGCATGAAGCAGTTGTAATTTTTGAGGAAAGTATCAAAATCCATTTTCACAGAGCGTGAAGGTGTTGAAGACTTGTTCCCTTTACGAACGCATCAAGTGAATTAGCTCAACTTCCTAGCTCTTAGTAGTAGCATGCTAAGTATAATGGTGGCACAATAGTGAAAAGCTGCTTCCTCCAGGAAGACCATTCTGAGCTAGCTGTCGAGACAAGGGCTCCAGGGGCTGTATTTTGTAGCAATCCATCTAACTTTTTATTCTCTCTATCATCTAACATGCCAAGCAGTTGATGCCAGTGATATTGGTGGCCTGATGGAGTCTGAGTCTACGATGAAGGGTGGAAAGAACACACATATTAAATTTTCACAAATTATAGATAGTGAAAAAAAAATATCTGAATTGTCACGAGTGTACCACATAGTGCTCGTACTGATCGCCTCTTTGAGAAGTATGGCAAACCTAAAGTTAAAAATTTATACAAATGAATTCTATTGCACAGCCAATAGTATCTCGAATCAAGTGCATATCGGCCAACTTCTATGATTTTATTGTTAAATACCTAATTTTTAGAGGTTGTTTACATTTGTCGTATTGGTACCAATAACGTTATGATTTTTAATTTGCTTCTTAATTTAAGGCACAATTTATTTCAAAAGAATATATATGCAATCACTGACAGATTTTCTAGATCAGAGATCTTGATCTTCCAAACCTGACGATTTTTCAGATGTGCTGAAAGCTGCAGGGGCAACCAAAATTTCGGCCATCGTTACATAAATATTTTATGAATAAATTTCATAAGCATATCAGTTTGTGGTACAGATCTCTCTTGGTGAGACTATATGGAGCAAAGTGCCTGTTCACAGTGTCCCTATTGAACAGTGTTGGCAAAATCTTTAATAAACACCAACATGGCAAGCAATAATATAGTTTTTAGCATATTTAATCGAAGTTTTGTCGTTTTTAGCTTTGACAGAAGTATTCTTCATATTCTAAGGTTGGCAGTTCTGCAAGTGATAAAGTTCTGGTTGAAAGTGTGATTTACAACAAAACATATCTATATATGACACATGCTCTTGAGAAATGGCACTTACCTTATTCCAGAATTTGTTATGGCCACCAAATGAACCAGAAAGACATTGCTCCGATTGCTGAAACTGTACCTTGCATGTGGTATTGGCATACAGACCACGACACCATCAGCAGTCCGTTTCACTTGTTGGATCCCTCATTTCAATATTATACCAGGTGTATTTCATCCTTTGGTTGGGCACCGAATGTCTTTGGAAAGGTTTTTACATGTTTCTTCATTTTGACAGCTCATCATCAGTGTTAGGCTATCAGTGCATGCTCTGATAGCCTAACATTTCATTACGCAATGCTGTCATTGTAGAAGGTGGTCAGAAGTCTCGCAAGCTATGTCACAGGAACATTTATACACTTGGCCATTTCAATTTGGTGTATATAGATTGAAATCAAAAAGAAGGAAGAAAAAGAAAAGAAAACAACATGGTTGATTAAAAAATGTGGCCCCAAGGCTCCAGTCTGCAAAGCAGTCATCATGTCTCAGCTGACCTGTCGCCTCCTACGGCCATCTAAGTGGTCAAGGATCATAGCAACAAAGCACATAGGCTCACTTGTCACACTACATTGCAAAAAGTGCAGACCCCATACCCTGTGAGTGGGAACGCAAGCTATATTTTTATGGTAGTGATTAATATATGCAGATATGCTTTAGTAACAATTATATCTTTATTTTAAACATAGATATGGGAAGGTAAGCGTAACGAAGTCATGGTATACACATTTTAGTCTGCCACTTATGTTTGCCAGTTCTGTCCTGTTGTGGTAAGGAAAAAACCATGGACATCGAGCTGTGGGTAAATTGAAACTTTTGCTTACCCAGTGTGAATCCATTTCATTTCACTGTGCAGATTATTACGTACTACACATGTCCACTCTATGGAAGGGACTAGCATTTGACAGGGTGTTTGATATGCCATGGTTTATAAAAGACTGCGAAAGAATAGTTTTTTCTTTCTCAATACGCATGCAGCAACTATTATCGTGTGCATATTGCTCTGAGCCATAGAGTTTCCTTCTAAAATTACTTGATTAAACTCTGACACTGCAGTCATTCAGCTCACATGGCAATGATTTTAGATGTCATTAAAACAAAGTCAAGGCGGTAGGATGATTCTCTGTAAATTTTCTAATGAATCCTCAGTATTACAGAGTAATTAATTAATTTTGAAGTTAATGTACAATCACTCATGTCACATTTTTTGTCAAGAGAACTGAATCACTGGCTCAAAGCACACAGTTTCCTAAAAAAATTACTAGGGGAAACTCCGGCACTAGTGTCCATGGCATCTGCAAGCATGGTGGTTCAGCTAGCATGGGAATGATGGTTAGTGCATGGATTTGCCTAAACTTCATCCTTCTGACTTCGAACAGCTTTCTGACTTTGTTAACTGATCAATTTTGACAAAATATTACATAAATGCCACAGTTTGTAGTGATTATGCACGTCCACAGATTATTGTTAACATCTGCATTAAGAAAAATTGTATTAGAAATTTTGGCCAATAAGGGCAGATAAAGCATACTAAACAGAGCTACAATAAAGTCTGAAACAACAAGCATGAAGATCGGACAAATACATGTAGCAACATATTTAGTGGAACTATGCATGAAAAGATTAGTAAACTTCAACAAATTTTTTTCATAATCCCATGAAATATAACCTTATACTTTCGCAGCTACTGCCGAGAGATATTGTAATTTCAAGTAGATATCAGCATTCTACATGTCTTGAAAAACATGTATGCCACATTTTGTTAGTATAGGATAAAAACAAGTGCACAAGGTTATTCTCATGGGATTGTAAAAAAAAATTAATTGAAGTTTACTAATCTTTTCTCTCATAGTTCCACGAAGTATACATGCAGTTTGGATAGATATCAGCACTTTGCAGTCTGCAAAGAGCCAAAGAAGCCACACCACAGTGCTTTTCATGAAAATTTAATACAGAAGAAAGTGCCTCCAAAGATCACTATATTTTGCAGTTGTTTAGGACATAACTAAAAAAATATAGCAACTACACAAAAACTAATGACATATTTGAAATTTACATAAAAAACTTTATGATTGGCAGTATTATCAAATCTTTAGTACAAATGATAATAAACAAAAATTTGTGTGGCATCTTCCTTTCAAAGTCCATCATAATCCATGATTGAAGTAGATATGTACAGATGCAGTGGTTTTGGCTGAAGTAGTACATCAAAGGATGAGATCTTTGTTCACTTGCGCTGGCAAAAATAACAGTAGCCTAACAATGGCTAACACGTCTCAGCAAAGTTGACACTTACAGTAAGAATGTTTTTTTTTTTTTATTGGCACTGTGTAGTATATATATTTATTCTGAAGTTACTTTGAAGTGAGGTTGCTAGGCATGGGTGCTGCAAGTATAGCACTTACATAGGGGACATACACTGTACAGCGAAGCTCTACATCCCAGCAATATCAATACAAAAAGTTGCCTCTATATTTGGAGGGCCATAGAAGGTCACCAAATTGCATACAGCCCATGGTTGGCCATTCTGCAGCTTGCGAGCTTCATGTGGCTTTTTGTGCATCCATGTGTGGCTTGGGACTGGTCACTTGGTCTAATAGTAATCTTCCTCCTTTACCATATTATATGAAATATTATGTCACATACTGGTTGGCAAGGACATTTAGGACTTCAGTATTGGCCATTCTCGAAATCTCATTGGCAGTGCTTCACAGAATGGTGGAATTGTTAAAAGACAGGCACTGATGTTAGAACCTTTATTTTTATTAGTATTTGGTGCAGCTCTTTGATAAAATTGTTGTTTTTTATGATTCTTTGGACACATTTTGTCCAGAGTCATAAAGAACCCATTGTATAGCAACTGAAACGTCATATGCTTATCTGGAGATTTCACTGTGCACATAGCAATTACCATATAGGCTTGTGTAACGGCCACCCCCTTTTTTTTTTACAATTTTGACGAGGCTGCAGCCCTTACACGAGCCTATTTTGTAGCTGTAGCTGACTGTTCTCGAAGTTACTGGTTGACATCGGTCCACTGATAGCTTGTGCCTATGTGGCTCAATGTTCTAGTTTTGTGTGTGCTTATAATGGCTTTATGTTTGACCATTGTACTTCTATCTGTAATTTTCAGGCCGAACGCAAGGGGGAACAACTTGAATGTACAACGAATGAATGATAAATGCTGCATGCTGCAGAGTCATAACCGATTTCTGAATGAGGAAGTTCAGAATTTGTCAAGGTTATTACAGCAACAACAGTGCCATGCTATAACTTACCAAAAGTAAGTGCTGCCAACGATCTCTGTGACTTAACAGAACAGGGAAGCCTCAGCATACGTCTCAATAAAAAGGAGAGCATTTCTCTCTGTATCATTTCGCCTCACGGAAAAGCCAAGACACACACTCATTCTTGAACACTGCATTTGCTTGAAGTTGCTTTGTAAAACAACTGTATGAACGTATTCCCTCCTGCCTGGGTCACAAGTTGGCCTGTAGTATTCTGTAAATAAAATAAATAAATAAAAGTAGGAGAAATTGGGGTGGGAAGGAGAAGGGGGGGGGGGGGGGCAGGCACAGTCGGTTTGTTTTACTTTTGACAATCTATATTATATATTATATTCTGAAACTAAGCGTAATTTAAAGTAGGTGTTATATATGCTTATTTAATTTTGTTTCCTTTTATTATCACACATCTCTTTTAATAAATATAAATAAAGCTACGAGACTGCGCTCAGACTTCATTCAACGTGCTTGCCTCTTTACTCAGCTACTAGTACTTAAATGCTAGGCAGCTTACAACAGACATGGTGATTAGGACTGGCTACTGCAGAGCCTCATGCAACAAACCTACCGAAGAACTGTTTGCTAAGAAGGTCTACCACTAAGTATTAAGAGGGCTGCTGTGGCTTTGCCAGCTTTGGAATAAAGGTCAAAGAAAGTGATGCTTTAACCCAATATCATGACAGGAAAATTTGTAAGCAAAGAAAAATGGCTTGGAAGGCATATGGCAGGCACTCCCGAGTTGTGATTGGGAACTTACCGATATCCTTATTATAAAGTTCATTCAACCAGTGATAACCTATGGGGATTTTAAGATAACACTGAAGCTTGAGAAGAAGCTAAGGGCATCGCAGTGAGCAGTGCAACAAAAGATTGTAGGTGCAGCGTTGAGAGACAGTAAGATGGCAGTATGAATTGGAGAGCTAACAAGAGTACCTGATATTCTAATTGAAATTTTATTTATTTATTATGCATCATATAGGAAATTAGGAAACAATAGCAAATGGGCAGGTCATGTAATGCATAGAGCAGATAACCGATGGTCTATTAGAATAAATGGATGGGTGACAACGCAACGGAAATGCAGTTGAGGACAGCAGATAATTACGTAGGTGGTATGGTGAGATTAGGGAATTTTCAGGCATAGGATCGGGTCAGCTGACACATGACAGGGGTGATCCCTGGAAGAGACCTTCATCCTATAGCGGACATAAAATAGGTTGTTGGTGACAATGATGATGATGGTGATGATGATCATGAAAGTTTCACTTGTTTGGGTAAGCAGTGTGTACATAACAGTTCTACCACAGAGATGTTGCTCGCTCTATTTAGCACAGAGAATTTATTAAAATTATGTAACATAGGGGAATCATTGTGCTATGTCTCATAAGGGCTCTCAATCATATTTAGCGAAACCTTCACTAAGGAACCTTAAGGGCCCCTGAAATATTCTCCTGTATGATTTCTTCAAGATGGTGCCATGATGGGCTAGCTACAGGCATTTTAAGGAATAAGGTGAAATGGTCTTCTTACAAAGTTGAACCTTCTTAGTGTTTGTCCTAGCTGCAGTGAACTGCCAGCCTCCACAGATGTTCATGTGTATGCGAGCATACATCACATGCTTCATTTTGTTTGGGATTTTTTTTCCCCCTTCTATTGCGAGTTTACGTGCTTGGTTACAATTATTCCACACACTGTGTCTCTGCTGGCATCACTATCTTTCATGGAATCTTCTGCAGCCAATGACTGAGCATTTACAATGATTCCTCAGTCACAATGCTGCAGGATGGGTTTGGGCTTTTGTTTGAATTTGTTGGCTCTCGGTGATGCATCAAAGCAATAGTGTTTCGCTTATGTCAGAAACCTTATAAGAACAGCCTGCTAACCAGGTCCAGCCCAGTGAGGCTTTGAAAACAGCAAAGAGATCAGATGGCTGCATTGAGTGCAGGGGGTTCTGCTCTGATATGGACAAGTACATAATGACCTTGGTGCCAGAACACATATAAATTCACTCGTCCTCCAGAAAATGCACATATCCTCGCATTTTATTGCATAACAAAAGCTGATAAGTCTCTTAAAGGTGGTTATGTGTTTTAGCTAGAGAGGAGTGGCCACAATTTTCCAGTACTGCTGCAGCCTTCAGAGTTGCCATGTGAACCCATAAGTGCATTGATGGAAAAGTGCATTAGGACAGGAACTGCAAGTGAAAGCCTTGTACACTTTGTAATAGTACAAACCAGCAAAATAGCAGAATGGACACTTCTGCTTTATTTTTGCATTGGCCCTAGTGCGTCTTTCTCTCTAAATTTGTGTAAATTCTCCATGATCAGTACTTTGTGTCATACTGACCATTCCTTTTATCAATCCTGCTTGGGCATAGTAAAATTGGCCTGCAGTGTTTTGAAAATAGTAAGGGATAAAATAGTAAATTGAAAAGTTCAACATGCAGAAAATTCAGACGTTTATCGCCTGCCTGCCTCTTGATTACAGAAATTTCTGTTCATTTACAAAAGTATGATTTTGTCCCTAGAAGCTGCACCTAATGTGACCTTTTGGCCGAAATGTTTGGAGACTGCCAACCTACATATGATCACAAATAAGTGTTTAGCATACTACTGTGGTTTCTATTTAAAAGGTCAAAGCCCTTTTTGATGCCCTTTGTGAGAAAATTAAGAGATCAACATGGAAAGAACAGTAGCTATCCCTAATGTACTCTGAACTCTGTACTTCTTGCTTTCAATTTCAAATTTTTGTAGATCTGTAACTAAAGAGACAGTACAATACCACTTTAATTCATTGCAGGTATTAATGTGTAAATTTGATAGGCTTTATACTCAATTAACAGAAACATGAAAGAAAGTACCAAAGAGATATTTTACAAAATTCTAACTAGTGATCAACAGCGGCCAAACAAGGAAAGGGGACAAGAGAACAAGGGAACATACCTCAGCCTGGAGCCTATGTTTCCTCAAGGAGACTTTTGACAAGGGAACTTGCCTTCATAAATTACCTTCTGAAAACGTTGGCTCCAAGCTGAACTTCCCGTCACCCCTTTGTCTTCGAGGTGTGTGGCCAGCCTAACTTTCACAAGGACGGCAATAAGGAAACAAATATAGACACCACTGTTTGCTTGTACGTATTGCTTCCTCAATATACAGTGGACTCTCTTTAAGTGGAACCTCAAGGAACCAGGGAAATTGGCTCTGTTTATCAGGAGTTCCATTTACTGAGAGTCAAAGCTGAATACAATTGCATGAATAGAAAACCAACCAACCATGAGGATGGTGTTTCATTTAATAGGCTGTTCTGTTTAAGCAATCTCCATTTATCAATATTCCACTGTAGTGTTGATGTCCCTTTGTCTTGTTTGAAAAGTCTGACTAGTGTTTCCTAGTCTCCCACCCTTTCTTTCCTCTGGAAACTCATTTTTGTTGGTTAGGTTGGAAAGGATGGGCTGGCACAACTGATACATTCTTTTTTCAGAAAGTGTGAGTCTCAAGAGATTGTCATGTTCCAATAATTATTGTGCCTAGCTGCTGTATATTTGTTGTTCAAAGGCAGTGGCCAGTGGTGTAACCATTTTCCATTGCTTTCAACATTCTGTATTTGGCAGGTAAAAGCAGTGAACTTGTAAAAGAGTGAGGGAAATGATGATTGAGGGAACTAATTATGTTAGCAGGCAGACCAGTTACTTAAATTATCACTTTAGTGAAATTTTCTGCAGTTCTTGCAGCAGGCCAGCAGGAAAACAAAGAAAATGCCTGACTCCATTTCAACAAGAGAACTTGCGTTCATAAAGTTCCAAAGTTTAAACAGGCTGACTCGTCTCTGTCTTTATGGAAACACATCCTTTTGTGGCGATCATGCTGGATTGAGACATTGCTTTTACCTCTTATACAATCGAATCTCATTAAATGGAACCTCAAGGGACCAGAGAAATATGATCCAATTACCGAGGGTTCTGTTTACTTAGAGAAGTGTGCAGAGGTGTAGCACTGTATGTCATACACTCATTTAACCCTCTTAGACATGTGAAGAATAAAGAAGTGAATGTAACTATTAGTTTGTCCCGTGGTTTGAGTGTGATGTGTAATTTATGCATTGACTAGAGTTTGCTAATTTCGATAAAGAGGAGGTACGCGGGACATATCAAAGCAAAAACATTGCTCTTTCTGCTCAGCTCGGTGGCAGAATTAACACGAGGTCGTGCTTGTAGAATCGAAACTGCCAAATGGCGTTTGTGTAAGGCGTCTGAAATTTCAGTTGTGCTTATTTTGACCATCTATGGGGCGAGTGGCAGTGCCACCGAGCTGTCTGGACTGCACATGCTATGCATTGAATATCTATAAAAATATTTGCTTGCTTGAGTGTTTGCCACTGATGTTTAAGGATGGATTTCTGCACAGAAGACAGGGGTCACAAAATAAAAGTCACATTTTGGCTGAACAAGAAAATGCTTTAGCTCTTGCTCTGTTTACTGAAAGTTGCGAAAATTTTGGTTTCGATTAATGTATTTTTTGCATTATCTATATACGAAACCAATCAATGTAGAGGCTGTTCTATTCAACCGGTAATTCCATTTAAAAGGACCCTGAACCACCTTTTTATCGAAGTCAAGAAATGCATATAAAGTTAAATTAGACTATTTTAGAAATACTTAGCCGCAAAAAGTACTTCAATCCGTTCAGCAGAACAGGAGGTATTGGCAATCAAGCATACCATTCACGGTGCTTCCGCTCCTTCTTCAATGACTTGCACTGCGAAAGCTATGGTGTAGTGGGGTGTGCCCACAATGCCTGCTGAACGTCCTGTTTGCAGTTCAAATTTGATTGTGGTTGTTCATGTAGATGCTGCTATTTCCGATTGTGATGCCTGCAAAATTTGGCTGAGATTTTTCACAGTAGCATATGCTATCCGTGGACTGTTCTTTTTTTTTTTTACCAAGCCCAAGGGGTGGTTCAGGGCCCCTTTCAGTGATTTCTGTTTACTGAGGTTCTACTGTAGTTCCTTACATGTCTCCATCATTCTAGTATGTTCAAGCTATCTTGAAACGGGTCATGTTTGCACAGAGCAAGCTTTTTAAATATTACCTTCTGCTCTTTTGTAAAATTGTGTTATTTTGAATCACTGATAAAATCTTGAGGCAAAGTGCAAAATAGCACGTAGGACAACAGAAGGGAACGAAGACACAGTACTACTAACAACTAAATTTTTGTTACACATGGTTACCCCATACATGCCATAGTATGACAGGAAGAAAGAATGGCTACTGTCGCAACATAGTCTTTTTCGGCAAAATCATCCACCATAGGCTGCTATTATGATGGAAAGATTTCTTTTGTGACAGTGGCCTTTCTTTCTTCCTGTTGTACTATGGTATATATGGGGTAACCATGTGCAATGAAAATTCAGTTGTTAGTAGCACTGTGTCTTCATTCTATTCTGTTGTCCTACGTGCTGTTTTGCACTTTGCCTCAAGTTATGCAGTACCAACTAGCCCACCAGTCTGTTCTCTTGATAAAATTTATATTGTAAACTGATTATGCATGAAACATTCATCTTATTTGTGCTTTTTTAATTGTTGTAGCTTAGCTTGCCTCTTAGTTATAAAGCTCAGGAACTGTTGTTACTTATTGAAAGAGTTTCTTTTTGTCATGCCTTGCAGCTGCCTCCAAGACCAAGAAAAAGAGATTGACCAATTGAAGAGAGACTACGTCTTCCTTATGCAGTCAGCCATTAGGATGCGTTCCATGGAAGGACCTGAAGTTATGGAAGTATACTTTTATGGTGGACAAAGGGTGAGCGACAAACCACTTGCCCTTTTGCTTAGATGAAAATAACCATCCATACTTGTCATAACTAACATAGAAGTAATCATTCTCCAGTTGAAAAAAAATTTGTGAGAAAAAACAGATCAGTGTGTCGCAAGTATGGTTAAAGTACTCGCGAGCCTAAAGAAATGACCAGCACTAAAGAGTAAGGTTATAGGAGCAGAGCATGATTACTTAGTGCTGGGGGTCACCTCAAAAGCTCCAAATCTACGACGGCAACAGGCAACTGTCACAGACATCAGCTATGGTGGCACAAGCGGACATAAGTGAGAACAATCAGGGCCATACCAAGACGCAGTTCTCATCCCTGCACGAGAGTGAACAGTCAGGGATTCGCCAAAATACAGTTCAGGTCATGACCAGTGGGCTCCACTACCAGTGCCTGGTCCTTTGCTCCTTTTATACCCTTTTTCACGGGGGCCTAGGGAGGAAGAGGACAATCGCCTTCTGAAGAGGCGAGGCTCCCACTGGTTCCCTCTATTGTGTAGCCGTGCAACCGCTTGTATTTTCTCTTTTCAAACATAGGTGGCATATGCTGTGTTACAGGTGCGTGGGAACTGTATACTTATAAACCCATTGATAGAAGACTTGGCTGGGAATTATGTCCCACACCAGATAACAAACCTGTGAACTATATGAATGTGAAATGTATCGCTACCATCAATCAAGCTGGACACTGAGATATCATGCAGTAACTCTATGTACTGACACCAGCACGACATGCCTGCTTGCATTCCTCATCATTCCTGTTTAACTCCCAACTTGCACTGAGTGACAGTAAGCAGAACTGACCAGGTCTGTGACTGTGAGCAAAGGAAAAATGACTTTCTGCACACAATGAACTGAACATGGAACAAAGCTATACAACACCCTGTATAGCTGCATTGCATGAACTCTTTTGCTCCTTATTCAGGTGGCACATTGAACAAAACACGATGACCTGCTGCACAATGAGGCTGCAGATTCAATAAAATGTAAAACATGGAACACATCTTTAACACCCTGTATATCTGCACTGCATGTACTCCTTAGCTCTCTACTCAAATGGCACATTAAACAGAACACAATGACCTGCTGCACAATGAGGCTATAGTGTCAATAAATAGTAAACATAGAACACAGCTGTAACACCTTGTATATTGGTACGTTGTTGTGGCAGTGAAGAACTGCAGGGGCACAATTCAAGTCACAAAACTAACTGTTTATTGAGCAAACCTGCGCCCAGCAAAAGCAAATAACACTCAGCACAATGATAGCGGCGAGCGCCCTCGTCGATTGTAGGAAATCTGAAGCGGGGCAGACGTATCAGCTATTTATACATGACTCATTGAACCTTTTAGCCTAATTGTTGGTGCTCGTGTAAGTTCTAAAATGTACACTACCATTCTCGTCATGCACAAAATTTTATTACACAACGCTTGACGACAACAGATAGAACCAGTGATAACAATTCGAGAAACCTCCAATACAGAAAGGTGCGTCTTGCGCTGGGTGATAACTTTTAACATTTGTTGGCATTAGAAAGATGGTCACCAGGAAAGATAAATAAGTATGTATGTCAATACCTGTATTGCATGAACTGTTTTGGGCTGAATTCTATTTTAATTAGATATGCACCAATTAGACCAGCCGTATGCTCTTGTTGCTCTGTTCTAGCATGCAGAATTATTTTGCACCAACATGGTGGTTTGAACAAACCAAGCTAGCCAGGAAGTCTATAGACCTTTTGCATAATGCCAGTAATCCTGTGGGCACACAAGGTAACCTTGGGTTTGCAACACCATAGTAAAGGATAGATGTGCATGTGAGCACAGGATGTGCATAGAAACGGTTTGTGTGCCACGCATGTTCTACTACTGGTCTCATTGAGTTTGCTGGGGTGTTCTAGCATACACCTAGTATACTGTGTTTGCTGCATAACATGGCTCTGCGAATTCAAGGTTGGTTCCACGCAATGGGATGGGTGAAATATTTTGGCATGTTCCCATGCCTGCACCACAAATGCAATGTTGACTACTGGAAAGCAATAGCAGCGATGGGGAGAAGCTTTGACAGCAGGAGCTGCAACTTTTTGTTGAGTCTTATGTCACTGCAGATTCCATCAGAGCAAACAACATGAAAAAGAGGGAAGCAAACCAAGCACTGCAACGTGCCGATATCTTATGCACTGATGTAGCATTTCTATGCAGTCATCTAGCACTGCTATAGTATGGGCTCGCAGACACTATGAGTATTCGGCCATACGATCAGGTCAGCTTGTCACAGCCACCATTGCCCAGTTGCTTTTTCTTGGCTCAATAAATGTGACTGAACTCTTACAACAGTGTTGTCACTCATGAGTGAAAAACAGATAACGAGCTATGTGTGGGCTATACACATTCCTTTAAATGTACTGAGTGACAGGGGAATCAAAGCTTCTGATACAATAAATGTGGAATAAGGGTGAGTGGTTGGCATGGCCACGCAGCAGCCGAGTTTAAAGGTGAAGTCAGTGCATTGAATGCTGTGTTGAATGTAGATCACTTATCATCATGTACCTTACGGCCGGAACTGTCCACGTGCACCCGGCTTGCACACGGCAGTATAGGTCAGTATGTCAAATTTTATTGAAGGAAAGCTGAGAAATGGTATAAAGCCTTTTAAGTGCATTGTAGAGCAGCTGACCGGCTTGCTGAGCCTGCCCGTGTCTATCCCTAACAATGGTGGCTGGGAAGCAGTGTCACCTGACTGGAAAACAGGACTGTCGCCTTTATGCAAGTCCCATTCAAAAATCTTTGACCTTCACCAGTACCATGCTTGGCCTAATCAACTTTTCATGCCACTGTGACAGCACTGAATTTGACCTGTAAATTAGCAAACAGGCACACCTTTATCAGTGGATGCTGAACAAAGCAATCTGCACTTTAGTGTAGTTTGTAAAAAGTTTGCCCATGAAAGGATTTTTTCTGTTGTTACAATAGCAGTTACTTTCATGAACAACTTCACCCTGAATCATTTGAAATTGCATGCACATTTAACCTAATACCTATTGAACCTAATAGCCTTTTGAGCTTATAAGCGTGCAACCTGTGTGCAGATGCAGGAGTTTATGTGCTTCATTTATCGTTCCTACATATTTGTGAGATTTAAAGTTTGCAGGAAGCATCCTTCGTTTTGTTTTGCTTTTGTGCTAAGATGAACTCATCTATAATGAAAAAGGCTTACTGTACACAGATTGAAGTCTTATTGAATGGCTGGATATCAATTAAACTGTTCCATGCCCTTCACTTTATTGTAAGCAGCTTTAGCTGTAAAAGTTTTGCTTGTAATAAGTCCACTATGATCAACTGAAATTATCATGGTCATGCATAGTTTCCTTGAGTGAGTTGAACCTTTGAGTGCACACACAATCACTTCCACATTTTTACTACACATGCTTTCAAAACTTTCCTTCTGCAGCAGCAGTATATAATACTATTGCAATACCTTTGTCAGCATGCAGCTCGTGTACTCCAGCTATTGCGGGAAGCCCGTATGTCAAACCCAGGTCTTCCTACATATGACAGGTGAGCTTGTTTAATTAGAACCTAACCGATGGTATTTTCCTAATATGCAGTAAGTGGCAAAAAAAAAGAGCCCTTCATGAACCATATGATAAAAATAATGACTCTAATAATGATCAATAATGTGATAAAGAATAAATATGGGCTTCTTTATATATATATATATATATATATATATATATATATATATATATATATATATATATATATATATATCAGTAGAACAAACTGTCAGGTTTCCTTGTTGGCTTTAGATTCAGACATACATCAGTTTGACACTCTTGGGGGTTGTGACAGAGAAATCAAGTAAATGGGTTGTCAACAGAAAGCAGATGCTTACAGTCATACCAATGCCTTTCATATCATTCATACCTGCTTTCTATTGACAACCTACTTGTCTGATTTTTCTGTCACAACCCATAAGCTTGTCAAACTGATGTATGTCTGAATATGAACAAGGAAACCTGACAGTTTGTCCTACTGGTCTGAAAAAAAAAAAAAAAGCTATGCAGATCCAATGCAAATTTTGCTATCTATGTGAAGTGATGCTTTTGTGAAGTGGTCAATTAAAGGCTATAAATTCTCCCTTTTCATTCCTGCATCTTTAGCGTAAAGGAAACTGGCATGCGGACATGTGCTCTTGCGCACTCGAGCTACACAGTGTGATAACTGATATATTGCATAGTGTTTCGTAATTTTTTCTTACTCATTTTAAATGTACTGCCTACTTCTCGGCCAGTCCAGCCCTTGCGGGCATGTGGCGTAGTATGGAAATCATCATAATCATGAACAAGCGGCAATCATCTCAAAGAGCTAGTTGGCATGGTACTATTACGTGCGATTTTGGCCTAATGTTTAGAGCATCAAAGTGCTGTGCTGGGGGACTGAGGTTTTATCCCTGCATCGGTCATGTAATTACGTGTCTTTTTTTTTACCTACTCAATGACCTAAGTTGGTCTGATTGTTGGTTTCAAACCTGATTCCCTCAGCGAAGCAACCCAATGCTCCACCCGTTCGGTCACGGACTACTTAGTAATCCAAGTTGTGAGCTATTCGGCAAGACAGCAGCAGCAGAACCAAGCCAGCTAGCAGCCGTGGTCAGGAAAATCTGGGAGGGTTCGCAAAAAAAGCTTCGCTTTAAATAGCACATTTTTATCATTATCACATTTAGGAAGGACCAGCAAGCGTAAACGAAACACAAGATAGAAGTGGACAGGACAAAGGCTGGACTAGTCTTTGTTCTATAGTCTAGCTAGTAGTCCTGCCCACTTCTATTTTGCATTTGTTTATTTTGCTGGTCCCTTCCAGCCTGTTATAATGGTAATTCTTACATGAGCTGCCACTTTTGACCTCTGTTTACTGCAAAACGTTTCTAGTTTCCACATATGGGTAGTACCAACTCAACACATTCATGAAACTCGGAATATTTCTTTACTATAACGTGTGTTGCTATTCACAAATTAGATTGACCGTAATGCTATGCACTCTGTGTTACAATCGAAGCTATTGTGGGAACATCTCAGACTGTAGTGCACAAGGGCTCTTAATTAAAATCTTCTCTATTAGGTATTTGTTTGCTATCAGGGCCAAATCATTTCAAAGATGAGTGGAAAAAACAGGAGCACAATATAAGCAGCACACTATGTTTACATAAGGTAAGCATGGATAGCAGTGTTGTAGGTGTTTGTTTCTGAACAGATGAAGGCAAAAAGGCGGTTCCAGTTGACACTAATTTTGGGAAAAAAAGTAGCATGAATACAGGTTGGTGTGCCCATTTGGCAGTCCTAACAGGGTGTGGATTTGTAACAAACCCCTAAAAGTGCTCTGTGAAGCATGTTTGCTGGCTGCTTGAACCCAGAAGAAACACGTCACTGTTGCCATATCACTGCTCATTTGGCATTAGTCAAATGAAGCATTGTTGCAGTGTGCTTACCTAAGAGCATCAAAAGGTTCTGTGAGCACAGCATGGCCTCTAGCTTTGATTGCAAGTTGAATGCATCCACAGATCTATGCACCCATTTTCATGGGTGCATAGATTGGCACTTAGCTTTCCTTCTTAGAAAAGCTAAGTGCCGAGAAAGGAAGAACCCAAAAGACTGAAAGCTGGGCATGTTGCAATGAACTCATGTTGAAGAATAAAACAGCGAAAAAGACATGGGGACATAGAAAAGAAGTAGTGCTTCTGCTGTCTGATTCTTATCTGCGTCCCCATGTCTTTTGCACCGTTTGGTTCTTAAAGGGCCCCTGAAACGGTTCGGACAAACTTTGTAGACGCGTAGGGTACAGCTTAAGTAGAACATTCGCACCACAATTTAAGTGAAGCGTTACGTATTAATGGAGCTACAAGCGATTATAAGTTACCCTCCTCCCCAGCCATGCTTTTCCTCCTCAACTCGTCCGCCGAGCGAGCGGGGCTAAGCTCCGCCTTCACTGGTCCTGCGTCACGATGCGACGTCACATCGTCCACTTCCGGGTGTTTTGGAGCCCGCCCCCGCCCGCGCGGAACCTCTCCGCTAGCTGCTTGGCTGTGGACCCCAAGCGAGAGCTATCGAAGCAGCGTGCGTTGCGAGCATTCTGTCATAGCGCCGAATGTGTCTGGTATTCCGTTAACCACAGGCAAGCTGGTCATTTCGGCAAATGAATGGAGGCATAAACTCAAGCTGATGACGGAACTTTGGCGTAGACGTACGTGAGCGGCCTGATCGGTCTGCATGGTCCAGACACTTGTTGGCGCAGCGCTTAACCAGTCAAACAAAGCGCTAATATTGCTCTAACGAAGTGTAAAACATTTTAAACATGTATAAAAACAACGTGTTGATGATTACACTCCTGCGAAAAGTACGCACCAGTAGCAAAGAAGGAAACGCTTCGTTGCTGCTACTGTGTATGGTTGAGCTCTATGCCACCAGGTGGCTGCACCGTGCAGACCATTCACATTTGCCCTACTGCTCATTTCGGCTCATCCTGTTACGGCACAGTCAAGCGGCCAGATCCTGTCCCCTTGCGCTTACGTTTGCCCTAATACGGGACTCGCGAAACGCTATTGCGTTAGTAATCTTCTGGTGTAAAGTGACGGCCACAAACACGCAAATCCTGCGCAGCAGCCAGTTCGCTCGTACGCTGCCTTGCAGAGGGACACGATGCCGCAGCTTGACATATTGCCAGTCGCTACGTTTGCAGCCCACAAGGCAACAAAGTCGAATCATAGTGCTCGCGAAAAGACTGACACCAACTCTGACCGCGGAGCTCTCGTCAAAATGGAGTACGTTGTAACACAAGCAGACGACACTTGCTGTGTGCCGGAAGTGCTTAAGTGTACTGAAAAATTGTTCTTGTGCATTCTCTTTATGCTACTTTCTTTTTATAAAAACAAATTAACTAACATTCCAACTATTACGAAGATCATTTGTTTACTATAAAGTTAGAAAAATTGTCGATCACGCGCCCTGGTCAGCCAATCGGATAGCTCGCTCCACTGACGTCATATGGGTTATTTTGGTCATATGGGTAGGGGCGGCTTAAAATTCCGCCGAGCAGTGCGCTGCGATCAGCAGCGATGTGCATTTTTAAAACCTTATAATAAATTACACGCTTTACGCAGAGCACTTAGACATGTAAATTAATGATCAGAAGGACCTACTCTAACGACTCAGTACGTTTGTAGAAAATCGTCAAAAGCGTTTCAGGGTCCCTTTAAGAACCCAGAAAGCTGCTGCAAAAAGTAGCAGTCATTTCTTATATTCATGGCAAATATCATAGATTGAAGATTTTTCAGCAAGCAAGCATTGTGATTGTCATGTCTGCATGTATGAAGCTGTCACAATTGTGCAGAAAAAGTGTACTGTCCAAAAAAGGGGCTGGACCATCCATCACTGCAAACATTACATTCAGTACACAGACTGCATAAGTTACCAGATCCTACTCTCATGCAGCAAAAGTCACATAGGTCAGAGTGGCAGATGACTCAACAACTGGCTAAGAGAGCATGATAACCTAGCCGGCAGGAGTGGTTTTAGTAACCTGCCACTTTGCTGTAGGTGCTGTGGGTGTTCACTATACTTTGAAAATTGCACTATTACAAGCTGTAAATGAGGACAGCTGTACATAAGAAATTATCAATGCAGCAGAAATTCATTCTGAAGAAGAAGGCTGCATCAACACACTGTACTTCCCACATTAAGAAATATTGTTGCCTTACACATGGGCCTTGACCGCATGATGACAAGGTTCTAGGTTTTCATTGGCATATTTCTGTTTTGTTGCGATAGCAATTATATGGACTCATCGGCATCACTGCCATTGTGATGTTATGCATACAGTTAAAGGGCAATAACACCATTGCCATGCGCCGTATGCTGTATGTGCTAGTGAAAGCATGTGAGGGGTCCTGACGATCGAGGCTTAATCTGGCACATGCAAGGGAGGAAAATGGAGAGCAGATGCGCAGTCTTCTGTCGCACGAAAGGCCATGGGGTGATGAGAGGGAGGGAGGGGGGGCAGCGTTGTGCTTCGGCATAAACTGCGTATTTCGTAACAGTGGTACAAGGGGAACTGACGACCGCAGCTCAGTGCGGTTCAAGCTACGGCCGCGGTCACAGACACGCGTGCAGTATCTTAAATGTGATCTGCAGATGGTTCATATCTTTGTGCGTGTTGTGTTCTCACCACTGAGATTGTGTTGAAGTGATAGACAGCACGAAGGTCACTTCACTCGCTGCTGCTGCCGCACTTGCTCATGAGCCAGCGTTTTGACAGCATGTCTCCATGGTCATTGAGTGTGACGTGTTTGTGTGTGCCTGTGCACACTGACACCATGCTTGTTAATTCAGTTAATAAGTGAATGTTTCCATGTTCACATGGCCAACAAAACTACTATCCTTATTTTGTGTAGCTGTCTACTTATTTGCTACCGCAATCGATGCTCCGCATTTCGGGCGAAGCTGCGACTTCTTTTAATTGAAGTTTTATTTTTGTACCTCCCCGGGGTTTGGTGTGGCTGGATTTCTCACCGAGCAAACAGAGTCAATCTCAGAGATTCTACCTGCACTGAAAGTGTGTTGAAAGTGTGAGTGAAGCTGTAGTGCACTACTGCGTGCCTACTATGTGCCTGAGAGTCTTTACATCCACCGATTCTCACAGTGCATGAGATCTGCATAATTTGCAAATTTTTTCCTCACTATATATCCCATTAGGCTTTCAATAAGTATCAATTGGAATTATGTGTCATGTTTGCTGTACTTGTCCCTTTCACTTCTTTCCTGTCCTCAGTACACATTGTAAGGTTTAGGTGGTATTTTGTGCTGGTTGTTGTTACATGATGAAATGTATGATGACAGCAAGACATTAGAGGCACTGATGACTGGAAGTTAAAAGCAGATTTGATGAAATAGGCAGAGGCGAGAGACTTGATGATGTAATAGAATATCTATTGGGATTATATTTGATTTAATGTGTGTGATGCTAGCGTATTAGGAGCAGTAGTTTGAAAAGGCAAAATGCACAGGGTGATATTCGATTATGTCAATGTATGAGAGAGGAAATTAATGTTAGTGTCCCACATTGATGATGCATGTTTTAGTTTTCATTGAACTAAAGTTCTGGCAGCAAAAGCTTGAGGTTAGTGGGAGTAGGTGAAAAATTCTGCCTTGAGTGGCATAATGTACAGTTAGCATTTGTTGTTATGTGTTGTGTATGAATGTTACTAAGAAAGTAAACTCACAATAAACCGTGAAAGGTGCAATGGATGCTCTCAATGATTTGCATCTGGTAATCTTTCCTAGTGCTTAGTTCTTAACACTTACACATTTTAGAATGAAATGAACTTCTTGCAAAGCAGTGTTGCATGAATTTGTATGTCTTAACATACGCTGACTGCCACTTCAAGGATGATAAGTGTCACTTTATCTTTCCTTATACCTAATGTGACACTGAGAGCTGATGCCTTGACATTGCAGCCAGAATAAGGTGCTACAGCACACTGATGCCTTGGGCTTTCGGCACCATTACGCTGAGGAGAGCCTGGCCCTGCACTATATCTGTCGCCAACTGCACCTTCACTACCAGGAGCGGCTGCCCTCAGCTGCCCACCACCTGTGGCGCTGGCGCCAGTACCTTCTGCTTTGTGGTGACAACCTTATCAGCACAGTTAGTGTTTTGCCTGCTTGCACATCTAAACACAAATTAATTGGTTGTAGTATCAGTTATAGCATGCAAGGTGGTGCAAAAGTGTGCCTAGATTATTCGTAAAAGTTTGACATACACTTGCCTTAAATGTACATAACTGATTCTCTGTGTTCATATTTATCTGGTGGCTAGATGGTCATTGCTGAGTTGTTTTATCAACAGCAGCTTAAATGGTGAATTGGGAGCGACAAAATTCAATTGCTGAGTTAATATGGGCTATATTTACATTAGGGTCATGATGGTAGAAGTGTAAACCAGCTCAAGGACAAAGGCAGAGGAAGAAAAGAAGACAGCATTTGTGCCATGTCACCCTTCTCATGTCCTTTGACTTTGTTTGCACTCTTTTCTGTTTCTCTCACCATAAATTGCTGACCCTGAAATTGCAAAAGGGATTTGTTGCCACAGGAGCTACATCTTGCAAGTGTGTAATGATGACGATCAAAATTGTTAGGTGGGCATTTCCTATGGATTCGTAGCTTTGTTTGAAAATGTAGTGTTCACTTACACAAGAACACAGGAAGGTAAACCCGAAGTCATGAGACAAGCCCAAGTTTAACTTAGGGCTAACTTCAGTTTGGGCACACCATGGTCAAACAAACAGACAAGCAGGAATGTAGGCATGTGCTAGCGCACAAGAACGGCTGTACTTATATGTACATGGAGTGTAAGTGCATGATAGACCGTGACCCTGTAGTGCTAACTAAAATGTGATATATGTGATCAAAGCAGATAAAAAGTTTATCTCTGTGGAATCAATAACTTAGGTCCTCATGTGTAGCTGCACAGACGCATTTCCTATGCATGTTGCTTTCTTTGTGCAGTAATGTTAGATTGCTTTGTGGCTGGCTCTGGCATGCAGAAAGAACTGAAGAGCTTGGTACGGCAAGGTGTTCCTGCTGCGTTCCGGAGCCAAGTCTGGAAGGCGCTATATACCTGTCGAGTGGCTGACATCATGGAAGATAAGGGCAAGAACTACTACAGCAACTTATGTTGTCAAGCATCTGAGTCTGAGGTCAGTAGGCAATTTTAGAGTAGCCAACCAATTAACTGGAAGTGCTAAAGGGCAGGTTATGGAGGCTGTTTTCCTTTGTCTTGAATAAGCTGAGTGCTTATGTCTGGCACATCACAAACGTCATGCATAAATAATGCAATAATTTAAAGGGAATCCTTCAGTTGACGTGGTTGCAGGCGTAGTCTGGAGGAAGCCTCTGTCTCACAAACCTCCAGACGATGTGTTGAGCCGCATCAATTCATGGCCTAGCAGTCTTGGCCACAGTTCCAGCCACAGTAGCAGTCCCGGGTTTCATAGCACCCAATGTGAATAACCAAGACACAAACGCTATGGTTGCCCAGGTCTCCTTTAAGTGAACCCCAGTGTGAAACCCTTTATGCGAAACCCTTTAAGTGAGCCCCAAATAGAATGAGACAACACAGTGATGCTTGCCATATAAAAACTAGTGAAATCTGTTTCATGTGAATTGATCTTGTGCATTTCACTTCCATTAATAAAGCCTTGGTAAGATATGAAATAGTAGTTTGATTAATAAAAAATAGTGCTTTGTAAGGGATTGGAGGAAAGACATTTCGTGCCCTGGACAATGTAACTGCATGCTCCCCTGCAATGTAGGGGAGCCATGGACACTGGTAATTCACAGTTAGTATCCCTTCCTAGGACTGCTGCCTCGAGTCTTGCTGCCTACCATCAGCAATTGAACGAGAACAGGCATATTGAGCCTGATATTTCTAATATAGCCATATCATTCGAAGTTGGAATTAAAGGATGAGGTTTGAACTTGCATCAAGTTGAATACTAAATTCTGTGATAGATGTCTCATGATATTGATCTATTGAGATCTTAATGGCAAGTAGAAACGCTGCCTCAAGCTTGATTCACTTGTGCCTTCCTTGCTGTTCTGTGTACTTAGGAGGTACAAAACAGGTGCAGGATTTGTGAGAAGATAGCAGCCGGTGTGCTGCCTTCGTCCTTTTTGTAGGAAGGGACCATAGGAAACTGCTCTGTTGTTAGCATATACTGCTAGTGTCAAAAATAAGATATTCTTGCTAACTTTGTTGCCATCTTAACTATGCATCATTGTCTGAAGTCCCATATAATAGACTGAAAAGGCAGCTGCTATGCTACTGAGCATGAGGTCATGAGTGTGATCTCTGGCTGCAGTGGCTGTATTCCAATGGGACCAAGAGTAAAAACTCTTGTGTACTGAGCTCTGGGTGCACATTAAAAAACTTAGGGTGGTCGAAATTATCCAGAGCCCTCCACTGCAGGCACCTCTCATGGCTTCTGTATTGATTTGGGATGTTAAACCCAATCATGGCGTGAGTGCGGCACAAGGCACCCCAAATCACCCAAATTGCTATTCCAAACCAAATCAGTCAGTCATTTATTGGTCAGTCAGTCTAGTCTGGTCAAATTAGTCAGTCAGTTCATTAGAAGCAGCTGCATTGACACTGCTACTGTGCATTCCCATAATGCTTCCTTTCTTTATATTTTATGTGAATTTGTAATGTGTCATCTGAACTAAGCCTTGCCTCTTATTAAGAAAAGAGGCATGACTAGGTAGCTATGCCTGAACATGCCTAAACATGGCAAAACAAGTGCTATATATTTAACTGGGCAAATTATCTGCCAAAGCTTCCATAATTTTATTTCCCTTGGTGCACAGCTGTTACTTTTTCCTGAGACTACTGTTTCTTTTGCTGCAAATGCCTGTAAACTTGAGACTGTTGTGTTGTTGTGGGCAAAAACTTATTTGACAGAATTTTGGTGACAAAGAGTTTGTGCTTGTTCCATCAGCTGCATTTTGTGTGTTCATTTCCTGTGTTTTTGTGCTTCCAAGAGGTGCTTCCAGAATAATTATTTGCTGATGTCACTTTGTTAAACTGAAATTCATTGCAAACTAAAGCTGCACCCAATGTGCTAAATACCTTGAGCAAGACCCAAACCCAATACAGCGCTATATAGGGAGCAATAATGGTGAAAAGATTTATAACACAATATTTCGTACATGGCACGCAGGTGAGGTAGTTAGTCAGAAACATTTTTGCGCTTCTCATTATAGTTAAAGCTTTTCTAAAGGATCTTCTTTTGTCCTTTTATATTTCTATTGTGAGTTTGTATTTGCCTGGAGGGTGCTATAGTCTGTGCCATAGTTTACCTGCAGCACAAGCAGCTGCTTCCTGGATTCCTGAAACAAATAGCTATCTTCATTAATTGTGTGAAACTACCATGATGGAACTGGGCCAGGCTGTATTTTGTTCTGTTCTTTCTGGCATTTGCTTTATAGCAAAGGTGTGCAGTGTTCATCCTGCAGTGGACATAAAATAGGCTGGTGATGATAGTGATGATGAGGATGATGTGCAGTGTTAAGACGTGCTGACAGTAACACAGATTGTCTATTCAGGGTTCATTACTTACTTTTCTTTCTTTCTTTATTATTATTATTTTAGAAAGATTGTCCTATGCCATATTGAACTAGGAGAAATTACTCTAAGTCTATACTTGCGTGTAGGCCCTTTGAAAGTAGACTATCCTTCCTCTGTGTTGATGTTGCAGGTGTAATCTCAGGGCTCCCCTTGTCAACATCCACAAAAATGTGGCTAGGCCAACCAGAAAACATTCATAGTACAATTCATGAACAGTGCAGCTATAAAAACAGGGGGGGGGGGGGGATGTGTGGCAAGAAAATTTTTACCAGGCTAAATTACTGACAGTGTCACTGGCCAGAAACTTGCGAAATACTCTTTCATGCTTTTGATAAATTGGAAAGTGTACTTGAACCATTAGCATCTATGTACAACAGAGGCTGTAAATGTTCTCATAATGGTATGGTAGAAACAGGACTAGAAATGCCATAATTACTGAGGAATGCATTAAAAGGACACTAAAGGCAATAAGTCGAGCTAAAGTGATGGATTAATGCTCGACAACATCTAAGGCATCAGTATTATCAAGAACAAAGCTTTACTAATAGAGAAATAGAGGTAAATGCAGGACACGATTTGAGATTCCACCGGGACATTCAAGTACTATCCTCTTGACGTAGCGACTACTCATTATAATTGTGCCACTAGTACTCAACCACTCCTAATTAAAAGATCATTGCATTGCATTATAAGATGGAAGAAAGTGCTAGTTGTCTGCTTATATTTGGTTGTTTAAAAAAGAAATTTGATGTTACTCTTGACAAGGACGTGGGCAGTCAAAAGCTTTCGTTTTCACTCAACTCTTCACCATGTGCACTTTCGCATTTCAGTAGTTTCATTATCACATAGTGCTATGCTGGTTTTGCTGGCTTGTGCAACACGTGCAAACTGCACGTAGCATAGAACAAGGCTCATCACAATGCACGCCAAAGATGTGTTTATAATTTGGCACACGCTTTCCCTTCCTCTTTCACACTGTGAGCTCTATCTTGGCTTGTTTTCTTCCAGCATGTTTGCGTTTTGCACAAGAAACTATAGCCAAGAAAATGTGCCTGACAGCACCAGCTGTCAGGCACCATTTTACTTGCTAGCAGCAGTAAAGGGCAGTGATATGGCATATGCAACGTCACAACCATCTGTTATGACTTCCCGGCAATTTCAATTGTGCTAGAGGTATGCAGACCCTTCCGATGTGATTCTTTACCTAAGCTTTTCTTGGCATGATACAAGCATTGCGAGGTTTCTAGAATGGTATTTTAATAGTCCATGTTGACTTAATGTTTGCTTTTAGTGTCTTTAAGGAAGAAGGCTCTCCCCATTCACATTTATTTTAATTGGTTCAGTTTATGCCCAGCAAAAGCATTTAGGAAATGCACAAATGCTCTCATTAAGCAACTACTGACTTAATCTGAGTGAAAGTTATATAAAAAAAAAGGTTTAATTTTTGTTAGTGACTCTCGTGGAATTCTGTCTAGGCTCCCAAAATTTGCAGATTTGAATAAAATTTAACGGACAAGATTAAAGCTTTCAAACTCTGCCACAGAAACAGAAATCGCCTTTCTGTAAAATGGTTTAATTAATTTCTGGAGTTTTACGTGCAAAACCACGATATAATAATGAGGCATGCCGTAGTGGGGCACCCCAGGTTAATTTTGACCACCTAGAGTTCTTTAACGTGCACCCAATGCACGGTACACGGGTGCTCTTGCGTTTCACGTCCTTCGAAATGCAGCCACTGAGGCCAGGATTTGAGTCCATAACCTAGGATGTAGGAGCGTAACATCAAAGCCACTACACCACCATTGCAGGTATTCTGTGAAATGGCACCTATAGTTTAAAGTGGAAAAAGCATCTGCCTTATATTGCTGTTTTCATGCGCCCAATAAGTTAACAAGTCAGTTCCCCAAAGGTTAATGCACAAAGTACCAGAGTGATGTAAAACATACCTACAATACATCGAACTTGTTGGATTTAAGGGCTCCATCATGTACCGCTAGTATAAAGAACTATGGTACTTCTTCTTGTTGCAAGGTTACTGCAGCTTGGTGCTCAAATGTATTTCTTTAAATTTTGTGATTGTAGTGAAATTTAAAAAAAAAATGTTTTAGGACTTTGTGACTGTCACTCATAAGAATTAATATTTTTCATCTAAATGTAATGGATATTTTTTTGGAATTCGGCTTAGTGGAATTAAATAATAAAACATTTCTGAATTTCACCATATTTGATTAGGAAGATTAGAATTCACCCTCAGAAAAAGCTTTCCTTTCAAAGTAACAAGAACTAGAAACTTCTCAATATAATGCCAGTAACATGCTAGTTAAAAAGGGATAAGTGGGAAAACTCAAATGGGGGTATTTGAGTGGCACTTTACTTCTTTTTCTGAAAGATGAAGATTGTGAAGAAAAATACAAATTTTGAAGGCGAATTCTCTATTTCTGAAGCCACAAACTCCATTTTCAATTATGCGTAAGCAGGTTAAATACTGTGTAGTAATGTTTGAGAGTCACATATCTATTTCGGAAAAGTCATGTGCTCTGTCTTCAGAATAATAGCAGCAATTGACCCTATCACTGAATATGTGTAGGCATCAGGCTTGTCTCACTGTGGATTGGATGAAGGCCTGATAGTGTGCAGTGTGGATTAACATGTGTTGCTAGAATTTTAAGGTATCTGCCTGGCACTTTATGCTGCATTCTTATCATAGAAAATATTTTATTGCCAGCAGAGTGAAAGCATGAAGCCAATCAAGAAAGCTTGATGACATGGTTAAGCCACACAGAAGAACGTTGAGCCATCTCAAGTTTCGGATCTCACTATGAGCACTTATTGATACCTGTGCGCTTATGTGGTTTCTACTGTTTTTTAATGGTGGCACAATATTTTCTGGGCCTGTAAACATTTCGCAGATTATTCTTTTGGTGTGAATGCTATGCAAGGCAACGTCCTTATAACTGCATTTGGTGGTATATTATTAAAGGTGCACATATGAATAAAATATCAGTGTTTCAAAATGTTTTGTGTATACTTTTCAAATTTTCATATCTAATGGAAATTTTTTCTTCATTCTTAAACATTTCGAGAAAATTGCATTGACGGTAGTTTGGGTGGGTCATTTCATTGCTGCTAGAAAGCAGCAGAAGTATAGAACTAGTATAGTAAGAATATAAAGTAAGGGAGAAACACATGGGACAAATGATTGGACAAGTAGGTTATTTGGTGTGTCATTAAGGTAAACTTTTACCTCATATTAACATTTCTTAGCTATGCATTATTCCTTGTTTTGCGAGGCACTGCATGCCATCATTGCTACAGTTTCAGATTGGTTTCTCAACAGAACCAGAATATATAGCTGCTTGACTCGAGGCAAAGAGGTACTTTTTTTCCTCCCTAGTATTCTTGCTGTGATGAAAGTAGAGACTTGAGACAGAGAACTAAACTTCAGAGGCATGCTATTTAAAAAATTATGTTGACTGCTCTAGATCTTGCTTACATGGGAAAAAAGTGTATTGGCAGTTAGTCCAAACTAAGCCCATTAGCATTGTAAGCATCAGCACTGAACATGAAGATAATGCATCGGATACTACCGACATGTCCGAGTCACCACTCATGTGGAGGTCACTGTTGCAGGCGACTGCAGCCATGTTTATTTGGCTAGAGTTTGAGTGGCCGATCGTCATCATCTTTTGCATCCAGCACGAGTGTCCACTAGTAGTGTCAGTACAGAGACATCACAAGTGTCTGAATAAATGATGCTATCACTGGTGTACTCTACAGCCAAGGCCCTAAAGATTATCGTTAGTGTAAATCACCAGCAGTGATCCTAGAGGACCTGCTTTGCACAGGTAACGGTGGCACTAGCTTGTTTTAGGTAATGCTATGTTATGCTTATACTAATGATCTGTCAACAGGATGGGCTCTTCTTTTATACTGTGTGTTTTGGGGAAAACATTAAGGGATTATTAAAAAGAGCACAGGAGAGTGGCGCACACAGTTTTTTTCAGCAACACATAATTTGTGGCCAGTCAGAATACTATAGTCATAATCTAACCAGAGGCACAATCCTATGTATGTATTGTAGCAGGTACAGGTGTTCAGAACACTACTGTTTATAGCTTGTATAATTTACAACCAAGGCCATAAAGGTAATCCACAACGTAAATAAACAGCAGTAATCCTAACAAATGTGCTTCACTATGCAAAGTGTTTTCTTCTGATATGCATATGTATTGATTACTTAATGCTTTTACAATGGCTATATGCTTGCTTTTAGGTGGTGTCTCAGAACAAGCGGCAGATATCCCTTGACCTTTTGCGAACATTGCCAAATAACGTTCGATTCAGCAGCCCAGATGCTGACGGGGTAGGTCACATTCTGTAGCCCTTTATTTATTTATGTTTATTTTTTATTTATTAGTGCTGTTAGCTCTTGTCATGCCAATGCAGAGTGGGTTGACTACAAAAAAAGTCAAAGAATACAATGTAGGCATGTGCACCTAGGTATACCTTAGCAAAAAAAAAGGGGGGGGGGGGAACTGTGGAATATGGTTACTCATCACGAACACACTTACTTTATTGCACAGTTACCATCACACCATGTACTACATAAACGAAGAGTCATGCATAAGCTGCTACAGTATATGAAAAGCAAGTAAAAACTTCTGTGGCATGCTGAACAAAATAAAAGCAACAATGAGAACCCACACAATTCAATTGCCTGTTCGAAAAACACGTAGCCATAGCCAAAAACAGGTGCAGTCACATGGACACGACAGAAACAAGATGCCCAGTACAAATGGAAAGGCAAATATGAAATAATCAAATTGATGTTAAGAGACCAATTGGATTACGCAGCAGGGCAATGAATGCCAGTCTTTGATTGTCTGTTGGAAGAATGAGTAAATAAAAGCATTTATTCTTGGCATCATGGGTGTAAGCTTGCCTATATGGATGCCTTTTATTCTCGCCTGTGGCATATAGCACAAATAAACTACTCGTTGAGCTGGATTACTTGAAAGTGGACATTACTTAGACTGGAAATCAGAATGCCTAATAGACTAATTAACAACAAATTATTAATCAACTTTTTAACAGATTTAGTGCACATATTGCAGTGTATGAATTGAAGCCAGTGATTTCACAAGGTATATCCACTTGAAACAAGCTTTAAACTATCATCAGTTTTGAGATAAGTGCTGTCAAAAGCGCTGTTACAGTAAAAATGTGCTGTTCTTCCTCGTACTTTTTTAACAAAACACCTTTTTATGCATTAAGGCTCAAAAATTATTGGAATACCAGTGCATTCCATCACAAACTTTGGAGATGCATATTTTGAAACTCGTGTTATCCTCAGAACTTGTTCCAAGTGGATATGACTTCTGAAGTCGCTGGCTGTACGATTCATAAGGTGCATCTGCCATAATTATTTTAAAAGGTGATTGGCAAAACTTTGCTAATGAGTCAAATATCCATTTTATTTCTCATGCAAATAACATCCACCTTTGAGAGTAATCTAGCTCAAGAAGCAGAATTTTACTACGTGCCATGGGTTATCCTGAAAAATTCTTTAATTATAAACAATTCTTAGTTTGTTTTGTTAGTCTAACATAGAAAGTTTTGCTTTAGTTAATATTAATTTTGTACTTATTGCACCACTCACTTGCTGTATGTAGTGCCAAATTTAGTGCAGCCACATAGCATGCTATTTTTAATACATCTAACAGTCATTTGCAAAAAAGTGAACTGTTACATTGGGTGAAACCATACATTCAGTGTCATTAACATAGCACAAAATTAGTGCTGGGCCCAACACCAAGCGCTGAAGGACACTTAATGCTATGTTTAAAGTGAAGTCGTCATCATCACCCTATGTTTATGTCCACTGCAGGGTGAAGGCCTCTCTCAGCTATCACCAATTACCCCTGTTTCGCGCTAGCCGATTCTAACTTGCGCCTCCAAATTTCCTGATTTCATCATCCCACCTAATTTTCTGTCATCCTCAACTGGTGCTCTTCTTTCCTTGGCACCCATTGTGTAACTCTCATCTACCCTCTGCATTACGTGGCCTGCCCAGCTCCATTTTCTTTCCTCTTAATATCGACTAGAATATCGGCTATTGCCATTTGCTCACTGATCCACACCGCTCTCTTCCTGTCTCTTAACTTTATGCCTAATAATTTTCATTCCATTGCTCTTTATGCAGTCCTTAACTTGTTGTCGAGCTTCTTTGTTAACCATCAAGTTTATTCCCTGGTAGAAAGCAGTGATTGTACACTTTTCTTTTCAGCGGCAGTGGTAAGCTTCCAATCAGAATTTGGTAATGCCTGCGGTATGCACTGCAGCCTATCTTTATTCTGTAAATTTCTTCCTCATGATCAGGGTCCCCTGTGAGTAGTTGACATAAATAAATGTACTTCTGCACAGACTCTAGAGGCTGACTGGCGATCATGATTATTTGTTTCCTTGCCAGGCTGTTCAACATTATGTTGGTCTTCTGTATGTTAATCCTCAAACCTACTCTTACACTTTCTCGGTTCAAATCCTCAATAATTTTTTGCAATTCATCCCCAGTGTTGCTGAACAATGTCAATGTCATCTGCAGATGGAAGGTTGTTGAGATATTCACCATTAATCCTCATTCCTAAGCCTTTTCAGTCTAGTAGCTTGAATACTTCTAAGCATGCGGTGAATAGCATTGGAGAGATTGTGTCTCCTTGTCTGACCCTTTTCCTAATAAGGCCCGAGTCATTCTTGGAAGGACTCTGATAAGGCCTGCATCCACAGATTTCTGTGGGCCAAAGCTTTCATTGTGTTGATCCTAAAAATCACCCTCACAGAAAAATTGAAACTTGATGGGTTAGCATGCATGTGCCTGACCTCAATGGTGGGCCCTCTGACTGCAGCGCCTGTCACCTGTCAGGCTTCCATTTTTCGCTGTGAGCACAGTGGTACAGTTGCTCTGTGCACATCCTTAAAATGAGAGATATATTTTTAAGTTTGAACGCAATGTCTCAATTCCTGTTTTAGCACTTAAGGTAGTTTCTTATTTTCTCCTGCTACATTGGTACTTTTATATTATGCAGCGATGGGGCATATGGAGGAGTGCATATGGCAGAGAATACTAAAGTCTGAATGGGAGCTTAGCACTGTCTTTGGAAAGAAAAGTGCACAATCACTGCTTTTTACCTGTGCTAAAATATGGGGCAGAAATTTGAAGGTTAGGTGTAATGTTAAGGGACAGTAAGAGAGTGGTGTGGATCAGAGAGCATGCGGAGATAGACGATATTCTAGTTGACATCAAGAGAAAAAAGAATGGAGCTGGGCAGGCCATGTAATAAGTAAGGCTCATGACCGGTGGACCATTAGAGTTACACAATACGTGCCAAAAAAAAAAAAATTAAATTATGGGGTTTTACGTGCCAAAACCACGTCCTGATTATGAGGCACGCCGTAGTGGGGGGCTCCGGAAATTTCGACCACCTGGGGTTCTTTAACGTGCACCTAAATCTAAGTACACGGGTGTTTTCGCATTTCGCCGCCATCGAAATGTGGCTGCCGTGGCTGGGATTTGATCCCGCGACCTCGTGCTCAGCAGCCCAACACCATAGCCACTGAGCAACCACGGCGGGTAATGGGCGCCAAGGGAAAGCAAGTGCAGTTGAGGATGGCAGAAAATTGGCTGGGGCGATGAAATCAGGAAATTTGCAGGTGCAAGTTGAAGTCAGCTAGTGCAAGGCAGGGGTGATTCCAGATCATTGGGAGCGGCTTTCGTCCTTCAGTGGACACAAAAATAGGCTGGTAATAATGGTGATGATAAATATGTAACAATCCTTTGAATAGCGAATCTGTATTTTTTGACAAGGTATGAATGCAGTGGAATATACACTGCTGTTCATCTCAAAGAGAATTTGTCTATAGACAAGCCACTCAATTACTTTCACTCATTTTTTCAATACTATTGTCTATTCCTCTGGAACAATGTCTTGGCATGCATGAGCACGAAGGACGTGCCCTGTGGCTTTGTGGGTGGAGCTCAAAACCTAAGAAACCACAAGGTTTCTTAAGTTTTCACCGAGTATAGTCAAATGAAGCACATTCTTACTGATGGTATTTAGTGGTTTTGACCATATTAAAAGCTCTCTCATAGCATCAGAAAAACAAATGTACAGTTTGTGCACTTTGAATGAGTAAAAATTTTTAAATTTTAACTGCAGTTTCTTTCATGAAATGAGTCATCTTCTACATGTGCTAACACCTGCTCTCTCTCTCTCTCTTTCCCCATTTTTTTTTTTTTTTTAGATACGTAAGCTGCAGGAAGTTCTTCAAGCCATTTGCTTGCACAACCCCAGCCTTGGATATTGTCAGGGCATGAACTTCCTTGTTGGAATGTGTCTTCTTTTCATGGAGCCTGAAGATGCCTTTTGGTAGGTGTCAAAAGTGAGAATGTAAATCTTGTGCAGTTCACTATACAGCAGAATCTCTTAAAAGAGGCTCGGAAGCATTTTTTATCACAGAGGAGAAGTGCATTTGAAGTTAAAATAGGCTATTTCAGAAATACATTGCTGCAAAAGGTACTTTATTGTGCTCAGCAGAAGTGGAGTTATTGACAATCAAACGTGGCCTTTGCGGTGCTCCCGCTCCTTCTTCAATGCCTTGCACTGCGAAGGCTACGACGTAGCGGGATGTGCCCCCAGCACCCCACCTTCTATATGTCACCATGGCGCGCAGTTCAGATTTGATATTGAATGTTAACATAGGCGCAACTGCACAACTAATTCCAATTTTGTCGCCTACAACGCCCCAAACGTAAGCCAAACACGGTTGTCCTGAGTGAGCCACAATGCACTTAGCCAGTGGACTCGTCATGGGACCCAGCGGTGGCCGCGGTATCTACGCTGAGTAGCAGACCGCAACTACATGCAGCTGTAGTGCATTTGCACAGCATCTGCTTTGTGCACGGCAGGGCTTGAGTGTATGCTTGCACTCATATGCTTCATTCTGACCGTGCTATGTGTTGTGGATCGGCCTTGTCCTTCACCATCTTGACCAACAGATAGTAACCACAACCAACTTGCACATTTTGAAGCTCCATCAATAATTCTGCCAAGGCATATAACCAATGCCCAGGACTGAGTACGCACTGGCAAGCATGCATGTAGTATGACCTTAAGTTTCGTGTGGTTCGAGGCTAGTTCAGCGTTCAAAGCTAGTCGAAATTAGAGAGACCCGCCAGCTACGACATCATTAAGCAGGGTGGCCAAAGTTTAATTCCCACATGGGTGACTGTGGCCGAGCATGAGCAGATGATAGCCGGCTTCTTCCGGAAGTAATTATTATCGAAATTCGAAAGCACATTTTTGCCACCTTCAACCTGTTTATTGAACTTGATCAATAAATATACATGGTAACAGTAGAAAGAAGTGCACTGATCCGAACACCCATATTGATTCACGTCAGCTATTGGCCTATAGGAGCCGCATATGGGAATCCGGTTTATTACAACATAAAGCGCCCGCAATAGAGTGATGAGCAGGTTTCTGTTGAAAAGACAGCGTTTGAGAGAAAGGCGACTTTGCTCTTTGCTTGCGAGCTCTAAGCACCGCGTACAAATGCAAAACTTGGCTGAGAGATTCACAGCAGCATATGCGATCTGCGGACTATGTTTTTTCACCAAGCCCGAGGTGTGGTTGAGGATCCCTTTAAACGAAACATGAAGGGACCGTAGATATATGTTTCAATAAACAGGAGTTCCATTTATTGAGAAAGATGCACAGGGGTGCTGCACTATATGTTATGCACCCTCTTAACACTGTTGTCATAAATGTTGATTATTAGAAAGGGCATGTAGACATTAGTGAAAAAAAAAACAGAAGACAGGAAGGTGCTTAGCAGCTAAAAATTATTCTGGAAGAAGTACAGTCACTAAACAATAATTTGGAATCAGGAAGGACTGCCTTCAAGTCAAAATAAACAGAAGTCCAAAATAATGAATTTGCCGGAAGTTAATTATTCTCGAAGTGGAAATAAATAAAAAAAATAACTAGAAAAAAAGAAAGGTTGGCAGATGTGTTGCTGCACACACATATTCTTGCATGCAACCTGATCAGCCTGTACTTCAACCATTGATGTGCTGTTGATAAAGGTAGACCGAAGTATGATTAATGCGTGTGCCAAACCTGCATCCTCTGTCAACTTGAACAGAGATAGGCCTTGCTGTGATAGCTGAATAATACAGGTTTTTTTAGAAAATGAAGCAGGTCACTGACCAAGGTCAAAATAAAATTTTATTTGGCCTTGGTCAGTGACCTGCTTCGCTTTCTAAGAATACTTTTATCTGACCAGATGGTATTCTGTTGAACTCTTGACTGCAGGTTTTTTCGCAACAGTCATTTTCTGGTACTTCCCTCACTTCATTGCTGCCTTCCTTAGTGCAAACATAGAGGGCGGAATTGGTTCTGTTTGATGCTGCATGAATCAAAGTAACAAAACTTCATAACAGCAGCCAAAGAAGTTGTTAGTGACTGTGTCAATGTTTAACGTGCAAAGAAAAAACTGGGTGTGCGACATGCTGCGCATCCAGCAAGAATTAACCTGTTCACTGAAGACAGGTGTCGAAAAAGAAAAATTCAGATTGTGGTTCTTTCTAAAAAAGATCCTTTAGAGGTTGATTATGTAGCTACATTTATAGGGAGTTGTAGATATTTTGGTTCTGATTATTCAAAGGTTTTTAACATTGCCCAAATACAAAATTAACCAATGCCTGTTGTTTCATTAACTGGCAATTATGTTTAAATTATTTGTATTTACTGAGATTCTACTGTATTACAGTAAAATACCAAGGAATAGCCCAAGCAAAAGACAGAGTGTACCTAGATGAAAATAAAGGTTGGGCTATCTTTTGATATTTGACCAAAATATCTTATTTGAAAATGTTATAGCCAGTCTAGACTTTGTATGGTGAAACTTGTTTTATTTGTTATTACATACAAACACTTGAATAAAATGCTATTGCCACATTATCACAAGGCTTATCAGGTCTTGCCAAGAAAACTTTTTCCAATTTCTTGTGTGAATCCTCACCCCTTTGTTCAGTCTGTGTTGCTGGTATGTTATGTGGGGTGTATTTTGTTTGCCATTGAGCCATGTCCTCTTTCTTCTGTGAAAATTTTGCGTTAGAAAAGTCGCTCGTTTAGCTCATGAGAGTGGTGGTGTCGGTTTGTAAGTTATTCATCTTGAAGCGAGTGACTTGCAGTCCAGACAGTGAACAAGTACACGAGAAGGCACAAAAGAATAACAGAATAATTTCCTGCAAGGAACGAGAAGAAAGGGGGTTAACCAAGGGGCCCGATTTTTATTAATCACGTCATAAGAAGCCGACGAAGACACCAAGGACAACACAGGGAAAATTGCTTGTACTCACTCGTTACATAACGAGGGTTTCAAATTTGGCAACATTGATGACTTCAGGTAGCATGTGTGGGTTTATTGACCAGTTGCCTTCAGCCAAAAAAGATCAGATGCCTGCGGCAGAAAGGATGTTCCACATCTGCCGCCAAGGTTTGTGAGTGGTGGCACTCGCTAACACGCCCGGGGTTAGTTCTAGTAGTAACTCATAAATACCCTAGAAAGTGGATGGGAGAACGGTGCCAAGGTAGCTAAATTGGTCGAGCATCGCATGCGTAATGCAAAGACGTAGGATCGTTCTCCACCTGCAGCAAGTTGCTTTTTTCATCCACTTTCATTTTCAATAATTTATCATTTGTTTAGTTCACTTAGTAAGTACAAGTAATTTCCCCTGTGTTGTCCTTGGTGTCTTTGTTGGGTTCCTGCATTGAAGTGCTATGCATGTGTATCCTTTTGTGCCTTCTTGTGTCCTTGGTCACTGTCTGTACTACAACTCGCTCATCTCTAGTTTAGTTAGTTCGTAGGATTATGTGTTAAAGACAACAGAGTCCCTGTTCTGCCTTTCTCTTTCTTTGTGTTGTGCTGTTTGCTCTATTAAGATGCATCTTGCATCGAGAATTAGCGTGCTTGTCAATAGTTTATGATAACATGTCATCACAATTTGACTGCCATAAGGGAGCTTTGGGTGCCTGTGACACCTTCTTTGCAGGTGTGAAATCTGCCTGGTATTAACGGGCATCTTTTTACAAACTTTTTCTCCAACAAGAAGTTTTTGAGTGTGATTTTTATTAATGGAGTCATTGTAATGAAATGCTACCACTGTCATGCCATTGCATCCGTTCTCCCCTTTTCAAAGTTCTAACTACCGACTGCACTAAAAGCTGTGCACCACAAAAAAATTACCACAATGCTCTGCCCATTGACGCACCAAATTTTTTTGTTGGCATGGCCTCAATATTGTGTGGCACGATTCTCTATTGCACTACCCATCTTGGAACCCATAGTACTAGTAGTGAAATGGTATTGTTACTCGCCACCAGATGGCACCTCTGCTCTATCACAGAGGAGATTTCTCCTCATTTGCTTCTGCATGAGGCACTGTTTAAATCTAGCAGCCATCATATTTACTCCTTCATATTAGTCAAAAAAAGAAGTGAAAGGTGTTTTGAAAAGTTGAAAGAAAGGGGAAGTAACCTTTTGAGCAAAATTGTGGGCTGCCATCTGCATGTACAGGAATAATATTTGGTTCAGGTGCATATGACACTATGGTCCAAGGACTAAGAAAACATGTTTACCATGTTCAAAGTGTTGTGGGAGCCTGAAGCAAGAAACCACACTACACTTTGTACCAGTTTTGAACTGGCCACATTATAGATTCATATAATTTTTTATTAGTTGCATACTAGAGGGACAAAGGCTTCATATTATGGTTTCGGGGTAAACAGTCACTGCCAAAAAATAGAAAAGAAAACAAATAGAATATGTTGTGTAACTTTCGAGACTTGGTTGGAAGTAATAATAGTTACTAAGTGAATAAATATTCTGTGGGCTGACATTGAAGGCTTAATTTTTTTTAATATTTAATAAATATGTTAGCATTGGCCATATCACCATTGTAAATTTAATGTAATTATCAGATTGATTTAGGCCTTTAGAGGAGCTGCAACACTTTTTTTTTTTAATTGGAGAATACATTGTGCATGAAAGACTGTCACTTCAGGAGTCCCCTCCTGCAACACTTTTTAGCAAGTATTTTGTATCAGCAGAGAGACAAGGAGCATGCTCCTTGAAGCTTTTCTTCTCTTTTAATTTTTCTTGGTGTGCTGGAACCTGGAATGCACCACAGCAAAAGACAATACCCTATCCAGTATTGGTAGTAATGTATTATATTTACAGTGAACAAAAGAGGGTAAAGGAAAGGATAGGAAAGGCTGTGGGCATCTTAATTTTAGCTGTCTCACTTTCCAGTGGACAACTGTAGTGTCTCGCAGCTGTGGAGGAAACATACAGGATAAAAGAATACACAAAGAGGAGATACAGTTCTTGCTTGACTGTGCTGCCTTTTTTTTTTTTTATTCCTTTAATGGCACATATAACAGTTTCTTTCATGAGAGCATGTAGCATTCTAAAATCTAGGGATTACTGTAATGAAACAGGACAAGAAGTTTTTACTAGAGAGCCATGGCATGTGTATTCATTACTGCATGTCTGCTATGGATTAGAACGAGTTTGCAGCACTTCTTACCAAAGAGAGTAACATCAAAGTGCTTTAAAAAGTCTATTGTATTCATAATTTTACTGTGTCCATTGATTGCTTTTGCAATGCTTTTTTTTATCACTTCAGCATGCCTTAGACGTAGCTTTCACACTGGGCATAGTTTTCTTTAAACTATGCTATTCGAACACTTGCAAAATTTGCATTCCTTGTATTTACGCATGGCTATGGTGGAGAACGCTTTAGCTTGCTTTTGTTGTCTTTAACATTTACTTTTTTGGCATTTTTCTCACTTTTCATGGCTCCTGCTGTTTGTAGGCTCACACTGATTGGTCATATCCCTTAATTGAGTCTAGCTTTTGGATAATAGCCATCATTTGCTCCTGCAGCCTATATCATGGGGCTAAGTAAAGGGTGGTAGTGATTAGTTGAAGACTCAATAAAGCATGAACTATCTATATATGTTTCCATGCTCTGTTTAGATGAGGATTAGGTTTAAATATGAATGCAGAATATGTATGTTTTCATGCATTTAGGTGAGGATTAGGTTTAACGGTTAATGTGGAATGTATTTCGTTGACCTGCAGTTTATAGAATTACATCATAATAGCTACAGATGATTGAGGACTTGCACTGGCGAAGTCAAAGTGTAGATTTTAGAATTTTAAATTTGCTATGTAGAAAATTAATGTTCAATGGCCAAACTGCTGAACAAGCCTTTGATTAGTAATTTGCATCTTGAAGCAGTGAAGAAGTGCACTCATCCTGGCTAAGTAGTCACAATGAACCCAAAACAACATAAAGAAATCTTCAGATAAATGTAATTTGATTGGAGCACATATGGCAGGCACTGCCAAGTCACAAACAGCAGCTTATTGATTTGTTTGAAAATAAAAGTATGTGCAAGCCCAATTCAATCTGCTAGTACTAGTCTGTTGCTGGCCAGTTTGTGTATTATTTTATATCAGCATTATGCAGGTGTTGTCAGGTGTATATAAGATTTCCTGGTTTTGAGGAAACATTTACTTGTCGTCTTACTTGTGTCCATTGTTTTGCGCTAAGCAAAGTAATTATGGATTCACTTGTGTATCTTACCCTCAGCTACTTTTAAAACTAAGAGCTATCCCTAGTATTCACTTCTGTCCTAGATTGTGGCAGATCTACAACTTGTAAACGACAAACAGAATTTCTTGATGACTTGGGCTCAAGCTCTACCCTGGTTCAGTCAGGTATTCCACAATTCCCTGACCATCTGTGCCGCAGTTTTGTAGGGATGCATTTTCCAATGCTAATCCTTCCGTACCTTTTACACTTCGTCAATGGTCAGAGCGATGCTCCACCCATCTTATCACTGGGATCAGCCGGCCATGAAGGGTGGATGATAAGAGGGGCATAAAATTGAGTGAAAGGCATTGCTACAAGATCGCAACCCAGGCCACTGTTTTCCCTCCTATTTACAAAGGACATTGACCAGGACACGCCGGTCAATATATGCCTTTTTGTGGATGGTTGGGGGGGCTTGTAGAAAATTCTACATCTCTAATGATAAAATTATTTAAGGCAGATCTTCTGGCCAAAATTAAGGCCAGGTGCTTAAATATTATGGCAGGTGAGTAATAACCACAAAAGGAAAAATGGTGGAAATGAAAGTTACGCACAAAACTAACTTGCAAAATTTTACTTACAGTGCTAATGATGGCATTTTTATCTGTGGTTTGAAGTTAGAAATATTAAGCGGTTTTAATCACACTTAATTTCAGAAAGGGCAATCACATAGCCTACACTAAGAAAGAATGCTGTGAGACAAATATTCCATTTACAGAGAACTCTTCATTAAGCTACAAAGACCAGTGCTTGAATTTGTGGTGCCAGTGTGGGACACATGTATACAGACTAATAATAGCGATCTTGAAGATATCCAGTAAAAATTGGCCACATTTATTTGTAATTCTTAGTGGTGTAAAGTACAGTAAACTCTCAGTTGTACGAACGTCGGTTTAATGAATATTTCAGAATAACGAACTTTTAGAAAATCCCCAGTGGTTTTCCTGTGTAGTCTATGGAAAAATCTTTCAGTTAAACGAATTTCTGAATAGCGAATATTTCAGTTGAACGAACTTCATCAGTGGACTCAGGCTCATTTTTGAAATCAGGTCAACGAAGTTTTGCGCTCTGCAGCGCAGACGTAGCCAATGCTCGACGCCCCCCCCCCGCCCAAATTGCCTCTCCAGTGGTGTAATAGTAACACCGGCTACAATTAGAAACTGCTGGCTTAAGTCCTGCCTTTCCCCGCTGTATGGTGAAAGTGAGTAAGAGGAACAGTGCAATGAGGTGATCGACCCCGGGATGTGGACAGAGGTCTGTCACCAGCTCGATTGACAGCAACACTTTGTTTGAAGACTGTGTGCAGTGTGACAGTGAGTTCGTTACCTGAGCTGAACTATCAGATCTGGAAATTGTCCCCAGTGTTCATCCCAAAGAAGAAAAGTGCGACGAGGAGGATGCAATGGCAGAGGCACATTCAAGTCCTGTAACTCCAGCCGAGGCTGTAGGATGCCTTGGAAAGTTAGGAGACTTTGTGTCTCAGCAAAAAGCTGTGCCATAGGAAGTGCACAAAAACATTGACTCTCTGGACAGCTTTGTTACTTCTTGCACTTTAAGAACACCAGTGCAAATGAAAATTATATATATATATTTTTTTTCATTGTGAGATAGGCAGCAACGTAACTGTTACTTACTGCTTATGTATTGATTTACATAACTTCATAACTTGCATTTCACACTCTCGACTCGATGTCTGCTGTGCCCTATGCTGTTCCATATTCTAGTGAATATTCAGTCTAGTGAACTTTCATTCAAGTGAACTATTTTCTTGAGTCCCTTGAAGTTCACTCAAGTGAAAGTTCACTGTATTACCAACAGTAATCTTGTGCTTTCATGGTTGGGTGCAGTGTAAGAAATGAAGATGTGGAAAGTGAAATGATGAACACTTTCTTCATCTCCATTTCTTGCACTGTAGCCAACCACAAATCGAAACCAACGTGCCCAATTTTCTATCTTCTCTTATGCTCTATAAACCTTAAAAGTCTGCAAAACAAGAAAGGTGTTCTCATGAGAGATTTCAAATACTCTGCTTGATTTACCATGAGAAAGTTCAAGAGAATAAAAGCACATTTTTAACCCTTTTACCCAGAGAGCAACTCTGTCCTCCTGCACTAAAAAAGAAAAAAAAAAGGTTAATAATTCCTCTTGCAGAGCTGTAAAAAGTCGTATTTTCCCTGGACAATTACTGATTGGAATGACTTACCTGCAGATTTAATAAAGCATTTCTCAGTTTCCATCTTTATGAATGCGCTCGAGAAATTACGTCAAAGTCATGTTGTAGCATGTTTGTTGCCAAATTATAAATTGTGTAATTTATTTTCTCTGCTACATGATGTACTCCATCTTGCATTTTTTTTTTTAAATCTTGTATCTTTGATTATGCCACTCCTTTCAACTGCTGTATACACCACTATATATTTTTTTATTGTTCTATACAGCATTTGCAAACTGTGTCTTGCCCAGGTCTTTTCATGTAATGTCACATGTTGCTATATGTTCTAATTGTAATTTGTGGTATCGTGTATTGTTAATGCCCACACTTGCTTAAAGGGGTCCTTAACCACTTTTTATCGAAGTGGAGAAATGCATTTGAAGTTAAAATAGGTGATTTGAGAAATACTCTATTGCAGAAAGTACTTCAATGTGTTCAGCAGAGGCGGAGTTATTGGCAATCAAACTTGGCCTTCACGGTGCTTGCACAGCTTCTTTAATGCCTTGCACTGTAAGGGCTATGTTGGAGCAGGGCATGCCCACAATGCTCCGCCTGGCCTGAATTAAAATTTGATTCTGGATGTTAACTTAGAAAAAATGTAGACACCACTACTTCTGATTTTGGCTACTACAACGCACCAAATGTAAGCCATACGTTTTTCCTCACCGTGCCACAGTGTGCCTAGCCAATGTACTCGTTGTGGCACTCTGCGGCGGTCACTGTATCTACGCTAAGTAGCAGACCGCAGCTACATGCAACTGTAGTGCATATGTGCAGCGTCTGCTTTGTGCACGACAGGGCTTGAGTGCATGCTTGCGCTCATATGCTCCATTCTGACCGTGCTGCGGGGTGCAGATCGGTTTTGTCCTGCGCCAACTTAACCAGCTGATAGTAGCCACAACCAACTTGCACATTTTGAAGCTCTAGCAACAATTCTGTCAAGGCATATAACCAATGCCCAGGAGTGAGCGTGCACTGGCAAGCGTGCGTGTGGTATGACTAAGTTTCGTATGGTTCGAGGCTAGTTCAACGTTCAAAGCTAGTCAAAATTAGTGGGGCCCAAAGTCTATGACACCGATAAGCAGGGTGGCCAAAGTTGAATTGAAGCGGCTTAGTGTGAGCAAATGATTGTCAGCTTCTTTTGGAAGCATGTAATTATTGTAGAAATTCGAAAGCAGATTTTCACTTACTGTTTAGTAATTTTTATCAATAAATATACACAGTAACAGTATGAAGAAGCGCACTGATGCAAACATCCTTCTTGATGTCAGCTATTGAACAATAGCAGCCACATGTGGGAATCTGCGATATTACGAAATAAGGCATCCAGAAAAGAGTGAGGAGCAGGCTTCTGTTGAATAGAGAGCGTTTGAAAGAAAGGTGACTTCGCGCTCCACTTAGGAGCTCCACACACCGCGCATGACTGTAAAACTTGGCTGAGATGTTCACAGCAGCGTATGCTATCCACGGACTATGTTTTTTCACCAAACGAGAGGGGTGGTTCAGGACCCCTTTAAGGCCTGGAATTCAGGCTATCACCAATGTACTTGTAAATAAATGTATTAACCTATGTGTTGAGATTTGGAAGCTAACGACTAAATTTTAAAAGCAGCTAGGACTCTGCAAAGATCAATGTAGCAGAAAATGATAGGTATAATGCTAACGGACAGGAAGAAGGGGGCATAGATTAGAGAGGAAATGTTGGTAGCAGAAATTCTAGTTGAAGTGAGGAGGAAGAAGTGGAGTTGGGCAGATGATCGTAATGTCTAGTACATATAACTAGTGGATTGTTAGAGTAACACATTGGTTGCCAATGGAAGAGAAACACAGTCAAGGGGGGCAGAGGATTGCCTAGAGTAATGAGATTAGAAAATTTGCAAGCATAGGATGGAGTTGGCTATTGCAACTGAAATTGATTTATTGAATTGTTGTTGACACATTTCAAGAAAGGTGCAGGAGCTAAAGGTGCATAGCCCCTGATTGGGACTCCTGTACCTACATCTATTGCTCTGCAAATGCTCCAAATACACAAATCTTACTTGACTGCTCCTGCAGATTTGAGTGTAGCTGCAGTATGTATGTGGTCAGTCTTAGATTACGAATAGTTCCCCCAAACATTTCTAGAAAATGTTGTATTATTCATTCGTATAGCTTAAATTGGTTCTAACATACAGGGGGATAAACCACATTTAGCATGAGCATGCTAGTGCGTGTCTCGTGGTCCATGGGATACCAGCTGCGTATGCTTGAGAAAACGCTGCTAGCACACCAAGCAAGTGCAAGAGGTTTGGCTGATGCTCTGTCTGGTTCTTTGCTTGCTACCATTACTGCCAGACTCGCTGAGAAGAGAGATTCATTTGTAGATGCTTGAAGTCACTCTGCTTATTATTCATACTTGGCAGGTCTCCTGAATTTTCAACAAGGTTTATAAGTTTGGGCTCATCCTGCTTTTTTACAAATGTTGTATTGAGTTTTATGAAAAATGAATTCTGTTAGTTAAATAGTTTTGCTTGTCGGTCTCCAAGCCTTCCGTTGGATGTTTGATGGCGAAAGTACACCAGAAGGGCACTTGCTTCAAGTAAGTTTATACAGACAAGTTTCTGAAGCAAACAAAGTCAGCAACAGAAATGTTTCTAAAAAAGTAGCTAAAAGCGATGCATTGCTAGTTAGTCTGTGCTTTTCCAAGTTTTTTGTAGCTTGCGTGCTGCATGAAAAAGTTAATCATCATTAATAAAGTGTGAATGTATCCCACAAAAGACATGCTCAGGGCAAGATTTTTTAAAAAAGAAGTGCCTTCCCCCCTCTGTGTTGTGTCCATGGGATATGTACAAATTTTAAAGTTCACGGGTTAGCAGGTATGATTATTAAAATGAAGCTTTCTTTCCCTCTTTCTTCGACTTTCCTACTGCTGCTGCTGCTGCTGTGGGCTGCTGTCACACACACCGCCTCGGGGGGTGGGGGGGAGAGGTTCAGAGCCTGTATATATATGACAAGCGCGAGTCACAGAGGAAAGGCGACTGGAGGAACTTGTTTTCACCCCACCACATCAAATGTGCACAATGCCCTCTGGAGCTCCCTGGCTGTCGCCACATTAGCCGCTTGACAGCTGTAGTTATCCGTGACTCCCCTCAAAAGCATTGCAGAAGCTGCAGCGCTTCCCTTTCTACTAACGTGTGAGGCCAGAGGGGACGCAAATAGAACTGTTGAGAGGAGAAGAAAGAAAAGGAGGAGGAGAGGCAGTTCTCATATAAGAGAGGGGGGAGGTGACGTGAGAAGGCTAGGAAACCCCACTACTATACGACACCTGTTGCGGGGAAACAGGATAAGCTTAAGTTCAAGGTACGGTACAGTACATTGCTGCTTTTTCTGAAAAATAAACGCCATGCAAATAGGTCAAGCGGGCAACTTACACAGGGCATGCAAAAGCAGAGCCGCATTAATTAAAGCGCACCACATAGTCCAGGAGACTTTACGAAAGCGGTCGACCGTCAAATCAACACTTGTGCGTCCGCCGCATTAGCTTTACGGCTATGGTATTGCTAGAGGTCACGGATTTGATTACAATCGGGGGCGAAATAGAAAATGCATGTGCACTTAGATTTTGGGACGCGTTAAAGAACATCATGGGGGTCAAAATTAATCCACAGTCTACCACTACGGCTTGCCTCATAATCCAAGTGTGGTTTTCTAACGTACAGCACCATAATCCAATTCCAGTTTAATACTTCTGCCACAATGCGATGTGCCATGTGAGGAAATGACAACGCTGAACCCTCTCAGAGGTTATAAAATATGGTGCACAACAACGCCTCAAGCAAACACCTCTCCCTGTGTGTACTGTGTACTACGCAGATAAACAGCTGTGATGCACGCAAGGTAATGTTTAACGTCAACTCACCACTCTCATGTTACCCTAAACGTTGAGGAAATTAAGCTTTAGCCGTCAACATCACCGCTAATTATCGTCAATCAAAGCATCCAGCACGGAAAGCTTTGCTTACATCGATTCCCACAGTGTGCGGGATCTACATAATTTTTTTCCCGTACAGTGTGTACAAGTCAGGCACCATTTGGTGTGAGTAAGCAAGTCGCCTTTCACAGCGAGTCAGGTGGCATCCAGGTTCGTGGCACATAATACAGAGGAGTCAGTCCACATCATAATCTTTGTGCTCTTGCAGTGTAATTTTAAAAGAGTTGAATGCTAGACTAGTTGGTATTTTGACATGAGACCCATCTTGAAGTACAGCACAACAGGATGTTGCACTGTATTTCAAAATGGCTCGCAGTGTAGTTCCACAGCTTTGTTGACACCACACAAAGCATAAGCCACATGCTCGTGGGTTTATTCTTATGTGTGTTTCATGATGTAAGAGAATCTAATCGTTTTCACACATGTGAGGGACAGCTAAGAAACAAGAACGCCTCCTGTTGCAGGTGCCTTGTGGGCATTACGGAGCGCTACTTCACGGCCCATTACTTTGACCATAGCCTGGTAGGGGCTCAGGCAGATCAGGAGGTTCTCAAGACACTGCTGCGTGACAAGCTGCCTCGACTGCACCGGCACTTGGCGCAGCTTGACATTGAGCTCTGCACTGTCACCCTCAACTGGTTCCTTGCCATCTTCTTCGACTCCGTTCCCTTTGAGGTAGGTAACATTTTTCCTCTGAGTTTATTCTCAATTACCATTTTCGTAATTTCTGATTAAAATTGCCCTTGTGGCATTTTTTGGGGGGGTGGTGTATCAGCTGTGAACTGCATTTTCTTCGTGCTCTATTGATGGAATATGCAGAGGGGAAAATGGGTGCAGCCAGATTGCTTCACTTTTGTAGCTGTAACCACGCGGCATAATTTAATATATTAGACATATCTTTACACATATTACACACTTGTTAGCCCTTGTGCAGCAAGCCAACAAAGTCCACTATTCTTTGTAATAGTTTCTTTGCATCCATGCAAGGTTCTTGAGTTATGAATTCCATTTTTAGCCAGTCTTGCAGCCCTTTATTTGTAATCATTGTAATTTATAAAGGTATGGAGGGGACATGTATAAAAATTTTCTGTGTGTGTCAAGTTCATATACATAAAGGGTGAGATCATATTGCCACTAGTGCTGTTAAATGGGCTAGTTAGTTGTGAGATCCTTGGTTCAAGTTACCAGCATAATAGAAATGGGACACAAAGAGAATGCGCAGACACCACAAATGCTGGTCACTACAACAAATATTTACTTAACAGAAGGCTACTGTTATGAATCCATTTGGCTTTGCCCGCATGGGTCCGAATCCTATCCTCATCGCCAATTGTTATGAAATAACGCGAAGAAATGGTGAAAATGCAGAGGGCCGTGCAACCCTGCTCGAAGGTTGCGCACTCGTAAAGGCTTGGCCTATAAGCCCTGCACTTCTTTCTCTACTGCACATAACACAGCCAGGGCTAGGAGGCACTACCTATAAGCTACATATAGGTAACACTGTACAAGCAAGAACTGTAAAATGTACAGTGTTATTACTGCACACGCATACCACACATCCTCTGAATAAGATGGTCCATTTTTTTTTCTTTGTGATGCCCACAGAAGTGGTACTAGTACAGTTATCACCTTCTTTTTGATATTTAGCGGGGACACGTAGGCATGTGACTTGAGCTTGGCACCATGCCTGATTTGAGTGCTGGCAGCAGCAGCGCACACGCACTGCATAGGTGTGCATTGTGAGGCTGGTACTATTGCTGGATGCCGAATGAGCTGATTACTGGCATTGGGAAACGTGCGAACAACACTAAGGAAAATGAGACACAAAGCATGGAAGTACACACAGTATGGGTGTAGGACGTCAACTGGCCCTGCCACAAGGATTACATGCGTTGAAAGGTTCACGTTCGTTGCAGTAATTTTAGAACACACCACTTACGATCGCCCATTACTCACTCATTCCATGCATTCTTTTTCTTGGCAATCAATTTTTTCCTGGCACTGCCTCCATTCTGTTGCCTTCTGGCATGCCAAGTGCTACGACAGAAATTCTGTCATGTCAAAAGCTGCATGACTCCTTCGTTCTTGTTAAATACTAGTAAGATTTGCATATCATGCTTATGTTTTCAAAGGATTGAAACCTCAACTGAACATTCTTTATTGTATATGCATAAATTTGTCTACACATTGTCTTGAAAAGGCCTGGCATGGTACCAGACAACGTGGTGGAGGCAGCTGTAGCTGTGCTCTTTGTGCCTGTGCAGTGTGGTTGAACTGTTGCTGCCAGCACTTGGATCGGGCATTGTGTGAAGCTCAAACACCCGCATTCTCTGAGTACGTTGTCCATTGTTCCTTTCATGCTGATCGATTTCAATAATGTCAAGCTCTACATTTGTGTACTCCCTATACATTTGGTACCCCCTTTGCATAAAGTTTGTATGTGGTACCAAATTATGTACACTTGATTGCGTGCAGATGCTGGTGACTGTGCACGCATATTTGCAGGCAGTACTTTCAATGTTTGTAGTCTTTTGAAGTTCCTTTTATGATTCTGTCTTTAATCTCAAGCGCGCACTGCACATAGATTACAGCAAATAAAAAGTTTTCACTTTGCGTTCTGGCTCGTGTTGTTTCTTATTTCTCTCAGACTGAGTGCACACTGTACCAAGTGACTGCCTTTCAGAAGGAGAAGTAAAGTGTGTACCTCAAGTATTGCATATGTCTTTCCTAATTCAACAACTTGCATGGCAGGTTGGTCGAAGCCACAAGTTGGTACCTTTCCATATTGCAGTAGACTTCTTTCAAAATGAATTTTCTGAAAGTGTCTCAACACCACTTCTAGCACAAAAGTTTGTTTTATGCTGCTGGCCACAGTGCATTCCTTAGTGAACATTCTGTCTGCCCACATGCATGCATTCGTCACTTCTTTCAGTCAACTCTCTCCCTCATCTTTCCATTCACCTGTTCCTCTCCCACACCATATTGTAGCCAAACAGACACTTTTCTAGTGAATACCCTGCCTTCTCCAGGGTGTCTACCAACTGCGGAAATCAGGAAAACTGGAAATTCTCAGGAAAAACTCGGGAAATTTGTGCTTCTATCAGGAAAAATTAGCTATAAATTTATTGAAAAGGAACGAAATTCGCACTAATGCTGGCTCAAGTAACATAAAGAAATCATAACAAATTGTCTGCCATCGGTTGGAGGAGTTGCTAGTGTATGCAACATACAACTGACTAAGAGGATGGTTCAAATGTTCTATGGGGCAAATGCGTGGCGGATGGAGGATGAGAACAGAAAGGGCCGACGCATTGAAAAATGAACGGGAAGGAAGTGTGTTGTTGCTTCATTGAAGAAGCTTGAACTAAAAAAAAAAGTGTTGGCTGACACCGAGATGCAGGCATCCCTCATCCAAACCAAACTCTTTACACTGAGGCATTGTGTGCGGGCTGAGAGTATGTCAGTACAGTTGAGGTTGACTTTCCAGCTTCTGAGAAAAAATCTCACTTGTGACAAAGTTTGGGCCTCATACCAATGAGCTTGCTATCAGTTGGTAGAAATAGCTGTACTCGAAAATATTTGCTTTTGTATGCATCTCTTTTTATTTGTATTTGAAAATGTTCGACTCGATTTGCGATGGGCTTTACCTTTTTTTTTTCAAAGATATTTTATTTGCTGTGCATCTTATTAACCCCTCCCTTCTGTTTTCTTTTTGAATAAAATAAACTCTGCTCTCTACTATTCGAACTGAATTAAGTCGTGTTTTTTTAAAAATTTTTCTAACATGCTTACTAGAGAGTGACAGCATCGGGCGAAATGGTGTCAGCCCATCTTGACATAAAACAAAGTTCTGTGTCACTCAGGGGATTTTGCAAAGGCGCTCAGGGAAAACCTGCAAAACTTGGGGAATTTGGAAAAGTCAACTTGGTAGACACCCTGTTTGTTATATGATGACTTTTTTATGCTTAACTAGTACTTGCAATGCATTTGTCATTGCATTGGTCATTCAGTGGTCATTTGCTTTTGTGTACACCCTGCACCAGTGTGAGAAGGAACACCAGATTTGCATTCAGCCCTGGTAAATGTTCCTTGTTCTTGTGCTAAATTCAAGCAAGCACTTCAGAGTCAATTCTTCTATCTGAGAAGTATGTGCTTTGCTTGTTCATTTAAAATGCTTGAACCTATCTAGATTGAATTTTTTGGTAAGCTGAACAGTTCAGAAACCATTGTTTCGCATAGCTTCACCTCTTTTATGCTGAATTTCTGATAGGCACGCAGGTTTCCAAGGTTTGGTTGATTGATTCATGGGTTTTAATGTCCCAGTCAACTCTGGGTTGGTGAGGGATGTCATAGGGGAGGGCTCTGGATTAATTTTGACCTGAGGCTTTAAATCTACAATGGCGTCTTTCATGCTATACACATAGTATATAGTTTTCTTCTTATTTTGTCTGGAATGCTAGCGATTACTGAAAATGATTTGAAATGTGTCATGGGGCATACTGATAGGAGGGTTAGTGAACAGTGAGCATGTCACTGATGCTAAGTAAAATGAGAAAGACATATCTAATCTGAATTTCAAATGCAGTGTAAAATTGTGCGTTGTTGAAAGTTTTCTCTTATGGCATTGACCATGTTGTGTACTCTCACCTGGAAACTGGCAATTTATTTCCTTTTTAATTGCCTGTAAGTGATGCCCGTAGTTTAATGGGCCCAGGGCATTTCTTCGGCTTAAGGTACATTTACTAATTCTACAGTTAACTTTAAACATAAACAAATCAAGAGCACCGCACCCATATTCTCATAAAATAAATTTCATCGGAACCTTGTCTTCTGCGTGCTGACACTGTCTGGTGCAGTTTCTCTTCATCACAGGCATTCGCTGACATCTCCACATTCCTCATGCTACACTTCACTGCCTGCAGGGTTTTGCATTCCATGTCAGGTTCTGATACTGTCATAAAAAAAAAGGGGGGGAAAGGAGAGCTGAATTGCATTTTATACCATAGTGCACAGGCTGCAGTTGCAATGATACACAGTGCTAGCACAAATAGTCTTGATTTCATCCCTCTTTTTTTACTCGGAGAAACGTAAGGTATGGGAACCAAATGTCTCTAAGAAAGGAAGTCCTCCAAGTTTTTTTTTCAAGTTACAATTGCTTGTTATTAGTACTGTCTTACTCTTTAAACACATTCAGATGCTAATTCTGCTGGCAATGTTTACTGGAGCAGGTGGTCAGTGTTGGCCAGCATGGTGCCACCTGTATCTCATGTATCTTACATCAAAGTTAAATAGGAGGTATAACAACTGGATGAGCAGATGCCTCCTGAGATGAAAAGAGTAGACACTAATCTTCAGCTGGAGCCTGCCCTCTTCAGACCTGTGGCAGTTACTAATTTGTGACATGGAACAAAACTGGCAGGGCATTGTCTTACTGGAAGAATGTGAAGTTAATCATGGGCTTAGTAAGTCGAGGGGGATAACTCCTATTGTTACTCCTTTGGTGAAAAAAAAGAAAAAAAAACCTTTGCCGGCATCCCCATGTGCCCTTGTGCAGGTGAAAGCTTTCACATAAAACTATTTACTTGTCACAGAGATGCACAAAAGTTAGTTGTTCAGCATATGAGAAAATAAAACTAGTTGAATTGTTCTGCAAACTAAGGAAAAATAATTTTGATTATCGTCATTGTGTCCGTGCAATGCCTGATATCAATTGCGGAGGTCATGTGTGCTACCACTTTATGTATACTATACACCAAGTGTTTTATTTATTTATTTTTTTTTAGAGTCAACAGAATTTTAAAAGATCACCTGTGGTGGATAGTGCAATTCTAATCGTTGAGCTAGATTGCTAAGAGAGGCAGATATTACTTGGACAAGAAATCGAAATGCACACTAATTGACTAATCAACAAAAATGCAGTAATAAACTTTTTAGCTAATTGCTTTAGGGCACGGATTGCAGTTTACAAATTGTAGTGGTTGAGTTTGCAAGGCTTGCTGACTTGGAACGAATCCTAAGGAGGACACCAGCTCAGAGATATGTGATGTCAAATGCAGTAAAATGCACTTGTTTCACTTGCTTTCTTAACAAAACACCCTTTTAAGCATTCATATCACAAGAAGCCAACAAACACTGACACTAAGGACAACAAAGGGGAAATTACTTGTGCTTAATAAATGAAATAATGAAACGATAAATTAATGGAAATTAAAGTGGATGAAAAAACAACGTGCTGCAAATGGGAACCGAATCCACAACCTTCGCGGTTGTGGGTTCGGTTCCCATTTGCGGCAAGTTGTTTTTTCATCCACTTTAATTTCCATTAATTTATCGTTTCATTATTTCATTTATTAAGCACAAGTAATTTCCCCTATGTTGTCCTTGGTGTCAGTGTTTGTTGGCTTCTTGTGATATGACTAATAACAATCGGGCCCCTCGGTTAACCCCCTTTCTTCCCTTTTATGCATTGCAAGACAAAAATAGTTGGAATAGCAATGCATTTCATCACTCGCTCTGGAAACACATATCCTGAAAGTGGTGTCATCCTCAGAATTCATTCGAAGTGGATATACTTTCTGATCTCACCACCCACAATTAGTAAATTGCAAGATGTGTAGTAAAGTGACCGGTTCAAAATTTTATAGGTGGAAATGTATTAATTAGCTGATTACTCATGTCATTTCAAACGAAGCATACTTGTTGAGACATAGACGAGCACTAAATCACACAAACACGAGTGTTGAAATCACACTTGAGCACTCATTTTTGTTTGATTTAGTGTTTGTCTATGTCTCAACAAGTGTGCTGCCTTTGAAATGGTAATGTACTGACCAACTAGCCCACCAATACCTCCTGAGAATATGCATTTGAATCGATGGTAAGGATAATGTCCACCTCTTTGAGTAATCTAGCTCGAATGTATATGACTGTGCCATCTGCTGCAGGTAATTTTTCAAAATTCTATGAATTCTAAAAAGAAAAAAAATCCCGATAACATGCTTGTGTTGTGTCTACATGTGTGTGCCTTAGACATGATACACATCTGGACATATCATGATGGAACGAGTTGGGTAACAGTTGTGCTGGGGGTTAATACGGAAATTCAACAGGGTGCTTTGTTACAGAACTTTAAAAAAATGCCTGTGGCAAACAGTGAAATTTTGAGATAAGATTTTGCAAAACTTTAACATTGTACTTCCTGTCTTTCAGTCCTTGCTGTGCCCAATAAATATTTAGAAAACATACCGTTACTTCCTTGTACACTATTTTAAAGTTGTTTCTTTAATATTGTCTAAAACTTTTTTTATCACAGTCACACTTCCCTGCTGCGCACAACAGAATACTGCAAGATCTTGCGTAAATATATTATAAACCCAAATATAATACTGTATTTACTCGAATCTAACGAGCACTTTTTTCCCTATAATACGGGTCCAAAAATTGCGTGCGCGTTGGAATCGAGTACGACCCTAAATCTGCGTTACCATATCGCCATCGGCATTTCAAAATGGCCGCCTGGTACGCGCTTCGAGCCTAGCTCAGTGATGCCACGGCTGCTGATTTATCAGTAGGTCTACTGATTTTTAACATTTTCTGCTGATTCAGTGATAAAGCGCTTGAATCTGCTGATTTTCTTGCTTTTCTACTGAAACGAAAGCGGAATCTGCAACTTTTTCAGTACACAGGATGGACGGATGGATGGACGGATGGATGGATGGATGGATGGATGGATATAGGCAGGTTGCGAACGTACACTCTAAGAACAGTTTACACCCTTTGGCTTGCCCCTTCTGCCACCCAAAAATAATCGTCATCTGCCTTGATGCGTTTCCTTTCTTTATCGCTGCAAGCCCGGAACTTTCCAGTGACGAACGGCACGCGCGTTATCAGAAGAGGCACTCCAAAGGGTGTGAACTGTTCTATACTGATATCGCGCGTGCCGTTCGTTACTGGAAAGTTCCGGGCTCGCAGCGATAAAGAAAGGAAACGCATCAAGGCAGATGACGATTATTTTTGTGTGGCAGAAGGGGCAAGCCAAAGGGTGTAAACTGTTCTTAGAGTGTAGTTCCCGCGCCTACTAGGGCGCCCCTCGCGGCGGCGAGCGCGGAACCGGCAGGGTATACGACCGGCGCGCTTGCGTTCGGAAAGCCTGTATGTGCACTGTTTCGCGCGTAGCTGTTGCCTTTTCTGAGCAATGCCCAAGTGCAACCCGAGCTGTTGAGTAGTCGGCTGCAACAGCACGTACACCAAGTCACGAGGAACAAAGTTTTACAGGTTTCCAAGCCGACCGTATGAAGCAGAACGGCGTCAACACTGGATAGCGCTCGTCCGACGGCATAGGCTGTTTTATGTTCCGGCGTTATGCCAAGTGCGTTAGAACGCTGAATTCTTTGATTTTACAGCAATGATGGCAGCAACGGGACACCTGCAGTCAGTGGCGTAGCTACGTTGTCTGGCACCCGGGGCCCATAGGTCTTCTGCCCCCCCCCCCCCCCCGGTTTATTCGAGGAAGGCAAGGATATCAACAATTTCCGTGTGTCTCCAGACGTATATGACATCCCCCACCCCCCACTGGCCCTTTGCACACGCCCCCCCCCCCCCCCCGTTTCTACGCTGCTGCCTGCAGTGCGTACCAGGATATGTAGCAAACAAAGTAGTTTGTTCCCACACGTACTGTACCGCAGTAAAGCTGTGGAACTCTTTCTCAATCCTCTCCCATTCAAACAGCGCTAGGGCTTGCTGAGAGATTTGAGGAGGGGTTGCAGCCGGCTGAGCTGGCATACACCCTTCTGCGCCCAGCATATCAACGAAGGGGCAGTTGAGATCACCAAAATTTTTGACAACGTCGTTTATTGGAACCTCCTTTGCGCGCACTGAAAAATCGCAACATAAAAGTATCGCACTTGCAGTAACTTGGGCGAAAATATTTTCCCAGCGTAGTCTAACACATATGGTAAGTTCATCCTCTTTTTTGTGTTTGGGGAGAGCAACGTTGAATACCTCTAGGTAGGTCTTACGAATCGTTCGTACGCCCCACGTTCTTGGATGAGATGTTTTGGATTCCTATTTGCCGTCCTGTATGCACAGGGAAACTACCGCGGTGCCCTTGCACTTCCTTGCGATGCTAGCACGGCAATCGCAGCTCCCCGCTAGGATTTGTCTGCTGTCGCCGATCTTCAAGAATCAATGTCGCCTATAATTTCATGCGTCCACACCGTAGATAACGAAGTAACTTACGCTGAGTTTCACGCATCTCGCTGGTGCATTATTTTTCGTTTACGGAATAAACCTAGCAGTCACTTCCGATCAGTGCAAGTTCAACACTTCCCTCACGGCGTAGACGTGCCCCACTTCAAATAAACGACTTCCTTTGTCTAAATTCTTTTCACCAAAAAAGCTATGAAGATATTGTAATTCCCGAAACTCGGTTAAAATTAATATCGGCACGCTGTTTCGCGCCATCGCTACTGTTTGACAGGACGCCAAACACGCAGCGCGGGCTGCTGACGCCGCGAGTAATCCTACCACATTCGCGCAACTATTCGTCAGATGGCGCTAGGGGTCGGAAAGACAGGGCGCCACCTAGCACTTGCAACGTGCCCATAGAGGTTACAGAGGTTATATTAACGTGATGCCACCTAGCGAGAGAAAAAAAAACGTGGTTGGCTCTGAGGTTAACATGCATTCTTGCGTGAGGCGGTGAATTTGTGAAAGTGGGTGCATACCATACCCCACAACTATGAAACCACCATTATCATCATCATCATCATGACCAACCGATTTTTATGTGCACTGCAGCACGGAGGCCTCTATGGAGGCCTCTCCCAGCGATCTCCAATTACCCCTGTCTGAAAGATACTATACTCTAAAGCTTTCAGGTACTAACTACCATCTGACGCCTTTGAATAGGTCATCGGAGGGCTTCACTGTCTTTAAATTCGTGCTTGACAATGGCTCTCTGGATCCCCGGGTTTTTCAAGAGCATCGCTAAGAATCTTGGGGTCAATTTTTGTACTATTTCCTGGAAGCTACAATACTTCAACAGAGTACTAATATAAGCGCTGAATTCGTTGGCTCATAAACTGAGTGCAAAAATTGAAATTAAAATATATACTGATTTCTACTGATTTTTCGCGAAAAAATCTACTACTATTGTTTAATGTGTCGTGGCAACACTGGCCTAGCTGCCGTAGCCTTTTCCATGTGCTGTAGTACACTCTTAGAAAAATTTACACCCTTTGGGGCGTATCTTGTCCTACAACGATAATCGTCATCTGTCTTGCCCGCGTTTCCTTTCTTTAACGCTGCGAGCCCGGTACTTCCCAGTCACGAACGGCACGCGCGTTATCAGTGTGACGCAGCATTCTCGACAGGAAAGTAGCAACCGTTTTAAGAGTGTACACTCTTAAAAAGGTTGCACCCTTTGGGGTGTATATTTGTCCCACAACGATAATCGTCATCTGCCTAGCTTGCGTTTCCTTTCTTGAAAACTCGGCGCTCGCTACTTTCCTGTCGAGAATGCTGCGTCACACTGATAACGCGCATGCCGTTCGTGACTGGGAAGTACCGGGCTCGCAGCGTTAAAGAAAGGAAACGCGGGCAAGACAGATGACGATTATTGTTGTGGGACAAGATAAGCCCCAAAGGGTGTTAATTTTTCTAAGAGTGTATGTGTGCTTAGGCAATGCTTCCTTTACGCATCTAGGCGCACCGCCCTGCGTTCTCGTCGCTTAGTTCGCGTCAAAGCGAGAGGCCGCACAAAGGTCAATTCCCTCGCTCCTGCTACCGCACTTCCTCACTCTAGCGTTTTGATAAAGAGTTTCCGCGGTGATTGAGTGAGACGTGTTCATGCTTGTGTGCGCGTGACACCATGCTTATTAATTTAGTTAGTAAGCGAATGTTTGAATATTTATACAGCCGATAAAACTACTATCCTTACTTTTCGTATAGCTGTCTACAAATTTGCTATCGTAATCGATGCTTCGCCTTTCGCGCGAAACTGCGAATGTTTTTATTTAGCGCAACTTTAGGGCATTGGGAGTAAATCTTTGTTTTTTCCAAATGAGAGAAAGTTTTATTTCTGGCCTTTTCTTTCTTTAAGTCACGGCAAACAGGTGCGCGTTACAATCGAAGGCGCGTTAGAATCGAGTAAATACGGTACATGTGTCAATTTTCAGGCCATTGCATAGAGAAAGAAAGATCTTTATCTGCATATAACTATGACTTAAGAACTTTTGTTGGTCATACAGGAACAAAAACATTTTATTCCTAAAACATTTTGAACCTGGTTATAATACTAATTTAGTGTACCATGATCTTGACCAAAACAACCTGTAATGTGCAGGATTATATAGCACTTAAATAAAAAAATATGTTACTTGTACATGTTGTTGTGTTACTGTTAAATTTAAGCACATACTTCATATGTCTTCTGTAGTTGTTGGTTTCTATGCAGATAATGCCACATGTAGTTGCTGTAAGGTAAAGTGAAGAATAAAAGCTTGCTTATTTATAAATTGTATTATACAATTGAGTTAGTCACTCATTGGTCACTTGAGGAAGCTGTGTTATGTAACTGAAAATGGAAGTGGCTTCTATGTAAACATGAGACTTGATATCGTTGTTGCTACTTGAGAAAAAACAATGAATCAAGATACTGCCAAACAAACTTTTGGCCTCAAATGCAAGGAACTATTTCACAGAGCATTCCGAAATAATCTTTGATTTGCAATATTAGTAATCATCTAAAAGAAGACAAAAGAAGTGCTTTTCTGATGACTGACTTGACTTGAAGGGGCGCCATATTTAACGTGAAGCTCAAAGCAGAATACTAGATGCAAGGTCTTGCACGGAATGCATGCCTCCACTTTTGATTTGTTCTCTCTTTTAGGAACACATCAGTGAACTCCAGTGGATGCCTTAATAAGATAGCTGATATTGTTGCAATGTAACAAAAATTTATACATCACTTACACTAGCACTTATACAGATTGTTTTATATTAGCTGCACCAAATTTTTAAAAGTTGACTATGGTGGCTAAGGCAATTGCGCCTCTGTAGTTAGGCTACTTGGAGAGGACTGCACTACTTTTGTGGAGAATCACAATGTGGAATTAGTTAATTTAAGAAATTTTGCTGATGAGTTCTTTGATCATGTATGTTAAGGCACATACTACAAGAGCAAATTCAGGCCTCTCAGTGCTGAAAGCATGTTCATTTCATAGAAATTTAGGGACTTAAAAAAAAAAAACTAACATGTTTCAGTATACCCATCCCCAGTGTGTGCCATGAAATACTCATTCTGTGTCATGTTACCCCACCGCACTTCAAGAAGGTTTCTTTGGAAAATAATACTGCAGAGGTGTAATTACATGATCTGACACAGATAACTGTTAAAAAAGCATGCATTAATTCAAATGTGACTGCTTCACCACCCTTCTCAAGATTTCTAGTATTGTGAAGCAGTGGTGCATAGATGCTGGCTTTACTGGGAAATGTGTTAAAATCTTAGTATCGAACTTGCCATTGCAGGTAATGTTGGATGTGATAGTTCTCTCTATGCAGGGAGCTGGTGTCTCCTACTTTATTGTGGTGGATATCTATTTCTGTTAGCATTCAGTTCATGTTTATTCTTGAACAAAGTTCGTGTTTATTCTTGAACAATATTCTTTTTTTATATATATTTTGTGCAGCTGCTCAACACAGTGTGTGTGTTCTTCATTTTTGTGTTATTGTCCAAGATGTTTCATGAAGCGATAAAATTTATTGTTTCTGCCTTGAAGCAACCTACCTTGCAGCCCTTTTGTAGCCCGTGATGTGCCTTTTATCTCTTCCACTGCAGTAATTCATACTGCCCAGTCAGAATATTGGAAGCTAAGGTATAGTTGTTGTATGCCAAGGTTTTTTTTTCTACCAACACAAATATTCATGCTTTCCAGTTTTCTGTACTTTCAGAATGTGTCACATGCTATGTTTTATAAGATTGAGTTTCGTAGTACACACAAGTAAAATAGGTGCATGGTAATGCAGCATTCTGTTGTTTGAACTCTGTTTATTATATCTATGTACAAGACAAAAACACATTTGAAGCATCATGCCTACGCTCTTCTTCTCTACACCAGCTGTCTAAGACAGTTGTGCAAACAGGAGTGAACCTGTACAAAAGCCTTGTAAGAAAAAAATATCTTCAAGGCTTTTTTATAATCTAATGCTAGGTTCACTTATATTACCTAAACATCTTGCACCCAGCAAAGACATTCTCCTTCTGAAACATGACGATTTTAATGTCAAGCACATATATATATATATATTTATATATATATATCGCACACTACTTACAGCGAAACCTCTCCTTGGGAATTGCAATTGCAACAAATGTAGAGAATAACAAAGGCCTAAATAAATAAGCAACACATAACAAATTCCTCTGCATCATATTGAGGAAAAACACTCATCTGTATGAGATCTGAAATAACAAAAATGACCATCAGACTGACTGTTGTTAAAATCCCTGCAATGACACCAACAGTGCATTCCTAGGCTGATTTTTTTGGCCTATCTGTTTTTGTTAGCCAGTTCATGAAAGCTTTCGCTTATAACCATCATGAAATATTCAAGGTGAATTTTGTACACTCTGTTCCAAATTAGTGATTTCAATTGCACTTTTGTTTGGTAACTGAATGTATGAGTAATGTGGGGTACTTTCTTTAAGAAGTGTTACTGACAGGGAGGGGGGGGGGGGTGTCGATGGGGTATAGCAAAGCGTGCGTGCAGCTCCCATCTCAATTTGCAGTTGTACGTCTTTCCTTCTGCATGTCATTTTGTCATCAATTTTGTCTCATCATTGCTACCTGATTGAGTGGACAGAGCATTTTCAGAACATGTAAACTTTGTTTAAGGGAGGTTTTGCCATGTTGGCACATAACACAATTTGCTTTCTTGACTAGCTGGTGGTTTGTCAGGGGTACATGAGGAACATATATTGTGTCATACAATGACTTGCATGTTAGGTGACTCTTGATGTGGCTTACAGCATGACTGTAATTGAGGGCTGCATTTGCACCCGTGAACATTGATGGCAGTGGCTGAATGGTGTCACACTTAATTTTATTAGCTGGTATGTGGCTTTTGTCACTCTGCACACCAAAGCATTGTAGTTTTATTGTTGAGCAGCACAACTACAGTCGACTTGCATTAATTTAAACCCCTTATGAACATGAATGTGTGCCTGAATTATTCAAGTCAATAATGTGCATTTCAAGAGAAAATTATTAATTAATATACTAGGAGGTATCTACATGGAGCACACTCTTCTCCTCCACAGCCCCTATTGAAATCAGCTGCAGATGAGCATACAGCTAGTTAGATATCCAGCACTAGTCACATGTGCTGTGACAGTTGTTAGTATTTGACTGTACTGCTAGCTGATAAGACTTCAATACGAAGTTTTCAGAGTAATGAATCTATGTAAATTACTATCAGTATGCCTGTGTTGTCTTCTTTCCGTTGCTTTTAGCCAAAAGGGTTGGATTATTTTGTAACTTGTTTACCTGGGAAGGAAAACTAAGGAAATATCCTAATGAACTGAAAGCTTTATTTGATATCTCATCGATGCCAGAGTATATAGAAAACATAGCTGGCCACCAAAAATTTTGAGACAAGTTTTGAATTAAGCGGAATATTAAATTTCTCCAGTTTTAATTATTGCAAGTCGACTGTAGTGGTTATTTATTTTTAAGTCAGTGAAGATGAACAATATTATTTAACATAAGAGAAGTACAGTCAACTACCGATTTTTCGGTTGTGCCCGATAATTCGGACGCCTTCGCGGCACCGCCACGTAATGTATAAGGACGTCTGGAATTTCGGACGCAAAATCCTTTCGCCATCCAGTTTTACGTACTTTTTGCCATGACCGCAGGCCCGACGCTGTGTTATCGAAGCCAGCGCCACCACCATTTTTATTATCTTGCCGCCTCGAACAGGGGCTAGCACGTAGATCCGATGGCAGACATAACCACTACCGCGGCAACGCTAGGCCTAGCTGCTTCGATGTTTGCTACCATGCTTCTTGCTGTTCGTTGCCGTGTTTTTCATTGACAGAATTCGCCGTTGTCAGCAATGGAGCTGACTCCGCCTTTGTAATCTTCGCCAATAGCTTAGAAGCTGCGAAAGCACGCCACGTTGCCTAATGGCGGTTCCCCTAAAGTCAGTTTCACCTCAATAAGGTTCACTTACGCGGTGAAGCGTACCAAGAGTGGGTAGGGGCAATTATTACGGGACATAGTATGTAAATTTTAATTATACACGTGTGAACCCGCTCTCTCCTATCACAGTACGAGCACCGATACACCTAAGTGTACTGGCAGGCCTTCAGAGTTATTTCGGATGTGCCTCTGGCGATTTGAGCTCTTGGGTGCAGTGAAAGGCATGCAATAATTTTTTTAACTGCCCGATTTTTCGGACGTTTTCGCGGTCCCTAGGGAGTCCGAAAAATCGGAAGTTGACTGTATACCTTATGATTAGTTTTTCTTTGCCCATGCACAGTGCAATTTTTTTTAATTGCAGTAAGGGTCTAGCTTCCTGAAGATCTCTGAAATTATGATTGTGGCTGAAAGTCATGCTGACATAAATACATAATCTGCACTACTGTTGATCCCATTACTGTTTGTTATCAATCAAAGGTCTCTCTTGGCTGTGTTTATCCAAAGATAAAAGGCAAATTACATCGTGACAAATATTTTAGTTTGTTATAATCTAATGTGCACATTACTTCGCAACTCAATGATTGTAACATTATGCGTTGCTGTAGTTGAAAGGTGCAATGGCTTATCTAATGGGCAAATCATCTGGCTACTACCAATGTATCACAGAAAAAGAAAGCAGGAAATTCGCTGTAACTTCTTATCAGTAGCTTAAAGACCACCTAACATTGTTCATAAGTAGCTACAGCCATCAATGTCGTTAAATTTTTTTTAAATATCTGATACACACAATAGTTAAAGAAAGTAAAAAATAACAATCTTGTCCTGTGCACAAAGCACTAGAAAGCTACTAGTAGTACTTTGATTTGTGTGAGTGCACAGTGAAATACAAGTGGCTGCCTGAACTAAGTATAAATACTATTGGTTCATACCTCAGGTAGTTATCAATAATGCAAACTCAACAACTACACCATTTTCACAAGGAGGCAGGAAGTCTCTTCTATGTCTACACTGCTGGATAATCACACTTCTACTTTTATGTTGGTGAAAGCTGTTCACTTGCTACAGTAATGTTCACAGCACATCCCTCTCTTTTTGAGGAGCACAGGGAAGGGCATTTGAGTGAGCTACATATGCTTGTTTACGAGGTGTTCACTCACTGAATTTTGGTGGCTTTTGTACTCCATAAAAGTTTCATGGTGTTTGCCTAATGTTAGAAGTAATGAATCCTGTGATGTCGGTATCAATAATAAAAAAAAGAGACTCACATTCATAGCTTACTTTATATTTCACGCTGGGAGTGATAATTTGTTTTGATTCATTAAACTATGAGTAAATTACTCTCATAATGCATTGCTGATTTTCATACAGTACCTTCAAATGCCCTTAAATGCCCTCATGAACACCTTTCAGAACAAGAAATGCAATCAAACAGCAGACTGGCAGGACTGCTTCTTCTCTGCAGAAGTGTCACATAGATGCCTTCTGTGAAATCATGGACACTATGAAATAGCGGGAGGTGGGTTTGATTGCAGACTACAGCGTATGCTGTGACTGACACGTTAAGTACAGTTCATGTCTGTCCATAGCAGCTGACATTGACCAGAAGCAAAAAATGCTTATGCTGCTTTTAAAGAGGCTGAAGTTGCATGATCAAGCTCACTTTTGAATAAGAAAGGGAAGGTGTACACAAACACAGCACTGGTTACGCATAAAATGTTCTCATGGGCTGGCCTTCAGAGAGCTTAACAATCACCCTTAAACTTGTCCGTGTATTCTCAGGGAACTGCCTGTGGACGTGCTGATTCACGTTCTGGCCGTGCCTTGGTAAATATGCGTTCATCAAGTAGTGGCTGGAGTTCATACAGATGGGCCTGGGGATCCAGAAGGCAATCTTCAAGTGCCAGGAATGTAATTCCCCCTGGCTTACAGGATGTCCATGTTGTCAAACAATGTGCCTTCACATCACTGTTGCATTGGTCCCTTGAGTGTTGTCATGTTGTTAGGCAGACAGGCTCTGTGATACTGCAGCTCGTGTTGCTGGCTTGAACAACTTGTCTTTTATGGCACGAGGCAGATTGCTGGTTCATCTCTCACTATACACAGCACACATAGTCACTGCACACAGTCACATACCTATTATCGCAGCATATGTACAACACACACGCATTTTTATAAATTAATCAAAGGGCCATCTCTGGCCAAGTCCAAAAAAAGATGCCTGAGCGCCTGCTGTTGCTCAGGCAGCCTTGGCCTTTGTCCACCTGCGCTTCTTCCTTCTTGTGGCAGGTCTTAGTTTCATCTCTACCCTGGACAGCTGTACCCACTCGAGGGCATCCATGTCGTACCAAGTTAAGCCAACTTTGTACTTGCCATTAATGTTGACATACTGGCAATGGTTGTACCACCAGCCTGAGGAGTAGTACACAGCACAGTGGGTGCTACTGAAGTCATTATCTCTGTCAGCTGTGCTGAATGCCATACCTGAATGGTACTCGAGAGCATTGCTGGCATTACCTCGGTAGCCCAACACTTCCAGTCGGTACCTCTGAGCCTCTGAACCAACAACAACGTGGTCATACTCAACAAACTTGTAATTTCCAGACACATCCCAAAGGTCAATGCGAAGTGAGTAGTTTCCAGAGGAGGTGATCTCATGTAGTGCATCGTTTCCTAGCCAGTGTTCACCAGACACATCACCAAAACCTTGCTTGTAATCATCCCAGTTCCGATAAAAGTCCTGAGAGCCGTCACATCGGCGCTGCACTACTGTCCAGCCACCACCGTCTGTCTGCATATCACAAAAGACTAGGCGGGCCTTCTTAGCACCGTGGGGGTGGATCAGTTGCACTCCGCTGTGTTGACCATTTGTAGGATGACTGATGTTGGAAGAGCAGTCTGCAAAAGAGAAAAAAGGGGCAAACTAGGTCAGGAATGCACAGGCTGTGGCTCAGTTCACTTAGCTCGTATAGACTGTTTAAAACTAAAGCATAATCTGAAGGCAGCTGGCAGGCAAGAATGTCTGATTAGTAAAATGACTTTTACTTATAAATCATCAAAATATTATTAACATGTTGCATGTACGTTCATTTTCACAGCCAGAGGAAACAATCATTACACAAAAAGGTATAATCATAAATATGTGTGACAGCGGAAGTAATAGTACCTATTGTGCACACTACATCATAGAGTAATTAAGTATGTCAGTAGTAACCATTTTGCACAACTACTTGCCTTGTGGTAAATTGTCCTCGAACTTTTCCACTTCTCCTTCAAGACGAGTAATGTTTTTCCTCATTTTGGGCACTTCTTCGGTCATGTTGCGTAGAATGCTGGATAAGTCTTCCTGCTTTCTCTTCCACTCATCGAGAACCTCACGGTTTACTGCCTGGTCCAGTGATCTTGCAAGGTGTGCCAACTTGCGGCTGTTGTGTTCAACCATCTTGGAAAGCCGTGTGCTTGCAACTTCAAGGTTTGCAATCTTAATCTCTTGAGACACCCAGTCACTGCCTGCTTTGCGGCTTGATACTGTTGTGTTGAGGACTGCTCCTTCCACGCTAAGTATCTTGTACCGAGTTTTGTCCAGCTCAGATCTTGCCTGGAGCAGATCATTCTTCAGGCTAGCAAGGGACTCTCGTCTGGCAAGCTCATCTTGTCGGACAGCTTTGGCTAGTGACAAAGCAGTGGCTACATCGAAGTCACATTTGGAGACTTCCTTGCGCAGATCAGTCAGACCTCGGTCAACTTTCTTCTCAAGTGAACGCAAGTCCCTGAAGAGCTCTACAGTTGAGGCGTGGACTTTGTCAACACTCTGGAAGCAGCTTGAAACGTTTCGAACATTCTCACTTTGTGCTAGCATTCGATCTTCCAGCTGGCGCAACTGGCTGTCAATCTGTGTTGAGTAGGCTGTGCTGGAAACTCCTTGCAGTGAAGCTATGGCCAAAGAGAGTTCAGTGCTATTCCGACGCATTCGGCTGATGTCCTTGGCCAGTTTGGATTGATCATGGGACAGTGTTTGGACATTCCTCTGAAGATGGTAGACTAACTGCCGGAGGTCTCGGTGGTGGCGAACTTCATGCCTTGGTGCTTCCGTGTCTGCATCTGTTGCAAAATAAAGTTTGGAGGAGAATGAATGACATAAGAAGTAAGTTTGTTTTATGTTTGTGTAGGACAGTGACAGCATGTTTGGTTTGGTGAGAGATAGAAGTAATAGATGCACAGTAGCAGTGGCCAAAAAGCTTGCTACAGGCAAACTTGTGAAGCTTGTAAACTGCTGTTCAAGTAATCATAAAGGAATTTGTTGCATAACAAAACTACACCTTTTCATAGGCTTAATTAAGCTACCAACATGCATAGTGGGCATAAACTGTGGTCATAAACTAGCTGTGGGCAAGTGGGAATAAAATAGCTATCACTTCTAGCAGCTATGCCTCTTCTTCCCAATTTTATGTATCAAACAATGTGTGAAAAAAAGATTAAAAATGAAAAAGTGGGAGACGGCCAGCAAGAAACATCAATGCCAATAAAATGAAAAGAGACTCAAGTTGTCACCTGCCATCTTTTTTTCTTTTCGTTTTTATGGCCATAAAAGGTTTTTTTTCATCAAATGCTGTAATGCTTTTAATTTTGCTGTGGTTACCTTAAAAGACATAATCCATAGTAAACCACTGCACTTGAGGGCAGAGTGGGTACTAGTCGGTTGTGGATCTTTCTACAATGGCCAGTAGATTGTGCTCTTGCTCCGTTATTTGACTAAATTGTGATAAGTCCTTGCAGCATGCACCATAATAAAATAATGTGTATCTGTCTTTGGAGTTGAGAGAATGAAGTAAACTTACCGGCAGGATGTGAGGCAAGCTCTCCTGCAGGCTCCATCCCTGAGCCCTCGAAATATTCCAGTGCATCTGCTTGCTGGTGCTTTTCCTGCAGTAGTTAAACACAAGCATGATGTGAGAAGCTGGGGTCTGTTATGCTCATGCAGTTCTTATTGTTTACTGTTTGGAAATCTTGCATGGTTACATGCAGAATCTCATTGCTTCAGATCAAAGACGACATGGACCATTCAATTAATTGCCTTTTCGTTCACTTGGAGCCATCTGGTCTGTCCAAGGAAGTGTGAAATCATGTACTAGACTTGCTGCTTAAAAATAGATATCACTAAATTGTAGTTTCCCTTAAAGCTACTACTTTTGCATTTAATCATTTCTTTGTGTGCTTGTGAAAGTCGCCCAGTATACCAGCATGTGCCAACAGTGCACATGCTGTGGCACAGCAGATGTAGGAAGCCACAAAGCTAAAAGCATACAACACTATATTGGCAAACTGAAGGAGTGATTCCTTTCAGATTGCTTGTGTGAATGTTCATTTGCAAAAAAGACATGTGCAGCACATGGTGAAGCAACGCACATACGTGCTTCTTCTTCTTCTTCTTCTTTTTTTTTTTGGCAAGACAGGTTCTATATTTTTCTTTGCTGCCTGTTTTTTGACATTTGCGAACAGTGAGGTTTTCTAATTACAAAGATGCTTTGTTGTGGTTAAATTCAATTATGTCACCAGAAAAGTACCGGCAAGAACAAGACATGCTAAATTATGAATGAAAAGATAATATTGCAATTTCACTTTGTTTACTGATATTTGTTTTACTCTCACTTGCACACTACACCCAGGAAGCCTTATTTATGCTTAGTATGAGAGTCTTAATTCAAGTTGTGCGAAGCCTGGCTCTTTTTTCATCATGTGGTTTTCCTGTTCTGGCTTAGCCTGTTTCCTTAGTTTGTCTCTCCGCTGTGTCATAGCATGTATACTCGTAATGGGCAGCTATGACACCATAATTTACATAATGTAAGCTCAACTGGAAGCTGCTGCTGTGTGCCCATGGGTTAACCTGGCCTGATGACACTACTCAGGCTAATAGAATTTAAGGATTGTACTCATTATGCCTGAAATATCATTCGTGCTCACCAAACAGTGGAATTGACAAAGTTTTTTGTTGACACCAGCGCTTATAGAATTTCCTGCTGCTCTATGCCAGCACTCATGGCTTCGGATTTCGCATCATCATGACATCATGTACCTTTCAACAAGTAGTGGAAAGCAATCTCGAAGACCATGTTTTGCTGTACAGCAAACGACGGAAGTGACGACGTGAGATGGTCACCATGTTGTAAATGCCACTTACGACGAGAGGCTGAAGGTTACCCTTGAAAACCAGGCAAGTAACAGTGCCAAGTGTTATATTGAATGATCCATGCCAGAAAATAAGATCTTGTTGCCAAATTTAAACAAGAACAGAGCTGCGCAGAGTGCAAAATTTTTATGATGGGCAGCAAAAATTTTAAAAATGCACATCTTTGTAGCTGTTTCTGGCTTCTGAAATCTTTCGGCACCTGCGGTATGCCAAAGCATGGTCTCCGAGATTGGTTTCTGCTGCTCTGCGGAAGCCGTTATTGGTGATAATGGGCATATCCCTTACAGAGATACTTGCACTTTCATGAGATTTCATGCGACTAGTGCCGGACGCTTCGGCGTCTCGAGGAACAGCATTTCTCGCACAATGCCAAGAATGCTGTCTTAGCAGTGTTGCATCCTTTCTCCATGCACGATTGGCACTGTCCATAGAGTTTCTCGCAATAATCGAGAGTAACATTACGGCAAAGTCACTTCGGCGCTAGTCACGTGAGAATTACCCGAGAATACTGCACCCCTGGCCATTGTAGTTTTTAGTTTTCTTTATCACTCTATTTGCACTTGCACAACAAAATAAATAAAATGTGCTGTCGCAGTCTATCACAGTATTTAAGCACGGCATGGTGGAATTTTGGAGAAGTTGTGGGCTCAACGCTGAAGCCACGGTCGCGCTTAGCACTCGCATGGCACATGTGAGCACGCTAACTTAGCCAATTTACACTTGGCCCTGCTTAACCTGAATTTTCCTCTCAACAAGAATCGCGCTTCCTACTGCCTAAATTTAGCAGCAAGCTCACATTTTATGGTGTAAATCATTTCATATAACCAACCTTTGGCACTGTTACTCGTGTGGTTTGTCAAGAAGAAAGAAGGGTCGAACAAGTGTCGACGCTAAGAAAGACAAGGTCGACATACATGATGGTTTCATGATTCGATGGTGCAATATTGATAGATTTCTATTCTTCATCTCTATCTCTTTTTAATGCTCATTTTGGCTAATTTAGTATCTTACTGGTGTGGTATTTCACGTGCAATCGCATCGATACTTGGTTGGCCGGTTTTTGACCAAGACACCAGGTGGGCCGATCCTGGAGATAGTCCCATCTGTCTATTGGCCCAACCACAAGCCTATGGTGCATTGTGGTTGGTTTTGGACTATATTGGCTATAATTATGCCTGTACTGTTACTTTTACTGAGTCTGCAGCTAATTATCGCTTCTTGTCTCGTTGAGATCTACATTTTTATATATTTCGTGACTCGCTGTGATGTTCTGAAGGCACGAAAAGACTGTTTTTTTTTTCTTGAAGTGGTTGCAAGAGACTCAGATGCGCCAAACCATGTGAAGTCAGAAGAGGACCTTGTCTTCAAAAATGCTAAGTTACATGTGTCTGCTCCACTCACAGTGTGAGATGTTCAACACATGGTGGTTATGACGTTACCTGGTCACTTCCGACGTCTGCAGTACGGAAAAGCAAGACTGTTGACATTATTTTGATTAATCGCTAGGGTGGGAGGAAGTGTGATGTGCACACCAATATAATGGTGCAGACAAAGGCAAATTTGCATTTATTTCTTGAAAAAGCAGGCAAGTAACAGTACCAAGGGTTATGTTGAATGATCCGGGCCATAATATGCAATCTTGGGGCGAAATTTGAGCAAGAGCAAAGCAGTTTTACATGCAAAAAATGTTTTAAGTATCTTTAAAAGAAAAAACACAGGTCGTTGTTCTCACGTGACAGTTTTGACATGGTCTTTTTTTTTTGCGTCAAATGACGGTCTGAACACTCTAAACCTTGGAATAGAGTCAAGTGCAAGAATGCCCTAAATAAATTACTATAGTACTTATTTCTACGAGCCAGTTTCGGTTTAGGTGTCCAGAAGGTGGGTGCATCATGATGTCTCGGTGCACTGGCTCACTCCATTCTTATGATCGCTGTAACTGACACACATGGTTGCAGCCAAAATAAGCATGCAGTGTGCTTATTGTTTATGAGAAACACCATCATACCTAACTTATTGTTACACGGCATCAGCAAATCTTGCTCTGTGACGCCCTTAATTTTTTAGACAAATTTAGAATCAAATTAAGATATCTTATATGTGTTTCTAAACATTCATACTCGCTAAGTGGGATCTTCTTTTCATGCAAGAAGCGTATGGTACAGTTTCTGCAACTTCTCCTTGAACTGCAGTACAGCATATTGCGCTGCGTTCGTTTTTCATGCCGCCTGTAGCTCTTTAAGCCTTTATTGACGGCGCATATAAATACCAGAAAAAAAATTCTTATCTGAATGTACAAAACACATAGAGAATAAGCATAATGAATGAAAAGGAAAAAATAATTTGCGCCAACTTTTTTAGCAATAGCAGTGAAACATCAGACAGAAAGCTGCAAGTAGGCTTGCCCCCAGGCTACCTAGGGCTTCGTTTGGAATTTGTACTGAAAGCTCTCACCATATGTGAACCATAGGTGCACATTTATTTTGCTTTATATCACACGTGTGACACCACTGCCGCCAGAGATATGACCATGCTCTGACCATGCTTTTAAAAGAAAGCGAGTCGCATGCAAAACTTCTTCCTCATCATGTGTTCCTGGTCTGAACTAACACATGGCGCTTGATGCCTGTCATTCAGTGTTGACCGAAGACAGTAGAAAACTTGATAATCAATACCAAAACTAAGGAAGAAAATTTTCTCTCTGGTATGTATTGCCTGTAGGGAACACTCGAGTAAATTAACATTCGAGAATACTAAGAGAAGCTACTGTTACCACGAGAGGAGGCTCGATAAGCCAGGAAAGATGCAAAAATAAGACTGGTGGCGCCGCGGCACTGAATACCCCGCACCAGCCAGCCATGGCGTCATGGATTTTGACGGCGTCGCCTTAGGCCCAGCTAACTTCTTATAAGTAAAGATGGACTAGATTGTGTTCTAGAGGAGCCAACGACTGAACTTAGCGAGTTTCGAAACTTTCACTGCACGAGAAAGTACTTTGAAACCTATGACGTCACACTGACGTCCCGGCGCTGTGGTTTGGACGCTAAATAATAAAAAAAAACTTATATGAAGTTCAGTCTGAGTTGTTCATTCTGGTAAACGACCTCTTAGCGCGAAATTAACTAAAATTAAGTTCTGAAATAATGCGTTATCAGTCTAAACTGATTTATTGTTTCTATTTAGTGCCCCTTTACATTTTGGTGCACAGGCTGCGAAGGAGGCGCCAGGCGCGTAGTTGTGAGTGAAAAAGCACTCGGACGAGATGGAAGGGATGGCTCACTCTGCCAAGCTTGCGACAATATGCCTAAAGGCTAAAATGCAAAATGCCTAAAGGAAGAACGGCGGCTGTCAGGCTTACCTCGTCGTCGTCGTTGCGCTTTCTGGTTCCGCCCAGTCGCTGGTTCCGGAAATCCTCGGCGAGTTCCGAAACCTGTGTGGGTGAGGAGAAAACAGAGATAATGCGCTTTATTACATAACGCTCGTGCGATGCCGTTTCCCCCTTCTCTTAGTGCACAGTGCGGCAGTCAACGCGCGCGAACTGCGCGCCGGGGCTTAGGCTGCGCGTCGCCTCGCGCTGATGAATGCAGATCCACGCGCCGCCATCGGCGGCCGCACCCTAACGACCGGCGGCGCGTAATCCCTAATTAATGAAGTGCCCCCCGTTTGGCCGCTCTGGGCGCTGTTATGACGGCAAATCAAAGATTTATGCGATAAAGCGCGCACGTCACGACTTACGTGGTTGCGTACGGAATCGCCTAGAGCGCGTCGCGACGTCCAAGCATGCGCGACGGGCACGATGAAGCGAGCGTGCACAGGCAGCCGATGCGGTCTCCTCGCGCCGCTCGAGCGTTGCTCGGGGCACAGTGCATGTCGCGCTGACGTAGCCTTTCGAAACCGCGGACACAGTAACTCACTCATAAAATTTCTGGAGGGTCATGTCCGTCAAGTGACTTCGCGTAAACACCTGCTTTCTGAGGTTGCAGAGGAAACCACATCAATACGTGCTGGGCAAAAAACACATTGCACAAGCTTAAGTAAGTGCATCAGAGGGATTTTTTTTTGTTTATTTTAGGGCACACGGGGTACATGTTTGATGTTCAGTCTTTCTTCTTCTTCTTTTTTTGTTTTTTTTTTGTTTCGGTCACTGTGTCGCATTTCCGATCGTTATATTCAAATTTTTTTGTAGCGCAGGCACAACGACACGACACGGACACAGAAGACACATGCGAGTTGGATTAACACGCCCGTTGCGTATGTTGTCTCATGTGCCTTCTATGTCCGTGTCGTTGTGCCTCGCCTGCAGCAAATTAGAAGACGCATGGCATGTATACCAACAGGCCCATATAGGCACCTTAATTCTGCTATCGTTAGTTCTGCGCTCATCGCGCAAGGTTTCTTATTCTCACACGGACGCAAACTGAAATAGCGCTGCTGGAACAACGCTAAAGTTTTGCTGTGATTTTGGGCTTGGCGTCCTGCTTTGCTCGAAGGTGCAATAAATAGGTAATAAACGGTAATAGTTAGGTAAAAACAAAATAATAAGGTAATGGGCGCTGGGTGGAGAAGTGGAGATTCACTCTGGCGATGGTTATTTTGCACTTAGGGCTATTTGTTTCGAGAACACTTTCTATGCTCTCTGGCCTTGGCATTTCGAAAGAAACTAGGCGATGCATACAGATGGGTCGTAACACAGGCTCCCAGCTGGCGCAGTGACCGAAACCGCCCCTTCGTGTGATCTTCTCCATCCATCTCGCGTAGCGATTTCAACTGGTAGTCGGTCATGTATAGCGTCTGCAGTACAAATCGTACTTGAAAAGGGGCCGTTGGGCAGAGTTATACGGCTGCTAATTCTAGGTCTGCCTGCAGCTAGGAACATGCCTCACTTTATCTGCCCATCATACTATAGCCGCACGTATAGTGATGCTTAGATACATGGATGAAGAGGACAACATAACCACTGCTTACTTCCGTGCAAAATCGCTACTATGTATTTTCATAACAAGACAGGAAAGGAAACATTTACTGTAGTAAGGATGCCATCCTATAGCGTAATATGCTACGCAGTGGTGCATTAATGGAGTTTTAGACAAGCTTTTGCCTGCATATGGAGCGGGCCCGGGATGCAAGCGTTTAGAGGAAGCTTTAGCGCGGAGCCATCTCAGATTTCTTTATTCATATACATGTAAAATGAAGAAATGCGCTCATTAAACAAACTACCGCTGGACCGATTCCAATGAAATTTGTTGCATTTGAGGGTGAAATCTGAAGTCTAACGACCATATACGAGTAGAAAGCAGTATGTTGATTTATAATATATTTAACAATAGTTGTCAACAGCCGTTAATTAAAGAAAATGAAAAGCAATGTTTACGATTTCTTAACTCAGCACCAAGAAACAGATATTGAAGTTCTGTAAAATGCACCTGTTAGAGTACTTCAAGTGTCTTTACAGCTTAAGTTAAACTGTTGCATTGTTTACGGGGTTTTTGATAAAGCCATGCTCACAAATTAATGTTATATTTCAGAGCGATGTATAATATATCAGTTTTAAATGCCTCAGTAGGTGCAGTTTACAAAATTCTGATGTAATTTTTTGTTACCAAGTTAGAGAGTAGCAGTAAGCTTAAATCATCAGTTTCCCTTTTTTCCTTTTTTTTAGATTTTGCGATATTGCGATGGCCTTAATAATGATAAAAAAAAACCTGCTGCATACAGTAGGTAGATTATAACTTTTTTAAATGCAACAACCCTCATAAAATCCGATGCAGGGATACAGAGAAAAACGATTTCTCTGTCATCATGAATTGCTGAGGTGCGCTTCTACAATGTGATCTTTTGTAACTATTTGTGGCCTCTGGAACAGCAGCACAAAAGCAGGCGCCCACAAATGTAGAATTTGTCGAGGAAAATGTTGAAGCAAGTCAAAAAAGAAAACTGTCTTCAGAATCAAATACTTGGACGTAAACTTTTAAAAGGCAGGCAAAAGCAACGCTTAATAGAACGGTTCAACTTAGGAGCTCCCATCTCATATGGCACCCAGTTCAATTTACATACCAGTTTGCTCAAAAGCGACTGCTCAGCTAGTGAGGGTTTCTTTACTTCAACGATTACATACATACATATAGGTGTCCCATCAAAAGATAACTATTTGGCGGTCACGAACTTGAAATGGCCTCTAGTGTATTACAAGCATTCCTGCCTCCCGACGCGCCACATTGAAAACCGCAATAACAGTTTTGCAGCTTCTAATATGATTGAAAACTTGTGTGCATTTACAAAAATTCGGTAGCATGGTTGATCTACAAATGCAGACAATGCACGGATGAAAACTCCAGGGAAGGCAGCCAAGCTGAACCGAAAACCATTATTTTTTATTCGCAGTTTTGTTCCGGTGTGAAAAAAAAAAAAAGAAATGCAATATTCCAGTTCAGTTCTGGTTCGCGCAAAGATAACGTTCTTTTTTCGGTTTTGGATTCAGCTTCGGTTCGATACCCTGGCCTGCAGTGTCTCTTCCTTATTCGTTACTATGGAAGATCGTCAACAGTGAAGCAGACAGACAGGGAGCTTTCTCTTTAGATGCGGATTCAATAGCATAGACTCAAACCAGAAAAAGTGCGAATCATCACTGGAGCGCACTTCAAAATTCTGCTGGTCGCATACTCTGATCCCGCAGTGTGGTTTCTAGCATGGCAGATTTCTAAAATCTAGCCTATAACCCGAATTTCTAACATTGGAATCTGCTACGACATTTACCAATAAATGCGAAAACCTAATTGATATTAATTATCTAACCTCTCAGAACGGGGCTAGGTGGTTCCTTCCACGACAAACAGGTATGGCATGCTGTAATGACGACGCGATCAGAACACCGCTTAAGGGAACAAAAGAAAAGCGTAAAAAATTGTGCTGCCATACAAGGGCATTGCATGGCCGAATTGTGTCACTGCGTTGACTGTGTGCTTTGGCAAGCGTGCCATCTGAACGATCTCCGCATGCACGCAGGAGGAAGAACGGGCGCGTCGCTTGCTACCAATAGGGTCGAGTTGCCGAAGGGGGCAATATGGCAAGGCGACTTAAGTCCAGCCTCGTCGGCTGTTTCCCATATGACACTGGATCCGGCTCGACGTTCTGCTCGCACGATCGAGAAAATCGTTTTGATGTGGGGTTGTTTTGGCGATCGAGCTGGTGTGCTGTGCTGGTTTTGCCTCCTGCTGCCATTCTCTCGAGGCTCGTACGTGCTTGTCCAACAGACTTTGCTCGTCGTGTTTATAAAATCGTGGCGGTATACGCTTCGTAGATGTGCAGCGTAGGTGTCACGTAGTCGCTGTTGCGCGCTTCTGCAGTTACCCAAGCTGCAGCGGACTGGTGCGGAAAACAATGTGGCTGCAGTCGGCGGCGAGGCATCTTTGCTTTGGCTTGGTTGGGTGGCTTTTTTTTTTGTTTGTTTGTTAAACCTGACTAGGCGTGAAATTGGCCGTCGTTCCATGATAACGTTTGGCAGCGTGACATATGCACGCACCATTGACGGAGAATTCCTACACTAATGCCATATATGCAAAGCGAGTCTCATGATCGCGCTAAGCTTGAGGTGGCAGATTCGATCCCCGCCGCGGCGGCCTCATTCTGGTGAGGGCGAGACACAAAATCGCTCGTGTACTTCTGTTTAGGTGCACGATAAAGAGCCCCAGGTGGTTAAAATTAATCCGGAGTCCCCCACTACGGCGTGCTTCATGATTATATCGTGACTTTGACATGTGAAACCACAAATTGTAATTCTTTAATTGATCGTGAATTGTAACAGACGATGATTCGACGTATTTATTTCAGTCGCGACGCTTTGTTGTTGCAGAGGAAATTTTCGCTTATATTTCCATGGCTCGTACTGATTTATTTTGCTTGTTTTCTTTTCCTAATCTGTGTTGCAGCGTAATATGCTTCACTTCAGTCGACTGAGCACCTTGCATTGGTTTACATTGGTTAAAAGAGCCGCTCGGGCATTTTCGGTACGGGGGACACTTCGAATGTGTATGAAGGCATTTCAGCTTTTATATTGACGTGAAATGGTAGATTTGTGATGTCGTTATAAGATTTAATATGGCGGTGTTTATTTTTTTACCTACTCCTTCTCGGGGCACGTTGTGTTTCGATGGGTGGTTTATATTTGGAAACTGTGCGAGATTTACATACTTGTGCAACGTTTCATGAATCAGCACACTGTTATGAACTCAAGTCTGACACCGATTCGCAACAAAAATAGCAAATGAAGGCGCACGTACAGTAGATAGCAACCATAATCACACGTTGTTGTACCTAATTACAGGGAAGTATAGTCACCCGTTAAAAAACAACTGTGAGATTCTGCTTCTGAAGATGAACAAGTTGTGAAGGCGATAGCCGAGCGCAACCCACATTTCCCCTCACAAAGGTGTTTAGACAAGCCCTTCACAATGCGTTTCTCTCATATGCGATGTCGTGACAGCACGTTGCTCATTCCCTGGCATTCCCTCTGACAAGTTTTTCAGGTTTGTTGTTCATCACACGAAAAAATATGGCCGCGCACTCAAATAAGTTTGCCGTTTCACCATACCATTACAGTGCTTGCAACGACAGGCTATAGTGCGAGAAGCGTGCACAAAATGGCGCGCCCTATGATTTCTTCCGCCGCATGTGCATCGAGCTGCAGAACAATGGAACGAACGCAATGCAGTGGTTCGAACCCCACCATGACTTTTTCTTCCTACTATCGACCGAACGAACGAACGAATGTGACGTGTTTGCGGTTGTAATAGGAACAGTGTATGAAGAACAGGTATGTTGTTTTGCTTGACATGAATGAATGTTAAACCTTTAACAAAAAAAAAAGCATAAGCTTCTACGAAACACGGTCGGGCGCCCAGTTTTCAGTACTCGGTTGGGTCATATAATAATAATAATAATAATAATAATAATAATAATAATAATAATAATAATAATAATAATAATGCCTCTTAATGCAGGGTAATTATCCTTGTTGGAAACTGCAGTGGACCGTCCATTTGGATTTCCTGCATTGCACCTACAGCCTACACTGATGTATGGCTTTATTTTTCGCCTTTGTCTTCATGCAGCACTTTTGCATACGCGCATCGAGTCTGCGGTAGCCTGTTTGTGTGCAATGTCATCTGGTCTGAAGAAGGCGCCGTATTGCCTCTCTCTAGGCGCGCGTGCGCGCGCAAACTCACTTTCGAAGCAAATATGGTCAGTTGGTGAGGTGACGTGTGCCCTTTCGCGGGTGGCACACTCCGCGTGGGCAGACTTGGGTGACGGATGTCAGGGCCATCTGCGCTCTTCGTCGGGCAGGCAGTCTTCCACGCCCTTTGCCCGCGCCACCCCACCCGCCGGGATGAATGGGGCGGGCCGGCTGCATGCGCGGGGTTCGGGGCGCACAAGCGCCGCGTGCGCGACCTTTGACGAAGGGATCAGAGGCGAGCTGCGTCGTCCCCACCTTTGTCGCTACGGGAGGTGTCTCGTTTTGCTCTGGTTAGACCGTTTCCTGTTCGGCACTCTCGACTGAACAGCTCGAGCTCTCCAGTGGTGCTGCTTCCGCGCGGGAGTGCCCCGACGGGCCCGCGCGTTGCCTGCGGCCCCTGCTGTCGCAACCCTCTAACCCTCTTCTCGGTGGGATTTGTTGGGAGCTTCAAATGTATGGCGGCGGCGCCGCACGCTTCAGTCGCGATCGGCGCGGGATGGATTAACGAGAGTGGCAGTGCGGATGCGTGTGAGCGAGTGCGCTTTGTCGACAGCTGTATGCGTGCAAGATAAAAAAAAAAAAAGATAAAGACTACCCCCCTTCCCTGTGTGTGTATGTACGTTAGCGCGCGTGCACGTTTGCGCGTAGGTATATACTTTCTTATTACTTTTTTTTTTACTCGCCCCTCTTACCCTGTCGTTCGCTGCGGCGTTATAACCCTCAGCTCCTTTTGTGGAGACGGACCACGCTGGTAACAAGATGCGCAGGCGGGCTGTATAATCGAATGAAGGGCGAACCCGAATAATTGCTTTATAAGCGCGAGTGAGAACGAAGGCGAGTAGGAAACGTAATAACGCCGAGCGGAGTTTTGAGGTATAATGCTAACGTGATTAGCCGTCTGTTCAATCGGGCAGCAGGAGATAATTAGCGCAGCGATAGGGTCAAACTAGCGATGTTGAAAGTGAAAAAAGAAGTTATCGACTAACAAAGTGGATACAAGCACTCCTGGTGTTCCTCGTTATATTCCTCTTGTAAGCTTGTTAACAACTTGTTTCCTTCTTTTTTGTATTTCGTTCTTTTCTTTTTATTTCGGTTTTCTGGAGATCTAGTGGCTTTCCCTTGTAATCCTCTCAAAGGTTTTTGATAGCTTCAGAACAAGATGTTAAGGAGTCGCCATGGCAATGCAGCGTATTAAAGGATGAGATAAGTAAATAAGAAAACGGAGATATAATATCTCATGTTGTAATTAAGGCCTTTATTCTTCCGTTTGTTCTTTCGAGGTTCACCAGAAAAGAATACATGTCTAGAATTTCTGTTCTACTAGTTCGAAGCCAAGAACCTGGCATTACTTTGTAACTGATAAACACCCGGAAGGTGTTAGAGAAATATTCGGAAAAGGGCTTTATGGCCTGTTTGTTTTCCGTTGTTTGTTGCCGTCATCGTAATGTTTTTTTTTTTCTCTCTCTCTCTCTCTGTGTCTCTTTCTCTTTGTTAACGTTTCGCTTTGAACTCTTAAGGCGCAAAGGTACAGTACGAAGTTATGTATGTGTAGGATTGTTTCGAGCACATTCTTGCATGTTAGCTGGCAAGAAGCGGTGTGTATGTAATGTTAATTTATCTTCGTATTGTCATTTGCACTCCGTATGAGAACGTCAGAGAGAATAAGAAAAATCAAATAACAGGCAGTCAATGAGAGCAGCGACGAAATAAAACACTTGTGTGTGCGGGGAGGGTTCTTTTCGTTGCGTACGTCTCACAGCCGGACGACACACAGGATGATGGTGCCGAGTCGACATCATTCGGTGAATCTTGGTTGTAACTATAGCAGACGTATGCAAATCATTGTGTTTCTGAGCGTGTTCCTTTTCATTCTGCGCATTGGTGTAGTGTAGTTTTAGCTTCACCAGTAATGGAAATTAGCGGGCCTTCCTTCTTTTCTTTTTCAGTGAAGATACATACAACGCCTGAAGCGTCAGCATAATCGTGCCTATAGCTTACATTGCTGAATATAGATTATTCGTGAATGGAGCTTAAACGTGCATACTGCAGGTGGTGACAAATGGTTTCTGCATGCTGTCCGTAGCTAACCTATACGAACTGTGTTGAATAGCAGTGATTATAGTGCATTTAGCCTTGTTGTCGCCGGTCGCGATATTGACAGCGTCGGTATCTACAACTTGCTGCACCTTCCTTTTAGCACTGCCATCCTGACAAACGCGTACGGAACCGCATATTTTGTTGCAGCAGCACGCGTTGCTGACAGATATTCCTTCGCGGATGGACGGGGACAAAACACGGTGCGCCTTCATCCCCAGGCCAAACTCCTTGTGTCTACATCCGCGCTAGCAGCGAACACAGTTCCGCATTCAGGAAGTAGCTTCCGCTTGCACACCGGCTAAGCTGCCCTTCGAAGCGGCGTAGCAGCTTCCCGAAAACGAAACGCCCTTGAAGGGAAGCGGCGGAAGCGGGTATGAGCCGTGCCTGTTGTCCCGACAGGAAGCACGCGGGGAATGGTCGGGAGCGCGGCTGCGCCTTATCCATTTCCGGCTTCTTCCGAGTCTGTGGATTGTTTTCGAAGCTTGGACCGGCAGCGCTGCCAGCACCGCGCCTTCTCCGGTCGCATCGTGCTTTTGCTGTCTTTATTCTTTCCTACTTTCTCAGCTTGAAAACCTTCTCAGCCATTTACACGCGTTTGATCGCCGCCGTCGTCCAGTGCGTCGACGCGCCGGCACACGACGCTGTACGTTCTGCTGTATTCTTGCAGGCCTGTCGCGACATGCCAGATCCACGCGCGTCGGATTGCCGGCCGCGATAGCTGGCAGCGGCGCACGCGTGTGGAAACTGGCTGCAGGGCGCGCGTCCAGCTGCTTTGCGTCGCCGGATGTATCGGGCACGCACGCAGAGTCACGTGGACGCGTAGCGCGGTGGCGCCCCGATAAGTCCTCGATGATATCGGGCGTTGCACCTGGACACTCGACGGGTTGATGTGGTGCAGCGGCGAGCCAACCGGTTCCGCACGCTTTCCGAAGATTCTTGTTTGTACAGGTTCTCACCTCACGAGTCCCTCTGTTGCATGAAATCTTAACGTTTAGGGTGTCAATATTCGACAATAGGTCGAGTTCTAGACGGAGAGCTACCTTACGAATAGTTCTGCGTCGTTGTGCTATGACTCACGGTCGACTTTCTTTGCCGCTCCAATTGTTAATAGACGAAAGGTGTGTAGGCGCTTGCTTCCGGTTTTTCAAAGTCATACGGTAGCTTCCAGGGAGGGCGCGACGCTGTGCAGCCAACGCTGGTTGCTTCTTTTGGAGTGACATAGATGAACTCACTAAGCTGGTAATTGAAGTAGCAAAATTAGCCAGTTGAAATCAAAGTGTGTGAGCACACCTTCGCTTACTATATCAACAACGATATTTTTTGAACATGCGCTCTTGGGATCTTTGCTTCCCCGTGAGCGTGTTATGTATGCGTATAAATATGCGCACTTGTTTCTAATAAATCCTTTGTTCAAGTTAGCGCTTATGTGTGCCGATTTGCTTGTTCTCGTTGTTAGTGCTCTTGAACAATCCTAAGTATTTTGTTTGATGCTATGATCGTAGTTGTGCGGTTCACATCTGCTTGTTTCACGCGTGCTACACTTAGACCACGTGTGGTTTGTCTTCGTCGAAGATTTTGCGTACTTGCTTCCACTGAAAGGGCAGGCGTGCAAACGCGGACACAAGCGGGAACGAGAAGGACAACACAAGCGCCTTTTGGTTCCTTCTTGTGTCCGTGCTTGCATACCTGCCTTTCAGTAACTTGAATCCCTAATACCAATTTGCTCAACTTTCAGTCGTTCTAAAGTCTAAGGTCATACTAATTTTTGCATCCGACTTATCGCGTCAGCCATAGAGCGCATGTTTCATTCATTCCTGTTTCTTGTAAATGTCCTAGCTCGTGCCGTCATCATCATCATCCTAATTCATATACACTGTAGGAAGAAGGTCTCTCCCAGCGACCTCTAATTACACCTCTCCTACGTCAGTAGACTATCCTACGAGCGCAAAATTTTTAATCTTATCAGACAACAAATTTATCTGCCATCGTTGGCTGCTCTTTACTTCCGTTGGCGCCCGTTCTATTGCTCTAGCAGACCACGGGTTTTCTGCTCTACGCATCACATGACCAGCCCAGCTCTTCCTGTTAATGTTAACTACGTTATCAGTTACACCCGCTTGCTCTTTAGTCCACTGCCGTCTCCGTTAAGGTTACACCTACCATTTTCGAATCCATGGCACGTTGAGCGGCCCTTAATTTCTTCGCAAGTTTTTTTTGTTGTCCTCCAAGTTTTATCCCAAGTGCTTACGACTGGTAAAATGCACTGATCTTATGCATATATTTTTTCTGGGTGACGATAAACTCCTTTTCACTGCTTCCAGAATGCCTGCCGTATGTTATTTTTAAACCGCAGATTACTAACATATCCCCGTATTTTTATCCCTAACCCTTACCCATCAAGCAATTTGAATACTTGCAAGCATGCCAGGAATAACATTAGAGTGATCGTTTCTACTTGACTGACACCTTTCTTCTCCGCAGTATATTTCTGTTTTTCCTGTGAATAATTATTGTTGCTGTGGGGTCTCTATAGATATTTACTAAGACATTCACGTATGCTTCTTCTACTCCTTGACCACGCAATGTCTCCGTGAATACCGATGCCTGTACTGAATCGAACGTTTTTGTCAGTTGCCTGGTTCGTGACATGGATGTGATTCGTTGCGGTGTATCCCTTTCTAAATGCAGCTTGTTCTCTCGTTGATGTCACTGCCATGTTTATCTTTGACTGCATAGATGTTCCTCTCACTGGTTAGACGTCTAGCTTATTTTTTGCTTCCCGTGTAATTTACTTCTTCCGCAGTATTTTCAATGCTACAATTTGTTACTAACGCTTGTGCTTCGTGTTTCGTTGTTTCTGTGTCCTCGTTAACCTTGCGCTCTACATATACCTGCCACCATGGTTACATTTTTTATTGTCACTTATTTCTCGCTTGTTATTCAGTTTTGACAATTCAGGCAATGTGACCTGATCTTTGTTATTGGTGATTTTTATTCTCTGTCGTTCTTTATTAGGTTTTTCATTGTTTGTGAAAGCTTGCCTTATGCTTGTCTCATATTTGTTACCGAGCAACTGCCTGAGTTTTTTCGCTTTTTTTCTTACTGCTACCAAGTTGGCCTGCTTTTTCCTGATTAAATATCTTCTTTCTCTCTTCGAATCCAGGATAATCCTGGACTTCAGTAGCCTTTGATCACTTGCTATTTCGTAATGTGCTAAGTAAAAACAAACAAACGAACAAACAACATTTCGGCGGATAGTGGAGCTTTCTTTGATTTCGCGCAAATGTTAAAGGTGCAAACGTTGTGCAACCGTAACGCTGAAGACTGAAGTGTTTGTACGAAACGACGCAAGTGGGATGTAATTTCGCACACTTCTCTGCAACCTACTTCTTAACTTCTCTGTAGCTCAATGCTGCTTGCTCAATGCACGCTCGGGTTCTGTTGCCATCACTCCTTTTCTTACGCTGCTTCATTTCTCTGTAGACTACTTCTTAAATTTTCTGTTGCTGACTGCTTCACTTCTTTGCTGTTATTGTGCTTGTCAATTCGAGCGCATATCCAGTGACACATACCCATTCTGGGACGTAGGCAAAGAATGGGCGCATACCCAGTTGCACATGCCCACTTGCACATAACCACTCTCCTACGTTGTCTACTCGGGCGCATACTCAAGCGTACATACTCAGTGGCCCAATTAAGTTGCCTACTGACCAAGGCAGCAGCAGCCAGCACCCCAAAGTGGGCAGAGAGAGAGAAAGAGAGAGAGAGAGAAGCAAGGGAAGGCAGAGAGGTAAGAGGCAAAGAAACCTTCGCTTTTAAAAAAAAATCGATTGAATCCACAAACAAACAAAGAGCGGCTCAATGGCGTTCATTTGAGCCGCGAGTGATGACGGGCACCTATCTGTGGATTCCCGGCTACGCTTCATTGCAATGCCTCGGAGAGTACGAACACACCTAACGAGTGTGCAAAGCACGCTGTACGCTTGTTTTGTTGAAAGTTGCTAGGCCATATCGTTCCGTGTAACAACGTGCTTTCAGTGTAATTTAATGCAGGAGCAGAAATATAGTTTGTTTGGTTACCTTGTTTCATCTGCATTATTATGAATTTTTGTATGCCGCTCTTTCACACCTTTTTTTTCTGACTTTATTTTCAATCGGTGAGAATCAGTAAGCTGTGTAACCTTTAGCTGGAGATCGCTGAATGATGGTTACATTCCTGTATTCACTGCCAGCACTTGCTTTTGTTCGCTTCCCTGGTAATGCCAATGCGCGAAATAGGCTGTCCATGTTGGAACAATCGCTGCTAGCATTCGTCATCTGTGCGGCACTCTCGGCGTCCTGTGTTCAGAACACGTGACATCGCCCCGCTGCCTGCTTGCTCCGAACGGTGCAGAGTTCATAATAGCCGTACATTCAGTGAGAGCCGTGTCGCTGCACGTTATACTGTCCCTTCCCCCCGATGGCGAGGGACGGTGCAGCAGCATTAGCCACCCAAAGCCACAGTTTGTCTTCAGGTCGATCATGGAGTACGTGCGTGCACTTGCGTGCACCCCGGCCTCACGGCCGTCCGCGATGTCCCATGCGCGAGGTTCGATATCCATCGTGGTTGCTTTGCCTGCTGTGTGGGGTCTTACGCTGGCGGTGCAGCGCCGCCTGCGGCGGCTGCATAGTCGTGGAAACGCATTATAGATTACATGCCTCCGCCTCCTCGTTTGCTGTGTTGTTCTGCTTGCGCTCTTGTTTCCTTGCTTTGTCGCACTTTTGTTGGTGTTATTCGTTCCCGCCTCAAACATCTCACCCATTTCAAGTGTGTTTTCTCTTTCTGCTTTCTGGCATCCATTGCTTTCAAATCTGCGTCGGAGTAATCTATTCGGAGTCTTCAGTTTCTTCGTTGTTGCGTTTGTTGGAGTCAACGAAAGCTTCGTGTGAAGTTTACGCCTTAGGGCTTGCGTTAGTTCGTACTCAGGCGGCCCCGTGGTTACCGAATTTAGGTGACGCTAATAAAAATAAAAACAACTGCAGCAGATTTATTTTGCCATATGACGCTATCTTATGCTTTCTCTGCTTGCACAGAACGCATGAGAGGAGACTAAGCTGAGGGGCATTGCTGGCAGTCCGCTCTTACATCAATGTCTTATAGAGAAAAAGCGCATAGGTAGTGGTATTGGTGAACTAACACCAATTTCCTTTTTCCTTTTTTGTGAAGCTCGATAGTATCCCACACTGCGTCATCTGCGCTACTCAATTTCGACCGGTCTTATAACACAAGTGCCTCGCACCAGTCACATTCACTTCAGCGCCGTTATTGCGCATTCCTCTTTTACGAGCCAAACCCCATTGTGTATCGTGGACTGGTGAGTGTGCAGCCGTGCAGGAAGGGGCATGTGTCGTGTAAATAAAGTGCCGAAACTTTTACCGGCTCAGCCACCGCTGTTTTGCAGGGCGGATAAGAAGAGTGAGGGCGTGTAACGTACGTGTCCGGGCCATGTATCTACACTGCACGGCGGGGGGGGGGGGGGGGATTATGTCTACTGCGTGGTCGCCTCCGTGAGGGAGGAGAACCCATCCGCAGCGACCACTGGACAGCTGGCTGATACGCGCCAACGTCCGGCGGCGACTTGTCAGCGGCTGCCCGTACAAGGCTTTCCGGCGGCAGGCGACGCCGTCGAAGACAGCTCCCCCCTCCCGCTCTTTCATCCTTTCTTCTACCGTCGCAGATCGATGCTTGTCGCTTCTTCCCTCTGACGGGGTCCCGCCCAGACGGCCCTTCGCCAGCTGTGCTTTTCCCTCGTAGCATGCAGGCCATGCCGGAAAGCAAGCTTGCCGGTTATCTCCGTCGCGTTTGCTCTCGCGGTTCTTGCTGCATGCGACCCGCACGTCCTGTCGTCGTGGCTGCTGCCCTTTCTTTTCGCGCACATCGTCATATTCTTGATGTAGCCGCGGGGCGGAGTTAGTGATCGTCGACCGTCCTCATAGCCGGCTCTTAGCCCGCGCACGCAACGCGCTCTATCTATACGCGCCTCGGCTTTCGTTTTCCCGCCAACCGTAGTGCTGTATTGGCTGAGGAAGCTTGCTGCGCAGATTAAGTCACTGACTACCTCAATCTAGGATCCGAGGAACACGAAAATAAGCTAAAACGAAAGGAAAACAAAGCTTCTGTAGACTGGTATTTGATGTTTCTCAATGACATATCCAGGTAGTCTGAAGTTATTCAGAGGGTTATGTTCTATGGAGGCTCACCCCAGAGGCTGTTTGATAACGGGTGAATTACAAACCGAAAGACTACCTTGCTAACGAGTGACTCACGTTAATAATATTCGTAACAAACAAGGGTGGCATATTCTGTGCTGCGAGGACGAAATTACAAGCAGCTTCCGTCCGCATTTTCTTTCGCTTCTCTATCTCGACGCAACAGGCGCTGTCGAGATTAGGTCGAGCCCAATAGGAAAGCAGCGGCCAAAATATTTTCTTTCTGGTGGTGCTTTAGTAACGCGGTGGCGCAGACACCGGCGGTGCTGTGTATTACGCAAACGTTGCATTACGTTTCAAGCGATAATCTCGCATGCTCTTTCCTTGTGATAATCTGATACCCCACCCCCCGCACACACCCACCCAGCACTACGCAGTTCATTTGCAACGGTTAGCCTGTTTATGTTTTTAGTGAAATGGGGTATCAGTCGTATGCAGTCTCTTAGTGATCGAACAACCGCTTCAGAATCACAAAAGGTTGCACTTTCACGAGTTTCACTATACGTTTGGAGCTGTACTGTACTCATGATACCTGTTGGGCTGTCTTTCTTTCTTACATAATTATAGTGCAATAGTGATAGTCGGCAGACACGCGATGTATGGCTTTTTTTTTCTGCTTACATCACGTACCGCTAGGTCTAAGATGCAAAATTGTAGCTGTTATTGCGGTTGTCTGCGAATGAATTTATCACTCTTTCATCATAGTACAGTCTCCCTACCACACGGGCCCTGTCAAGATACTAATTTGCGGGCTTGTGTGCTTTATATATATATAAAAAAAGTGCGAACGGTCTAGAGTTGTGACCTCGTCCCGATTTACCTTTAAATATTTCCTCACCTCGCAAGTCACCTGTCAAGCGGTGTTTGCCGATCGAACGCCCATCTCGTCGCCGCCGCCGAGTGTGTCACTGTGCGTGCTGCGTACCTGTGTGTGCGCGCGCGGATTGGAGAGCGCGCATCCCTACGGTTGGGGAGAGGCCTTCGGCGGCGGGTTTGCTCTCCAAGTGAGGGGCCCGCGCGTAGAGCGCGCGCTGGCAAAGGGCAAACACGCGAAGCTTGATGGAGGAGCGAATACGACAGAGCACGTGGACGTCGCGTTCGGAAGAGAGACGCGACGAAGATAAAGTGTGCACGCGACGGGAGTGGAATGTTTGGTCGCGACGCATATGCGAGTTCGCGCAGGGGATATAAGGATTTGAGCGGCGGCACAGACGCGCGGCAGCGGAGGAGGCGCGGTGTGCACGAAGGAAGCCGCGTAGGCAATAACACAACGCCACCACCGGAGCGCCATCACGTGGGGATCTGAGGGAGGCGATGGCGAAGGGATTAGAGACGCGGGGACGAACGAGACACGTTATGTGGGTCGACAGCTCGAAGGAGAAGAAGCGGGGCTGGAAGCGCGATAGTAATAACAAGGGGCGTCACTCGGCGCATCCAAGCAAGAACAGTGAGGCAAAGGGAAGCGCAAGATCAACACGGCAGCAGGATGAGGAAACGCCGGAGGCGTGTCAACGTAATACTCGCGAGTTGGATCCTTCACGTGGCTCGTCTGGAGTAGGAACTTAGTTCGTCGAGGCGCACGCTTCTGCGGCATCCGAACGATCACTGGGAGCGACTTGGGGCCTCTGCGTCCAAGCAGCTGCCACTTCTCATAGGGTCCTACTCGTCACAGACAAGGCCACGCACGTGTGCACAAGCGCGAGTGAGTTGTACTCAAATACCGCTTATAGTTGCGGCTTTTCAGGGTACCGTGTAGTTACTCTTGCGTGGGGTGCTCGTGCGTAACGAAGTCATTTGCGTTGAAATGGCGCACATGCAGATCATAGCGCCGACTCCGGGGGAGGAGGGGGGGGGGGGGGGTGCTCCGGGGCCCGATCCCTCTCCGGAGTTTTCCGGTGGGGGCTCTCACAAAAGCCGAAGAGTCACCGGACTTTTTGAGCAACATCATGTGCACAGATGAAGCCAATTTTCGCAGAAATGTCTAGGTAAATTTGCATAACGCACACTATTGGAGGGACTCCAATCTACACTGGGTAAAGCGCAATCGGCACCAGTACCAGTGGTCGCTCAATTTGTGGTTCGGAATTTACTCCGATGCTATAATCGGTCCCATCTTATTCGATCACACATTGACTAGACAGCGTTAGGTGAACGAAATTCTTGAAGAAGTGGTGTATGAGTTTCTCAGCGAAATCCCGCTGTCATGTCTTCCACTGCTGTGGTATCAACAAGATGGAGCACCAACACACAGCAGCAGCCGAGCACAAAACTGGCTGGATGAGATTTTTCATGCGCAATAGATTGGAAGGCACGGGCCTGCAAATTGGCCGGCTAGGTCACCTGACCTCTCTCCGCTCGATTTCTTTCTTTTGGGTTATGCGAAAAATCGTGCATACAAGATCGAGACGGACGTCAGATTAGTTCAAGGCAGGGGTAACGGATGTCTGCCGTAGAATTCTGGCGTCGATCATCAAGAAAGCCACTGAACATGTGATAAAACGGACTCAGTGCTGCGTTGCTGCAAAATGAGACCTATTCGAACTCGTCCTCTAGGCTGGCGTTCAACGGAGCTTACGAATTGATGGATAGTAAAGATGCACTGAAATCTGATGTTTATCTTCTTGTTTTTTTTTCGTTTGTTTGTTTGTTTTTCTTTTTTTTTGTGCCGACATCCTGATTGCCAATTCGGCTATAATTTAAAAGTGGTATATTTACTTTCTTGAACGCATCGGCTTTGCCTTTTCTCTACACGTTGGTCGCTTCCCGGTCTGTTTATTTCGCTTTACAGCGCGCGTCTGGCGCAAAATGTAGCTTCGCGCGCACTCTTTCGATGCGGTGCGAGCAAAGCCGGGATTTTGAAACATCCTATGTCTATTACATTGCCTTTGAGCGGCGCTTCGTCTGCGTTATCAAGGGGCTTTTGTTATCAATGTGATCAGTCGGCCTTGAGAGACGGATAATAAGTGTTGCGTATAGAGGAAGGAATGGCTGCAAAGCCGCGAAACCTGCTGTTGGTGCTCCTTCTGTACCATTATCAAGGTGATGCGTTGTCTCTTCGGCTTTGCGACAGGCAATGCAGTTGCTTTCGATCGGCTTACTTGAGGGCGCTGCTGTATCATGTGGGTAGGAGCACACTCACGTAGTATTTCTCATACTTCGTGACATTTCTTTGCCATCGGAAAAAATTGTACGCAGTTAGTACGTCGCTTAAAACACCGCATTTAGATGTCATTTTGGGGTGCCTACAAATGCCTCATTAACACTTTGAAAATTAGGACAGTACTTCTCGAGTTAGATAATTAATTTCAATTACTGAATTAAATCTCAATAACGAAAGAATTACTGGCGGGTACTCCACTGTACTGGAAACAATCTGCACTAGGTTTTCTTCGACTAATGCAACTGCTCTTTTTTAATTCTTGGTGCATGATAATTGGGGAACACTGTATAGTTCAATCAGTAACTGAAATGAGCCAAGCCGGATTCACTCGAAATAAGAATGAACAGCATTCATGTGCAGGAGCGCTTACACTCGCACTCACAAAAAGAGAGAGAGAAAGAGGTTGCAGTTTCGCCGGAAAGGCGAAGCAGTGTTAGTGGTAGCCAATTATGCGACAATTACATCAAGGAAGATTACACCACCGAGAGGACTCAGGGTGCGAAATTGAAATGTGTCCTACTATGAGGTCTTGTATATACACATATAACGCCGCCACTTCAGCGCTCAATTCTTCGTGTTCACACGAAGTGTGTGTATATATATATATATATATATATATATGGGGTTCGGAAAGCTGGTCGGGCTGCAGCCCCCCTCTCCCTGGGAAACTCCGCCTATGATGCCACACATTGCCAAAGAAGAGGCGTTCAGAGCAGGATATCATGCTGGCATGTTTCATGGAAACACTTAAGAAATCTTTCCGTGCAAAGCGCGCCGTGCCTTCGGGGCGATTAGTCAATCATTATGTTTAAATAATTTACGTTGGTTACGTTAAGGTGCAGTAGATGTAGTGCGAAAGTAAATGTGGACTATTGAAAGTATGTTTTCGAGGTTTCAGTCGTTCCATTTATTCTCGATCAGTCGCAACGGAAGGCGTGAGCGCGAGGGCATGGGATTCTCGTACTTGTACTTTGAGTTGACTGCTTGGCGCTCAGCATGCGCCGGTGTAATCGAGGACACCATCGTTTGTCATGCACACTGAGATATTATTGTGTAGCGTGCCAAACAGGCGTTTGTAGTAACCCGCCAAGCGTTGTCCTCCTTTCGCAAGGCCTTTACTTCCGTTCCCTTCTTATACCGTGTTTTTCGACTGCCTCCCGATTGCTTGCCTTCATCTGGAGTTTACTTCGAAGTATACCTCCTCATTTAATTTCCCCATTCTCCCCTCTTGCTGTTACTTGCTGCGAGTGCAGTAAACAGTAGCGCTAGGACTGTTAGAGCTGCGGTGTCTGCGCTGGTGCTGTCGATTGCCATGAACAAACGGCGTGTCGCCGTCTTCCCTCGCCCCAATTTTCCTCGTGCACCCCCTCCCTCTTACCTCTCGGGTAAATCGCGTGCTTTGTCATGTTTTTGCGCTACATGTACGTATACGACCCCGTAACAAGCGGGGACCAGAACCCCGCGCTGTTTGGCACCGAGGTACAACAGGCGCTCTTCTGGTCTCTCGGGCGGAAAAGTCCGGCCCCTTGTCGCCTGCGCAATGGCCCGTCGGGGACCGATCGGTCCCACTTAGCCAGCGCAATCCGCACGGTCAAAGCGTTGTCGATGGGTTTCTCCGGCGCGCTCGATACGGACTCGCCCTGGGCTGCTCGGAAAGGCGTCCCTTTAAAGCAGCCACGCAATAAGGCTGCGTCCCCTTCTTGAGACTCGCTCCGTTTCGCCCGCGCTTCCCCGAACCCGGTCCGATTGCGCGAGTGCGAGCCGCGTCATTTCTCAACTGCGTCCTACGGAATTCACTGCTCGGACAGCTGCATTTCGAGAGTGCAGCGCAGGCTCGAAGTGCAGGCGTTGAAAGTGTTTGGGCTTATCTCGCCCGAACGCACAAGTATACGCATATCGACGATCAGTGGCAGGCATCATTTGCCTAGACAAGCACAAGCCCATGAAGTGGCCCCTCTGTGTGTTCTCCTTCGCTGTCAGTGCGTCTTTGAAACCAGCCGCGGTTGCTTAGCGACCATAGGGTTGCGCTGAGAAGTACGAGGTCGTGGGATCAAGTCCCGGCCGTCGATGCCGCATTACGATGGGGGTGAAATGCAAAAACGCCCGTGTTTCGTGACTTGGGGGCGAGTTAAAGATCCCCCGGTGATCAAAATTAATCCAGAGTCTCCCACTACGGCGTGCCTCATAATCAGATTGTGGTTTTAGCACGTAAAACAGCACTATTTTTTTTTGTGCTTCTTTAACGTTAAAAAAATAATTTTCCTGACTCACGCCATGTCCCACGCGGTAACTTCTAATTTGTTTCATTCGCACCTACATGCGCTGGCTGTGTCATCCTTGCACCTCCACAGACCTCACGTCTGTTGACGTCGTGTGACTGACATTTGCGGCACTGTCCCGTGATAACCCACGTTATTGGTGAATTTCACGCATGCGTAGGCAGAGTCGGCTCCGGAATATATCATATGCAGGCTTTATTGCTGCAGTGCCTTAGTAACTCTTGCTGAAACTAACAACGTGCGTATCTGCACGCTCGACGGTTGCTACCGGCTGCGGTGAGGTTTGTACGCACGAAAAAAAAAAAAAAAAAAACGTGCTCTGAAAACCAGGAAATTATGTTTGCTTTTAATGCATCGCTAAGTTGCTCATGCAAATTAGATGAGAAAGTGTATACGGACGTAATAGCATGGTGTGGTGCGCCTAATTTAATGTTTTCGTGCCACTGTTATTGTATAGCATAGCCCGCCTGCCGACCTTTGGCAGCTCGAACGCGCTCTCGAGCGCTTAAAATAATCAGGGGGGAAGTAATTACTTATTAATATGAAACATAGCGGAAAAATGAAATATATTCGCAAGGGCGCTGCCGTCAGTGGAAGTCAGCAAACAGACATCATGCGCTAATTAGATTTGAAATCAATTAAGCAAGTAAGAAACTTTTATTCATTAATAAAATATGTCGAGCGCCATCTGTACGTTAGGTTGGTTGCTTTGAATTTCGAGTGCAGCGTACGCACGGAGTTCCGGTTTTAATTGCGGTGATGCGGTATGTATTTTTACGATATTCATTCCGGCGAACCCCGCGTGCGTGCAGGAACTGTAAGCACACGAGACGTGAGCCACCGAATCTGGCATTGTATTCACAAATATTTTCATGTCCATTAATATTGGACATTGCCCCTTCGACTATCTGTCAAACTTCACCGCAGTACACTAGCTGAACCCGGTGGGCGGTATTTTCTAAGCATATTTCAGAAAGCCGCCCGAACTTCAACAACATTCAGTTAACAACGTCGACGGGGTACACCCTTTTATCAAGGTGCGTACCTACGGCACTTGTCTTTGCTGCATATAGCAGAATTTCGGTCAGGATTAAAACGCTACTATCACGCGACACGAAAGTTACTAATACGTGCCGCAAATACGCATGTTATTAGAAGGACGTACCCTCGCGAAGTTGCTCATTGAAAAATGTTGAAATTCGGGCAGCCTTTTGAAATATAATTTTAAATGCCGCCCATTGAGTTACGCTGGTGCATTGCGCTGAAGTTCGGCAGATGGTCACAGGGGCAGTGCCCAAAATTCTCAAGTGCGCTGCTAACGTAAGTGTAGTCTTCGAATGCGGCGCCATCGTCGTGTCGGTTGTCACGTTATCACGCCGATCGCTAGTATGAGTGGTTTCTGCCCCATCGCAGACCAATGAGGAGTCGCTCATACGTAAGAAAAGTTTTGCCCTTATTTAGTTAGCTATCCGAAAGCAACCTAACTCCACTGAGAAAGCTTCGTTGCCCTCTATCTCTAGACCATTCAACGCGTTATTTAGCTGGAGGTTTCTTCGGCCTTAGTCTTAAGGTAAGAAAAAAGGAGACTGCCATGTAGTTGAACTACGTCGGCATCCACGCCGTTAAGCTTTTCATTTGACGAATTTCGGAGATATTTTGGAGACCAAAATAATCTCCAATAGAATAAGGGCAGCACTGGATTTTAGTCAACCAAGAGAACAGGCTGGCTTGAAGAAGGGATACTCTACAATGGATCACATCCATGTCATTAATCAGGTTATCGAGAAATCCGCAGAGTACAATAAGCCTCTCTATATGGCTTTCATAGATTACGAAAACGCATTTGATTCAGTAGAGATACCAACAGTCATAGAGGCATTGTGTAATCAAGGAATACAGACCGCTTACGTAAATACCCTGGAAAATAACTACAGAGATTCCACAGCCACCCTAATTCTACTCAAGAAAAGCAGGAAGATACCTATAAAGAAATGGGTCAGACAGGGAGACACAATCTCTCCAATGTTATTCACTGCGTGCTTCGAAGAAGTATTCGAGCTATTAAACTGGGAAGGCTTAGGAGTAAGGGTCGACGGCGAATATCTCAGCAACCTTCGGTTTGCCGATGACATTGTTCTATTCAACAACAATGCAGACGGGTTACAACAAATGATTGAGGACCTTGACAGAGAGAGTGTGAGAGTAGTGTTGAAGATTAATATGCAGAAGACAAAGATAATGATTAATAGCCGGGCAAAGGAAGAAGGGTTCAGGATCGCCAGTCAGCCTCTAGAGTCTGTGAAGGAGTATGTTTATCTAGGTGAATTATAGGGAACCCTGATCACGAGAAGAAAATTTACGAGAGGATAAAAATGGGTTGGATTGCATACGGTACAAATGTGAGCTCTTGACTGGAAGCGTACCATTATCAGTGAAATGGAAGGTGTACAATCAATGCATTTTACCAGTGCTGACATATGGGGCAGAGACTTGGAGACTGACAAAGAAGCTTGAGAACAAGTTAAAGACCGTGCAAAGCCAAAGCGGACGAAGCTTGCTAGGCATAACGTTAAGAGACAGAAAGAGAGCGGTTTGGATCAGAGAGCAAACCGGTATAGACGATATTCTAATTGACATCAAGAGAAAGAAATGGAGCTTGGCAGGTCATCTAATGCGCCGGTTAGATAACCGTTAGACCATTAGGGTTACGGAATGGGCACCAAGAGAAGGGAAACGCAGTTGAGCACGGCAGAAGACTTGGAGCGACGAAATTAGGAAATTCGTGGGCGCTAGTTGGAATCGGTTGGCGCAGGACAGGGGTAATTGGAGATCGCAGGCAGAGGCCTTCGTCCTGCAGTGGACATAAAACAAGCTGATGACGATGATGATGATGAACTCTGCTGCAACTCGCATTCTTCCCTCATCAGCGATGGTTAAATACTTTTGGTCCTAATCGTTTTCTGTTCTTTCCTTAGACAAACAAAAAGCGCATTTAGGCAATACGATCTACTGCGTCAGTTATTTCTCTCTCTCTCTCTTCTTTTTTTTTAGTTCCAGTACTGTTGTGGACGGGCGCGAGGCGAACGCGACGTAATGAGCTCACATAAGGGTTTCGCCCTCGCGCGCGGATCTTGTATAGCGCAGTGGCGATCGGGTCCAGTAACGAGCAAGCGGTCGTCGCACGACTTGATGGAAACCGAATCCCGGCGGCGTTCAGTCTCTGTCGAGTCCTCGCGTTTCTGCGCCACGTTTTGTAACGTCGCTGTCGTGTTCCGTTCGCCGGTTATTTAGCGTGTATCCGCAGTCACGGGCACGTGTCGCGAAAGGCGACGCGTTGGTCTCCCGAGCGGGCGCTTAACAAGTGTCGCAGCCCGAGCGTGTGCGCGTGGCAGCGGGGAATATATAGGGAGAGAGGTGATCATTCATTCCCCAAGCATCTTGGAGCTGTCGTTTGCACCAGTTGCGTTTGGAGCCGTGCGCGCGTCGGCCCTCCGGACGAGACTCGGTGCAAGAAAAGAGATGCGCGGACGGAAGTGGCTGCGCTCGTCGTTATGGGGCGGGCGCGTGTGCTCTTCGACGCGCGCCGGCGCGGTCGACCTGACCTCGTTACTTATGCAGGCTGCTGGTGCGGCCACTTCCTCCGCGACGTCGGCCCCGGGCCCCCCGCCCAGTTTCCCGCTGCGGAGTCTCTCTCTGTTTGCGTCTGTGCGCCTCGCTGTGTGCACATTCATTGCGGGCCCTGTGGGACTCGGCCCGAAAGTCGACGCGCGCCCATTGCTCGAGAGACGGAGCCAGCTGGCGTGATTGGTTGGTTTCACTCACTAAAGTACAGATGACGGCTCGTTCGCCTGGGAGAAACTTGAGACGGTTGTGCAGGTGTGCTGTTCGTTGAACGCACGCATGGGCGCTTACTATAGGGTACGGCGTCCATGTGGCCAGTGGGATGGGAGCCACGTAATGGCGATGCGCAGCCCATGCTTACTTTACTTAGTCTACATATTTTTATATGGCCTGGTACTGCTTTTCTCGTTTGACGTAAATGGTGGCAGATGCAAGCCGCAAGACTGACGTTGGTTACCGGTAGTCGCTATAGAGTAAGTGTTGTGAAATGGGCGAGAAAGATGTTACCGGAAACTGTTTGCGAATTTAGATCACCGGTACAGTCACGTATAATAGCGCCATTCTATCATTATTACTAATTATTCCAGATGAATGATGTGCATCTACGAACAGTCTGTAGTAATGCGTTTTTCAATGTGTTCGCTGTTCTGTGTAACTATAGGTGTTGGTAAAATTGTCATTCTCTGCTTTGCAGGTAAGTCTGCCCATGCCCACACTGACGTCGCCCTTACTCAGAGCAATGGATGCCGGTGAGTGCGCAAACACCTCCTTGAAAAACGGCCCTAAAGATCGGCTTCGCGTTCAGGGGCCACTACGACCTTGCAACTCACATATGCCCGTGTAAAATATATGTGCGATTGCCAGCGGTGTGTGCCTCAAGGGCGCCTACACGTGCGCTGCTGTACAAACGTCAGGAATTTCTCGAGCATGCGCAGTCGGTGGTACACGCGCCTTGCATGTTTCGCCGTTCAGCGCGCGTATATACCTTGTTTGCGCTTGGCAGAAAGAAAAAAAAACGCGTTTTTTTTTACAGTGTCTTATGGTACGTCCACACTAGCGACAAAAACGCGCGCGACACGCCGCACGCGGCAAGCGCCCGCGCGGCAGACGCGTGCGGGCAAGTCCACAGTCGCGTTTTGCGGCACGCGGCAGCGGCCCGTGGAGTCCCGCGTTGTCTCGTTCCATTCGATACTTCTCGCGACAACGCGCTCTCCGTTCTGCCCATTTCGTCTTCCATCGGAAGTGTGTGTTTTTTTGCGCCGCTGCCGGCCACGCTCAGGCATGTCGGATACGGACGAGGAGCTACTGGTGACTGTGAACACTATAATACTTGTTGGTTCTTTACTTGTGCGACGCCGACGTGCCAGACAGCGGACAAGAAAGTTTTGAGTGCGGTACAGGGACACTGAGGGCCAGGCGCACACTCTGCTTCCCCACCTTCACCAATTACTCACGTGTCATGCCAAACTGCTGTCCATAATGTGCCAGCGGTTGGCGCGCAGCTCCTTGTCCGACGCTCGATTTATCATAGAGGTACGCATATCCGCGAACGGTTTCCAAAAACACCTCCATTGCGAGGCGAATTCTTCGTCGACGCCTCAGTGGCGGTGTGGTAAGGCTTAACAAAAACAGCCCCCTTGACTGGAAATGGCCTCTGAGATTTTACGGCGCGCGTGTCACTGTTCAGTCTCGGAGCCCATAGATTATGATTCTTTGCTTATGCGACAGGTGGCGCCACAACAGCGCGGCTCGTAAAGCGGCTCGCTTCTGATTGGTGGACGTTTCGCGTCTGCCGCGAAAAATGGGTCTCGCACCCATTCGCGCGTTTGCCGCGCGTTGCTGCCGCTTTTCGTGAACCTTGCCGCGCGCGACAGCACCGCTCGGCGCGCGCGTTGTGTCGCGCGCGTTTTTGTCGCTAGTGTGGACGTACCATAAAAAGCTCGCAGTATGCTTAACTTCAGACGCGGAGTCAAACATCTAAGAGCGCATTATGTTTTGTGGTGCACGGCACACGCAAAGATTTGTTATACGTTTGCGGCCCTGTGCGAGCACTGCAAGCGGGTCTACCTTCCTCTCTTCCTCAACGTTTGCTGTAGCTTAGTGTATAAAACCGAGACGCTGTCAGAGCAGACTTCTCTGGCGCGCGAATTCGTTTGGCGAATAGACGTATCGACATGCGGCAAATTAATATCGCACTCTCAACAAATCCCAAAGCTCGGCCCCTTAGGAAAGCTTATCCGCCCCTTAGGATAGACGCTGCTATGCGTCTGTACGGCGTTAGGCTCTGTGGACAAGGTTTCTTGCGGAATTTCTGATAACCGAGCGCATCGAGCTACGGCGAGCACTGAAAGTTCGCTGGTGCTTGTGGGTGAATCTTTGGTTTGAGTGCAGCTTAAACTTTGACAGAACACACACCACTGCACAGTGTGGCTCCACTCTACAGATGATGATGATGATAATAATAATAATAATAATAACAACAATAATAATAATAATAATAATAATAATAATAATAATAATAATAATAGTAATAATAATAATGGTACCAGCCGGGAATCTGCAAGATTTCGCTCACCGAATATACGGCTTATCACTGTAATACATAGAAGAAAGCGAGTACCTTTCCAGCAAATATGTGAGGCAGATGTTGCCTTCCTCTGCAACTCCTTTTGTCTTTGTCTTCCGAAAGTAATAGAACTTAAGCGCCGTTCTAGCGCTTTTGGGACCGGCAATGCACGTCCCATGTGCGGTGGCGCAACCCCGGCGAGGCCTCCTTCGCCAGTTCATCTTGTCCGCTGATCGCGAGCTTGTGCGGGGATGGCGTTGGCTCGAACGACTGCGCGGCGCTTGCCGGCCCGTCCGATGACTCTACACAAGCCCTTCTTCGCAATCGTATAAAGCGGGAAAGGTGTGCACACAGGGACGGTCGTGCACGACGCCCTATAACGCCGACTCCGAAAATTCCACGGCGTTGCGTATTTTCGCCTTTCTTTTTATCCCCCCCCCCCCCCCTCTGATTTTGTCTTCGTTTGTTCCTCGGTGGTCGTTTCCAATCCTGCACGGCTGCTTGCGGACGCCTGATGACTGCGCTCGTAGATCTGGATGCCGGGTTTAGCGAAGAGTGCGCGCCACGAGTGTTTGGAGACGAGCGAGCGAGAGACGAACGGAAAAGAAAGACGTTTGTGCGCGGCGGGAGCGCAGTTATTGTCTGCATTCCCGGTGCTGTTCTTTTTTTCTTATTTATTTCGTCATTGTTTTCGTCCGTGCTTGAAAAGAAGTCTTGCCCCATTTACGTTTTCTCGTGCCTCTCTGCTTGCGCAAAGTGGCATCTTCCATCGCTGTGTCTTCCCTGCATGTTCGACTGTCTGTTTGCTTCTCCCTAAATCTGCGTTTTTTGTTCCTCGACGCGATTGCTTGCAGTTTTCTCCTTTTGATTTGAGCGCGTAGGCATCGTCTCCCCCCCTCCCCCCTTCCGCATTTTTTCCCCTCCCCGCTCCCCATTCGCAGTCGTTCGTTCTCTCCGGGAGAGGATATGGATTCGCTCTGGCGTAAAAGCGATGCGTTGTCCCTTTCGTGCTATGCTCGGCGCGCCTTCCTTTTATTTCCTGCCGTGTATGTGCATGCGTGTCCGATTGCCGCATTGTGAGACAAGCGGAGCGGCGGCTCCAGTTTTATCTCTCCCCCAGGGACGATATGGGCCGGCCGATTGCCAGCAGCAGCGCGCCTGCCGTCGTCATCGTGCGCGTGCGTCGTTTGCGTCTCCCCCCTCCCTGCCCGCCTCATTCCGATGCCGTGGGCCCGTCGTTGGCGCAACCTCGTGCTGGTGTGGGTGCAGCGTGTCCTCGAGGCTTCCCCCCTTTTTTTCTTTCTCGTTTTCATATCGTGTCCTCGGTATACCGCCAGTTTCTCGGCCGGTTTCAAGAGCAGGTCGCTATGCGGCAAGCTGTGCGCTGCGGTGGAATCATCCTGACGCAATGCTCTGACTAGCCGCGGCAATGCAGAGGTGTTATGTCATCTTCCTGCTGCAGTATATTGACGTATATTCACCAGTCCGTAGACCAGGTTCCCCGCTTGTCGCGGTGGCAATGGAGGAAACTGAAATGCGAGTATCAGCGGCGCGTTCAAAACTTATCTGTAAGCGAAAAAGCCGCTCCTGGTATGACTGCTAGAGAGACGTCCGGCGTCGATAAATTTTGGATACTGACTCACCTTGACGTCGCGTGCTGCGCTTGAGATGCTCAGTGGTAATCACACCAACCACCTTTCGCGGCGTCCGCTTATCGACAGGCTCGTTGGTCGCGCAGCGTGCTGTGTTACGTGGCAAGGCAGGAAGTTTGTTCTCATCGTGTTCGTGCTGTCTTGTCGGATACGTAATCAAGACAGCAGTCGGGCAGCTGCGATCTTTGGAATTATGCAGGATGGGCCACCTTCTCCAGGAAGCTCGACTGAACCATCTTGGCTTTGAGAAATCTAGTCAACTAATGAGCGGTACTTTTCCCAGAAGTGAATGCTATTGGGAAAAAAGTGAGAACATCAGTGAAAGATTCATATGTGTCAACGGATTAAGCACTCCGTATACCGTACTACTTGCTGCATCCTGACGCTCTTTCTGCATGAACTGGCGCATAGCTTGTCCGCATTCCATTTTATTTACCATGTTCTGCAGATGAAACATCATTTTGGTTTCAAGTATACATATGAATGGCATAGTCTGTTCTAGGTTTATACGAGCTCTTTGCTGATTATTGGTGGGCTTGCCAACGTTCTACTGTTCCCCAGCCTATACTGGTACTTGTCATACGTGCGATGAATAAGCGGTGAACATGTGACGCTTGACCTTTGACTGCGCTGTAACCAAGAAAAACATGCATAGACATCTTTCAGAGCATAAATCACATCGCTTGCGTGCATATAATCACGGCGTAATTGATGCTGCGTTGCCGTAAACTTTGCAAACAGCTATGTATTCAAACTTTTGTAAATAGGTTTTTAAAACGAAGGTGACTTATAAAGACGGGAATGTTGAGCGCAACAACGTAGACTATTTATTTTCCGCTTTCTTCTTCGTTTTATGACTAGCATCATTTCACGCCACACTATCTCAGGGCGCGCGTGTGATATTTTGAAGGTTCCCCGCCATCTACTCGACGCAGTTTGTTCTCACGTAAACGCACCGTGCGTTTTGCCGCTCACTCTTTAGCCGTTAAATTTGCAAGCTTCGCCTGAAGAGCCAGCGAAGCGTTTTCGAAGAGCGCCGCTTTCTAGAGAGGCCGCGTTCGCGTGGCCTCCGGAACCGATCGCCGTGGCGCGCGCGGTGAGAACGGTTTTTTTGCGACGGTGCACGCTGGGTGAGGTTGGGGGAGGCAGCAGTTATAAGCGCCGGCCGGAATTGCTGGTTTCCTGCAGCGCGCCGAACAAGAGGAGGACTGCTCGGGCGTCCTATGCGAGAGTGCATGCGGCGAATGTATGCGCATAACATGGTGCACGTCGAAGAGAAGCCAGCGGATGCATTTGCCACGCGTGAGAAAAAAGCCAGAAATGCGGCACATCAGCGGGGAGTGCGTAGGCGGGATTCTATTTTGTGTAACCTGCAATCAGTGCACTCACCGCCGGCCATCTATAGCGTATTGTTCCGCGATCGAACTGAAGTGCAGGCGGTGCACATCACCAGCGGCGTTCTCTAAGTGTACGGCCCCGACCTCGATCGCGTATACTGCGTACGTGCTTGCCTTGGCTTTGCGTTCGCTCAGACACTGCTCCTTCTCTATCTGGCGTGATTTTCTGTTGTATACCTTGCTCACGCGCAGTCACCTGCAAGCGCAAACGTAAATGCGTGTAAAGCATCTATACAATGCTGCAGGTAATTTTTTTTTCGCTAGCCCATTTAAATGGCAGGTACAACGCACTGAGTGTAAACACGCGCACACGTGCAACTTCTGCGCGTGTAATGTATTCGCTTGCGTAAATGATTTGTGTCGACGCACGTCTCTGCGCTTGCGTGACGGTGTTTTCGAGCCCCCTTAAACAGGCACTCTCCGCAAAGCTCTCTTGGCGCGTCATTAATCAGGTGTGGCCAGCCGCCGGGTTTGTTATTAATCAGCGGAGGTCTGTCGCGTGGTACCGACAGAGAAAGCGCTCAAGTCCTCCTTCCAGCGTAGTAAAGGTGTATCTCGGCAATTAGAGAGAGAACGGCCGGGTGAGAGAAGGTGTTGCGCCGCTTTGCAGACGCTGTCGCGAAAGTTAACGCGGACTTGATTTTCTTTTCTCTCATTCTCACACGGTCATCATTACGGCAACATGCGCGCGTGTCGACGTCGCAGTCATGGTAAACGATGCAAACGACTGGTTGCACTTCTGCAGCCTTTCGCTTCTGTAAACAGGACTGGCGACAGTAATCGGGTGGGGAGGAGGAAAAACAAAACAGGGGCTAGTTGGCAAACGGAAGGCACACCGTTCATCCCTGTTGCCTATATAGCGCGTGAAACAGATGTTGCTGTTTCGTGTTCCGCGCGTTTCGAAAATTTAGCACCATCGTTATATTCGCGAAGTGCAAAGACAACTGAGTTATATAGAAGAAATGTTGAATGCATGCAGTCTCTTTGCATTTGTTACTGTTTACGTCTATTACCAGCTGGCGCTGCGCTTTTTATTTTTTGGTCGCCGGCGCCATGATGTTTTGATTTTAACAGCGCTTGTTTTCAGCGCACGCAAGTGTCGCGCTATAGACAGGAAAACTTTTTCTGGCCATGAAGGTGAATCTTCGGCGCCTGCAGTAATGCCCCAAGAAGTTCGGGCGAGGTTACTGTTGCGTTCAATTTTTCCGACTTTGCGTAGCTTGTTTACATTCACGAAGGCAGTGATAGTTAAATCCGTACATGAGCGTTGCACACTGTTTGCTTTGTCTGTTTTCTAAGCAATTTCTTGCTGCAGTTAGTCACAAGTCTCTGACGCAAGCTCAGCAGCTGGCCATCACAGGGGAAATGGGCATGTGAAGACGCCCACGCGCCATTTCGCTTTTGAGAGATGCAGAAGGCGTGCTACGATCTCACATGTCCCAATCTGAGACGGTCAAGCTAAAAACTAAACTAAAATGTCCACACCGACTCGCGACATGCTATAGGAAATGACGGGACTGCTTGCAGCACAGCGGCGACACACGCGCGCTTCGCTTCCATATGACTTTGCCTTATTTATTGCCGAAAACACGTTTTCCGCGAGTGTAACGGGCCTTTGCTGTCTATCGAATAGCTTCGTGTGACGGCCAGTGCCACCTTGAACACACGAGGCCGTTAAGAACAGCATTTTATCATGGTTGGCCACTGCCAAGTGATCTAGCTCACTCGTGCAACGCGTGAACAGCAACCACATGCAACGTTCGTGTGTCCGGCACAGCTTTAGCTTAGCGTCCGCAAATGCTTGTACACGCAACGCGCCGCGGCACTGCATGCGTTATACCGCGCTCGGAGCGCTGACATTTTGAGTTGACCGTACTTGCACAAGTTGAAAAGTGCATTGCCCGGAGCTGTCGCTAACCTTACTTCGGGTGTTTCGACCCGCCATGTAAAGCCGAAGAGGAGGGCCAAGATTGGTCAAGATTGGTCGCCACAAGTCCAGTTAAGTTGGGGACGAAACTTACTGTTCAGGCTCGCTGTGTTCTTTCCCGCGTAATATACGAGCGGCAGGCAACTCGGTCCGCTCGCGCACGTTGTGGGCCTTGAAAAGCATCTCTGCCAGTTTCTGCAGCTTAGATGCAATTTTGGTCCACCATACATTGTCCTTGAATAGATGGGAATTTCCTACATAGGCAAGGAGCTCAGCGCAATCGCAAAATATACACAGCTTTTATTGCCAGCTGTCATATTGCTGTTGCTGTTCGCGGCGATCGTGCTTGTTCTTCTGTCGACAGACTGAAGATCTAGTGAGTGAACCAAGCCAGGCAACGGAAGCTTCGCGAACTTTCATGGCTACATGCCCGCGCGGAATTTCGCTGTATGGCGGGTAAAGCATGCGCATTCTCGTTCTCGCTAGTGTCTTGCGCACGCAAGGCTCTTTGCTTGTGCACGCTCAGCTACAGCCGTCTAATGACGGCGTGGCGTCCATTTCACCTCGCGCGATGTCCACGCCGTAATCACGGCTAAGACATGTTCAGTATTGTTTTCTCTTACAAGTTACGATCACGTATAGTGCTACGCCGTTCAGCTGTCTTTGCGGCGTGAGCACCGTGCGCCGCAAAATACTTGGAGACTATATACTTCATTTGGTAGCGCACTTTTGCGACTATTCCGTTATTTTGCAGCCGCGGTCACACACTTCACTATCGACGCGGCGGCTTCTGCCAAAATCGGCGCGCATTGAACGCGCGGTGCGTCACCAGCCACGCCGTTCGCGTCGACGCCCCCCGCGCTGTGTGCGGAAGACGACGGGCGCCACTCCGACGTCGGCGGCGATGGCCGGATGCCGCGTTCTCTTTATTTCACCCTTCAAAGGTGACGTAGGCGCGCGGTCCTTTGTCCTCGTCCTCCCCCACGCAGCACGACGGCCCGCTCCCATCGATCCCATAATGGGGCGCGCTTTGCGCCGCCCGGGGAATTCATCTTTCCTGTAATGTTTCTCGTTACTCACTGAGGTGCTTCGCGACGCGATGTGAAATCGGATTAATATTGCTGCCGGAGGGAACAGATGTGACGCCTTTTTCTGTAATTGAGCTCTGCGTGACTGTTACTCCCTTCGCTTCCCTTTGTGCCCGAAGCATCGTTTAACGAGCGCCTTGAAGTTGCGTTGCATTGCGAATGTTCACGCACGTCAGCCGTTTTTTCGCTTGGGAAAGCGTACTCGCCTGTTGGTTTTCCGATAAGCAGAGATTTTCGCTCTTTCAAAACTATATTCCCTCAACGCTTTCCTCTTTTCGTAATGGTTTGAGACGGCATGCAATGCGGTGCGTACACAATATAGAGCTTGAGAAATATGGTTGATGGGTAAGCGGCTTGCGTATACGCTTACAGGGACACCAGCGTGCCAAAGGGCGGTGCCGGCACCGAGGATATACGCTGAACCCAAACTCGGGTTTCTTTATGCGCAGGGCCATGCACTGGCGTTCTTTGCTTTTCAAGTTCGCTCTATTATAGCAAGAACCTATTATAGCGAGGCTACGCTTTGCTGTGAGTGCACTTTAAACCAGAGGCGCTATGCTTCAGTGAACATCGTTCTTTCATCGGTGTTTCGGAAGTCTGCCAGATTTAACGGAATTTGCGTGTCGAAGCGTTCGAGGTAGTCGTTTCGACGGCACTTAGGGTATTTACTAGCAGGAGCCAGCATTATCCGATACCGAGAGGTATTCGATACGCCCTTAATTACTAGGCACTGAAATAACCTTCTTCCTTCGTCAGCACTACGAATACTACAGGTGCTTTACTCTGATTCCGAGGTGCGTGCGCTTTCTCACTTTTTTTTTCTTAATCCTCTAGTTTGATCTTTTCCGTGCCAGTTAACCAAACGCGGCATTATTCTGGTTCATCTCCCCGCCTTTCTTTACTCCGCTCTCTATATTGTTTGTGCGTTGCCAAGGTAACACGCTTTTAAGATGGGAGTATCCGAGATTAAAGTCGGGCCTCCAACTCGCGCCAGGCGAATTTCGTTCCGGCAACTTTCGCGTCAGGCACGGGCATACTTGAATCGCTGAAGTGTGCAGGCCTGTGCAGAAATCATTTGCCCCGAACAAGCAGCTGTCGCTGTACACGCCCATCAGTGTCATTGAGCTCGGCAGCACGACGATCGTCGCTAGTTTGGCGGTGCGCGAAATGTTCACTCGCGTTTTTGGCCGCAGGGGTGACCCAGAATCTCCTTGCACTCCCTCACTCGTTCGCCCTCTTCCTAACGGGCTGGAGGAGAAAGGAGCGCGGACCGCCAGAGGCTAGTCCGTTAAACTGTTCTTTATCGCACTCGAATTCGCGCGTCTTATGGCGCATTCACACCGAAGGCGGGGCGGGCAAAGCGGGCAGGCGGAAAGCGGAAAGCGGCGAAAACCTCCTCGCCGAGCGGGCAAAGCAGGCGGAAAACGCGGCGGGCAGCCCGATCGCTTTCGGACCGATTTTTTCCGCCCCGCCGGAGCTTCCCGCTTTCCCGCAGCCAACCAGGGCTCGAGGAGACAAGCCGACTCAAAAGGCATCCACCGAGACAGCTGAATTTTGCGCTGCACTTTTGATCGACACCTTGTTGCGCGATGCTATGTGACAAGAGACACGACGTACTCAAGGACACTGAATACAAGCATCAAAGCACTGGCATGACCAATTCGCTCTCGTTCTTGCAAGGCGGGGCGGACCCACCAGCGGTGTTGGCGGGCGGTCTTCGAGCTTTCTGCTGCTCGTCTTGAAAAGGTCCTGAAGTGGCGGCGAGTAGAATGCCAACTATTTCGTCTTCTTCGTCCGAGCTGCTTCACAAGTGGTTAGCATGCGCGAGCGGTTGTCCAGAAGACGGTGGTGCGGTGACGACGCTCGCGCGCGCGCGTTGAGGACGGGCGACTGGTGTCAAGAGATGGCGACACGTGTGCCACGAAAACGCCGGATGCTCCGCCCTCGCTGCCACGCGGGCCGCCAGGCAAGCCGTCCGGTCTGAACAGGCGCGCGCGCTCACCGCCTTGCCGCGTTGAAAATCCGCTTGGCCGCTTAGCCGCTCCGCTTTCGGTGTGAATGTGCCATTAATGCGGATGCTTTGAGGGGGGAGGGCGACTGCGGGGCATTCCTCGGCTTCGGCCCGGCTTGCCGCCCTCACTTCGCGCCGTGCCGTCGGAAGCTAGAAGAGCCGCACGGTCGTTCGTCTCTATGCTTTTTGTGGGATTGTTTCTTTTTATTCGCGTACACTCGAGCCCAGTCACAAGTTAGCAGGCACACGCATTGCTTAATTTCGTTGTGTGTTTTGTCCTTTTCCGGCGTTCAGCATTATCTACTTAATGTCCTTGAGACGGAGGTCAGAAATAGGGCACACGATGTTGGGGATAAAGAGAGCCCAGTCGCGTTGGGTAGAAACAACGTCTAGTGAACTTGCACGGCAAATAAGCGAAAGCTAGCGAAGGAGAGGTCGACAAGGCGTCCCTTTGCGTAGTTCATGTTGATGTCATTTGCTGGACGACTCTTGGTAACTGCGCATGGCTATATGGGAATTTCTTTGCAGACATCAGAGGCGGCTTTTGCTGACTGAGGCATGCGTGTTTACGACAAACGAAGGTTTCACGAACGCTGCAAGCAATGACGTGCTGGTGTTTGTGGCTGCTTTTCTTTCGTGGTGCCTAATGGAAAGAGAAAAGTACGAAAGCGATTGCGCTTTTGAGACGACAGAAAAGTGACCGTGTGCAAGAAAATGAGACTCCCAACCACCAGACACACGCGCGCATATGTTGGCGTGTGCTGCGACTCTCAAAGGGAGCGCTGCGCGACAGCGGGTCGGTGGCTTCTTGCACGGCCAAGGAACACTGGCTGCAGCCGCTGTCCGAAAGGACTGGACTCGCGCATACTGATCCGCGCGGCAATTCGGAGCTCTCCCAAGTCGGCGGCGTGCCGCCGGCTTATTGTATATAAACGCGCGAATTATACGTCGTCGCGTCTTCTAATGGGGCTCAAGCGATCGAAACACTGCTCCCCGGCTAGCTGCTGTTTCTTTGCGCTCTAATGTGGAGGTTGTTTGCAGGAGGGGCACGAGGCCACGCCGCGGGCCCAAGGCACACCCCGACGCGTCCCCCAGATGGCTTTTGGTGTCGTCGTTATTTTCATTCTCGTTGGTCGCCACAGCTTGTCACACTGGCGCCGCGACGCTGCTGCGCCGGAGCGGGCGGCCGCTGACGCGCGATGCGAATCTGTCGTGATGGAGTATTCCGCGGCACTGGAAACGTCACACCGTGTTTATCGCGCATTCTATCAACCGTGCTTTGAGCTAACTGGCGTGTGCTTGTACGCTTAATATTGGGCGGACGGGCCAGGATTCGGGCAGTGGCTTTACGCTGGCTCATGTTGGGCGCGTCTTCCGAGAGACCGCTGCTCACTAGCTCCCTCGGGCGCCCTTATTCCCTCCCCCCCCCCCCCCCTATTTTAATCTGAAGGCGCCCGGCTCGCAGGATGGTGGGCAGCCAGTGCTGTTGGACAAAGAACTAGCACCGCTCTCGTTTGTGAAATATTTAGCTTGCAGCAGTAACCATGACGTATTTATAGTCAGCGAGAGGAAATAAAAGAAACGCATTTTAAGTTTTGCGCGTTCAGAAATATAGAAATGAGTCTAAAGGCAGGGAAGTTAACCGGAAGACAAACATCCGGTTTGGTATAAACCTTACTCTGGAAGGGTAAATCAACACGGTGCCTATGTTAGGAAACGCCCGCGGTTTACTAGTTTCCAAGGGATAGCTTTTATCATCGCCGTCAGTGCGTAATTAATGCCTGCGAGATCAAGCCAGACGACAAGTAGAAGGAAATGAAGTAAGTGTCATAATTCCCACTTCGCAGTTACGTGCACGACTTTCGCTCATTTGTAGCCGAGCCATCGCCCCATTCCGCGCGCATGATGAAGTAGCTGTGCGGAGTGAAATTGAATAGGCCGCATGCGAGCGGCTGTCTCTTCGCGTGAGACATGCAAACACTATGTGATACGCAGCCATGCAGATGAAGGACTCCTCTCCGATGGTATGTGGCACATTTAAGCGGTGGTTACTGGCATTTAGCTACGCTGTGCTTTCTTCAGGACTGACATGAACACGGATAAATTTCGCTGCGTTCCTAGTAACTGAGGTGGTGGTTGTTGTGGCTTATAGTCGCTTCATGACTTTGTATTTCGAATAGGTGGCACGCAACTGCTAGGTTCTGCGCTCAGGAGGCCAGGAAGAACCTGTCGCGCCGAGTACTTACAAATGTCACTGCCGAAACTCTGTGGCACCAAAGACCCGAGAGCAGTGAAAAGAGACGTCTGGCTGTGCCCAGAATACAGTCGCATGAGAGAAAGATACTTTCGGTTCCGTTCCCCTCGCAACAGACTCTGCGAAGCGTTTCCTAGATAATGGCGCGCAGCTTCTACGACTGATTGATTAGCCTCCCGGATCGCGCCCATACAGGAGCCACACATCCGGTGCCGTAGAAGTCGCATGCGCTATGCAATCTGCGGGACTAGGACGCGCGGCGTCCCGCGGGTTCTGGCATTCCATCGCGCTGTTGTAAATAATCCCGCGGTCTGGCTGGCTGTTCAACTCGGAGACCAACCTCCACCTCGTATTTCTACGTGTCTTGTGGACCACGCAGTAGAGTGTGCCGTCGCGCTGGCGAAAAAAAGTATCACACAGGCGACTGGTGGTGCGCCGCTGCGCGAGGCTGTTTTACGATCGCCGCTTTCATTTCGTGCCGGGCGCCAAAATAGTCGGCGACTAACGCGGCACGGTCCTCCGGCGTCGGGGAGACGACGGGAGTCATACGTCGATAAAGAACTCCGCTTTTTACGCGCATGGCCAAGGCCACTGGCTGTCTTAAGGCGTGATCTGCGTGGAAGCTTCGTTGTTAGCAGGTTCTGCTTCCGCACGCGTTGCTGTCTTGCAACGTTCAAGGTCCGATGTATGCCGCTCGTGTACCGCAGTGCGATCACGAACGTCTTGAAGTATACGCATAGGGCACGTCATGGGGCTGTCAAATTCGTTGACGCCGGAAGCAGTTGCGAAAACGACGGTGCGCGCCTGCCTGACCCGCTTTCCCGAAAGGAAGCGCGGGGTCAACTGGCCCCGCGTGTGCGCTCCGGGCCCGAAGACAGACGCGAGTGGTGCGCCGTTGCAGAATGAATGGCTGCGGAGGTTTATGCTGCCGGCCAGGGAAGATAGAACGTACGGCGCCGCGCGCGTCTCCGTGCAAATGCAATTAGCATCGATTTTTGTCTCCACGTCCCGCGCATGCACTCTCGGCGGCTTGCTCTGCGCCTTCCGGCCATCTCAGCGAGCAGTGCGGCGTCGGCACCTGGATGGGCGCGCCGTTGTCGCCGCGCGCGCCTCTCGACGACTCGCCATCTGTCTTGGCGCGGCTGCGTGCGGATCCGCCGTGGCGGCGGGGAAGGACGTGCAAGGTTACTTTACGGAACACGGACGTAGCTCTATACGCACAACAGCGCGAAGCATTCAGGTTTGGCCGCGTTGGCAAACAGCTCTTGCGCTGAAATTGTTTGTAAGACCAAATTCGAGACACTCGTGATGCTGGTCGTTTCATTATCGAAGCTCTGGCAGGCGATAACAAATGGCGCTTTAGAACGAAAAGGAACCCCTTTTTACCAAAAGGTGACGAGTATGTTCTCGTTCAACACATTAATTTATGGCCTACCGCTGCCGCAAGAGTAAAGTAAACAATACTGCTTTAATAATAAAAAATTTTAAATAATAATAATAATAATGAATGTGTTCGAAACGGTTGAGTTAACATATATATATATATATATATATATATATATATATATATATATATATATATATATATATATATATATCTTCCGTTAGTTCGTGCGCAGTTGATATACTTTCGACATATATGTAGATTTATAAAAGAGTGAGTAAGTTTCTATATGCGTACAAAGCCTATCTCCCATAACTTGTGCTCCTACCCACGTGAAGGACTCCCGGGGAGCTCAAGATCAGTACTCGTAGGAAAGAGGACTACTTATTGCTGTGTCATTTGCTTTTACTGTCCTCAGACGCTTATTCCTTTTCCACGGGGACTGGGGAGTTTCGTTTTCTTTCTTTGCGTCTCTTGGCACGCAGTGAAGTACGGCGTCCGAGTCCCTCTTTAATGTCGTCGTTGGAGGACAAAGCTTACTGCGCAGCAATGAACAAATCGCGTCCCTCGCTGCCGGCATTCACCACAAAGCCGGACCGAAATGGAGCTGTGCGCTCAAGACGCCGCCGCCGCTCGCTCGGAGTCCGGACGGGCCACGCAGGGGCAGCAGCAGACAGCAGCGAGAAATTGAAATTCAAGTCGCGGTTTTTTTTTTACTCTCAGCCTCTGCTCTCTGTTGTTTAGCGCACTTTAATGCCGTGCACACAAAAGCGTCCCCTTCGTGTTCATAGTTTTTCTGTTCTCTTTGTATATGCGCGCGCTGCCGCGAGGAGTGGGGGTCCTCCCTCCCCATTCTTCTTGCCTTGTGCGTGCGTGCGATGTTCGGATGGACGAGCCCAGTGGCGGCGCTTCGTTCTGCGCCCGAGGTTCCGGCACAACGGCAGGCCAGGTTCGCCGCCGTGTTGCCTTTAGCGACCTGCTTGGCTATTCCGAGCGTATACACAGGGCTGCCGGCGTTTTTATTCTTAATTTTTGTTCCTTCTGTAGCGTTGGGCAGCGCGCTTGGTCTCAACGCGGCGGACCTGGTATATGGCTGGCTGCTGCGGACCCATCGTCACGTGCCCAGTGTTCTTGAGCGATGTTTAAACCGACCGGCAACAAGCGCCGGTGCATTGGTTGGTCGTAGAGAAATCCTGCACTTTACAGTGGCGTGTGCATTGACATTCCAGTGGCGGTGATGCAGAGAATTATGCTTCGCAGTCTCGCTTCACGGGGTTCGACCAACTTTGAAAGTTTCTTTTTCTATTTCCATCTTCCATTTTTGTTTCTGCTGCTTGTAGTTGCGGCGCTTGCGAACGTTTGAGGACTTCTGAAAAGCTTCGTGACGAAGGGCTAACAGATAGACGTAAACGCTAAGCGGTATTACTTTTCGTGCTGGTGCAACGTATGTAGTGTAGTTTATTATACTGCGTTCAACTATTCGACAAATGTGCAGATCTCAGAAGGCGTCTGCCTGCGCCCACACAGCGCTTCGTGCGAGATCTACGTGAACGACAGCGCGCGGCAATGAGACGGACATGCCGAGTAAATTATAAAAACGCACCACACATATAGTGCTCGGAAAGGTGATCGATCCTTATTTTCATGAGTTATATGGCTTACACAAACACAGAGCGTGCCAATTTATTCAGCCTTTCGTCCTCGAGACGCCTTGTTCAATATGCCTGCCAAGTGCACATGATGGACGGTGGCTCTTGCTACTTTTGTGGTTGTTACAAGACCATGGAAAGTATTTTCGTGTACTACCTTTCTTTGGATGAGTAAAACCATAATTATCGCGCTGCTTTGAGCCGATTAGATGACAGAGCGTTCGCAGAAGAAAATATATTGGGGTTATGGACTCGACTGTCATCCGCACAGAAAGCCACCAGAACACTGCTGCACTTTTCAAATACGACTGAGCTCTGCGACCATATTTGAATGCACGGTTAACGCGGCTGTGTGTGCGCGTGCATCACTTCTTATCTCTCTCTCCTTCTTCCCCTTCTCGCTTCCCTCTCCCCAGGGGTAAGGTAGCAAACCAGGTTAACCTGGTTGACCTCCCTGCCTTTCCTTGCTCTCACCAAGTGGACCACATAAACTCAGAAGTGTCAGTAACATCTTTGGTCAGTGCACACTGTACTGACTTTTCAACGTTGGGTATACTATCGCGAATCTTTCACAGTATATGACCGAACTATATGTTCTATGGCAGAGTCACTCTAGGCTTATACAAATGTACTGCTGTCTGGAATCTGTCTTCACCGAAGCGATCGTTTCGCTGACAAGCCGACTGCTATCATGAGTGGCGGGCATTCGCACACCCGCCAGTGACGAAACTCTGTGCGAGGGAAGTTTTGCGAATGCGGGCCTAGAGAAGTTTTTTGGATTTTTTTTTTCTTGGGAAAAACAGGTGCGTAACATTCCGGCATGCCTTTTTCGCGCCTGTTGACAAGCTTAGGGTTAGGATAATTTGACTTTGTTCGTACTGGTTGCTCTCCGCAGGCATTAAAGGGCACCTGAACCGTTTCTCTTTTGTATGGCTTCTTTACCGCGACAGCAGTTAAGAGGTCGAAGCTGAGATTACTGTGTATGTTCGCGTCGTCGTTATCACACCACCTCCACATCTTCAGCGTCACCTTCACCATATGTCAAAGAAAAAAAAATGCAGAAACCATCGACGATGATTGTCAATGCAAGTGAATAGGACGAACGAACGAACGAACCAGCGAGCGCGCAAGCGAACGAACATTTTTCTTTCCGAGCGCTCCACGAAGCTCATTCGTAAAGCTCACAAAAATGCTATTTCGGTAGCATTGTTCGTAAGAGCCAACCCCAGCCAATCGTCATGCTGAACATATTATCGAAGGCTACCGGCCAATAACAAAGAAAATTTATGAACCAAGAGCTTCGTGAATTTGTCCCGAGAGCTAGAGGAATGGCTGATGCCTGCTGACTCTTTCTCTCGTGCTCCGTCGGTTAATTTCGTTCACTAGTCTTATTAGCGCCACATATATGTGTCTTCTGGTTCTTTTCAGTTAAGTGGAATATATCCTGCCACTGGAGCGCAGTGTTCCGCTTCATCTCGTGTGAAAGCTGTGTGTTGCTACGCCACTGTCATTCCACAGGTATAGCTGCCTTCGTTGCGACCTCAGTCGAGCCAGTAGCGGCCGTAGGTGGCGACTCGCTGGCGAGTGCGCGCACGCATTGCCGGCTGCGCGCAGGAGCCCCGGCGGTGGGTGGGACACGTGCAAAGGAAGCCCAGAGCCCCTGCCCGATGACCCCTGGCATAGTATACGCACGGGGGCAGGAAGCGCGGCTCAGGGTGATATGTTCCTCCGCCGCCCGGCCCCAATTAGGGCGCGGGGGGAGCCGCAGCTGCCCCGCGCACGGCCGCCAGCTGCCGCTCGCGCGGGGCGGCCCGCAACGGGGGGGACGTAGTAGCCTGGCGGCTCATCGTGGGCCCTCCGTCGATGGCATGGCCAGGTTACTTTTATCGCTTTTTTTATTTTTCCATGGCCGTATACGGCAGGACGTGTCGGCTCCCGGTTCGACAAGGAGTAATGGTTGGCGCTCGCAGTTTTATTTATTTTTTGTTTCTTTCACTGGCTGCCGTCGCTCGCATTCGTCGTCTGCTCGAAGAGGCACCATTGCGTGTGCCCACTTATCCCCTAGGAAGCCAGGTCGCGTCGCGCAATCTAGGACATCCATTCGCCTGAAGAAAGTTTGACGGCTTGGGCGGCGTGCATTTTTTTTTTCTTTATGCCCGCCCCGCCCCCATTTAAAATGATTATTTCGCTCTTGAGCCCAAGAACCTGAAATTGCGGAACCTTGATTTGGAAGCACACGTATACGATGCGACGTGGTGCCCAGCACTGCAGAAGCGACAAAGGAACGCGATCGCATACACTGTATTTCAGCACACTAGTCCGAAGGTGTCCAAATATACGGCAGGCGAGATACTTGAGTGAATATCGTTGCTTATTAATAATGGCTGTAGAAACCTGTCACATACATGCGTATTCCCTTCTTTTTTTAATTTTTTTTCTTTTTTTTATGGTGCGACTCGCAATTTGTGAACGCCAGTTCTGTGCACATCATGTGCTGTATCGCTGCACAGTACCGTGAACACATATGTTCTTTAAGGCCGATCCACACGACGGACCAAGTCCGCGGGCCGCTCGGTTACGTGATGAGACGTCACGGCCCGCCGCGGTCCGGTCTGGCGCAGAGCACATCCACACAGCGGACCGCCATAGCAGTCGGCAGGGCAGAACAACCAGCTACACTAACGCTTTTTCGCGTTATCATTGTAATCATTCCGGCTCGAGTCCCACAAAGCCGGGAACTGCTCAACGAAGGATACAACATAAAAAACCTCCTCGTCACTCCAAGAGGACATGGTAGTTAAAAAATATATCTGCTGCACACACGTGTATAGGCGGAACGGCGGACATGAAACGACTGGCTTTTGCCGAGCCGAAGACTATAAGATTAGTTTAGATTAGATTTTATAGATTAGATTTGGCTGAAGAAACTCTGTTACCGGACAACGTTCGTTGGCTACGCCAAAATCGCTGCGGTTTGCATGCGGTCCGCCGCCAAAACTGAAGCGGGAAAAGCCTCGGCGATTTGTTGGACCGCGAGGACCGCGGTCTTGCGCGGGCCAACGGCGGTACGCACGAACTGGTGACGTCCTAACACGTGATGCGCAGACCGCGGTCCAAAAGAGCAATTTGGTCCGTCGTGTGGATCGGCCTTTAGGAAGCGTGGCGTAGGCCCAGTTATTTATTCTTCCCGACTACCTTAATCGAATGAATGTAGATAAAAATTGCGTATCATCCTATGACAGTCAACACGGTCACGAGGACGTACTCCCTGAGCAAAAGTATACAGACCAGAGATTCCGCGATAAAGCAGATTTTCTTCTCCGCCTATGACTTGATATTCAGGACTGTGATCTAAACCTAGCATTGCGAACTTTGCAGTACACTCGTCAATTTGCTTTTGCGCATCTGAATTGGAAATAAATCCCCCCCCCCCCCCTTTTTTTTTCGGGAAGCCTGTAGTCCTAATACGTTTGCTCACGGGTGTGCATGGTAGAAATGCATCAACGAACACTGTATTGACCAGAACGCACGAACTCGTTAATTTATTAGAGCTCTTCCAGTCCAGAACACGTGTTTACCGTTTTTAGATCCCAGAAGACGCGTGCTGCTCGGTGCTGTGTTTGAGTGAATTTCGCCGAACTGCACATCACGCTACCCACACTTTCAAATTTAAATTGAAAATTTCAAAAATTTCGCAGCCCCTTGAATGGGCTAATGACAAAGTTACTTCTTATAGTGTAAGGTAGGCAAGCGGGCGCGTCCTTAGCTAATCTCCCCACCTTTCCTTCTCTCTTTCTTTTCTTACGTTTTAATCAATTATTTAGAACACATTCGGTGTTGTTATTTCACACGTCAACAAGGAAACCAGAGTCTCTTGCAATGCATCAGGCCTCTTAGGAAGCGGTAAGGGAAATGTTTATGATGTATTATAGGAAGGGAATAACAGGGTGAAAATAGGAGAGATGAAATGTAGAAGAGCATCCCAGGCTGATTTTGCTAGTTGGGGTGAATGTGGCGGAATTAGGAGGTCATTTAACTACTGAGGTCTTAAGTAATATACATTCAGTGGGTTGACGCATTTTCATAACGTCTTCTAGTGCGGCTGTGGCACTTGCAATAGTACAGTTAATGTACCCCGCGTGGCCTGTTTATAGCGATTATCGTACGTATTAACTAAAGTATTTGGTTGCCTCGCCCTTTGCAGCCGTGTCATGTTACAATGCGTTCTCGTCGGTGTGATTTCATTTTCTGTTTTGGATGCGAGGGCCAAGTCCCCACGAACAAGATCAGTAGTGCCGCTTTTTTTGCGGATGCTGTAAGTTTCTGTGCAGTTAACGTCTGTCAGTTCGTGTGCGTGACGCTAAATATGGTCAGTGTTCACTTTTGTAGACGTCAAGAAGCCACGGCGCGCTCGTAAAACGGCGAGGCTCCGTTTTCGGGGCGGCGCAGTAGTTCTTTTCGTGAATTTCATTCATGGTGCCATGGTAAAGCTGCCCGACTTTCGCTGCTCTTTGCCATCACGGATGTATACTACAACTCGGACACATATTTCCATCTTCGCTGCTGTCCAAACTCACGAAAACATGCCAACGTTCGCTTCGCTGTTTTAATGCGATATCATTATGGGCAAACTTCACGTACCCACGGCTATCCAACATAACATAGGGGCCGATCCTGAAAGCACTGCAGTATCCCGAAGGCAGTCCGGTCGAACACAGCGTCTTTAAGTCACGAGGGAAGAATGCGAGAAAGTGGCACGTGACGCACGCGTCAGGCGTTTCACTTTGGCACAAGAAGCATGCGTGCGGTCGTGGCCCAATGGGTAAAGAGCATTAGAATTGGGGCCCGGAGACTTTGGGGCCCCAAGCCGCGTTGCGTCGGTTGCTCTGGGGTTCGGAGGCGCATCAGAGTTTAAGATTGGGACAAGAGCAGCGTTGGGTGGCGCGCTCGGAACGCCGCAATGGTGGAAATAGAAGGCGCTTGAAAGCGAAAGAACAAGAGCCTTTTTACGAGTAAAACCTAAAGGAATGCTATTTTAAGAAAGAAAAACGAGGCTTGAAATAGTTCGTAATAAAAATAATGGCTATGTTCTTATCTGTACGACTTGTGTCTGCCATTTTTAAGCCAAGGGTGGTCAAATGACGCCGACCCGAGTTCAGCTAGCGTCGTCTTGCGTTGCCTTCAGTCTCTTGCCTCTAAAGACGCCGCAAATCACTAGGAACACTCCAACTTTGTATGAAATTTGGATGGCTGCTGCTCGTATGTCTCCCTCGGCGATCGCGTGTTTTCTCGTCGCCCCCGAGGGCGACACAAGACGGCTTGGGGACCCACCCTAGTTTTCGATTTTTGGGTCTTGGGTCAACGCGAACACAAGAACCCACGACTGGTTAGGGTTCTGCGCATGCGCGCTTGTGGCCCGTAATTTGCTTGGTTCCAAAATTCTAAAACATTCTGTTGGGCTACTGTGCTGGAAAACAAAGGCTCGATCTCACCATCGCTCACGCATTTATAGGATCTTAGGCAGACTTCATCCACTTTGGAGGTATCTAACATAAACCTAGAGCGAGGTGGGTTAAGCGTACGCGAGCAGTGTCACAGTGTGCACACAGTCGCAAGTCTGTAAGAGGTACGAGCTATAGAAATGTCTCTTTGATAGATGAGTTTGTTCAAGGTCGCCCCTAACGCGCGCAGAGCTGTCGAGACGTCAGAGAGAGTTAGCAGTGCTAAGTTGTGGCCTAGTGTTTTTTTATTTTTGTTTGTTTTTTAACTACGACATACCATTCTTATTCTAAGGTGTGTTATTCTAACTTTACGATTTAGGCATTGCCCATAAATTGCTGGATCCCATGAATTGGCTATGAATTGCTGGCCTCACTCATCGAAGGTCCGGATGTGTGTTATTTTGCGGTTCGTAAGGACTGTTATAGCTGCCGCTTTCGCTAATATTGACAGCACGAGTGGTCAGTTCGTGTTCGTGCGAACGACTTTGGCGTACGAACTTTGTGCGCAACGGGCTCATAGCGTGTGTTCGCAAGTAGTTCGTACACTAGATCGATTCGCAAGAACAGATGTCGACGCATCGTTATGTAGCGAACATTTTGTTAGCGTAGACGGCCAGCCAATGACACGCAGTTTTTACCAACGTAGAACTTCGTGAAATCGACCCCGGAGTGCTATACATATGAACGTTGGATAAGGAAAGGTGGAGTGGTGAACGAAAGGTGAAGGGGTAAAACTGGTTAAATTAAAGCATAAAAAAATTGTGTCCACATTAAATATGACTTTTTTACGGGCCCTTAGCTGCTTACCACGTTTCCGAATGGTCCGTGAGTATCTGTATATGAAGTAGGCCTATCACCGTATTGTTGGCCGTAGAGTGAGATTCATTATTCAAATAGGCAGTGCGACGCAGCGGAGGCACTAGGAAGAACAACAGGCAGGATCTGAAGAGTGAAGGTGCCGCTTTGCTAAACGTGTCAGCAACACATGAATGCGTGGTGAACGGTGCTTACTCTCTCAGATGCGCATTAACTTGCTGCAGTATCCGCGCTACGCCTAGCAATGTTCTCTATCTGCAGTTCGCGGACGTTTACAGAGCACGTTTGGTATGAGTTTCTTAATTCTGGGATTTTTCAACAGTAGTCGAACACGAGAATCCGAAGCCATTGCTTCGACAAGGTCCGCGCCCTGACGAAGACAAGGCCTCTTGTCGAAACGCTGCCTCTACGCTGAGTCTTTGCCTTTAGTGTTGATCTCTCCATGTCTCCATCTTACTGTGACCCCTTTGTCTTGCTTAGATAGCGCTGGAGAGATTCACAAGTCATGTGCCGACGCACTTCTTTTCGGGTGTGGAGTGTTCTTGACTGTATTTTCAATATAGGACCATTCAAGTACTCTGTCTTCATATATATATATATATATATATATATATATATATATATATATATATATATATATATATATATATCATAGACTTTCTCTATCGTACGTGAATGGAGTCGCCTGGATTTCCATCATATAGATGGCCAAATAATTTAGACGGGAGCATACTGAGTGAGGTACTTGCGGCATTATGTGCATTCATACTAGCATCCTCTTGATAATTCCAGTTTATTCGTAGTTGGGGACTAGAGCTCTATTCCTATATACATAACCTTAACCGAACGAACGATACTTTGTTGTTTGTACATGAACGCCATACTTACGAAAAATAAAATAAAAAGAAAGAAAACGAACGTCCGTGTCTTGTTTAAATTTTCATTTTGGTAGCCTATAGCCGATTATTTCTTCGTTTATCTTGGCTGAAGTAAACATCTGAGGAAATTGTTAAGCCTACAGCAGTATAAACTGGCCGACATCGCACGCGTACGCGTGATATGACCTCAGGACTGCCGACAGTCAGGACTTTGCGGCAATTCTTGCGCCCTGACTCAAGTCACGCTAGCCGGCGGCGTAGTGATTTGAGCCAGCGCTCTTCATAAAACGGCTGAGAGACCTACTTGCTGCGTCAGCTGTCGCTGTTGGACAGCCTGCCTCTGGAACAGTGCCCGGAGCTCAGCTCGCTCTCCTGCAGCCTGTGCGGCGCCGGCCTCGCACCGTTGTTGTGTCGCCCGAAAGGCCTGCAGCTGGTCTCGCAGGTCGGCCAGGTCTGCCCTAAGCCGCGCCGCCTCGCCTTCGAAGCCCCGGCTCAAGCCCAGCGCCACGGTCACGTTGTCCTGCCGCGACAGCTCGGCGAGCTCGGCCTTGATCTGATCGACGGTGCTGCGCAACCAGTCCACGGAGGCACGGTGTGCACGGTCGCGCGCTTCAGTCCTTGACACCTCGTCGCGCTGTCCTGAACGCAGGGCGTCCAGCTGCAGCTGCAACCGGTCCAAGTCGGCCCTCAGCAGGGCCTGCGCGTCGGCCGGCCGCTCGCGTGCCACCTCCTGCAGGTCGTCCCGCACGCGTTTCAGCTGGTTCTCCAGTTGGTCCAGTGACTGACGCTCCTGCTCCAGCACGCGCAGGGACCGCGCGAAAGCGCGCTGCTCTTCGTGCTGCCGGCGCGGCCGGCGATGCCGGGGCGGACGCGCTGTGGTTGCAGGCGCAGTGCTCGTTGTCCACGGCGTTGTGGCTGCGAGTCGTTCTTCGAGCCGCCGCAACGCCGCGCGGTCCTGGTCGCGGCCCCGCTGTAGGGCTTGCAACTCGGCACGGAGTTCGCGCACCACGTTGCCCAGCGCAGCGTCATTATCCGAAGAACCGGCGTCCCCGACTTGCCACAGGTACATGACCAGTGCCAGTGCAAGGCTGCACCGTGTCATCGCAAGCGCGCACAGCCGCATCTGTGCGACTTGAGGAGTGTCACAGGTCCTGGAAACCGTGTCCGGCACAGACGGTCTAGTGCACGCGGCCTGCGCGCCCGCCGGGACAGCCCGGTTGTCGTCGCCGTGGAGCGCGCGCCGAGGCACGCCGAGGCGGTGGTGATGTTATCCGAACGCGAAGTCCTTGCCGTCCTGATTCAGTCCGCGGCTGCGGCGATTCTGGCTTCGGCACCCCAGCCTCGCGGCATGTCTCTCCGTCGAGCGCCCCCCCCTCCTCTCGGCCTCTCCTCCTTGCTTCTACCTTCTCTCCCGCCAGCCCTCGCTCGTTCGATTTCTTTCGGATCGAGCGCTTTCGTTCGCTCTGCGCTTGGCCTGCCTCTTGTTCCCGTCCTTTTCTGCGGCTGCCGTTCGTTTCCTCTCCCGTGTACCGCTTCCCCCCTTTTTTCTTCTTGATTGTGGGCCGTCTCTCTTTTTCCCCTGCTGGCGCTCCCCTCCCATCGGAGTCGGGATCTGCACCTGGTGGCCGCCGAGTTCTGCCTTCTCTCGTCTTTTTATTCTCTTTCTCTTTTATTTGTCTCGTCCCCTGCGTCTAGGCTCTTATTTGGTGACACATACTGCTCCCTCTCCGGTTTGTCCGTGTGTGTATATAGTCTGAGTTTGGGAAGTCTCCGTGAATTAATGGGTAGCAGTAGGCATATCACCCCATGTAATGCTCTTGCGACCAGTTACAGTCCCAGTCACGCGGTGGCCCCATGTAGATGGCGTAAAATGCAACACGCGTGTGTTCCGAGCTATGTGAGCGCGGGAAAAAAAACTTCAGAAAACAAAATTAATCGGGGGCCCTCCACTACGGCGCCTCTCATGACCCGTGTGTTCATCTTTTGCATCCGAGACGTTACAATCAGTCAATCAGTCAGTCACTTAAATTACCCGTATGCACTTATACCAACATTTATTATTGTACTGGCCTTTTGTATGTATTTTTCGAGTAGATAACCTCCGAAGGGTTGTCTACGTCAACACAGTGGACATGCCGTCCTGTTGCATTTGGCTTCCTGTCGCATCGATGTCTTTGAGGCCGCTACTCGGGGGGCGACAAAATCCCAAGATTTCAGGCGTATGTTGCTGTTTGGTTTTTGTCTTCTCTGTTCCCGGACTTTGTCATCTATTGACAAAAAGGAACCGCCTCTCTGTACGGTGTCTCTCATTGTGTGCTTGTTTGACTCTCGCACACCGCTAAGGAAAAAAGAAAGAAAGAGAAATAGCCTCAGTAATGTGCGTTACGATTTTATGCTGCCTCTTTATTTAGTTTTGAGTCCTTTTAGTAGGTTTTATTTGCTTCCTTTTGTCTTTCTCCGATTTCACTAACTTTATTTCAGTTGCTTGTTCTATCGGCGTTGCTCGTCTTGAGGGATAAAACGCGAAGGTAGTGCTTTGGCTCAGTTGAGAGAAAAAAAAGAAAAGCTCTCGCGCATTTCTTGTTATGGTAGATTTCGGTCATCTTTCTTTCTTTCTTTCTTTCTTTCTTTCTTTCTTTCTTTTTGGTTCCTGCCTCCGATCTGCTCCAAATCCTAGCATTTGCGGGAGGAGGAGCAGGGAGACGTTGGTGGATCCAGACGGCTCTATAGCTTTCCCAGAATTACCGGCAATGGTTCAGCTGTTGATGCAATCTCTGGCATAGCTCTATAACATAGGAGTCTCAGCGACATCAGACAAAATTTGATTGGGTGTCTTGGGGCCGTTCTTTGTAAAGTTTTTCGTTTTTCATTCATATTGGCCTTCGTCATTGGTTCGCACTTAGGCGCAACCCCGGCTATCGCCGGGATCGGCCAATCAGCGAAACGGATGATAAGAAAAACAAAAAAAAGAAAACGAACCTTACAAAACACAGCCTCTGCGCTCGCTACAAAGCGTGAGACCCCGGCTTATGGATTTAACCGTACAGTCTCTCCGAACCCTATACTCTATATAGTTAGTTCGAGCGAGTGTAGTAGACATTTAGAGGAAGGTCACCTAGCTGCTTCCGAAGTTAGTAATCCATTCGATGACGTAGTGGGCATGACTGGGCGGGTTGACGGGTTGTTGGATTGTTTGCAAACTACCTGCTTGCGTCCTGCTCTGTCTCATTGTTAGAATTGGCTTGTCTGCCTGTATCGTTCTGCTCTTCTATGATGATGATTCTTTCCCCTGTAATTCACCCGCCGCGGTGGCTTAGCGGCAGTGGTGTCGCGCTGCTAAGCACGAGGTCGTGGGATCAAATGCCGGCCGCGGCGGCCGCATTTCGGTGGGGCCGAAGTGCAAAAATTCCCGGGTCCCGCGCACTGGGGGCACGTTAAAGATCCCTTGCTGTTCAAAATTTATCCGGAGTGGACCACTTCGGCGTGCCTCATAACGAAATCGCGGTTCTGGCTCGTAAAACACCAGAATTCAATTCTGTAATTCCTTAGGGCACGCAATCATACTAGTGTAAAGAGTCGGCGGCTGTAGCCTTACAGACGGCTCACTCGCATCGCTCGTGCTGTTTCGTCGTGGTCACTGGCGAGTTTCAAGATTTTTAAAGCGAAGCTTTCTTTGGGAAGCCCTCCGAGCCGTGGTGGCTGTTGTCTTGCGGAATCGCTCAAACGCAAAAAATAAAATTATGCGAATTGAAAGCGTATGTTGGAATCCATTGAGCGCTGTTCTTTTGTGAAGCAGTTAACTAAATGCTGTAAAACTATTCATAGTCTGCACCGCATATCGCAGCACAGCGGTTACGTGCCTGCCCGGCAAGGCGAAGAGACCCACGCATTCGACCTACGTGACGGCGTCTTCGGTATCGCCCAGATTTCCTTGCACGATCTCCGGGATCGGCACACTTTACTCGGTGAGGAACCGACCGAGCAGACACACCAAAACCTGGGGAAGAAGGCATAGAGAGCTAAGCTTTAATAAAGAAATTATGCACTTGCAGGCGTATGTTTGTTGCAGTCGCGATATTTAGGCACCGTTTATTGCTTTGGTTGCCTAATTCCACAGAAACCAGAGCCGGGCATTGGTGAATCGGTAGTGGTAGTACATATAGTTATACGTAAGCCGATTTGTGGTAAGACTGCTGTCCCATGTGTGAACAGAAAAAGTCCCCCCAGCACATGCAAACAGACGCTCTAATCATTAGGCCACAATGGCACGCCTACTTCTATCGTGCGAACGCCAACTGTGAGCGCTTCGAGACACACATGGCTCTCGCGGGAGAGTTTCGTGGCGTCCCACGATTCAGGTGCCGTAGGCGCTGGCGGCGCTGTGTCGCCTTTCTCCGCTGCCTTAGCCGACGGTTGCCGGGCGCGTTTCAAGTCCGCTGCGCGTCTCTTATCGAGGTGCACCGTTTCGTCGCTCTCGAAAGCTTTCGCTTGCACCGGTTACACAGTGCGTGGAGATATGCGCTTATTATTATTATTTTTTGGGGGGGAGGGGGGTGTTACCATAATTTCATGCTTTTGAAGACTTTCTCTTTCTTCCTTTCTTTTCCTTTCTTTCTTTCTTTCTTTCTTTCTTTCTCGCAATAACAGCCCTGGGCAATCTGTCGAGCTGACTAATTACTCTCTAAAGTATGGGGGCGAAGGAGCTGTCATTGGCCTGAAAACGAATGAGTGGGAAAGTTAGGTTATCTTTGGCATATTTTAACAACGTTTGTAAAAAAACAGTTGCGCGAATACATTATTTCAACATCGTACTAAGCTTTCCCATTCGTTTCTTATTCCTACACTCTCATTTCATTGTACCTGATTGCCATGTTTTCTTGCATTACGTCTTTAAGTATGTAAGTAAGCATTATGTGTTTTGGATTTATTATTGTTATTCGTATTTAACAAATTATTACTTTGCTGTAACCATGTGATGCCATTATTAATTCTGTTACTTCTAGTAACACCCACGCATCTTAAATGTATGTATCGGTTATGTTCATCTTTTTTATGTCATTACTTTTTCTATACTAGTTTAAACATTTTTGTTCGTTATGTGTGCTTTTTTTTCACGTTATCTATTAATTTTTGTGTGTGCTGCCTTGTGTATATATATACGGGTCTCCAGGCACCTTCAAGCTGCATTTCGCTGCTTTTCGCCCGGGGTGACCCTCAACTGTTATGTTGGAAACAAACTATCTTTATTAACTGATTGATGTCATGTCGCTCCCCACACTTTTAATTTTTCTTCGTCAGTAACTTGCTGTGGCGTTTTGATACGCACTATTTGCGGTCGTAGCCAATGCCGTTAGCTCAGTTCTCTACGTATTAAGATCAAACCTCTCTCAACAGAACAGCGCCACTTGTGCGAACGCTGGCTTCAAGCGCAGTTTTTCTCTCGTCGAAGAACTGTGGGGTGCTGGTGTGGAACTCGTAGCGCTTTCGCCTCGCGTGAATTGTATATCGCGCCTTGTCGGCGCTTAAAAATCACAGCTTTCAACCGCGAAACGTTGCATTTCTCAGCGCTCATCCGACTGTCATAGTTCCGTCGATGTGCATTGGAACTGGAAGCAAGATCGCTTACGTAGACACCCATTTTTGTTTTTAAACTCTTTGACCACAGCGAATGCAGAAACAGGGTACGCGCTTAGATGTGCTCAAAGTTGAAGTGCCTTTGATGAGCGCCGGGAAATCGCGACCGGAAGCGGGCTTCCGCATGCTTCGAAAAAAAAAAATATAAGAGGAAGAAAGAAACATAATTGCGTTAGAAAAACCCCCCCATCTGTCTTCAGTTTTATTTTTCTTGAAGCAAAAAGCAGCAAAAAGAAGAAACACAAAGAAATCAGAATTTGTGCAATACAATTAAGCGAATTCATGCAACTAATCTTAAATTACCGTTGACGTTACTTTGCGGGTGTAATAATTTATACCAGACACAATTTCATCCAGTTTGCGCAACATTAAGTTCAGTGGTCTGAAGTACCTGAAAGGTTCATTCCTCTAAGCATGAAATTCGACGTGCATCTCTTGTCGCGGGATGTGATCGGACCTTTTTATGGAGGACGTATTACATGACGGAATGACGTGATTCCCATTCATCGAAAATCAGCAACAAAGTGACTTAGCACGCTAAATCACACAATTTACCTCACCTATATCAACAGATGTTAGCGGCAGCACGCAGAGAAGGACGTGCCCCTGTTTTCAAAAAGTGCGAACGGGCATGCGAGCTCGTACTTAGAGAAATCCGTTCGGCTTTCTTCAGTACCTAACCTCTGAGTGGGATAGACTGCTGGGCGAATTAATAATACATGACCAATGAAATGCAGTGCCGCAAAGCAAGGAACAAGAAAGAAAAGAGCGTCAGCGCAGGACGGCTACTATGGATTGAAAGCTTATTGAAAAATCGAACAAATATAAGTGCACAGAAACACCCGCTCGTAGAAAAAAAGAACAGTAATGAAAAGAAAACCAAGCCACCGTTCCCACTGATGGTATCGAAGCAGGCTCACCATCCTGTCGTTCCATTTTATCTTTCATCGCGGTTCTACAAAAGCATGTCTGAGTGCCTGACAAGCTAAAAAAAAAGAAAAGAGAAAGAAATCCTGCAGTTGCTGTTTCCTCTAATTGATAGAGGCGTACCGCTTTAGCACAGATCGCTCTTGTGAGGGCCTTATCGAACTTCGCTTAGGTTTCGCTGTCACTTTATCGAGAAAAGGCTCCGTAGGAAGTACCTTACTACCCTTGATTCTCAATTTCTCCAGAAACCCTCACTCCCGTTTTCTGATGGCGGGCTGAACAGGTTGAACTGAAGAACTCCTAGAGCGATATTTTGAACATCATGAACGGCAACAGGTCCTTCGATTTGCTATACTTTACGCCAGGTCGACATTTTCGACATCCTACAATGTACACCCTTGAGCTGTCAGAGAACACCATCCAGTACGTCTAAATTCACCCTTACGTTCTAGCTCGGTTTCACAATATAGCAAACCCTCAACGTGAAACGGACCACGTAGTAACGCACGCGTCAATGCTGCACAAATTGCCCAGAAAAATTGAAACACTGCAAACGCAAGTAAAGAAAACGATAAAAAAAAAGGGGGGGGGGAGTGCAGCCTGTCGGATTTTCGTCCCTGAAAGAGCAACTTTGTCAGCAGAATTGCTAAAGCCACAAAGAACATGATGGAAAGAAAATGCGGAGATAATTATTACGCGATGTCAACGTCTCACCGTAGTCGTTGGAAACATCTAGGTGCCTAAACACTCATCCGCAGTGTTCTTCCTTGTAATTCTGGTAGCTATTCATATGATCATAAACGAAGTCACCAGCTGAGGATATGTGTCTGTCATCTAAAAAAGAAAAAAAAAATCCTTGCACTACATCCTTCTCTGTCGGCGGCATTTAAAGTTGTGACTCGGTAACTTGCAACATCTTGTATACGACTATCTAGAGACCCTACATAGCAACTATCATATCATAATATGGAATACGTAGTAGGCTATTACAAAATTTCACCAGATTATTGGCACCCCATATTTTACTTTACTAACGTATAATCAGCCATTTGCTAAACGATTTTATCGCTGTAGTCAACCGAATATAGCTGCATAGGAAGATATAATTTCTTTTTGGAGCCAGATATTTCAACCACTGCAGTACGGTGGCTCCTGGTGAAGTGAGGGAATAGTGGGAGCATAATTTCCAGCCCGACGCGCAGGCGGCGAGGCAATTAGACGCTCCACTTTGCGCGTTCCTCACTGAGGGCTGGGACCTGGCGTTGCAAGGATTGAAATGCCATAAGCTACAATAAAAACCTAAATTTTATTTTTAGTGGCACGAGCATCGAGTGACACTCTTGTTTCTTGCGCAGCACTTTCAGTTCACCTCCTGAGACGACCGGAGACGAAATTCAAAATGAAAAAAAAAAAGAAAAATAGTACAGTACAGAATTATGGCTTTTATTATAGATATGATATCACAGCATAAGTTTAGTTACAAGCTGAATTACAGAAGTGCCTGGAATAATTACAATTAATTAGAAATCACTCATTACTGAACACCAAAGAATAGAATCGTAGACTTTAGAGACCCGCCACGTGAGCACGACTTTGGCGGAAATCCTGCAAACCCGGAACTAGAAAGTGGAAGTAATGACGTAGCTAGTGACGTCACACACAAGAAGGTGGCATGGTATTTAACCGAATAATTAATGGAAAACGGTTGCCTGGCATAGACTGAACATCTGCTTAGCAGAGCGTATGTGACGTCACTCCCTCCTCTCTTGCTTCTCTCCCGGCTCTCACCTGCTCGCTCGCTCACTTGTTGCTGCTGCGCGTGCGCTCGTTACATGCTCTGACGTCAGCACCGGAGAGGGAACATAAGGTGAGCTTTGTGCACTGCTCGCTAGGGGACTGCACCCCGCCAGGTAGCGCGCGCTGCGCTTCCTCCTCGCTCTCCCTCGCTCCTCGCCCGCACATCGTGCCAGGGGAAAGACGTTCGCTCGCTTAACCTAAAGAACAACAGCGCCGAGGTACGAGTGCCACAATAGACACCTAAGTCAAAGATTAGGGTCACCTACCATTTTTTTCTTTTGCAGCCGGATTCCTCGTGTGATTAATAATAAATCTGGAAAGTCTTGTCCGAGGAAATGTCAATGAATAGGCAGTTAGGACATTGTGATGCGGAGTTAACACATTGTACCTGACATCAGTGCGTCCTCAAGTGCTTTTGCGAGCAGATTTACCAGAGGAATGCATGACCATAACCGAGAGTTCAATCAATCAACCAACCAATCAATCAATCAATCAATCAATCAATCAATCAATCAATCAATCAATCAATCAATCAATCAATCAATCAATCAAAATGAAACGTTATTACAACATTAGGAGAAGTTTATACATATTGTTGCGGTTAATGTTGAACCGGCTTTATTTAAGCGACGAGGTTGATGGTGAAGATAAGATGGCGTCACGAGGCTGCGCCAGCTAACGTCTTCCTCCTCTTCTCCTCGCCCGGCTCATGCTGTAGCATTCCCCGGTTCCCAGACGAAGCCCGCTGGGCAAGTCCAAATCACTCGGAAAGCGAAGAGTGAAACCGCTTAAGACGAGCAACACGTACTAACTGGGTCCGGCTAGACCGACGACCAGCGGATGTCAAGCGTGCCACCACGTACGTCAAGTCACTCAAGCGATCTACAATGACGAATGGGCCCTAGTACTGGGGTAAAAACTTTTCGCATAAGCCACGTTTACGTTCCGGAGTCTACAACCACACAAAGTCTCCTTTAGTGTACGACACAGACTGGTGTCGGCTGTCATAGCGCTCTTTCGATCGGTGTTGCGATGCCACAGTACGAAGACGAGCGATACACCGGTCTTCTTCGGCAAGACAAAGCGTCTTGGCAACAGAGTACTCGCTGTGAAAGTCAAACGGCAGTATAGTGTCAATGAAGCTTAGCGATGGACGTGCGTAAAGGAGATAAAAAGGACTGTAATCGGTCGTCTCATGCTTTGCAGTATTACAAGGATAGGTGATGAAGGGGAGTACGTCATCCCGGTCTGTGTGATCGGAAGATACGTACGTGGCCAGCATGTTAGAGTTCTGTTCGTACGTTCTACAAGCTCATTTGTCTGAGGGTGATAAGGCGTTGAATGACGGAACTGCGAACTGCAGAGACGAAGCAGTTCTTCTACGGCGTCCTCAACGAACTGACGACCGAGATCGCTAGTGATGACACGGGGGGACCATGTCGAAGAATAATGAATCGAAGCAAAAACGTTGCAACGGACGCAGCTGTTGAAGATGGTACGGCCGCCGTTTCCGCGTAACGGGTCAGATGGTCGACGCATACGATCACCCATCGGTTGTCGTTGGATGATCGGGGAAATGGGCCCAGAAGATCGTTACCCACTTGTTCAAATGGCAGGCGAGGCGGCGGCAGAGGTTGGAGAAGACCTGGCGGAGCGGTCATATAGGGTGCTTGTAGCGTTGACATTGTTCGCAACTGGCGACGTAATGCTTGACTGCGTCCCGCATTCCGGGCCAGTAAAAACGCTCCTGTGTACGGTTCAAAGTTATGATAAATCCTAGATGGCCAGAGGTCACATCGTCGTGCATGGCTCTCAGTATATCCGCTCGCAGACTCTGCGGCACCACCAGAAGGAAGCGTGTGCCTTTAGCCGAATAATTGGTCTTGTAAAGCAGGCCGTCACGGACACAAAATCGACCGGTGGCTCCAGGACGCGATGCGGCTACGAATAGATGCTCCAAACTAATATTATTTTCCTGCTCTGCTTTGAAAGTCATCGAGTCTCGGAATGTAGAAGAAATGGGAGCAAAACAGTAATCAAAATTGTCTTCGTCACACTCCGTCGTCGTCAGAGGAAGGCGGGAGAGACAGTCCGCATCTGCGTGGCGACGCCCGGACTTGTAGGAAATAACGAAGTAGGATGCTCCTGCAGTCGAAGAGCCCAATGTGCCAGTCGTCCACTCGGGTCACGGAGATTCACCAACCAGCATAACGTGCGGTGGTCAGTAACGATAGTGAACGGGCGTCCGTAGATATAGGGCCGGAATTTGTGGACAGCGAAAACAGCCGCCAAGCATTCTTGCTCAGTCACAGTGTAATTGCGTTCCGCCTTAGTCAAAGAGCGACTAGCATAAGCCACAACGTGTTCAGCTCCTTGATGACGTTGCACTAGTACGGCACCGATGCCGATGCCACTGGCATCAGCGTGCACTTCCGTAGGTGAGGATGCATCGAAGTTACGTAATATGGGCCCTGACGTTAGTAGAAATTTTAGCTGGCGGAACGCGTCGTCGCAAGCCGATGTCCAGTTGAAAGGGACGGCTTTTTGGAGAAGACATGTTAGGGGGTACACCACGTCGGCGAATCTTGGGGCGAAGCGACGAAAATACGAGCACAGGCCCAAGAAACTCCTCAACACCCGCACTGACTTCGGTGCTTCGAAGGAGCTGACTGCCTAAATCTTACGTGGATCTGGCCTCACACCGTTTTTGTCGACGAGATGCCCAAGTACTAACGTCTCGGTTTCCCCGAAACGACATTTCTTGGAATTTAGGATCAAGCCGGCTTGTTTGACATAATCCAGAACAAGACTGAGATGGCTGTTATGCTCACTCTATGTGCTGCCAAAAATCACCACATCATCTAGGTAGCACAAACAAATTTCCCATTTAAGTCCTCGGAGGATAGTATCCATGAATCGTTCGAATGTTGCTGGCGCGTTACAAAGGCCGAACGGCATAACGTTAAATTCATAAAGGCCGTCTGGTGTCACGAAGGCCGTTTTCTCCTTATCGTCTGGGTGCATGGGTATCTGCCAATACCCTGATCGCAAATCCAGTGATGAAAAGTAGGCAGCGGAATGTAGACAATCGATGACATCATCAATTCTAGGAAGCGGATACACATCCTTTTTGGTGACCGCATTCAGTTTCCTGTCATCAGCGCAGAACCGCCACGATCCATCCTTCTTCTTTACTAAAATTACTGGTGCTGCCCACGGGCTAGAGGACTCTTGAACAACACTTTTCCGCAGCATGTCTTTCACCTGTTCAGCAATAACTGTCCTATCTGTTGAAGAAACGCGCTAATGCTTTTGCCGAATGGGGTGCGCAGATCCGGTGTCAATTCTGTGGCGAGCACGAGAACGCGGGAGTGAAGCCTGCGTGTCGCCTTGTGTGAAATCGAACATAGAAAGATGTGCCCACAAAACTTGTCCGAGAGCGTGGCGCTCATGTGAAGGAAGCGCCTTGTTGATCATCCGTAGGATCTGCTCTTCAGAAATGCTTCGCTGGGGATCGCTAGTATGAAACTGCTCCTCCTCGGTTAGAACTGTAATGGAGCTGAAAGTAATCTCGTCAAATTCAGCGAGCTTTTTATCATGCGGGAGAATAGCAGGGACGCAAGAACAATTGAAAGCCCACAAATTTCAGGCGCCATTCACTACTCTCACGATAGAGCGTGGTACGAGCACATATTTCTTTGCGCAGCTCGACGTAAGTGGCTGGACTTGCGCGTCAAACGATGAAAGGTCGGCAGCAGTGAAATTGACAGGGATACGTGATAGCGACAAAGGCGGTTGCAGCAAATCGTTTGAAACAACACAATAGTTTTTCTCTGGTAAGGATGTGTCGGCAAGGATGGCGAGAAGCGCGCTGTTCAAAGTAATTTCGCCTGTGCCACAGTTAACGGATGCACCACAATCCTGAAGAAAGTCAATCCCAAGAATCACATCATGAGTACACCGCGGTAGTACGAGAAATTCCGTTTTAAGATCTTCTCTTCCGAATAAAACACTTGTAACACAAATACCAAGGGGAACTAGGCACTCTCCACTGAAACCACGAAACGTTACACGATCATTCCACGGGAACATAACTATCCGACCCAGCCTCTCTTTGCTGGGTACTTCGACCAAGACGACGGAGCTGCTACAGCAAGTGCCACGCCGGAGCCGACGCCTCGCTCGACTGCCTCCGACACCTTTTGAGATCCATATGTCCCACAGCGGCGATCAACAGCCTCCTCTGGCTGCTCCAGTGCGAACGACCGGCGCCTGGATGCATCAGATGGAGCCCCGCCCTTTCTCAGGAAAATTCGGCGAGGACGTGGAGGAATGGCTCACCCACTATACAAGCGTGTGAGCAAGTACAACGGCTGGAACTCCACGGCTCAGCTCGACAATGTGGTTCTGTTCCTCACAGACACTGCGCTAGTGTGGTTCGAGAACCGTGAAGATACCTTCACAACGTGCGACAGCTTCGTTACTCACCTCACAGAGTGCTTTGGCGATTCCACCACGAAAAGGAAGCGGGCGGAGCAGACATTGCTTCAGCGCGCTCAAGTTCCAGGTGAGACTTGTACTACGTACATAGAGGCGATCCTGAAGCTTTGCAAAACGGTCTATTCTCGAATGTCCGAAGAGTACAAAGTTGAACACCTTCTCAAAGGCATAGCCGAGGATGTTTACATTTTTTTAATCGGAAAGGAGAGTCTCGCCTCGGTCGCCGACCTCATCAAACATTGCCGCACATTTGAGGCCTTGAAGCTGCCTCCTCTTCTCCTCGCCCGGCTCATGCCGTAGCAATATATATTTGGACCGATAGTCTGAGTAGCTATTAGTGGCAAGAAGTTGCAGTGGCGCCCTCTCGTGAGGGACGTCATTGACGTCAGTGACGTCATTTCCGCAACGGAAACGACCGACTGTTGTTATGGCGTTATGGCGAGGTACGTATTGTTCGCGAAACCCATCCGTTCACAACCATTTCGAATAGAAACCATGAGGCAGTTCTTTGCAGTGCTAACTGCAGTGTGTAAGGTATACTCGAGGCGTTACAGCGCATCTTAAGCTTCCTTGAAGAGGAAAATCTAAGTACCTTTGTAGCACCATGTCTCGAACGCCCGTGGCTTAAGTATACAAACTGAGATCGATTCGCTTGGCCAGTCAATAAGACACCGCCACGTATAACCGCCTCATAAAGAAAGCAGCACAAAGATGATATGATTTCACTTGATGTTTGACCTCCTGCGGTGAATGATGATATCGTCTATGTGTCCCATACTACTAATAAATCAGGCTTAAGCTTCTTGCTGGCTGCAGTATGAAATGCATATTTGGCCCCAAAAGCTAGGCCTAGCAGTTGTGTCAGTTTCGCTAAACAGATCTGTCATAACTATTCCTCCAGCAGTAAGCACTGCTAAATTGCTGAAATTAGTTTAACGTGTAGCACCGAAAAGGAAATAAATATTGATTCACACCTTTTCATGTTCTACAAACATCTGAAAGCCTAATTTAGCTTTACTTCAAATTACCGCCGCATAATATTAACTTGCGATGAACGGCCTAATCTGGAAAATCAGTTCAAAAAGCAGTTGAGAAATATACTGCAGTGTTAGTTCACTGCCGAACGCTTCTCTAAAGAAATGCGAAAATTCGATATTTTACCATGAACCACTCATTATGAGCAAATAAATTCTAGCGGGTTAAAGTCAAGGTAAATGTTGTTACATGCTTGTTGTACCACGGCAAGTATACTCACTTAACGTAATTGTTCCATCTTAAGTTTTTTGCTTTTATACTTATATTATCCACGTTAGCTATAACTGCAGAGTGCGAAACCTCGCATGAAAAACACCTACCACGCTGGACTGAGCTCCGTCGGCTGGCACTGAGACGTTGCCTTTGAGAAATATATTGTTGTCTAGGAGAGGAGCTCTTTCAATAAACTTTGAATAAGCTTGACGAACGAGGACATCGTAAACATATATCTGAGAGGACTGTCATAAGTGTACTAGAATAGGGAATGAGAGCGCGAACAAACGGAAACACAGCAGCAAGCTCCCGGACACTGCGCGAACTAGTAACAGACGACAGTAGCGAGTCCTTGCCCTGACATTAATAGAAGGGCGCTCGCAGTGCCCCTTATAGGTCATTCTCGGGGCTAGTAGTTCCCTTCGGTGGTCGTCATCACATTGCTTTGGCTCTTCAGAGCTTCGTAGAGCATCTGTTGTTCAATGCCGGCTGAGGGACTCCCTAGCACAGTCGAAGTCCTTTTCTGTGTATGGCTTCTACACGTTCGTATTGACTATCTGAGGATGACATCAGAGGTAACTGCTATAAGATGCGACTTGGAACAAACGGTGTATGTAGCCGTAGCCGTAACATCGGCGCCGGGGGATCGCCCTAGCGTATGCCAACGACTCGCTTGAGCACAAGAAGTCTCTGTGAGGATCACTCCACAATGTGGTCAACAGCGCGGCACCACAGTGGCTTGTGTTCCAAGGTAATGCCAAGAAATCGCACGTGGGTAACTTGTCGAATCTGGTACCCGTTCACATTCAGCTTCAAGCGTGTAGACATTCTTGGCGAGTCTCCCAAGAATACTAAACCATCGAACACTCGTGAAGGTGTCTAGATATGCCGATGATATCTGCATATGGGTCTCCGGCTGCCAGCGTCGTCGCCTCGTACGAGTAGCCCAGGGAGCAGTAAATGCTATTCAGAGCCACTTGATGACGCTTGGCTTATCACTATCAGTAGAGAAATCATCATTCATACTATTTCCTGCAATTAAAAGTGTTGCATAATTGTTTGCCTTGTTTAGAGTACTAGTGCTGCAAAAGCAGCCCAGAATGACGTGCATAACTCAATAATCGGAAAAATGTGGACCCCACGATCGCTCGATTCGTAAGTTATTAAATTAAAGACTCATAGTTGGGGGAACAGTTGTGAAGTTGGCTGAGATAAAAAGAAAGAGAAAGAAGAAAGAAAAGAGCAAGAAAAAGGAAATAAGATTTCTGCTGTTTCGAGTGTGAGTCGGCACCGTTTCGCCAAAGTGTTTAATCCTTTCTCATGTATGCCGCATTGTTATGCACTTCGCTTGACACGGGTCGTTGGAGATGCCTCTCAGCTGAGAACGGAATCGTCGGCAGACTTGGTAACTTTTCTTACGGATTGTCTTTGGCGTGCATTTGGTGACAGTTATGAAGACACACACTTGTTTTAACGTCAACAATTTCTTTTTGTGTCTGTAAAAAAAAAAAATATCGAAGTAAGTTTAACTTTCTTTTTTTTTATTCTCCGTAAATGGGACAACGTTTTTCGTACGTTTTTTTCTGGGTTTGAAAAATCGAACAGCATAGGAACATGAGAAACCGAATGAAACGATGCAACACGGGTGATGCTGTCCTAGTTTCTCCCGTTCATACTGCTGTTTTGCTTTCCCTGTAATATGAATTAGTAGCTCGCCGAGTTCGACATTGTTGTTGAATAGTAGATATACGTGTGTGCGTGCGTGCGTGTGTGTGTGCGTGCGTGCGTGCGTGTGAGTGAGTGAGTGAGTGAGTGAGTGAGTGAGTGAGTGAGTGAGTGAGTGAGTGAGTGAGTGAGAGTGAGTGAGTGAGTGAGTGAGTGAGTGAGTGAGTGAGTGAGTGAGTGAGTGAGTGAGTGAGTGAGTGAGTGAGTGAGTGAGTGAGTGAGTGAGTGAGTGAGTGAGTCCTAACTCGGCCTTACGCGTGACGAGCAACAACAAGCAGTCAACATGGTATTCTACTGTTACCATTTTATTGTCAAGGTATAGCTGCGATTTGGAACGCATCCTTCAAAGCATTCGGTAGTAATTTTGGCGGCTTACAAACACGCCGGAAGTCGACTTATTAAGGACTTGCCACAATGTAGATGTCGCATCAAGGGTATACAATCGCCACTCGCGGTGCTAACTATGGGATATATATAGGGTGTTTTTTTTTTGTTGTTGTAATGCGTTAGCATTTATGTATTTGTTTATTCAGTTACCTCAGCGGCTCCCGAAGGAGTATGACGTGAAGGGAGGATACAGGGAATTAGCAAAAAGAAAGGAGTGCAAAGAAATTATACATGTTAGCGACTAAACATGAAAGAACAAATATCTAACAATATAAGTAACACGACAAATGAAACAAAACGGCTGTGTGAAGTAGCAAAAAAGGAGTACCAAGAAATTATACAAATGGTAGCTGGTGAAGATGAAAGAACAAGTCTCTAACATTGTTAACGCAATGCAAAAGAAACAAACGAAAGAAACTTTACAACTTCGCTAAAAGTAATTACTTTTATTTGTACTTATTGTACTTAATTACTTATTGTACGTCACGCACTTTAGGGGAGCCAACTATTCATGCTTGTATCTGCCTATGTTTGTATCTAACCGTTGCCCCGCCTACTTGGGTCATTGGGTGGTCCATGCTCGAATGGTTAGCGCATCGGGCTCCTGTGATGAGGTAACATGGTTCGAAACCTACCATCGGACCCCATCTTAGGTGACTGAGTATGTGGCAGTGTGTACGCATACGTGCCGCTCTTCAACGAACCTCTTTCACGTAGATGCGGGATGCGGGAATGTGTAGGTGCCAATGTCCGACAAAACTCTTAGAAGCCGACTTGGAGCACTGGGTATGTGCTACTCGGTCCGTGCAGGTTTTCAATGAACCTCTTTGATGCCAACTTGGATCACTGGGTATATTATATGGCTCTGTACCGCTCTTCAACGGACGTCTTTGACGCCAACTTGGGAAACTAGGTAGGTAACTGGGCACTGGGAGTGTGCCGCTGTACATTGACAAGAAACATCCCTTAAAGTTTTTCGATGCTGAGTGTAATCGAACCCACGTCTCAAGGGTCCTTCAACAATAGGCTGCGCCACAAATGGACTGGGTATGTGCCGTTTTTCAAGGAACGCCTTTCACGCAAACGCTTTGGCGAGCTGCGCCATGAATATGTGCCGCTTTTCGAGGAACCTCTCGCCAACTTGGGTCACCGAATATGTGTCGCTGAAGAGTAACTTTTTCTTCGGCGAGTAGGTGTTTGCTGAATGATGTGGTATTGTAGCGCAACAAATTGGACAAGGAAGATTGTAAGTGGTGGTCACGGTCACTTAGAATCCGTTTTTTCGGGTATTTTGCGCTACAATACCATGTCGTTCATGTGCCACTGAGTGTGCGACAAGCGAGGCAACAATTCCCAGCGTTCGCAGGCACCGGCGCGCCACGCTTCTCGTGTCGGAATACATCGTGTCGCATATATATCGCTTCTCGTGTCATGCAATATCGAAACAGTGCCGGGATGCAGCCCCCGTATTACGCCAGACGGAAACGCTCCGTGGCGAAGTGCGTGACGAAGCCTGAATGTTAGCATTTCCCAGCAAATACTGATATGGCACGTTGCGGCAGTAGCTTTCCAAGCAAGATGGGCAGTACCTGTTTCTGCCAGTACTGGCCGCGACGTTCAGTTTCAAATTTTTTGGCGCTTTTCGTCATAGCTAGGGCGTCTCCGTCTGATATGATTGCGAGGCCTCCTTTCCTGCGCTCCCGGCGCGCTCGGTTTCGATATTGCTTGGATTGAGCGTTATACTCGATGATGAATATGTCGAATTGGGGATAAGTTTCATTATAGGAAAAAAAGAAAGTGGGGGGGGGGGGGGAGGTGCATTAAAAGTTGACTGCCTCGAAATTTGCCTTATAAGCAACTGATGATGATATGTAGGGTTTAGTGGCGCAATGGCCATGTCTGGCACATACAAGCAACTCCTCTAAAGGTTCTAATAAAAAATGTGCTTTAGCGAATTGCAGCAAGTGTGCCCTGGCGAGGGCTCATGCTGGTGAAATTATTGATGCCATCACGGGACTTCGTGAGAGCGCCGTTCCTGCAAATGAAAGTGCTCCTGTTTGCCCGCGCTGCAGGGACTCATCAGAGTAGTACAGAGTATACTCATGTCCGCCTACTGGAAAAGGAAAGTGCCATTGCATTTTATGCGTAATTAGTAGTTCGGCGTGTTCTTGAGATACGGTGCTTTGAAATGTTGCTGGCAATGCTTCTCCCCTCCCTTCCCTCCCTTCCAAGGAAAAAATAAGGAATAGTTAAAACGCCATAGAAGTTACTGCAAGTAAAGAAAAGCGCCTGAGGTTGTTTAAATGCGCACCCAAAGCGCTGTATGTACGAACATTTTTGGCATTCCTGCCCCGTCGAAATGCGGCTGCGGCTGCCGCGAATCCCACCTGCGAACTCATACTCGCAAAATCGGGTGATAAGTAAGCCGTCCATTTTTGTCTCTGCGGCAGTTAAAATTTGTTATCTATCGATTGATATTTGGCTGTAAGGAGCCAGTTCTCGGCATACCATAGAAAAATCTCTATAAGATGAAAAGAAAACATTGAAAGAGAGAGTGAAAAGAGTGAGAGATAGCTTCACGTAACAAATATATCTATAAATGAAACTACGAAGGATTGTGAAACTTGCGTACTAGGTGGGGAGTAACCCAACAAATTGCCTCTTTCATTCTTCCGTCCGCGAGGGCAACAAATGCAAGGTTGTATTCGACCCCTGCGCTTGTCGGTATGGGTTCTTGGTGTCGGAACGGCGAAGTCATTGCACTTCTGCGCTCGTAGAGCGTGACACCCGACCCGACTTACGCGTGCGTCGCCGAGCACCCGCGGATTCCCGCTTCTGCGCTGTCTCACTCATTTTGGCTCCTTTCTCGACGAGTCGACTTCACTGCGCGGGTGTTGCGTAATGGAGTTTCCGTTACCTGCGGCTCCTTCCTCACGATTACGGTGTCATCCAATACCGACCCGGCAGCGGAACCAGCGGCGACGAATAGGAAGCGTATGCAGGCTTGAGTGTGAGCAGTTCTATTATGCTGAAATTTGATATTTAAGGGGAAGGAGGAAGGGTTTCGTGGTGGAGCATTTCCCTCCTACCTTCCTGCTTTTCGTCTTCTAACGTTTTTTTTTTTTTCCTCTCCCGTCGGAGTCGTTTCCATCGGCACGTTACGCAAATGCCGCGCTCTTCTTTCTGCTGTATGTATATGTGTGTGTGTGTGTGTGCTTTGTTTCACCTCGCCACCGGGTCATCCTCTCCCGCAGGTGAGCCCCGTCGGGGCTCGATATAAAGTGGTTCTGGCATCCCAGCCGGGAGGATTTTCGAGACATTGACACTTTAAAAATGGAGCTGCGCCCTGAATGGCGCTAAAGAAATTACGTTCGCATTTGCTGCGCTCGGAGTCGCGGCCCGGAACCGTTCGCTGCAGCTTGTGCTACTGCGGCGTCTTTTCACGCGGCTGGTGGCTCTACTGTTTCTCTTCATTGTATTACCGCGCAATGACTTTCTTCCTCCTATTCTATCGGGAGAGGGGACTGCGCTGGATTCTCGCTTAGCTCAGTAGCTTTTCTATTAGGTACAATCGCATTACAAAATATAAATAAAGTCGGGAAGGGCACAGTTCTTAAAACACTAACATTTTTGTGGGTTATGTTCGGTTCTTTATGACGTTATATAGCGAAGGCGGCAGCAATGACAGGGAAGCAAGGTGACAAAGGGTGAACCATTTGCCCTGCAGCAGCCGCTTCATTTTTCTTTCGTGGTGAGAAGAAATTCAGGAAGGTAAAAACATGTTTATTTTGCTGTTACTTGCTTTTTTTTTGACGAAGTACTCTTTTCGCGCTTTGTTGACAAAATTACGCCCGAATATTAAGGAGTACTCGACGTCCGCCTGAATGAATGTAGATTACATTTCTGTTACAGCCAATAATTCTAGCACTCATTGGGGGATTTTGCGTGATTGGTTTGTCAAGGTCGCATCTAAAGGAGTGTCCAGGAAAGTGCAAGTGAGAAAGCGCTAAGAAAAGCACACAAGAGGCTTGCGCACTGTCGGACGGCACAGTGACGAACAAGGGCCGCTCGGTTGTGATGCGCGAGGCAGAAACAGGAAAAGGCATGTGTCTATTAACGTATAGGTCCGACCTGTACTGTTTCGATACGTACACTGCTTCTCAAAATAAAAAGACAGAAACAGCTCGGAATATGCTGTAATGCGTGTGACGCTATGTTGAACCTTAGTGGCTCGTATTGCGATTCTAAGCGTTGCAGGAGGAGGCGTATGCTTTCATGCTCTGTTGGGTCTCGTACATGGTGGCTCTGTATTGTTCGCGCATTTTTTTCTTTTTTTTTTTCAATTGACGCCGTTGGTGGGCAGTGAAGCCCTTATAGCAGTGACAAATGCGGTTTCGCAATGCAGCTTGCTCTTTCTTGTTTGTTTCTCGTTTTTTAAATCTTGGATGTAGAACTTGTAATGCTCGACTGGCTGAAGCACGTGAAACCCCAACATGCCCACTGCAGACAATTTACATTGAAACATAAAATTTTAACACCAGGAAGGTGGCGCTCAGGTGGAGCAGTTCCCGTCTCTGGCATCTGATAAGAAAAGACCGAGCGCCTTTGCTGACCTACACTGCACGAGGGAGAAAGCTGAACATAAACGTTACCAGGAAGAAACAATACAACACCGCTATATGGCAAGCACAACACACATGCGACATTAAAAAGTATCATGGAGTTAGCGCGTACGAGATACTTCAGCGAAGACTTTCAATGAATAAATAAACACACCACATCGGAGATGACACTGTTCTCTCTCTCTCTCTCTTTTGGCAATGCTTCGGTTGTGGCGGCGGCCCTGGAGACAAATGTGGTGATCACTTAAAAATACGATAATGAAGTAAATAGGTAAATACATAATCATGTCTAATATGAAACTAATAATAACTAAACAAATTATTATGATTAGAGGATATGTTTTAACTGCAAGACCGAAGCAATCTACACAACGCTTACCCTCTTAATTTCCAAAAATACATGCTCAAAATGCGCGGCGAAATTCATTGGGGTTTTAGGTAACACTCTTTTCGCAGAGCGAAAAAGTAATGCAGCTTCAGAAAATAATTACTCGAACAGCAATGTACGCATTTCGCGCTCAATTCGAAGCCGTATTTTCTGGAACTGGTGCTTATCGCAGGATTTCTACTAAGTGGGTATGCTACGCATATTGGATGGTTTCTCTTGTTGAATTATAACATGCTACGAAAAGTTGCTAATTAGAAAAATCAGTGGGGTACTTCAAGTGATCAGACCATTTAGTATTGTCTACAGATTCTAGACATTTGGCGCCATGCATGATGCGTTACCGAAAAATCCGTGTCAGCTTCTCTTCAGTGCAGTGTTTAATAATCGCTTCAAGGTTTGTTTGGCATTACTGCACGTGTGCACGCAGTATTTGTGCACATGTGCACGCATGCGTGCGCCAAGCTTAGCTACAAAGAAAGACACGTTTAGGGCGACTGGGGAAATCTTGATGGCACTTCCGTACTATACATGGAGGTCAGCCTACACCTTAGCGCCATTCGTTATGGAGGATGAATTAACTTTATTGCCGATTGAGGCTCTAAGTCAGGACCGGCGGGGGGAAGAGTAGAGTGAAAATGTGAACGCGCCGCCCACTCCGTCCGTGAGGCGCTCTACTGGCGGGCACGGTTTAAGTATAGTGGGCGCTGTTCATGGGCTGCAGCGAGCGCTTCTATTATTCGTTTGTTTAAAAGAAAGCATGCGAATACGTCCAGACAACTGAAAAATGAAATGAGAACGCGAAAAGCAGAATGCTAGCGACGGTACCTTTTATGCTGTATAGGGGACATGCAGTCGGTTTACAAATGTGTGGCATACATACCATATGCTTGTGGATCCAGTGGTGTGTATTTCTTTATTTCTTTTTTTTTTCAATGGCAGTGGACACGGCAGAAATTTCTCGCCGTATGATAGCAGAGGATACTCATTTTCACGTTGTACCTCGTACGAAAATAAAGAAATAATATACCTTGGAGCACAAATGAGAGCTCTCTATGGAATGCCATGGCTTTTCCTATTCGCTTGTATAAAGGATGAAGAGAGAGAGATAGAAACAAAGAAAGTCAGGGAGTCAACCAGACGCTGGCTATTGTGTTGGGCTACTGAGCACGAGATCGCGTGATCGAATCCCGGCCGCATTTCGATGGGGGCGAAATGCGAAAACACCCGTGGTACTTAGATTTAGGTGCACGTCAAAGAACCCCAGGTGGTCGAAATTTCCGGAGTTCTGCACTACGGCGTGCCTCATAATCAGAAAGTGGTTTTGGCACGTTTAACCCCATAACTTTCTTTTTTTTTCAACCAGACGCATGCTCGGTTTGCTACTCTGCACCGGGGGAATGGGATAAAGGACCGAAAAGCGGGCAATAAGGGGAAAGAGAGAAACTGCTAGTTGCGCGCGCATTCAAGTCGGCAGACAGCTGCCGACTTGCGGTACTGTAGCGACATCCTCGCTCCTTCCTGCGCCAGCGCGCGACACGCACGGCTGTGGTTCAAGGATCTTCGATTCTGAAAACGATCTCGGAGTCCAGCTGGTTTAACGCTGGCAGGAGAGGGCGTCGCTGGACATCGTAACCAGAACAAACGCGCAGGAGGTGTTCTATAGCCTCTTCGGTCCAGCAAGTTTCACACAGGAAACACATGGCGACACATGGTGAATTTTGCTCGAAAAGTTAGAGCAAGAACAGAGCCCGTGGAATATGCGACAGTACGTGGCAGACGTGTACGCATGTGATGTGTGATAAAGGCATGCGGGCGCATGAATGATACACGAGAACACAAGGACGCTGTTTAGAACTACACACAAAACGTTTTCAGTATTCTAGAAAAAGAAAAGAAAGCCGTTCAAATGTGGTCAGTACATTACGGTCCATTGCTTTCGCTGACTATGAATCCAATATCTATACTATACTGTGCATCAAGTAGGAGTGGCTGCGCGATTTTTCTTCTCTGGTCGGTGATTGTCGGTGCCGTCGAAGAACGCGAACTACATCTCGGCTCTTCCGAGCACGCAGCGGAGACGCTCGCGTGTTCACTTCTCGCCGCATGCTGGAGCGTGAACGCTCTCTCGTCGCACATGCGAGCCTCTTGATGAGTGCCGCGCGTCTATACGCGGGCCGGAGGCGAACGCGCGCGCGCCATTTCTTCCCAGAATTAATCGTGCTCGGGTTGAGGCCGAGTGCTCGCCTTTATTCATCGCCCGGGGCAGCCGAAACGCCTTTGCTCGGCTCGGCGGCTCTGTCGACACTTCCTCTGCGCCGACTCGATCATGGACCGTTGTTGAGGAAGCGCCTCTCTCCACTGCAACGAATGGTGCGAAAGACTGCGTTTGTTACCTGCTCGCTCTACTGTATGCCCGGTACGCTGTGGTGTGCACGTGCACTCCGCGCTTCTGCTTTCGTTTTGTTTTTCATTTCGCCTATCCGGCGGCGTTGTTCGTCTACTCTCATTTTTTCTTCCAATATGTCTTCCTCTCGTCTTGCTGTTGTCGCGCACGTATTCGTTTTGTTTCGTGCGCACGGTGGCAGATGCATTTTGTGCCCGTCCTCTGGGTTGCCGCAGCCGCATTATTTTTCATGACTTCTGTATCCCCCAGGCGAACTGATATCCTGCTTCCTTGATCTCATTACTCATGGTCTCGCTTCTCATTCATTCTGAAGTTTCCGTCGAAAACTTCTGAGAGCCACCGCGTGTGAAGAAGAGAGCGAAAGGACGAGTGGGAAAGTCGGCGCGCGTGCAAATGTCCGGGAGGCAAAGTTTGTGAAGCCGAGCGTGAGATGGCGCCCTGCAGTTTTATTTCTTTGTCGTCTTCTCTCTGTCACCTCCCTTGTTTAGTCCCGCCACCCCTCTGTCTTATATAACCCCATTGCGCTCGTAGAGGTGGTGACAGCGCGACGCTGTGCTTGAAAGAAGGAATATATGACGTGCTCGCGCGACCGCTCTTCTGGGGGAAGCGTGCTGGCGACGGTGCTCTTTTCGCGAGCGCCGCCGTCCTGCTGCAATGCCGGGCTACTTATCCTCTCTCCCGGAGGGAAGAGTAATTCTTTGTTTCCCGCGCGGTGCGCTCTCGCATACGGGAACTGGGCCATTATTCTTGCACGCGCCAGAGGACCGCTATGCCGGCGGGCTCCCTCTCCTGGCGCAGCGCCGAGAGCTGCGCCGTTGAGACGCCAGCCGTGGCCGGCCGTTCGTCCGCTTCGCACTGCTGCGATTGGACGTGGGCCCTGTCACGCGACTTGGTCCGCAGACGATCATTGGGCGCGTGCTCGCGCGCGTCAAGTGGTTTGAGGGATGCAAGGGAAATAGAGAGGAAGAGAGAAAAAAAGAAAACGATTCCACGGCCAGCTTGACCATAATGCCGTAATCGTTTTCAGCTTGCTCGTACTTCAGCTTCGAAGAGGCGCGCGCTTGGATTCTAATACGTTTTGTGTGTTGTGTGCTGCGTAGAGAAAAAAACACACACAAAAAAATTGACATACGTTCCTGATTTGCATAATTCTTGGACGTCTCACCGTGGGATAAAATTAAATTTGGCCTCCAAGCTTCATATTCGCAAATTATTATTATTTTTTTACGTAAGTGCCGCGCCAGCCAATAAGCAAATTTAACACCCTTACGAAAGAATAGTTTTGTGAATACTGGCTCTGAATCTTTGTCTTTATTTCTGTGCAGATAATTAGCTCGTTTCTTGCGTACTTAGTTCGAACGATTAGAACGGAAAAATAATGACGATTGTATTTCATTTCGCACTGTAAAGCACTGTTGTGGGAAGCACTGATGCTGCGCAATGTCAACACCTGGTGTACCCTTTATAGGATACGTGGTGGTCGTGGCAGCGACTGGTCGGCAAGTGGATGTTGCGATGATGGTATGAGCGGAAAATTTGTAGGCAGTGCCGCCTTATTATGACACGTTGACTGAAGGGCGCAGCTGCAGAGGCTGAGGCGTGGACACTAACTGCTGCGGCAGCATTTCGACCATGTGCCACCTGCAAGAATGTTCTCACGCTGATAAGCCACTTCGCTCTTAGGAACACCTTGCTCTTGTCAGCGGCAATCTGGACAGCACATCTACGGAGCTTTCACATCCTGGTGGCTTGGGTCCTATGTAAAGGGGGGTTAATTGTCCTGAAATTGATTATATATATATATATATATATATATATATATATATATTTATATATATATATATATGAGAAGAAAGGGGGTTAACCGAGGGGCTCGATTTTTATTAGTCATATCATAAGAAGCCAACAAACACTGACACCAAGGACAACATAGGGGAAATTACTTGTGCTTAATAAATGAAATAAAGAAACGATAAATTAGTGGAAATTAAAGTGGATGAAAAAACAACTTGCCGCAGGTGGGAGCCGAGCCCGAAGGTTGTGGGTTCAAATGCGAAGGTTGTGGGTTCGGCTCCCACCTGCGGCAAGTTGTTTCTTCAGCCACTTTAATTTCCACTAATTTATCGTTTCTTTATTTCATTTATTAAGCACAAGTAATGTCCCCTATGTTGTCCTTGGTGTCAGTGTTTGTTGGCTTCTTAAAATATGTGTGTGTGTGTGTGTGTGTGTGTGTGCGTGTGCGTGTGCGTGTGCGTGTGCGTGTGTGTGTGTGTGTGTGTGTGTGTGTGTGTGTGTGTGTGTGTGTGTGACAAGAGACTGTCACGTGTTTTGTCACAGTCCAAAGTTTACCATCAAAAGATTTTGGTGTTTAGGTTCTTTCGGCGAGTAGCCCATAGGGCTCCCAACGTCAACCTTGCCGACAGACGCCAGCGCCACTCCGTCACCTGGCGCAGAGAGGCGTCACGATGTAGCAGGTCGCCGGCGCCGTGAGGCGCTCGCGATACCGGCGATCTTAGCGAAATTGCTGCTCGTGTCGCCGTTGTTTCGAGATCGTTCGGTAGTCAGGTAGCCGATGTGCCGTGTGCTGTTGCGTAGTGAGCTGCCACAATAGTGACAAAAATCACCCGGGGCCTGCAGCCGCCTGTCAAGTTCTGTAGTACGAACGGTAAGAAAAGGACTCACGCAGACATGGACAACCGCCTTCCGCAGAATCGTGTATGTCGGAATGCGAAAGCTTGCCGTTTTACCTAATGCGTGCTTTTATTTGCGGCAGCGTTGCTACTTCACATTGTCGCTAAGTCATGTCAGTTTGCTCGTGTCGACGAGAATATCTCTGCAGCTCTACTTCGATGTGCTTTAAGTGACGCATTGAGCGTCGGTTTACTTGCGCGTGCGACGCACATTCTCCTTTCTCGTGCTTGTTTCTGCAGCAATGAGTTGCTAGCAGTTGAGCGCTTTGGTGCAGGCGTATGATTAGGTAGCCCATTTCTGAAGAGAATGCAGACCGTACTGTGTGGCATCTTGACTCCACGAGTTGCGTTGCGAAATAACAGCAGCGGCGATTTGAATCGCTTGGGCTCTCGGTCGTTGTTTAATATCGGTGCTAAACGGGCACTGTCGATCGCGATCAAGCCCTATAGGGATCCAATTTTTTATATAGCCATCAAGAATGGTAGTTTTTGCACGGTTCAACAATCCGGATCGAGTTGGTCGAGCTCACTCAGCGTTACGGTGCAGACGACAGTCTGCGATCGCGATCTACTGGATCTCGACCGTGCAAAGTCAGGGTCGAAAGTCCCTGTGTAAAAGCGCCCGATCCGGATTGAACTCGACAGCGCTGCAAAGTGTCTGAGAGTAGTATAAATTCATCATGGGTTTAGAAACCTCAGAGACGTCACTGCCGTTGTGTCGTGCAACGCGATAGTATAATCCTCTCTCTTAGTACTTGTGAAGCGGCTTTTCCACGCGAGTTTCTTAAGGTTTTTTTTTTTAGCCTTTGACGAATACTTCGCCTCTTCATTTTCGTTTTTAACACAGTGATATTGCTTCCAATTGCTGCACCGTGCTCGAAGCTGCCGCTCCTGTCGACGCTCAGCGGTGGCACCTAGCGGAGTCTACGAGCCTCAGTGTCCCCATTAATAATGGAGCCACGTTCCGTGCGAGAGCCCCCTCGAGTACTTGCACGACACAGATAAATATTTCGCATGCGAAACCGTTAAATAATTTGGCATGCCAAAGTGAGCGAGCACGACTTATTTGACTGTGCCAACAGTATATAGCAGTGGTGCACGCTTGTCTCCTCTCTTTTTTGGCTCTGCCTGCTCGGAAATATGTAGCCGTTCACTGGAAGGTGTCGGCCGTTCGTGTTTTTGAGGCTGTTGCAACCACGAACGGCACGCTTGTGCGGACAAATTCACGGGAGACACAATCTCGCAGGCCCTATATACCCCCTTACACAACAAGCCTATGCAACCGAGCTGCCTGGCGACTTCTTCATTTGCTCTCGCGAAGCGACACTGCTCAGCAGCGTCGCCATCTTTCCCAGGTTGGGAAGTCTATAGTATAACCGAGTAAAGCAAATGTTCTAAACCTGTGTTTGCGTATGCGGGCAACATATGGGGCTGAATTTACAAAGTTTTTTGTTCGTAAGTACTCTCTGCCCCCTTCGCTGATGATTGTCTATCATAACCATTGGCTGAAATGTTCTCCTATGAACAATTCCAGCGTGGCCTTTGTCAATACGGGCCGCGACTTTTTTCTTACTGCAAGCTGTCTGCTTCAGTTACCAAGGGAATCAAACATTCGAAATTGAAGTGGGCTCTGTATCTCATTTACTAGCCATATGAGCACTATATGCGACATACGTTCACAGAACTATAATATTGATGTTTTTCTAAGGCGAGTGAGCACAAGAATGTAAAAAGTTCACACTTCTCCGCCTTAGATTTAAGCCAGCCGTCGCTTGCGTCTAAGGCTAGACAAACGATGTGTGGGGAGCACCGATGCTGCGCAATTCCCGGCCTGAAAATTCGTCAGTCCGTCACACTGGTGTTTCTTCTTTCGGACTGCTTGAACGCGCAAGGAGTCTTACTGAATTATGATTTGTGATGCTAATGAAGCTGCAGAGGGATTTGCATTATGTACTGAGCAAACCAGTGACCGTCAACTGACAAGTAGCTTGAATTTGCATAAACTATGTGCAGAGCGAACTTTATGTACGTAAACAAGAGGTCCACTGCTGCCCTAACACTCCTTCTCTTGGATCTGGCGTCGGCACATTGTGACATGGAGAGCTCGGAGGTGTTCGATGTACAACGCTGCGCTCCTAGCGGGACCGCTCTGTTACATTGAATAACAATGCCGCCTCCGTGTTGGGGAATGGGAGCAAGGCTTGGAAGAGCACAATTAAATGTGCGCCGTGGGCAAGCACACCTTGCAGCGTGCATCGCGGTTTGTGCGTGTACGTCACCGAAGCCTGTCGACGTCAGAGTTGTTTGATACGACGCCAATATGCCTCGGTGCTCTGCGCACCGTGATCCACTTAAAGCTCGAGTAACGTGTGCACTGGGAAAGGATTTATTGCATTTGCAATTTGCAACTAACTCTTCAGAAAGGCGAGCTATATGTGTATATATGGAAGAGAAGAAAGGAAATCGAGGGGCACGATTTTTGTTAGTCATATCATAAAAAATCCAGCAAACAATGATACCAAGAGTAACATAGGGGAAACTACTTGTAGTTCTTCATTGAATTAAAGAAATCATAAATAAATGGAAACGAAAGTAGATGAAAAAACATCTGGCAGCAGGTGGCATACGTGTGTTCGACGTGGGTTCGTATGACATATATATTTCACACATATATGTCGTATGTATAATAATGTGATACAAAAAAAAAGGAAGTAAAAAAAAACATGGTGCAAGATACGGTTTTAGGATCTACGGAATTTGGGGGTCAGACCTCTGACGACCGAACACCGTGGCTCCAAAAATCGTATCTTGCACTGTGTTTTTTTAATTTTTCTTCTTTTCTTTAACAGCGTGGTTAGCGTTAGCTGGGACACACGGTATAGCGGCCAGGATCGTTTAGTCGAATTTGACGCTGCTGCGCTCAGTCAGTACGCGGTTAGGAGCGGCGGAACCGCTATAGGAACCGCAGGCGGCTAGCGAGCGCCTCAGTGCATGGAACACTTTTTAGAAATCAGGTTGATTACCACTGCGTATTTATCAATTGGCTCGGTCTGTCGCGAACGAAGGACGATATTGACACGTGTACTTAACTTTATCGGGCGACCCCGTTTCGCCGCCTAAGAAATGTTATCGCACAGCGCAGGACGCGCCTGCATGTAAAAGAAGTTTCTGGAATGTTATCGATGGTTTCGTCCGCTGTCTTTCACCGCAACTTGTGTAATCTGATTGCATCTATGCGCGACGCGAATAGTGTAGAACTTTGTGGAAGACACGCGGGTCTCAGCGGTTAATCTGGAACATTCGACGACCGATCTATAAAAGCCGACGCGCTTGACCCGCTGATCAGATTTTCGACGATCGCCGACCGTGTTCGCCGCTATCGTTGTGCTATAAGTGTAGCCTGTTTTTTGGGCACAGGTTCGCCCAATAAAAGTTAGTTTTGTCTTTCACAGTATTGCTACTGTGTTCTTCAACGTCACCACCACGTGACAATATAAAAGGATGATAAGAAAATAATGAATCGAGCGAAAGGAAACGTTATAATATATCAACCCTGAATACATGTTCTCAACTTGCAACATTTCACTTTCTTGTGTGTTCAATGAAACTGCTTAATAAACTGAGCACAATTATTGGTCACGTGCCATCGAAGCTGTTCCAATTTGCCGCACTTGCCGCTCACTCTGAAACGATATTTACAAGTTTCTAACGTACGTGGCGTGTGCGTTTGGCCATCGCCCAGGTGATAGTCTTGTTGCTAATCCGGGTCTTAATTTACAACGCATTTCGTTTGTAAGTGCTCTTTGCCATTGGCTGGCAGCTTTCGCTAATATTACGTCCAGCGTCAGGGCTGGCTGGTATTTGCTGTTACAATCAATTCCAGCGGAATAGCTGTTACAGCGAAGCTATTAGCCTCTCGGTGGTCGGCATTTTTCGTGTCCGTGTCCGCTAGCAAAAATGTGGACCCATCTCGGCGCCAATGCAGGCCAGATGCAGTGGCTCGTGCCTCCGTAAGGCAGAGGCTTCAAGCAGTGAGCAAAGTGAAGCGAACAGTGCTTGCATTCTCTGGAATCACGCATACACCAATACAGAGCAGCACACGTTTCAATAGAGAACAAGAACAAAACTATCATCCGAAGCACATAATTGATGATAAGGCGCTCCGGATAACAATGCGAAGCACGCAGCGCTCTCCGCATGCGTTTCCTGGTGAAGATTACCGGGGCGCAAACTGCCGCTACGACGGCATCTTGCGACGTGGGGAGTGACGTCCTTATAGCCTTTCGTATGTAAAAGAATCAGCCTAGCAACTGATTTCAATGTTCTTGCAGCACCGCTATGGGCGGCGGCGTGTAGTCAAAATTATCATTACTCCCATTACTACCATTTCTCTAAAGCAATAATGCATTGCATACCCCCGCCAGCAGTTGTAGTGGTGGTTTTCAACAGCTTCGTTGGACATCCACTTTCGTTGGCAATGACACGTTACACTCCGCTTCTTAGTTTCTGTGCGACGTAAAGCGAAACGAAGAGAGTGAGCGAACACATTTTTTTGCTAAAATAAAGTATGTTCATCACAAAAGGAAACACAAAGGAAGGAAACTTCGCGAGGCGTTTTGAATTACAGCGATTTTGAGCGTGCGTGCCCGACAGTTGGTGCAATGCGAAGCCTACATGTACAGTATACGGGTACGGTGTTCCCCGTATGCGCCCGTGGTGCCAGTTCTGCCTTTTATCGCGGAGCTCTGGGCCAGCGGCGCTTCATTGATTGACGCTATCCCTGTAGTCGATACAGGCGCGCGCAGTCAGTCCACATAGAAACGAGCCGTCCTCTGTCTACACAATTTGGGTGGCATGTGCTCTCTATTGACTCGAGTGCTCGCAGCGCGACCTTTGCGGGCTTCTCAGTCGATGACGTTGGGACACGCCACCGCCGTGTGTATACGTGCGCCCGTCACGCACGGTGAGGAGAAGCGCTCCCTGGCTCACGCCGGCGGCACACACGTACGCACGCACAAAAGAAAGAAAGAATATTAGAAGAAATGTCAACCGTGCTTTCGCGTGACTCGCGGATTCCGCCGATGTACGCGAACGGCCGTTGCGGCTTCGATTGTGATTCTTTTCTGTGCGTATCATCAGCAGCAGTGTTGAGCTTTTGTGTGACTGGCACGGCTTGCGCGTGCCCTTTCACGCGGCAGCCCCTTCCTCCGAGCCAACATTGTGTACACATCGCTTTCTCTCCACCGAGGATTTGTTGGTTTGGCCTCTTCCTTCCTTCGCCGTATAGCGTACAGCCTGTGGTGCCGCTGCGTTTCTCGCATTTGTCATGATCTCGGCGAATGATTCGCGAAAGCTGCGTGAGATTTGATTTAGCGCGGCGTTGCTATTCCTTTCTTGTACAGTTTAAAACATAGTTTCGAAATTTATTGATATTGCCCCTGTAAGCCAACAGACAATGAAGCCAAGGAAAGCATCGGGTAAATTAACTGTGGCTTAAATTGAACTATAGGAAATAGTGAAGAAAATGGAAATGAAAGTGGACCAAAAGACAACTTTTCGCCGGTGGTAGCCGGACCCGCGACCTCCGCATTACGCGTGCTTTGCACTGCCAATTGTGCTAAGGCGATGGCTATCAATTTGTCCACTAACTTGGGCGTGTATGTTTTACTGGATCTAGCCCTGAGGGTGTTAGCCCTCGCCACTCAGAGCCAATGTGGGCGGATGTGGAACATACTTTTTTGCCCGATGGTGTCACGTAACACGCGGTCTTAGGAAAGCAAGCACGTAGCTAATAAACGATCGAATGCTACCTAATGACATAAAGGCTGCCAGATTCCAGACCTTCCCAATGAATAAACGAGAGAAGAATGGGAACTGGGCGGACTCGATCTTGTTAATCATGACCACTTAAATCATAAAACTAGATCTAGTAAAACACAAATACCCAGGTTGGTGGACGAATCGATGGCCGTTGCCGTAGCACAATTGGTCGTGCAACGCACGCGTAATGTGGAGGTTGTGGGTTCGGCTCCCACCGGTGACAAGTTGTCTTTTCGTCCACTTTCATTTCCCTTTTCTTCTTTGTTTTCTACATTCCAATTTAAACCCCAGTTAATTTCTCCGATGCTTTCCTTGGCTTCATTGTCTGTTGGTTTTATGAAGTCGTGGTTAACAAAAGCGAGCCCCTCAGTTCCCCTTCTTCTCTCCTTTGCCACTGTAAGTATTGCTCTCAAGCAAGTAATTGAGGAAAGGCCTTTCTTGAAGTGACGGGAGAGCTGCAGTCATCCGCCAAAGCGCCGAACTTGTTTCTCTCTCTCTCTCTCTCTCTCTCTCTCTCTCTATATATATATATATATATATATATATATATATATATATATATATATATATATATATATATATATATATATATATATATATATATATATATATATCGCCGCTGAACGCGGAAAATTTGTTTGCCATTCTGCCCCCTAATTGGCATTTTTTTTTGCTTTTCTGTGAGCGCTGTCGAATAGACAGGCATTCCTTTATTCTCTTCTTTCTTTTGTGCCGATTGCCATAGCATGTTGTTGAAGAAAGGACAGAACAAAGCAGCAAAGGTATAGCATGCTAAGACGACTTTCTCCGTTAATTCTTCCCTTGCAACTCGCTCCGGGCGCAGTTCACCGAGGACCCTTAAGGAAAACAAGGGGGGATTGGTGCCCATTCAGAGGACGGCGCGGGTGGGCTGGAAGCTGTAGGAGTGCGTTTAATTAACGTTGGGTCGGGGGAGGGGAGGCTGACTACCGAAAGCAGCAGCAAGAGGCATCGATGGGGAAGAAGTCGCCGAGGATGCGCGAGCAAAAGCAGCGAATCTCGTGGTGGGAAAGCGGCGCAGGTGACGGTTGTTTGGGCGTGCCGGCGCGACTCAACTGAGCGCACTCGGGAGAAATTGGGGCGCTCGCATGCTTGAGCGAAGCCAATGCGCGCTCTATGCGCCGAGGGAAGGACACGGAAAGCGCGCGCAGCGTCGCGGCAGTCACTGGGCCGGAGGGGTTCTCAAAGAGGAAGAGTTTCTTTAGCTTTCCGCCCCCGTCGTTTTGTTTTTGTTTACCGGAGCATATCCTGCCCACTTTTTTTTTTCTTTTTACCTCCGTCATCTCACTTTCTCTCGTTCCTCTTCGATCCAAAGTGGTTTTGCTTCCGTTGTTTTCAGGCGTAATTCCATGCGCCCGCAGAAGCTCGCTTGTTTATCCCCAAATTGCCCGTTGCCCTGCGCGGGTGAGGAAGAAATTATAAAGGGACTTAAGGGCGAATGAAAGAAAGAGAGAGAGATGGAGGGGGGGAGGGGGTCCTAGCTTCTCGGCAACGGAAATACATGGAGTAAGAGGCAGCGCACAAGCGCTCCTGAATAAAAAAGTAAATAAATAAACGATGCCACCACGATATTTACAAGGCACCGTCTGGTGCGCGTGCGGTCTCTTAAATTACAATGGAATCGTTTCGCGCGAATAAACAAACAAACAGACAGACAAACAAACAAGCACGAAATGTTCAGTCCGTGCGCGTGTTTTCGCTTCTCGAAGCGACGGGCCCCATATATGGATGAAATGGGGGAGAATTAATAAACTGCCCGCCAGCGAAGTGGTCGCGGCGCTCTGGCGGCTTTTGACTCCTCGCGATGTTCGGACGCGCGCCTGGCACGGACGTCGGTATGCCGCGTATGCTAATGCAGCGCCAGAGGGTCGACAGAAATGCGGAAGTGCCCGAGATCTGCTCCTGCGCCACGTGGCGGCGACTGAACGCATTCGCTGCGTCAGCGCCACATGAATCATTTATAAGCGCGTGAGTTGATTTGACTGATTTATAGGGTTTAACATTCCGAAGTAAGGCCGGCTAGAGTCACGAGAAACGCCGTAAATGGGGGAGGGGGGTCAAATTAATTTCGATCCACTTGAGGCATTTTAACGCATATACCTGGATATCTGTAGCTATGCGAGCGTTTTTGTGCCTTCCGCACCCGTGGCGGCCGAGGTCATAGATCGAGTGACCACGGGATCTCGTGCTCATCAGCAAAGCACTATAGCCACTGAACCACGGCAACGTGTTTGTTGTGCTAACATACCTTCGAAGACACTGCAGCCATGTTGTCCCTGCTCCCTTGTGTTTTGAGGCAACTGCGAAATAGTGACAAAAGCAAAAAAATAAATAAAGAAAGAAATAAAGCAAGACCCTCGTGGAAAGACGTTGCTCCAGTGTCAGCGTCCTCCATTTATTTCGTGCCTACAGATTACCTGTTGATCTTGCAGTTTTGTTGTAAAAAATCAAGAAACTTGCTCCGCAGATAGACTGAAGAATTCTGAAATACAAAAAACAAAAACGGCAAGGCATTCTATAACGCAATAATGTGTGCCGTATGTAGCACACATTAATGGCTGCGCTATTTTCTACGAGAAATTGCACTGTTTACTCAGTGTCGACGTTGATTGCGACTTGTCTTTGTTTACTTATTTTCCTTTTGTCGGAAGAGGGGGATGGGAGGGAGTGTTGACGCCACTTGCGATACAGTTTGCCGGTTCTGTGGATACGTGCGATATACGTAGTCAAGTCAAGTCAATTTATTTCAGCATTTCTTTTGTACAAACAGAAGAATGCTAGGACAAGCACAAAAAGCTGCTAAGCTGCAGCTTGTCTGGGTGCTTGCCCCATCACTTGGCAGAAACAAGAGACAGAAAATACATTTGAGTGAAAAAAAAATATTTACAGATTTCAAATGGTCATGTAAAATCATGGGAAAAAACACAAAGTACATCATATAAAATACTCAAAAATCTGTAGCGACTGCTCTGTTATAGTATGTCACTGAAAAATATATAATGAACAGTAGCGCACAGAACAGCAGAAAACAGAAAATGCTAAACACATGACGTAAAATAATTAGAAACCTTTCTACAAGAAAATTGAACAGAAGTACAACATAGATATTCCAATTCGATGTAGTAGTCTAATCATACAGTCAACGAACGGTCTATATCTTTTAAGAGCACCAGCGATTTCGTAGAAAAGTTTTCCATTTTTTGCGGGTTAAGTTATCTATGTCGATATTGTCTTTTTCCAGGTCACCTAAAAGGGTAGCTATGCGCGATTTTAACCTGTTTGTTCCATGACATGTTCTTGAAAAGGGAGTTAGCCAAGTGCTTCGATTTCTGAGCGTATAGGGTATGTCGGATGGTTTTGTTAAGGTGCATAAAGTAAGAAAGGTGGTTTCGTTTTGCTTAAGACTGTTTTTATATTTTAATAGTAGAGTAAGGTCATACAGTAGGTGAAATGGAAGTATGCCATATTTTAGAAACAGATCCTTTGTATGCGCATCGTGTACTACATTCGCTATATGACGTAGTGCCCTTTTCTGTAGAGTACACATTTTCTGAATGTTCCTCCATGAAGTAGTTCCCCATATAAGAGTACAATAGTTAATGTGAGTTGCAAAGAGAGCGTTATAAAGCAATAATTTAATCTTGTCCGTCAGTACATGACGAAGCCTAGAAAGCACACCGCACGCTCGTGACAGACTTGCACATACACGATGTACATGAGCATCCCAGCTTAAGTGTTCGGTGAAGATAACTCCTAGTGTTTTAACCTCACTCACAACAGCTATTTTTTCACTCCCTAGGTACAGATCAAGTGAATGGTTAACTGGTTTTTGAGAAGGGGTGAATAAAACTGATTTTGTTTTTTTGGTATTAATTTCAAGTGAATTTGCCATACTCCAGGTGTGCATTTTTTGAAGTGTTGAGTTTGCTAAGCAAGAGAGCTCCTGAACATCGTATTCTTGGATGAATATGGTTGAGTCATCGGCAAAAATAATGAACTGCGCATTGTTACTAACTTTTACGATATCATTTATATATAGGTTAAATAAGATCGGCCCTAATATGCTCCCCTGGGGTACCCCTGCAACAATATCTTCTAAAGAGGAAAGGTGATTTGTGATTGCTACTGCTTGTTTCCTATGCTTTAAGTATGATTGTAAAAGAGAAAGAGGTAGGCCACGAAACCCATAGTATTCTAATTTAGCAAACAAGGTTCGATGACTTATTCTATCGAAAGCCTTGGAGAAATCCACAAAGATGCCTAGCGTTAATTTTTTGTCTTCAAAACCTTGTAATATTACTTCTTTCTGCGTTAGCAAAGCGAGTTCTGTGGACATGCGCTGGCGGAAGCCGAACTGTTGCGGTGATATAAGAGAGTGTTTTTCGCAGAACGAGGCGATTCTTTTACCAATTACTTTTTCCAAACCCTTAGAAAAAACTGGGCGAACAGAAACGGGTCGATAGTTTGAAAAATCGTTTCTGTCCCCACTCTTGTATAAAACTGTTACTTTCACGCGCTGCATTTTTTCAGGAAAAATGCCTGTAGAAAGAGAAATGTTATATATGTGGTTAAGCACGTGCACAAGAAAGTCAAGTACATACTTTATTGGCCGTATTTGAAGACCATCAATATCTCGAGCTCTACTGTTCTTTAGGTTTGAGAATATGGAATAAATTTCCTCGGGTGTAGTCGGAGGAAAAAATGCGGAGTGAATGTTAGGTTCATTTAAAAAGCTCATAGCTGCATTGTTGTGGACGCCTGACACTAAATTAGTAAAGTATGTATTAAATTGGTCAGCTAGCTCTCGGCCCTTCATAAGCCTATTATTGGATGTAAGCTGTAGTTCATGGAACTGACTACTACGATTCAAGAGCTTGTTAAGTTCGCGCCATAAAGCTTCCCCTCGGCCTGTACATCGTAAGAACAAGTTTTCGCAATACAAATTTTTCGTATTGCGCAAACGTTTTGTTACATAATTTCTAAACTTTTTAAATGAGGCTAGGTCAGTAGGATCCCGTGTGTGGATGAACTTCGAGTACATTGCATTTTTTTTTATTAAGTCCATACATTCAAGTGTAAGCCATGGCTTCCTGATTTTCTTAGGCTTACTTATCGTTCTAGGTCTAAACGAGTTGTCATACGCTATTTTAAAAATTTCCATAAAAATACATACGCCTCATCAGCATCTGTGCATTGAAATACTGGTGTCCAATCTATGTTTTCTATTTTATGACGAAACATATCCAGCGTTCTTGTGTTAATATCTTGAATGATAAATGTATCGGGATTATCTGTTCCGTTTCTTTGTAACTCATTTTGTTTGCAAAACATAAATATGGGCAAGTGATCACTCACATATGCGGCAATGACGCCCGACGCAATGTTGCTGTCTGTGCAATTGGTTATAAACAAGTCCAAAAGGGTTTCAGAAACGCAACTAATGCGTGTGGGTTCTGATATGACGTTCATGCAGTCAAACGAGGCAAGTAACAGTTGTAACTCACGGGAATGAGATGTGGGTTGTAGAATATTGATATTACAATCACCACCTATTACCAAGTCTAGCTTATTAGAAGAGGAAAATTCGAGCAGTTTTTCTAGGAAACCAAGAAACCTCGCAATATTTCCATCAGGAGGGCGGTAGACAACTGCAAAAAGATGTTTTGCGCATTGCACGGCTAGTGTTTCATAATCATCGGTAATGTTAGAAAAGTCACTAATAATTGAACATGAGAGTTTAGCGAATACAAGTTGCGCTATGCCACCACCTCGACGGTGCTTTCTATTTAAAAAGAACGTGTTAAAACCAGGTAAATGCAACACGTCCATATCAGAAACGTACCAAGTTTCTGTTATCATGATCACATGAAAATCTACGTTGAATGAAGAAAGAAGTGCTGTTAGGATGTCATGTTTGTTCACTGTGGATTGCGCAGTGAACAAACCTTCGAGTGCTACAGAAGGTTCAAGTTCAAGCATTCCGGATTTATTTTGCCTTTGAAGATGTGCGCCCGGAGGGTCAACTATCGGAATTGTGAGTGAACATCCAACCTATGCATGTGTCATGGACGCCTCAAGGGCTCACATCAAACATGTATTTCGCCCTGATTCCTTCGTATGACGCTACTTGTCTCTCCCTACAGCGACACTGAGGACTACGTTTCTAGGTTTTTGTTACGTGTCTAGGCATTCTACGTGTCTAGGCATTTTGGTACAGCTCAACTTTCTATTCCTTGCTTCATGCTGAAGAATGAAACCCGACCGTAAGCTGTTAAGCAAGCCACCGTGGGTGTAGAGCGGCCACCTGCATGTCTGCATCGATTCCGCGACTACTTCGAAGAGCTCCGCAGGGGCATGTAGTGGCCATTCTGACTAAGTCTGCCGTAAATAAATTCAATATCTCTCACAGCGCCGCGTCGATATGGCGGCAGAACTTGCGTCGTTCTGCGCTGTTACTGCATTTTTAAATCAGAGGAGCTCACATTGACGGAGCATGCGGGAAGTACAAGGTAACCCTATTGTAGTGCCTTTGAGCGTCCTTTCATTTTTGTTCCCGCGAGGAGCTTCTTTCTGAACGCACACACTCACAGTCAGGCAGTCGAGAAAGTCCGTGAACTGCTCTTCCAGCGGCTATAGCGAGTCATGCTGGCGTCATCGGAAGCAAGGGGTACTCGAGGGGCTACAACAGTCCCGCTCGCTATTTCTTTTGCGTTTCATTTCTCTGCCGACTGCTTCCTATAGACGGCTGTGGGCTCTTGTCAAGGTGCCCCTGAAGAGTCGCTTTTACGAGTAGCTTCATTTCTTTGTCTCTGATTGACAATAGAATTAATAATAATAATAATAATAATAATATAATAATAATAATAATAATAATAATAATAATAATAATAATAATAATAATAATAATAATAAGTCCTTTCTCGACGTAATGGCGCCCGTCAGGCTCGTTGAACTCACCTCAAACATAATTCACCATTTGCGGGTTTGTTTGATCGATATTACGCTCACAAGCTGATCAGCTAAATAAAAAAAAAAGTTAGAAGAATGCGCAGCGAAATTGCACGTCACTAACCGGCTGTCACGGGCGTTCGAAAGCGAAATCAATCTCTCAGAACACATTCACTTGGTTCATTGAGTGGAGCGTTCTCCAGCTCGGAGCGCTCGGAGGTGCTCCCGTCTTTCTGCGGGGGGCGCGATCGAGATGAGACAGAGTTTGGGTGACGTTAATACTGGAACTTCTGTTTTTGGCGCGGCGTCTGCACCGGCCTTTTTGACGCGACATACGCCGTTCGGTGTGCACGCGCCTTGGTGTCTAAGAGCCTCGTGACAGTCATGACGGTCGTGACGTCAGAGTCGTGACAGTTGTTGCGTTGTTCCGAGCATTAGTCGACGGTGAACTGATGCAGTCATGTTTGACTATCAATTTTTCACTGGAGCCCTCAAGCTCGGACATCAGCCCGCAGCTGGTTCTATATATTCTACCCGCGAGTCTCGGCGTTCCTAAGATTAACGCTGGGGCCGGCCTCTTCGTTGTCATTGAAGAGCTCCCGCGGAAGCTGGCCGCGCTGAACGCAGCTGTGTGTGGCCGCCACCATCGTAGCTCAATACTCGGCGGCCCCGGGACGCAGCAGTTTGCTTCCAACCGTATAGCCTGTCCACGTAAAAAAAGCGCGGGAGCTCCGTTTGCGCACCGCGGTCCTCTCGTACGGACTTCGTGTGAGCACGGCTCTTGCAGTTATGCCTGTCGCTCGCGGGTTCTGCAGCGGGCTCGGAGGAGGAGCTAAGGGTGCACCTAAGCCGAGCGCGCAATGAAGTTGTGCAAGATTTACAGTTCTTACTGGAAGGAAGATACGCACATTGTTACCCTTTTTCAGCGCAGGCCCCACTTTCCGCCAGCTGGCCCCTGCGCGCAGCCCAGCGCGCTCACTCGTTGGCGGTCCAAATTAGGGACTCCTTACGGGCTCCGTGTTGGTTGAAGCGAGATCGATGATTCGGGCAAAGAAAGGGTGTGCGCCTGGAAACAGAGAGAAACGAGATTGGCGCCGAGTAAGCAGCCAATTTCTTTCCCTCGCTGCGTGTCTTATTTATACGCGCCTGGGTGTTTCATTTTCTCGCGCTCTAGCGGTTCTTACGCTGCGCGCGGCGATAGTGTTTTTCTTTTTTGCCCATCCTTCCGTGCCGTCCATAAGCCAGGCATTTCCTGTCGGGTCCTTTTTCGTTGCCGCTCTCTTTCAGCGCCGGCAGCCCTCTCGCTTGTTCCTGAGCGCGTCTGTCAACGCTATAGGCTACCTTTGCTGCTTGGCCGGCCTTCCACGTTTTTGCCCCTTTTGTGCCGCTTGTGTGCGCGTGCGTAGTGCCCCAGGGAAGAAGCGGCGCTGCAGGGGCTGTGATTGCTTCTGGGCTTTCGCGGGCCTTCATCTAGCACTCTCCCCGCTTTTTTCTCTCTGTATATACGCGCGCGTTTTTTGGTGCGTTTGGGGACGCACGTGGGACGCTGCCTGGCCCCGCGATAGTGTTCGCCATTTGACGTTTCTTCCTTCGCTGCCTGGCGCTGCTCGCCGCGGCCGCTGTTGTTTTGGCGAAGCGCGCGTGCGCCTTCTGTTTAAAATTAAAAAAAAAAGAAAATACTTTGCCTCCGTAAGCCTCGAACGACAAATGAGCAGGGAATATTTCTTCCATCTTTACGCTTCTTCCTCTTTTCCTTTGTTTGGCGCATTCCTTTCATGCGTGCCCGCTCGCATGCGCGCTTGTGCTTTACGTCATACGCGTCTTGCGGAGAGAGAGAGGAAAAAACAGAGCGCAGGGTATACGCTTCGTTCTGGAAGCGTGGCGGTGGTTGCCAGGTCGCGCGCGCAGCGGCGCGACTTCATTTACTATTTTTCTCTGCCTCTCTTTACGCAGCCGGGCGAAGGGGAATTAAGGCAGCGCCGGTGGCTAAAGGGTAGCGCGAGCGCGGCCGGTGCCAAGCAAAAACAAGTATTAACCTGCGCCGCGGATGGGTGATGCATGGGCGCCGCTCGCAAGGCACGATGGGGGGATTAACGCATGCACTGGGCAACTCAATTAAAAGCAGTCTCGTCGACTTTCCGCGCTCTATCCTTTCTTGCTGCCCGCGAGATTCCGTGCGGAAAGGTCTGCACGTGCATGCGCGCGCACGGGATAACGAGGACCCGAAAGATGTCCGCCGCCAGTCGCTTGCCGTTGGCTCGGCATCTTTATGCTGACTGTCCGCTTACGCGAACCTGTTTATTGTGTTTCTAACCACGTCAACACTGTAGTCCTATCGTGGCCCCTTTTCCTTTTTCCATTCTTTTGTTTTTCCCTCGTGTAGTTTCTGAGTTTCCCTTGTTTCTTACTGCGTGGTCGGGTGTCTCTTTTTTCTTTTTTTCTCTCTCTCGCAGTTTCGTCCGCTCATTTTGCTCGCGTCTCACGAGACAGCGCATTCTGTGTGCGCACTCGTGTAATGGAAGCCTGGCGGTCGAGTCCGGTGCGGCGCGCTTGCTTGCGAGTTCTTGGTAGCACACGGTTCGTTAATCCCTCGCGCAACGAAGCTCCCCCTCTGCTCTTCCTTTCTTTTTCCCCTCCATTCTGCCTCTTTCAACGAAATGCAGACGTCAGCAGATGGTTCTGTTTTTAGTTCTTGTGGTATAGGAAACTTACTTTATCGTTTCCGTGCTCCAACTCCTGTTTAACCAGCGATGCGCAGAACCGCCGAGTTTTTTTTTTTCTTTTTTGAAAGACTTGTCGAACTGTGCTTGCACCAGAGCTTATCTTGCATTCGTATGTTGCTATTATCCCGGCTACTTCAACTGGTACGCCACCTGTGTGTGTGTATTCGCGAATTGCGTATGCCTTCACGTTAACAAGAGGCAAACGAGAGAATCGCCTTCACAGCCTTTCTCTTTTGCTGTCGTTGCCGTTAATAACCTGAAACAGGGAACTGTTTTGTCTGTTAGTCCGTTCGTTCTGTTACGCTGTGGTGAGTGTCGTAGGTGGCCTGCATTGTTTAATTAGTATAGAATAGGAATGCCACATGACAGTGGTGCTCGTTTTGCCATTAATACCGCATGCAACACTTACTGCGACCGCTCGAAAGGTGGGTTTGCTCCGTACTTCTGTTCCGTTACGCAGCAGCGAGCATCGTCGTCTTCATCAGGTCGTCGTTGTGTCACGTGTTGTGTCACGCCGCCGCAGACGTCATCGTTGTTGTCGCCCCGTCATCGTCGTAGCATATAGTTGTAATAGTTGGGGGAGTCTGCAAAGAATTGCATGAGTTTTGCACTAAGTTGGGTGCCTTGCAGGGATTCGTAGAACTGACGCTGCAGTAAATGAATTCAGCTGTAGTTCTGGGCGAATCGCTAAGTGAATTAATCTTATTTGATGTGGCTGATGGAAACACTGCCACCCAGCTTGGGCCTATGCCTTGAGCCTTTAACCGAGAAAGTGTAAAAGTACGGTTGGAGATTATTGTGCAAAGGGCAAATGCAATTTTCAGTAGCCTGGCAAGGGAACAAGAATTCATGATCGCCAGTTAGCCTCTGGAGTATGTGCAGGGGTACGCTTGCATATGTCAGTTACTCACAGGGGACCGTGATCATGAGAAGGAAACTTGCAGATAAGATAGAAATGGGTTGGAGTACATGCGACAGGCATTACCAAATCCTGACTTGGAGCTAATCACTGTAGTTGAAAAGAAGAGTGTACAATCATCGCATTCTACCGGTGCTAACATATGAGGCAGAAACTTGGAAGTTAACAAAGCAGCTGGAGAAAACGTTAAGGACCGCGCAAAGAGCCATGGAACGAAGAATGTTTAGCGTAACGTTAAGAGATAGGAAGAGAGCGGTGTGGATCAAGCGAGCAAACGGGAATAGCCGATATTCTAGTTGACATTAAGAGAAAAAAAAATATGGAGCTGGGCAGGCCATGTAAGGCGTTGGGTGGATAAGAGTTACAGAATGGGTGCCAAGAAAAGAGGAGCGCAGTCGAGGATGGCAGAAGATTAGGTGGGATGATGAAATGAGGAAATTTGCAGGCGCGAGTAGTAATCGGCTAGCGCGAAACAAGGGTAATTGGCGATAGCTGGGAGGGGCTTTCGTCCTGCAGTGGACCTAAAAATAGGCTGCTGCTGCTGCTGACGATGATGATGATACTTTGTGCTCGCCGGACGAGGCTTATCTTGGCCGACAAGCTCCGCTTGTGTCCGCATCAGTAGTCCGTTTTTTTTTTGCTTTTTTTTCGCTTTCCTTTTCAACCACTTGCGTTCGGCGGAAGTGTCCTGAAATCGTGGCTGCCCTGGCACGCGTTTTCGCGTGCCGATGTGTTAAGATGTGCGACTTTTTGTCATATTGCTGGACATCAACAACTATGTTGTACCATATATTGAGTTCACGAGTGCGTCTAACAAAGAACGAAGGACTTGAGGACGCAGACAAGCGCTTACGTCCTGCGTTCGACGCCTGTCACTTCAATATGCAAAACGAACAAAACTACATAGTATTGCTTCTTCGTGCTCTTTTGCCTTCTCACGGGAGGGCAGTCAGTACAAATCAGGTCAATTGTATGGTTCAATATTACTTATATTCAGGGTAAATGTACTACGTCCCGCCAAGGGCGCAAATACGTGTCACAAGGTTATTTTTTTTCCGAAGAAGTGAAAGGTACGTCAGGAATACTGTTTTATTCCTCGAATTCATTTCTGAATACTAAACTTTCCCTCAGTCGCAACAGTAATCGCTTGGTATTACTCCCGATAAAACAAAATTATGAAAGAAGAAGGATTATGTGTGAATAGGCTAACGCTGTCTCCGGATTAAACTTATATTTTCCTCCCTGCCTCATCGTTCTACAACCTGAAATTAAATTCATAGCGTACGAGAACATTTCACGTATATCTAAACAAGGCAGCGCTTGTAGCACGTGGGAATAACAGAGAGAGTGTGAGGGAACGTTCACGCAAAAGGTAAAAAAATGAAACTGAAGCAGATCAATTACACATGTTGGAATCTACGTGAAGCTGAGCTTTAGTGACCCGTCGGGGTTGCTTTGTGGCTATGGCGTTACGCTGCTAAGCACGAGGTCGCGGGATCAAATCCCGGTTGCGCCGGCCTCATTTCGATGGGCGTGAAAGGCAAGAACGCCGGTGTATCGTGCATTGGGCGCGCGTTAAAGAACACCAGGTGGTCGAAATTTATTCGTAGTCCCCCACTACGGCGCGCCTCATAATCGGATCGGGGTGCTGGCGCGGAAAAACTCAGAATTTAATTTGTTTTAAGCTTTAGTGAAGCGGCTGTTTAAATGCTTTACAACGAATGGCGATATGTACAATGTTGTTTACTTTCATGCCATGCAGCGTGTAATCTTGTGAAATGTTTATCAAGCACACAGGTCACAACTTTATTGTCATGCAATCTTTATGTCTACTCACTACATCGCTCACCAGCTATGCCTAAATGCAAGCACCAAATGAGGCGGGTGCACAGCGCGAGACGTATATGCGCAGCGATGTCACAAGGACTGTAAGGCAATGCATATGATATGATTATCGAGATAAGAATGGTGACGACATGCTCAGAAAAGTACGGCATGTATCGAGCGACATTTAAGGATTCTGTGCCTCTTGTGTCACGCTAGCACGCGTCAGTTCTGGAGGATTGGCCAAGAACGGGCACACACCCTGTGACACATACTGTCTAAATCAAAGAAAATAAAGCAAATCAAAGAATCCGGCAACTAGAATTGATCGTTCCATTTCAACAGATTGGTGTGTTTCAGAGATGCCTGTGAGCCGGCATTATATTTTCAGGTTTTATATATATATATATATATATATATATATATATATATATATATATATATATATATATATATATATATATATATATATATATATATATATATATATATATATATATATATATATATATATATATATCCAACCAGATAGCGACCGACCCCGCAGCATCCAGCTGCCTCCACTACACGTGTCAGCCGCTTTACGCCATGGTTCCGCTCAAAATAGCTTTGTTTTTTTTTTTTTAGAAAGGAAACCCAAGCAATACTCCTTAAGCAGGTAACAATAGGCGCCGTGTCAGCTTAAGGTAAGTTTAATGTACCAAATTGAACAGCTAGTACAATGAACGCGAGGCCGGGCATCCTTTGAACGCACACCATTAAATGACATAATGCATCTAGAGCCTCAGGTTGATAGTTTATTTTTTTATTCGTTACTGGTGTTTGGTATTTTTCGCCTTTGAAGAACTGTGACCGAGACGAACAAGAACGAGTGCCAAATAATCAAGCGTAAACAATCTCTGCAGCATGAATTCTGTAAACGGCCAGAGAAAGCTTTAAGTGCTCTATTTGAGAATAAACTTGGGCAGTTTTCTGCAGTGAATCGACATTAAAGATAGGTGTCGTAGTCGCAGGCAGCTTTAACGCACTTAATCAACTGCTGTTAAATTTAGTTCATGAGCGCTAAAAAGTGTTCATGGCGTGCATGCCCACTTCGCCTGGTTGCCACGCGAAGTTGGGCGCTAATTAGCGTCGTGGCATCACCGCCCACTTCGTCCGCCGGAAGTGCAACACAGCGCGACTGCTCCTTCTCGTGTTGGTCAACCACAGAGCTTTCTTTTTCAGTCATTTCGCAATGTTTTCGCGGAGCTGCGCGAGTCGCGGCTGGCACTAGAGTTCGATTAATTTCCGGAAGATAGGCGAGCATATGGGCACACTGCTATTATTATATGGGAGTGGTGGAGCCGGCGAAATTGGAAAATGGCGGCGCCGCCGGGATATAGTAGCCGCGATAGCAGCGCTGATATTACGTCCGACTGACGCGACGAAACGTACCGGCAATGTGGCTCATGTCGCCGCCAAAGCGATAGCATCGCAAGCGTCTCAGCATCCAAAGTAATAATAATAATAATAATAATAATAATAATAATAATAATAATAATAATAATAATAATAATAAGAAGAAGAAGAAGAAGAAGAAGAAGAAGAAGAAGAAGAAGAGAAAGGTGCACCTGAAAGAAGCGTTTAGTCCTGCCCATAACTGAGTGCGTCAGGTTTATTTCGTATTATGTAACTGTTACATATACAGCAAAGTAGCCATTCTATTGCAATCCACTTTATGCTTTGGGTGCGTACTGCGAAACCGGGAACCCTATATTACACAATCGAAACTAGACCCCTCACTGCCCTCTGTGTGCTAGCAGTCTTTGTCGCGCTCTGTGATGACAACCTGAACCCATAATGTTTCCCAGTGTTCATGGCAGTCGGCTCTCCGCGCCATTGTCGAATATATTGGACGAGAACCGCCAGCTGCAAATGGGCAAAACTCTGGGCGCAATACTCTAAACGTTGTAGGCTGGCGCCGTGTAAACGTAGGGCAATTAATGTCCGAAATCAACCAACTACGTATGGCGCTGCTGATAGTGGACATGCCATAATTTCTCATTGTCTGCCGGGTCATTGCTGCATAATTGCTAACTACCCAGCGAATGGCGCAGCTGCCCTTGGGCCCATGCCGCAGCGACAATTTACTACGGCAGGCTATGCTCAACATGTAATTTCCTTGATGAAGTCATCGCGGTGTGGGTTCTAAGCGCAACGTTCTGCTTGTATATCACCTAAAAAGGAAGCAGGGCAAAGTCAGGGACAAGTCGTTCATAATTCAACCTGGGATTTCGTAGCTAACGAACTTTTCACAGCTCGGGAAGACGCTGCACCAACATGTTTTCCGCTTTGACCTTCTCAGAATGGCGATTCCTCGCGCTCGAACCTTCCGCTGTTTCTCTTTTTCATAGGTGCACTATGTAAACTATGGCCCACATGCCGGCACAAGAAATGCTGCATCAGCAAAAGCGTTCCTCGGGACTTCCGAGCTGCTGCGTGTTCAGAAAAGCAGTTATTTTGCATTTCGCAAGGCTTTTATTCACTCCGAAACCACGCGCATTGTTGGAGATGGAGTGGGCTGGGCCCCAATAAAGGGATCCGGAACCCACCAAGCGTCGATACTCATCTGGATATGCAAATCACACTGCAGTGCAAATAAAAGACACAGTGCACAGCTAGCGATTCTTGCGCTATCCCGCAGAGGAAGCTGATTTATAGCGTCTTTTTCGCATTGTGCGCCGTGGGCGATAGTGTACCTCACATCTGTCTCTAATATATATATACGGTCATTCTTTCATTGTTGCCTGCTGCGTTTGTTTGTTACTTTTTGTCTTCTCCTTGTACTTTGATGGACGCCGTCTTACTTCGATGTTCTTAGTGGCGTAAAGTTGACACTGCGAATGTTCTGCTTGGATATTGGCTTTACAGTGACAAAGGCCTCCCTCGCCCCTCCCGTATACGTGTGCGCCGCTTTAAACGGGCTCGCCTTCTAAAGCGGATTCGTCGTCGGAGCAGTACGTCGACCCTGCGGCGATGAGCTGCCGTTGAGGAAGAGCGTCCCCTTTACTTTTCCCGTGGTTCTCCGCGTGCTGCGACGAAGGGCAAGGAGATGGCCTCACGAATTCGCGCCGTGCATCGGACCGGGTAATGGGCGCGCAATAATAACGTGCCTTTCATTCCTGCGCTCCTCCTCGCTGCCGGCAGCGGGGGGCGGCATTTGCGGGTGTCGCTCATTTTCGGGTCCCTTTCTCATTCATTGCATGTCGCGGTCGGCGAGATTTGTATGGCGCGCGCGCGCGCCCGCTCTGGCTGCTGCTGCCGTTGCCGGTGCAGTGCTTGCTCGCACGCGTGCCCGCTTTCGGCGGCACGCATTTATTCTCGACGCTCGTTTCGGCACGCACCTCACGCGACGTCGCGCCTCCACGAGCCTGCACGGACTTTTCTTTTCGCATCGCTTTTCTTTTCCCTTTGTTGCCCCTTGGTCTATTGCGACGGGTTCGTCTTTTTTTTTTTCATTTCTTCTTGCCATACTGTTTGTTTAGTGCGCGTAATGTCGTTCGCGTCTTTCGTGCAGACGTGTTGTAGCCGTGCGCAACTCGGTGCGCGTACGAAGAGTGCGCGAGAATTCGGTCTTCCGCGCGTGTTGCATTACTGCCGCTGCCCGTACCAGACTTGCCCCGCATAGCTTTCCATAGCCTTTCACGCTCGCGTTCTCATCGCGCGCTCTCTTCGTAGGCGGGCTTTTATTTATTCATTTATTTCCTTTCTGGCGTTTCTCGACATCGGGGACGCCGGACACGAAAATAAAGGGAATAAATATTTGTCGCACATGAGTTCTGAAAGCACTTATTGCATACACAGCGAAGCGAATAGTAAGAAATGCGCTTCTTAGGTCTTACTCTATTCGTTTTCTTTTTCATAATTTTTGTTTCGTATTTTTCCGTCTTTTATTTGTAAGAGGGCAAACGCAAACGCGTCAAGTGATGTGTCTATTTTGGGAGAAAGCTTTGCGAGGAGCGTTCGGCGAGGCATTCGGAGCTGTCTATTTGGAATTTCACACGAGGTTCACGTAAATAATATTTTTGAATGTTGTTGACGATGGTTCTGTGATTTTTAAAATATTGCTCCAGGCTTTAACATTATCAAGATATGCTTCTGGCTTGGGGTAGCTGGTAATTCGTGGTGGTGGAGCTGTTAATATGGGTACGTTTTTTTTTTTGTTCTTTCCTTTGCGTGTGCCTATAGAATGCATAGGTATTTTTTTTTCCTGTACAGTTCTTTCGTTACGTTGTTGTTAGAAACATGTTATATGGAGTGGCTGTCTAAACGGTGCGTCTGCTTTATTGGCCGATCGGTTGGCTTACCTCGCGGCCCCGTTGCTGTACTACCTGGCCTTCTCTTTACCAGTTCTGCTCGTCTACACATTGCATCACCAACTAGCCCGAGCCCACGCGCTGTTAATCTTCGTAAGCGTGGTATAGTTCTGAACAGCACCGCCTACCTTTTTCTTCGTGCACTCAAAGCGCCACTGTAACATTTTAAGTCGCTTCCATGATACGAACGTCGGATCTCGGGGTATATGCGCATGGTGTAGCCATACACATAGCCTTATGTGCACGTGTCCAGCGTTGACAGAGAGTGCAGCATCAGGAACGCATGTCCGCCTTCGAAAGCTTGCTTATTGCTAGCTCGATGTGTCACTTCAAACAAGAACCGCGACAGTTCAGTATCAAAATATAGCAATCTTGCCTTTTAATGGCGATAGGTTTAAAAAGCGACTAAAGACGTGGTTGCCAATGAACAATTAAAACTATACCGCCAACCTTAAGGCTATGTTCTGTGTATGTCTGTTTGTGCTTTATTGCCATGAATATAGATTAACCAGCCCAGCTCACCACTCTCCTGCGTTCTGAAATGTCTGATAGCAATTAAACCAGCTCTCCTTTCCAGTTCTTGCGTAAGCATATATATATATATATATATATATATATATATATATATATATATATATATATATATATATATATATATATATATATATATATATATATATATAATTAAAAGAAAGTATGAATAATATCCTGTTAGTGTAGTGGTGCTACTCTGACCTCGCGCTCGTAAAACAAACGTACAGCACCCCTTTTTCCAGAGGGAGACGTCTCTGTGCCGAGCTCGCAATCTCTTTCGAGATTCGGAAACAGGAAAAACCGGCTCGGGGGACACTACGCTAACAAGCTTTTGATACGTGCGTTCGCAGTGTCGCTATATAACAGGCCTCCGTTCCACGTTATGGACGTAAAGTATTTCGCTTTGTTGGCGCTGTTTGGAATGAAAACTGTCAAGTGACGAGAAACATCAAGGAACAAACAAAAAGAAGTCGCAGTTTCATCCAAAGTTCGACATAGCAACAGCGATAACTTGCGCAATTCTAAAGTCCCACCATTTTTGAATCACTGTTTTGTTACCCCCTTTCCTTTCGTATCATGCTTTAGCTCCTAGAGGGATCCATCCGTCTCTCCTATGAGCGTGTAGCGACATCATTCTCTTTTCTAATTTATATGTAATTAAAAGAGAATTTGACGCCTTTATTGACGCCGGCTATTCATCTTCGCCTGGCAAGCGAAAGTAAATGCACAAAAAACACTGAAGAACTCTGGATTGTCATTAAATATCACGAACATTCGCAAAATTCCGCGCACGAGTAAAGGAAGTCACAGACGTGTCATGTTTCACTGATAATTAGCGCTAGATTTTTTTTTGACACGTCTTTTAGCTATAGGATAGAAAGTAAGTTTGTCATTTAAAAAACTGCCCCGTGGAATTTGTGTTATCTGTTGAGAAGCATCTGTACACCCGAAAGCTCGAAAATTGGTTCCGGCAGTATTCCATGCTTGCGGGAGAAGCACACGCTTGCATTGTTTTCATGAAACAAGCAACACCTTTCTTTCTTTCTTTTTTTTTCTTTTTGGAGCGCCCACCTTTCTTTTGTATTTATGGTAATCTGGATGTTGACGCTTAGCGCTTCTTCTTCACATCCGTCGTAAATCTCGTGCCCTAACTATAACACGCGCGTTGCATGTAACATACACCTACCAACTCGTAAAACGTTGTAAAAATATATCCACTTTTACAGCGTGCTTACAACTGTCCTACAGTGACAGCAACAATTTGCATTTTTTTACTTGCGTCCACTTTAGGGCAAAACTGATTTCGCGAGCATACAAGCACCAACCAAATGTACGGTGCCTCATCTTTCGGATCAGTCGGATTATTGCAAATCATCCGCACCACCGCCACCCCATGCACAGAACGAAGGTGTAATAGCGGGCAAAATATTGTCTGCCATTATTCGAATATTTGATAAAAAAATTGAATCAATATTACCGTTTGTCTGTGATGCAGGTCACTCTATGGCTCTGACTCTAGAGCAGATAGCGTATTTACGGCGATGTTAGAGAGCAACGCTTGCAAATAAAAAAAATAAAAAATAAAAACAAGTGGTTAATATATTGTCAATCAAAACAATTTGTAATATTTTTTATCCAATTTTAATATTTTTTTTGTTTTGACTGCAGTATTTTTGAAATGTTAAGGTTAGCATGGGGGGGGGGGGGGGGTTGTCTGCATATTACCAATATTCAAGCACTCCCATGATTCCTGGGTTATTGATTTTAATTGACATCCAAAGCGCAGGAACGTACACTGCTAGCCAACTGGTGTGTTTCTACAGTGCGTCTATTTTGTGCCGCTTCGAGCCCGTAAGCACTGAATATCTCTCGGCCGAGGCCGTCGACATCGACACTGAACAATTCCAAGCGAGTCAAAGAGGTATCGCTGTAAAACTTACTCGATATGTAAATCGTACAGCTTTGACAGTATATTCATCCTTTCGCTAGCACGCCTCCTTGGTGATTCGCGAACGAATGGTTCTGTACAAAAAAATCGCTGCTTAAAAAAAAAAGAAAGAAAATTCTATATTCTCTTATGGCGTTCTTCAGTTGGACCCTCTAAGGGAATCCATGGTCGGAATGATGTAACGATTCTATTCCAATGCTATTCGTGTTCGCGCTTTGTCAGTTGTCCAAGCAGCCCTCGCCCTCTTTATCACCGCTACCAGCAGGTCGTGATTGATGGATGATAAGAAAGGTATATAATGAAGTTAACATGATTATTACTTTGATATCGACCCAGTAATCGACATAGATATATTACAATCAGATGTTGATTTTTAAAATCTTGTACATTACAATGACCTTGTTTAGGTAGACGTTGCAAAACTGGCCTGTAACAGCACGTAGCACATTATCAGACTTGGCAACTATGCACGCAAGAATTCTTTCGGCCAGAAGGCAGCCTGTTATATTCGTGCGCAGCAAATGACAATGCGATTCCAATGTAAACTGTGAAATTGTTTCACTCGTGCACCGGAGCCTACGAATGAAGCTTGCAAAAGCTAGACACATTCCTCATAAACACTGTTAGCACCTGCTTATTTTATGATGTTGTGAATGCGTGACACGAAGAATGACGATTCGTTCACCGGTTCACTAGTCGATTGTGTTTGGAGCAATCTACCTCCTTGTTGGGCACGATAGTTGTAGGTCACGCGAACAGAGATGTTGTGGGCTTGAGGATTTTGGCGCGCAGTTCCCGCGCAAGTTCTTTTTTTTTTCTTTCACTTTTTTTCCACAATTTCGCCCTCTCTCACCCTCTGTCTGTGCGTGTGCTTGCTTGAGAGAGATAGCGAGCGACAGAAAAAGAGAGACAGCACCTCATAGGAAAGCGGAAGCGTCTTTTATTTTTTCGATATGGTCTTTTGTGGATAATGATTACACATCGTCACTTCAAAGGATGCAGCTTTAGCCAGGAAGGTACCCGCCGTGCTTGCTCTGTGGCTATAGTGTTGGGCTGCTGAGCACGAGGTCGCGGCATCGAATCCCGGCCACGGCGGCCGCATTTCGATGGAGGCGAAATGCGAAAACACCCGTGTACTTAGATTTAGGTGCACGCTAAAGAACCCCAGGGGCTCAAAATTTCCGGAGTCCTCCACTACGGCGTGCCTCATAATCAGAAAGGGGTTTTGGCACGTAAAACCCCCTTTTTTTTTTTATTAGCCAGGAAGGCAAGCCCCAGCACATATATGAGCTCAGTACCGTCATTTCTTCCGCCCTCGTCATTGTCTTATGCAGCGCTCGCAGTTGCTGTCAACCAAGGCGTGGGCGCATTAACAGGTGATTATCATTTCTCTGTGAAGGCTGTTGGACATTAGTAGGCATACGACATATTTTTATCTTGACACGGGTTGTTCGCTGCCTTCTGCTTCTCTCATTGCTCCACCAGAGAGGCAGTTCTGTCCTCCAGCCTTATCTAGCTGTACCAAACAATAATCTTACGTGGATTATTTTTCTTTGCGGTCTGAATTTCATGTTCTCTTCATTTTGGCAGTAGCTTGGATTATACGTTATTTGGAAAGTTAAATATGTGAGGAGTTAGCAAATCGTGTACATTGTACATACAAAAAAGTTCTGCGTTGTTCATTTGTACGCTGCTGCTTTTTAGGCTGCTACGCCGATACCGTCTCAAGCTTCTGACTGCGAAAACCACACATTCTTCTTTCTTCTTTTACATGTCGGAGCCGCTTGTCAATCATCTTCCAGTGGTCATGTGTTTATGTTCACGATAAGATCCTTGCAGTTTTGCAGGTTTTGGGGAAATCAGCATAAACTACTGACTTCTGTAGGTTACTATGGTGGCCCCTACGTCAAGGTTCTAAAGCCAGGTGGTGCTCTTAGCAAGAGACAAGATTTTAATGATGTGCAAGTTCGAGAATTACGGACACTCGATGAGCCAGATTCTTTCTCTTCTGGCTGCTTGCAGAGTAAGGATGAGCCAGTTAAGCGGTGCTCATCGCCTTGACCAACTCGATTTCGCCGGCGTCCGACATTTGAAAAAGCTCAGTGATCACGGCGACTCGGAAGTGCGGCAGTTTAGTAACTCTTTTATGAGAAGAACGCCTGACCATGCTCAATAAACACTCCAGTGTGGACTGAAAAGTGCACCATTTTTGACAAAGCCCCGTGCAAAACTCTAATGAGTTGTGAAAATTCAGCTGTGTCAATGATAGTCTTCGGGTGAACACGTGTATACATCTTTCTGCGCTGTTATGAAGGCTATTCGCGTTCAAATATGCAGTTCGGCTTCTACGAGAACAGTCCATAACAGCGGAATCTTTTGTCCAATAAGTGTATTTAAAGATTCATGTCGTTTTAATACACTATACACTTTGCAGCCTCTACGTTCACACACATTTTGGAAGATGGCTGTAACTGCATGATTAAAACGTTGAGGAAAAATGGTGAATTAGCGATTGTCAACGTTGACTGAATGTCACCGTCTGCTTACTAAATGAGGTTAATGACATTTTACTTGTATGTCTCGTTTCCGACGAAGGTTACGGATCGAAATCAGTGCTTCAGTTTAGACACATGGAAATGCCGACATGCGAAATAGCTCGTGACTGCGGGTGTACAGGTAAAGTGACCGTCTTGTGTATTGAACTATCTACACCGTCAACAAGCTGACGACAGTGACAAGCTGCTAGAAATGTTTTAGAAGCGACTCAACGAAGACGACAAGCCCAAATCTGCTTGTGATACGTTGAAGTGGTCACTCTGAGTGACAACCTATACCAGCTGCATGGCTGTATATGCAGCGTGAGTGTCACTGAATTCTTGGCGAAATTCACGATTTGGCAGCCATAGATGCTCCT